>NC_071511.1:17537500-18162500 GCF_027887155.1 Malaclemys terrapin pileata
GTGGCATTTTTCTCTTTCCAGAGGGAAAAGGCAGTATGTACCAGCTATAATTTAGCATTTGCAAACTAATGAAGGCAATAGATGTGACTTGATGGAACATAATGGTTTTGCAAAATTAGCTGCTAGGATATTAATCCGGGAGAATAAAGAATTTATTTGCCATGACTTTGTTTGGAAAGGGGGAAAGAAGTTTCTCTTGTCTTTGGAACCAAGAGTTATTTCCCCTGGGATTTAACTTTGATTTTAAAAGAAATCGTGCTTTACATCTGCTCAAAAATGATATTGCTCTTAAATGACTAACCTAGTAATTAACATCTACCATTCTCCCCCAACATCACTGGTTTTAATCAATTCCACGAATAAATCTAATGAAATAAACACAGTCCAAAATTGTCAGGAGGTAATCCCACATACCTATTTGATTTTCCCCAGCTTATACATCCACGGATCACATTTCCCCTCTTAGTTACAGCATCACACTGGGAGCTTATGTTCAATTGGTTCAATTGGTTATGTACCGTTACCCCTAAGTCCTTTTCAGCGTCTCTGCATTTCAGGATACAGACTCCAATCTTGTAAGTGTGACCTACAATATGGGTTACTGGCTAAGAACCTGATTCTTTGACTTCAATTGCTGTCAGTGCGTATTGGATCAGGCACTAAATTCCACAACCTTGGCTTCCATGGGTAAGAATCAGATCCCCACACCTTTTACCCTTGGTCTTACTATCTGGCTTACCTGCTGTAGAATGCGTGATGATGTAGCAAATGCTGCATTATGCTCTGTGATGGCTCTCTGTGAAGCTAGGGAAATCTCTGGTTTAGGGAAGTCAACGATGGGATACACCTGAAATTTAAAAAGAAAAGGAATACAAACCCAACCTGCGTGGCACGAACTATCTGGTTTGCCATTCTGTCAACACATGCAAGGAGCCAGCTACAGCACAATGAAAACATATTGAATGTCCTTAAATAGTGAAATCATGGATACAGATTTATATTCATTTTACCATAACATTACAGACCTCTGAATGTAATTGTGGCTGGAAAAGTGACTGTGTAAAGATGGCATCTTCCGACTTAGAGGCTAACCCTCTTCTCATGCAGTACCACAGCAGCTGAGAGCAGCCGACGTTCTCTAATTGATAAGCCCCAGATTCCAGTGCCAAGGTGATAATTCCATAGAAAGGATTTCCATTATGGAACTCACTCCCGTCTTGTTCCAACAGACTCCCACCAGTCTTCTGGACTTTGAAGGCTTGTTGCAAAGCCTCATTCTCTTACCAAGGCTTTGTCTCAGTGTGTTGATGATTTATGGAAGAAGTCCTGGTTCTGTGCATTGGGAAGGATCACTGATCTGGTCAATCAGCCAAATGGAAATCTGAATGGATTTTTTTTTTTCCTCAGAACGATTTATTCATGTCCCTTGAGCTTTGGAGAGACACATTTTAAAAAATCTCTCTCTCTCTCTCTCTCTCTCTCTATATATATATATATATATATAAATACATCATGAACATAAATGTTTCCCATATACCTGTGAGTGATGTATGCTTAGGACTGCCGAGACACTACAGCTCTGAGATAGTGACCTGGATTCTATTCTGCCTCATACACTCCTGAACTAAATTCTGATTGCAGCTCAAGTCCACTATGCACTAAAGCTGACTTGTGGTAAAGTGGAAGAAAGTCCAGAAATGGGTGTGAGGTAGGAACAATCACTAATTTCCTCCAGCCCTAAGATTTACTCACCAGAACATTTTCATCTTTAAATACATTCTCTCCATTGACTTTACTGAGCAGCTCTTCTGGAAAGTTCAGCTGGTGCTCAGAAACAAATTCAAACACTTTGTTCTTCCTGGGAGAGAGAAAGCATCGTAAGTTATTTATATTGCTCTTAACTATTTCTAAACACTTGAGTAAGGCTCTACTGCTTCCTGATTTGAGGACAATATTCACTCTTCACAACCTTTGTGCTCTTCTGCAACAACCTCTTTTCTTAACAACCTCAAATGCTTTTATGGCATGGATGACTCTTGCATTAAAAGATCCTGAAACTAGGGCTTCGTGGTTAACAGGCTACCTTACAGTTTTCAAGATGACTTATAAACCTATTATTTTACTATTGCAGGTTCAGCCGTATATCCTCCTTCAGAAGCCATGGTTTCTATTATAATTAATTATTTTGCACTATGGCTTGGAAGATAAAGGCTTGGTTACTAAATAAGGAAGACTTCAAAAGGAAGTTATACAATGCTATTGGATATACTGTATATCGGTGGTGGGCAACCTGCGGCCCGCGGGCCGCACGTGGCCCGTCAGGGTAATCCGCTGGCGGGCCGCAAGACCGTTTGTTTACATTGACTGTCCAAAGCCACAGTTGCCTGCAGCTCCCAGTGGCTGTGGTTTGCCATTCTCGGCCAATGGCCGCCACTTCTCGCAGCTCCCATTGGCCGGGAACGGCAAACCGCGGCCACTGGGAGCTGCGGGCGGCTGTGCCTGCAGACGGTCAATGTAACTGTCTCGCCAGCGGATTACCCTGATGGGCCATGTGCGGCCCGTGGGCCGCAGGTTTCCCACCACTGCTGTATATGGATCTCTCTACACATGGAGCTAGGGGTGTGATTCCCAGCTTGCATGGACATACTTCTGCTAGCTCTCATCAAACAAGCATATTAAAAATAGTCGTATGGCTGGGTAGCAAGGCAACAGTGAGCAGCAGGCTAGCCGTGCTGAGTATACACCCACCTGAACCCCATGGGTACTTACATGGACACAGCTAGCCCAAGCTGCCACTCGCTGTTGCCTATGAGACCCCAGGCTACACTATTATTTTTAGCTCACTAGCTCAGCACAAGTACGTCTACGTGAGCTGGGAATCACATCCCCAGCTCCAAGAGTAGACATATGTATATCTCATGTGTATACAATAGTACCACATGACATGCCTTACTATGTCACTCAATTGCCTGAAGGACTACATGTGTTGAGGATTTAGTGATGAGAAAATAGAGCTTCCCATCTCAGGATCACTGCCCAGAATGGTAGCGTGATCCAAATTTATTTCCATCTGTTGGCTATGTTGCATCCTGTGCCAAATAAATGTGTAGTGCCAGTCCTTTTCTTTAGTAGCCTGGTGTGCATTTCATAAAAACCATCGGCACCACTTGGTGGCAATTCCTGATTTAAAGGTTGTTCCACGGATGAATTGAAATTAATTTTTGAAAAGCAAAGTTCTTAAAATGGTGGAGCTTGGGCTTCCATTAGAAAGTATTTTGGGGTGTGGGTCAACAGGCAATGTGTGGCTTTTAACCAAAGCTCACAACCTGAGATGCTGTTAGACCCTTCTGTTACCTCTGGCTCCAAAGCTCCCAAATTAGAAGTGTGAATACTGGAGCCACAACAGAGGGAACCAGCTTTTTTCTGTAGCATAAACCCTGGTACGTGGGGTTCAGCTGCTAGACTCAGATGTCACTACTGGCACTGAACCACTCAGATAACAAGTGTTAATAGCAAAGTGCTAATGTCATCCATTCTGCTCTGGCTGCTAACCTAACATTAACTTAGACTCGATAATTCATTTCACTCTACACAAAAGAGATGCTTCCAACTGTGAGATGCCTCTGATTACAGGAAGGAAAGCTGATCTTTTGGTTCAAGTGCTGGACAGGAACTCCAGAGTTCCTCGGTTCCATTTCTGACTGTGCCACAGACTTCCTTTGTGACCCTGGGTAAGTCATTTATCTCTCTGGACCCAATCCATCTCCCACAAAAATCAATGGAAAGAAGACTCCCACTAACTTTAATGAGAGTTGGAGCTGGGCCTGTGCACCTCAGTTCCCTATCTATAAAATGGTAATAAATACTTTTTTTATCTGTGTCTAACTCTTATTACCTATCGTACAAAATGGGGCCCCAATCTTGGTTGGAAAGTCAAGGTGTTGCTGTACTAAATATAATAACTACAACATTCTACCCACTCTACTTACCAGGTTATTATCAGCTGTATGAAATGTAAGAGCTTTTTCTCTCCCTGGCATGTCATACAGGTTTTGTTGCCCCGCCCAGAACAGGTGCTGCACCTTTTAGAGGCAAAAATAAAGGTTTGTTTCAAGAGCAGTTAAATGGTTCAAGTTTAACGTTTGAGGGATCTGGAGGCTCAGCCCCTACAATGTTTTCAATGTTCTTTGGTTTGTTTCTTTTTTGAGCCCATCTCTGTAAGACAGTAAAGAGGTTAACAAAATTATATGCAGTGGGTGTACTTCTTTCATTACTCTGTGATGCAAGGGATTTGTATTTATTGTATAAACTGAATGACTAATACCACCACAAAGACTGTTTGTAAATGTGGAATTAGTCAAAGAAATTATTTGTGCATCTAATTAAGGATAATAACAGTTTCCCTACACAACTGTAGAAGGCTGAGTGTCCCTTTCCAGACACTGATATCTCTGCCTCTAACAGATGCAGGAGGCATATGCTTATGCATGGAACATTTTGATTGCTTCAACACAGCTCGGATTAGCAGCAGTTAATAATTGATTTATTGAAGCTCTTTAAGCCTTCATTAGCCTCAGTGGATTCATGCTTTATAATTATTGCCATGATTATCCACAATACCATCTCTGTTATTTTAAACCTAAGAACGAACTAGGGGCCGTGCTCCTCTTGATCTGCTCCTCACAAACAGGGAAGAATTGGTAGGGGAAGTAGAAGTGGGTGGCAACCTGGGCAGCAGTGACCATGAGATGGTCGAGTTCATGAGATAGTCCACTTGCTCCACGAAGTTATCCCCAACACTCTCCAAAAACATCCTGGATTATCCGTGCACTGCTGTATTGCTCCCACAGCAGATATCAGGGTGATTGAAATCCCCATGAGAACCAGGGCCTATGATCTGGAAAATTTTGTTAGTTGTCCGAAGAAAGCCTTGTCTACCTCCTCTGGGTCTTGTGGTCTATAGCAGATGCCCACCATGACACCTTGTTGCTCTCACCTCTAAACTTAACCCAAAGACTCTTTACAGGCTTTTCTCCAGTTTCATACCGGAGCTCTGAGCAATCATACTACTCTCTTACATACAGTACAACTCATCCACATAGAGGATCTGCTTCTCTGTGCACAAATGAGGATTCGATTTTTTTTCTTAATAAATCAAATTATTCTAGAAAATAATCCAAATGGAGCCATGGTGGCAAAATGCCCATGAGCCCACCTTACCTTTTATGTCCAGTACCTGAACGCATCTTGCACCGCTTCTGCTGCTTTTTCCTGTGTCTGGCCCCACTGCACGTAACACATCTCATCTAAAAGTGCACCAGAGAAATAAAATATGCCCTCCCTGATACTAGAAACAACCATATTTCAGATTTGTAAAAGCCAGATTTGTCTTGCACACTATCGTTATGCTTTCTAACCACAACCCTGCTCAGTCAGGTGTCAGCAAAAAAGAAGTTATGTTAGGTATGTGCTTTGCACAATTGTGATAAATCAGAGGGGGGATAGCTCCCTTTTGTGGACACCTAGCCAGCCAGTTGGCTATGGAATCCCTCTTGATGGTTGTTCTCTACTTGCTTTACCTGTAAAGGATTAACAAGCCCACAGGTAAAAGGAAAGGAGCGCACACCTGACCAAAAGAGCCAATGGGAGGGTTAGAACTTTTTAAAATTGGGAAAAAACTTCCCTTTGTCTGTGTGTTTTTGTTCTGCAGGAAAGAGGGGAACAGGGAGCAGTTATGCTCTGAGAAGCTTTAAGCCAAGTATGAAAAACCATCAGATCATACCTAAAGATTGCTTATCTGAAACCCCAGAAATGTAAGTAAATTAGGGAATGTCTAGGAAGATGTGATTTAGGGTTATTTCTTTTATTTTTTTATTGGCTTGTGGACTCGTCTGTGCTAACCCCAGGTGCTTTTGTTTTGCTTGTAACCTTTAAGCTGAACCTCGAGAGTTATCTTGATGCTTAATTTTTGTAATTGTTTCTTTTGAGATCTAGCAAAAAGCCTATGTTCCAAATGTATTTCCTTTCTTTTGTGGTTTAATAAAATTTACCTTTTTTAAGAACAGGATTTGATTTTTGTGTCCCTAAGAGGTTTGTGCATATGCTGTTTAATTAGCTGGTGGCAACAGCTGATTTTGTTTGTTTTTTTCCTCAACTCTTCCTGGGAAGGGGGGTGAAAGGGCTTGAAGGTACCCCACAGGAAAGAATTCCCAAGTGTTCCTTCCTGGGTTCTCAAGGGTTTGGTTTGGTTTTTTTGCACTTGGGTGGTGGCAATATCTACCCATCCAAGGTCAGAGAGAAGCTGTGACCTTGGGAGTTTAATACAAGCCTGAAGTGGCCAGTATTAATTTTTTAAATTCTTGCAGGCCCCCACCTTCTGCACTTAAAGTGCCAGAGTGGGGAATCAGCCTTGACAACAATAATGTGGAAAATAGAAGGTTTGATTAAATCTCATTGTGTATGAAAGTGGGCTAAATAGGTGTCTATTGGTCAAATCTACCCCTGGCATAAATGAGATTGGAATGAGATTAAATGTATTTTATATCAAATACACATTTTTGCACCTATATTTTTGTATGTAATGACTAGCAAGCTGCTTTGCAGAATTTTTTTTTTTTTTTTAAATCGGACTAGATTGAGCTAAATACTATGCTCTTAGTGCTGTGAACAACAATACGTTTTTTTGTTGCTGGGAAATTTTATGCAGGATGAGTACATCCGAAAGAGGAGGCCAAATGCACAGCTGGGAACAACTCAGTGAGATTACTCTTCCATTTAAAGTTAAGCATATGGCTTGTTGGATTGGGGATTCATTTCCACTGAGAAATTTCAAAACTACGGTCTGAGCAAATGTGTTGATGTATTTACTGTATTATATGTTTAGGATTCACACTCATTGCATGCAGAGTGAAATCTACTCTCAGACAAACCAATGTAATCCACAAACTAGAGAGGAGTAAGGTATTACAACTCCTGAGGCTGTCTACCTACCGGAGTGGATTTCCAAATAAGATTCTTTTCATTCATAAAATTCACAATCCAGATTCTATATATGTGGATCCGTTGATGTCAATAGGGAGTTTGGGTGTACAAAGAATGCAGAATCAGGCTTTTACTATGCAAAGTTTAGAAGTAAACAACACTATCCTGCTGATTTACCACCCCTACCCTCATCCTGAATCCTCCCTATTTATAAGTACAGTAGCACTGCATTACGTGCTAGATAAGATATCTGTGAAATGAAGCACCCAAATGAAAAGTAGGGAATTGGGGACTGTCTTGAAGAAGTCATAATTGCTACTTACCCTGCCTGCACCATGGCAAGCACTGCATTTGTGTCGGCCACGACCCTGGCATTTGTGGCATGCCTGAAATCAAAATATTGCTCATGTATAAAGCTACCAAGATATTTCAGAAACATTAACATAGGATTACACAATCATTTTACATCAAAAATACTTCAGTGATGGTATTTTACTCCCAATTGGACAGCATCAAATAGAGTAAATCCTGTTTTAAAAGACTACTAAAGGAACCATCAATACTATATTATTTAACGGAGGAGAATTTCTAATTAGACCTACCAGAGAAATGGAAAATATTTTCTGTGCATACTTTTGCTGAAATTTATTTTTTTTTAATCAAAATTGTACTTAAAAAAAAAATTAAACTACCCATGGAGGAAATCAAAAGAGGAGGGAGATGTCATGAAAAAATATTGGAAAAGCTTCTGCCAATTTTTGTCATTATTTAAAAAAAAAGAGAGGAAAAAAATCACCTTGCACCGCTTCTTATAATGCTTAGAGCAAAATTTGTACCCAAACAGCTAAACAAAAAAGAGTAGTAAAAAATAAATTATACCTATTTGCCCATATATTTATAGTGTGTTTGTGTGCGCACACATACAGACCCTATTTTCATATGAAGATTCATAAGATAAAATTACAAAACTAACACTAAAATGTATTGAGAACTCTGCCCTCCACAACCATAAATAACCCATTTGAGCTTTGGAAGGCTTATCTAAATGAATGTGTCCTAATTAATAACACACTTTGCCCTTGATTTTAACCGATCCATAGACTGAATTACCTTGACTAATGAAGAGTGAGGTACTCGGAACTTCTTTGTATCATCCTGAAACATTGGCGGCGCCTGGACCTTAATATCCCATGGCCGAGGAGAAGCACCATTTTGTGGTCCATCTACCAAATTATCTGCATCAGGAAGAAAACCTTATATAAATCTTGGTCGAACTTTGTCCTGCTGTATATGTTATTGGAAATGAGTCTGGGGTTCTCTAGCCACTTCCCAATGGAACACCAACAAGCCCCACAAATGGCAGTGCGCTACAGGGTGCTCTTGTTGGCATTCTCAGCAAAGGATGAAGACTGAATTGCCTACTCTTTCTCTGGTGTAGACTTTCTTACTGACTCCTTCAACTGCCTCTCACGGATCCCCAAGGCCCATCCTAGTCAGGGTTCAGGCACATTGTTCAAGGAGTGTAAGGGACTGTTATCTCTGCTGTTCCTCAAACTGTACCTTTCTTCTGGATAAATAAAAGAACTTCACTCTCTAGGGCTGTCAATCTGAAATCTTTCACAAGCAACGCGGTATATCACACTTTGCAGGAAGTTATTACTATAGAGGCAATCTGCTTTTTCTAATGGAAATAATGTCATCGGCTTCCAAGACCCTTAACAAAAACCTCACAAAATGGGAATAAAATGAACCTAAGTCTATAAAGGAAAGTCTTGCATCCACAATGTCTCTTCAAAGTCCCTCAGCTGCTTCATATAATAGGTCATGCCAATCACTTCAGCCAGAGTGTATTACTTCTCTTAGAAACCCATCACACCTCACCTTTGCAAGACAGACCTCATTGTGTCCTTGACTTCTCACAACCGGATCTCTTTTTATTCATTAATTTTTTTTATTTATTTATTTTTATCACTCATACTGTAATCTGACAAAAACCTCTTTAAAGTAGTCAGGTAAAGCTTATTTTCTTGGTTTAAAGTCCCAAGTTGTTAAGTACTGTAGACAGTTGATCAGGAGAGCCCGTCCAAAAAAAATGAATTAAATCTGACTTTAAATTGAAATAAAATAGTTTTAAATGTTAAAATTAAGTTAATGATCTAGGCACTGAATAGCAGAACTGAGACAGCTTCTTATCCACCTGCTACAATATTCAGGCATTACATGGGGTCTCTGAACAGAGTATGATTTTTCAATTTGTACAATATGTACCCTATTATAGATGGGTGCAAAACAAAATCCCAGGTCTGACTATCCTTCCCGTAAGCTTGGAGAGAGATCTGATCCATTTCCTCATCCAAACTTTTCATCTTAGGTCCATATCTTACACGTACTAGCAGAGGTACTGTGTGAGATGGTTTAGTGTAAGAGGAAGAATGTTCTAGTCATGTGGACACCATAGACTTCATCTGTGACCTTGAATAAATCACATATTCTCTCTTAGACCACATGGGTACTTATTCGGGGTGGCTAGCACATGTCAGCTCTCTCTGCTGCCCATGCCACCTTGGCTACGCTATTACTTTCAGTGCGGAGGTCAATGAGAGCTAACATGAGTATGAGCTGGGAATCACACCCCTAGCTCCAAGTATACACACAGCCTCAGTTATTCAAGCATTTCCTGTTTGTGTCATTTCAAATTGGTTATGTGGCAGTTACTCACTAGTAAAAGGTTGAAAAGTCCATTCACTTAGCCTTGATTCATGATAGGTCTCCAGTCGATACTAGAAAAGAGAAATAATCATGGAATCAATTACCGTTAAGAGAAATTGTATTAAGCCGCAATAGTGTCATAGAGTATTAGGGTTGGACGAAATCTCCGGAGGTCATCTAGTCCAATCTCCTGGTCAAAGCAGGACCAACACCAACTAAATCATACTGGAGAACTTTTCCATTTCAAGTTTTCACAATAAGTTGCTGGAAAAAGTCAGCAAGGACATTCACTGAATCATTTGACTCAAAGATAGAGCTCCATCAACTTTTTTTTAATTTATTTATTTAAAGAATTGGACTAGCAAATACAAATGGAAAGTCTTTTATTCATGGGATTCTGTTGCTTGTTTACTCAGGAATGTTCAGATAACAGCTAGAAAGTTTGTGAATCCCAAAAGTTGAACAACCTAGTATAAATGGTTATTTGTCTGAAATTTCCTACAAAAGGTGCAGTATTTATGATTTCCTATTCATCAGTTGTCATTTATAGTCTAGTCTGAAAGGCTTCAGAAAACCCACTGGGGAACAGAAACAATACCATGTGACTTGGATGAACTATCACTCAACACAAATGATGTTGTGTTCACAAATGAAGAACTAACAGGCCATAGGCTAGAAACTCTTGATTCTGAATATTTAGTGAATACTTCCAAATTACTAATGACCTCGCACCTCATAAGTCTTGTGTGAACAGAAAAAAGGGCTAGACTGGCAATAAATATTATTTTAGTGAGTTGTTCAATGAACTCCATTGAGAACACAAAGAGTTTTGTCTATTGTGATATTTGGTGTCTTGTATTTCTCTTTTTAAAAGCTTTGAAAAGAGAAGTGCTCAATTATATATTAGAACTTGCTACAGCATAACATTTTTTTTTCTATTTAACAGCTATGCTCATCCCATTGTATATGTATTAGAAAGTTGAGTGATTCATTGTGTATAATAATAGGGGGCGTCTGCATTCTGAAACTCATTAATGCTCAGTTCAATGGCAAACTGGCATTTTTGGAACAGCACAAAATATTTTAAAAAAACCTAAAAGAACATACACAAAAGAACTTTGCTACAGAATGGAGAAAGGAGAGAAAGCAAGAGGGAGAGCTCCTCTTGAGCTCACTTTAATAAATTTGTGAAGGATGACATAAAGAACCTAGATCAGTCAATTTTCAGCTGAATTATATATTACAGTGCATAACTGTGGTAGAGCACATTTAGGATTACAATTTGTTCCCTGTGTTTGTGTAAGTAAACCAAGTGCAGGTTAGCATATACCTTCAGTTTTGCCTGGGGAAAGGCAGCAATTTTAGGGGTCTGATGCTGCAGACAAATTCCATAGTTCAGAAGGGAGGAGAAAATCTTTCAGAAATTTTGTTGCGTTTAGGTATTGTAGATGCTCATACTATAGAGAAAGATGGACTTTTTCACTCGTAGAAGGCTGCAAATAATTGTAAGGTGTGTTTTCCTTGGAAAATATTTATTTGAGCAATAGAATTCCATTTCAAGACAAATTAATTAAAGCCATTTTATTTAATAAATAGATGATTCTTCATGGACCAGTATCACTTGACAACTGGAAAATTATCCAAGCAACTTGGCCAAACATGGCCCAAGCACCATTTTTTCAGTTTCAGATCTGAATATACTCACTCTGTATACAGTCATCTGTCTCAAATTCTGAATGACCAGTTCTCCAGCAGCTTTATTGCCATAGCAGCATTTGGAATTGACAAAGCTGAGGAAGGCATTCCTGGCCATGTCTTCTGTCATTGTGGGAATCCTAAGGATTAACATTAAAATGATAAACGCTCGATTTTTAACCTTTTAAAGAAACAGCCATGTCTAGTTAGCATGTTTAACTCACTACAGGGGAGAGAAGCCCATTTGAGAGAAGCCCAGTCTTTGACACTAATCACTGCTGACCTCAGCATCTTTTTAATTACAAACAAATAAAAGACAAATGTATTTTTAAATTACCTGCAAAACGAAAAAGATCTCACGTTGCTCATTAGTAGAAAAATGGGTCTAACGCAAAAGTTTGAACCCCCACCTTAAACTCTGCTGGTTGGGATAAGAAAGATGCCAGCTCTAAAACACCATGGGTGGCTTTTGCAAAATCAAAACCCAACCTGTGATTTCACCAGATCCAAACCAAAATACAAACATCTTTCCTGTCCGATCTCTATACACACTTAGAAACTATATATAATTTTATACATGAAGAGCAACCATATCTTGAGTCTGGATTTTTTTTATTTCAGGTTAATCGAAACGGCAACAACAAAAAGACTAATGTGCACATGAAGAGAGCATAATATGTGTCCTCTGTAACATGATGCAATAGCTCTGCTCTGAGTGGCAACTGCCTCTGCAGACAGCAGCCTCCTAGAACTGTAGTGATGCAGTACACAATATAACTCGCCTACCTACATATACAGCTGAAATCGAATATGAATGACATGCTAGCAGTCGCAATGGTAATAACTGATTTAAAGCCCTGCTCCTACTGCCTTTGGTAGTCAATGGTAATACTCGCACTGACTGCGAAGGTGGAGGACTGGGACCTCCATGCCCCCATTGTAATACTGTATGTTCTCCTTTTATATATTTGTTACATTTCTCTAATGTAAAAATGCTCTTGCAAAGATGTATTGAAATACTGTAGAGTGGATGCTAACAGAGGGGATCATCTCAGCGTTTGCTGTTTGGGGAATGCTTAAGTAAGCAATTCTTTTCTTAGGAGGCGATGATGACTGAATCCTCCCAGGTAAAGTAAGTTTTGCTAAGGATTTGTTATGACCCTAGACAATATCCTTTAAGAATCTTTGCTGTCAGGATTGTGGCAACTTATATTAAGAAGCCCCTTTTCAATAAAAAGGAAGATCTAATATCACAAATCCTACAAATAATATGATGCTACAGGCAGTTATCAGAGAGCACAAACGACCATTTTATAGGCTATTAGCCAGATCATTCTTGACAGGATAAATCACCCCTGCAGGCCTTCCGATCAATAACATGGATGTCTGAAACATCCATGACACTCTGATTAGAGACTGGGGGCTAATAAATCATCCTTGTGTTCAGGCTATCCAAAGGAAATTTAAAACACATCTGCTCTTAGCAAATATTCCTGAGCCTCTAGATCCCTTTTTATTTGGCTCAGATGTTTGATTTAATGAGTGTTTAGCAGATAACTATCAACTCACAGCTCCTATGTTTCTTTATTACTTTTCTGTCATTTCCAGGTTGTATTTAAAAAGGCATTCAGGCAGGTCCTAATGCCCATCCCTCTCATAAAGACTGAGAAACTTAATCCCATTGTACACTTAGTCTAAATCTTTTTTGAGGCTCCCTCCAATCATTACACTAAACTACAGTTCATTACAATGGCGCTTTATCATTTGTGCTTTGCTTTTCTACTTTACTGGCAAATGGAAGATTGTTTTAAAAGGGTGAGGGCAGAGGCAAAGATGGAAGGTGCTAAGTTCAATACCTGGGGCTGCACGTTAAAGGTGAAATTCACCCCTGAGCAGAGGGCTAGCCCAAAGTGCCACTTAAGTTGCACAAAACAATGTTGACAGGTTTCAGTGGTAGCCGTGTGAGTCTGTATCAGCAAAAAAAAATGAGGAGTCCTTGTGGCACCTTAGAGACAAACAAATTTATTTGGGCATAAGCTTTCATGGGCTAGAACCCACTTCATCAGATGTATGAAGTAAAAGATACAAGAGCAGGTATAAATACATGAAAGGATGGGGGTTGCTTTACCAAGTGTTAGATCAGTCTAACAAGACAAATCAATTAACAGCAGGATACCAAGGGAGGAGAAATAACGTTTTAAGTGGTAAGAGAGTGGCACATTACAGACAGTTGACAAAAAGGTGTGTGTGAGTAACAGTAGGGAGACATTAGTATTGGGGAAATTTAAGTTTAGGTTTTGTAATGACCCAACCACTCCCAGTCTTTATTCAGGCCTAATCTGATGGTATCTAGTTTGCAAATTAATTCCAGTTCTGCAGCTTCACGTTAGAGTCTGTTTTTGAAGTTTTTTTGTTGTTGAAGAATTGCCACTTTGAGGTCTGTTACTGAGTGACCAGAGAGATTGAAGTGTTCTCCTACTGGTTTTTGAATGTTATGATTCCCAATGTCAGTTTTGTGTCCATTTATTCTTTTGCATAGAGACTGTTCGGTTTGGCCAATGTACATGGCAGAGGGGCATTGATGGCACATGATGGCATATATTGTGCATCCCCCACTCACATGAGTTGATCCATTCACATGTGAGTAGTCCCAATGAAGTTAATAGATCTGCTAGAGAGGAGGAATGGCCTTGTGACTAAGGCATCAGTGGGGACTCAGGTCAGTGCCTGGCTCTGCTTCCTGTCTGGCCTTAGGCAAATCATTTCATTTTTCTGTAAAGCGAGGAGAAGAATGCTTCTCCCTTGTCCGACTTGTCTATAGAGATTGGAAGGGCATGGACTCTCTTTCACTGTGTCTTTGCTCAGCACCTAGCACAATGGGGCCTTGATCTTGGTTGTGATCTAGGTGCCATTGTAGTATTAATAATCATCAAAATAATACTCCTGGGGCAGCAGGGTAGGGCCCTAGGTCATGTTAAGCAAATACAGCAGGAAAGGCAAGGATCTCACCTGTGTTCTAGAAATATGGGCCTGTTTCTCTCTTCACTGAGCTTTCTCAGTAAGTCTGCAGGTGGTGGCAGGTTTTTTCCTCCTAAGGGAAACAATCAAAATATGGAATTAGTCTAAAATTTGACAGTAAAATCTTTTAACTTTACAGAGGTTGTCTGTTGCTATGAATTAGTAATGGTGGAACCTCCAAAAAGACAGGAATTTAGATAAGGTCTCAAGAGTCTGGAGGCTTATCCAAAGTCTGCAAAGTAGGGTGGCTGGACTATATCCTCAGATGGTGTCAATCATCAAATCTCCAGTGGAACGACACTAACTTATGCCAGCTGAGGAACTGGCCCAGAATCTCCTGAATAGACTTTCTCATGAGGTTTCTAATCCTTTCTATTTTCCGGCAGGCCGGAGTTTGGGCATTTTCTTTTGGAGCTTTGACAATTCTGGCTTTGGATCTGGCCAAAACCCAGCAGGGCAGAGGAATCAAAAATGAAAATAATTGAGGAGAATGATGAATGTTGATCACTTTAAAAAAAAAAAGTTTCAGTTTGAGTTTTGTCAAAGGCTTTTTCTCTGTGATTTTTGAGAGTTGATGTAGCGATTGAACTGTATCCACGCCAGCAAACTCCATTCATTCCAGTAGAGTTCCCGTAGCCTAATAATCCAGAAATATTGGATACATTGTAATAGATTTACTAGTTCATTACTAGGCACTGTTAACCCCTAGCTCAACATCCAGCAGAGGGCTCCATAACCTACCAAGCCAGAGAAAGAGAGTACAACCGGAGGTGAAATGGGCTAGGCTCAGGAGGGAGATGAAGGCAGTCGCCAGTAGGAGCAGCAGCAGGCCAAACACAGTAGCCTGGGAGCTGGCAGTGGATGGAGGTTGCCTGGGAGGTGGAACTAGATGGCCTGAGAGCTGGACAGAGATGCAGAGGACCAGCAGGAGGATACAGGGCCGTAGCTTGCAGGGAAGACAGTGTGCAGGGTTTTCATGGGGTCCTTATTACCTTTTATTCATCTGTGCTGGGTTTATCTTTTTGTTGTTGTTGTAATACTGAAAGCAATTGTGTCTAGGGTGTTTGCACGTCTTTCTGCTGACAGGCCTAATAAAGGGCATGCAAACATTTTGAGGAACCCACTGAGCCTAAAGAACCTAATCCTTGAAGCCTTGGAGACACCCAGCATGCTACCAAGTGTTTATGGGACTGGTGCACCCCAGCACTCTCAGCAACATTTTGTAGTGGGACCCGGTATAGTATTTAACCACAATCCAGAAATATTTAACACTGTAGCATAGATAGGTATCAGAGTGTGTTCTTGCACCTTTCTCTAGGGATTTCCAACCCAACCCTGATTAGGTCCTAAGTGAACATTAGTGCACTGATCTCATCCAAGCCCCACTCACATACTTGACAAAGCTGCCTCACATGTTGGCATGAACAGCTGCCTCTGTTCAAGAGTGGCGTGGGACCACAATAGCAAAAGTTTTCACACCATAACAGAGACTTATGGGAAAGAGTCATGAGGAAGCTTGCATGGCTCTTGCTTGGATAAAGCAGGGGCAATTAATCCCTCACTTTCACAGAACCAAATTCATTTACAGATTGTAATAAAAGAGAAACTGTCAGTGTTGCACATATACCCCCATCTCGCAGAGTCCATTCATATCCGTCCAGTTGTTCCAGAAGATCTGCAGGGGGTGCTAGTGGACTTTCAGGCTCCGATTCCAGATCCAGGATAGCTAGTGTAGAAATAAGAAACACGGAGTGATCAGTTCAATGGAATAATCACTTACTGTGCTATAATTTTACTGTGGAGGGAGATAGGGCAAAGGGAGATGATAAAGGTAAAAATGGAGAGATCACAGCAAACCTTGCCTCCTGGGAGCGCAACCTCCAGGCTGGGGATGGTGCAACTCTCAGTACATTTACAGAAATGTAACTGATGTAGCCTAATTGTTAGTGCTGGGGTTGGAATCCTTGGTTCTATTCCAATGACTCTTTGACTTTGGGCAAGTCGTTTAATTGTGCCTTAATTCCCGCACTTGTAAATGGGGTACAATCATGCCTGCCTTCTCAGCATTGATATCAATATAAATACTTACAGATCCTCAGATGACAGATATTGAATACAAACAAAATCATTTCTACTCATAAAGTATTTGTCCTGTTGGTTATAATGAAAAAGATGAACATACTACTGATGTGATTTAAGAATAATATTTTGTCGTAATTTAAACATTTCACAAACTAAAGGATCATATTAATTTTCAGCAGTACTTTTTTAGGGAAATGTCTGCTGACTTAGCTTTTTAAGCACAAAAAAAAAAAAAACTTGTACCTGATATCAGATATTAGAATTTAGGTTCTGATTCTGCAGATACTTATGCACATGCTTAGCTTTATACACACATTACTTTAATGGGACTATTCATACTTGTGATGTTAAACATGAGCATGCAGAATTAGGGCCTTACGGAAGTATTACTGTAAATAACGTTTTTCCAGAGGTTGGACTTCTCTATTTAGTAACTGGATAAGAAAACATGAATGAGAATTTCAAATTGCCTAAAGGATTTAGGCCAATTAAAGCTAATGAAAGCTGGTGTCCAAACCTCCTAGCTATCTTAGAAATCTCACCCTTTGTTTTTAGTAATAGTAACACTGGTAACTAGCAGTTGCTTTTATAAAATTTTGCCTCACTTTTAACTATTTTAATCCTAATCTTGGGACACCAGTTGTTTGTTTCTTTATGTGCTGCTCTAAAAATACTCCCCTTACTGAGCTATAACAATTGGTACTCCTGATTCTTCATCCAGAAACAATCTCTCTTGTTAACTAGCCCTCCATCCAGTGACCTTTCCCATCATATTAGAGTGGTTTGCATCAAGAAGCAAATTCAGTTAATAAAAAAAAAACAAAGAAACACGTGGAAGAGCCAGGAAATGTCATCTGCTAACAATGTACAATTCAAACGACACAAAGAATGGCTCAATGCAGTCATCCATCAATTTGATTTACTTGACTTTTCTTCTGAGACCATTCTCAATTCTTCAGAGAGCCTAAATTAACCTCTTCATTATTTTACCTATGAAAATAAGAAACCATATGCTTCAGTAGAAATGTCATCTTTCCTGTGCAGGAGAAGACAAGGTTGTCCTTGTACTGAAGGAGTGAAGATATCAGCCTAATGTTGAGTGATAAACACTACAGGACACTTTCTTTTTAAAAAATAATCCATATGTTGCTTTCAGTATAATTATTTTGCTCATGTCCAGAGCAAATTCAAAGTGATTTTATTTAAGGCAATGAGCAAAGCATCTCTAGAGTAGACTAGTAGATTAGATCACAGATTACGGAATATTAGTCTATTATGCATTTCTAAAATCTCTTGAGTCAGAGTTTGGTTTTGCAAATTTAAAATCAAGTTCGGTAGTTCTGATCTAGGTCCCATTTTATCTGCACTTCCAATGTCCAGGGATAGGGAAAGGTGTTGGATAAATACTTCCAGTTTTGCCCCATCTCTGTGTTCAAAAGAAATTATCTGCTGAAAAAAGAGATCTGGAGAACCTACACCTATCTATGACTCACGACCTGGAGGGTTCACTTCAGGATGATATGAGAATTATTAAAGTTACAGTAGTGACTAGAGACCCAATGGATTTTGAAGGCTCATTGTGCTAGATTCCACACAAATAGATACTTACAGACAATACTTGCCCCAAAGAGCTTTCCAGCTACAAGACAGACAAAGGATGAGTATGGAAATGGGCTCTGAGAGGCTGAAATGACTTTCCAGAGGCCACACAGTAGGTCAGTGACGAAGCCAGGAATTAAGGCCCCTATTAGTTGATGCCTACTCACTCACAGCCTCTCTAGAAGTTCCATTTCCATGATATTTCTGCTGAGATTCCCACTAATGAGTTGAACAGCCATTCACTATGGACTAAACTGTGACAACCAACCCAATTCACCAACTCCTATGACGTAGCAATGGAACTCACTTAGGTCATGATGCCCACAAGAAATCAGTCAATTTTATAAATTTGTCTCATTCAGAGAACTAAAAATCTTTTATAAACATTAATTAAGACTGACCTCAACCTTATGTGGTAGGTGTATATTATGTATATTTTATAGAGGCGTAAACTGAGAATCAGTGGTTTACCCATGGGCACTGTCAGTGTAGACACAAGAACATAAGTGTCCTTAGTCCCAGAACCCTGTTAACCATTACACCACAATCTCTGCCATCATTTTTGATTTCTAAATCACATTGTACTTATAAAAAAATCTAGCTCTGCATGTTCCCAAGAGTACCCAAACATTTATTTTTAATGGACTAAAGTTAAAAATAACCCAGCATTTTTAAGTAACTTATTTACAACAAAAATTGAGCTGAGAATGTGTTCCAAATTCCAGCCCCATGCAAATGTTTTAAATGGCTGAGTTATAAATATCCCGAATTTGGAGCATATAAATCACCAACAGACTTGTTCCTGTTGCTGGATATCACAATAATCTATAAACACATGTATTGCTGTACTTTAGAATAACAATGAGACTGAGAAGCACTTTGACCAAAGCCAGGAAATTGAGAGTGTAGGTTGTTACTCATCAGTTGTGCCTTAGGTATTTCAGTTTGCAGCATGTTCTTGTATTGTACGTTAGAGAACTATTCCGGCACCCATTGAAGTCAGTGGCAAAATTCCCATTGACTTCAGCAATGCATGGAAGCACCTGGTGACACCAATCTGGAAGTGCCCATGCCCCAGAATTCCATCCACAGATCGTGTGTGTGTATGGATGGACTTCCAGAATGCAGAACTCCTCTTTGGGTAGGTGCTTTCCACTGTGGCCACCCCAAATTCAAAAGCAGGTTTGTCTGAGCTGTCATCAAAATAGAATGATTTCTCAATGGAAACACCATAATTTTATGATGAAACTAAGGTTACAGGAGTGTGATTTCCCCCCCACACCTCACCCCCACAAATTCCAACAGGGCAGGTCCAGTTTGGGTTTGAGGTTCTGGCTAATCAAAACTATTGTATGCCCTATTCTATACTGTTGAATTCTTATGCTTTCTGTGATATCTCGGTCATTTGTTTTTCAGACTTTGGGGGTCTCTAACAAGACTGCAAAACTAATGCCCCTTCCCTTCCATTGAGCAATATGGAAGCTCAGAGTGATTGAGACTGCCTGGTTAAGAATCCACAATGTAGATATGAGTGGATGAGTGATGGGCACATATAAACTAAATTGCCAAATACATTTTTCCCTTATCATAAAATAAACTGAACTTTGTCATCTCTTATTTCCCCACCTTTCTCTTATGCCAATTAGCACATGAAAAGCATTTAAATATTTTTACTGGAAACGGAGAAAGTGATATTTGAACCAAACTTAAAAATGGTTTGAGAAAGTTCTGGCATTACAGCTGGTTTAAATCTGTTGTCCTTTCCCTACATGTAAAGGAATATTTATGGGAAAGTTTATCAATAGTTGGCAGGAATTAAGTATTGAGAAATTATTTTTTTCCTTTTGATGAAAAGGGAAGGTTTAAAACTAGAAGTAAATGGTGTCAATGCATTTATCTGACTCTCGTAATATATTGGGATGATCGTTTTCTTTTTTTAAATTGCAATCTGCTTATAATGATGCCCATTTGCTGGAGGTGCAATTGTTTTAATGGATACGTGTAATAGTATTTGTTATTGCAGGGTCTGATCTAAAGCCCTTTGAAGTCAATGGAAAGACTCCCATTGTTTTCAATGACTTTGGATCAGCCTTTTCTGAACAACATCTAGCCAATCTCACTCATTAGAAAAATATAGCCTTCAAATAGAATTATTTCTCAAAACACCCAGGAAAAGCATCATTGAAACGCAGTTCACTCTGTATCCTTTCACCTATTTCTTAACTCTTTGGCAGTTAGTCAGACCTGGAGTTCAGTGGTTTGCATAGAGATTAATATCTCCTTTTTATCTTGATTTAACAATACTTCGTGTAGCATCGTTATTTCTCCCTACAATAATCAAGACTTTCTTCATTCACAAATTAAACATCAGAACTCAATGACATTTCAGCAGTATTAATAACGGCAATGTATCACTGGGGCCCCTTGAAATGGGTGTCTCTTCTGGGACTGTATTATAATCTCTATTAAAAGGTGCAGACAAAGATTTAAGATAAAAGATCCTTTATCATAGATGTCTTAATTGCACAGCATTTGATTAGAAGATATAAATGTCCCTGTTCAATTCTTGCCATGCAGCTTTGTAGTAGAATTCAAAAGTCCTCTGTTTATTAAAAACAAAACTGTGATGCAAAATTACTATGGAATTCTAGTCATGGCAGATGATTTTAAGGGCCTGAGCCATTGAAGGAAATTGGAGTTTTCCACTGATTTCAGTGGACTTTGGATCGGACCCTAAGTTTGCACTGAGCACCTTCAGCTGTCCAGAGAGGTGTATTTAAGGAATGCATTGACAGCGGCCACATTCTCACAGACAATGGGAGGAAGCATGCATGTATTTACCGTGGGCCTTTTCAGTGCTGGAAACATACTGTTGTTCAGTGGGTGGCCTGAAAGAAAAGCCTATAACTATTTTTAAGCATGCATTATAACGAAATAGAAAAACAAACTATTAGAGAAACGGTCCTCTCTGGGCTATATTTCCTTTAGTTTTACTTACTGTCATCTTCATTCTGTTCATGGTCCATTTTCAAGGGTCAGGAGGCAAAGAGGATTTTCTAATCCCAATTTCCACCATGGAATGCATTGTTTCCTGAGCATTCTGTGTTCATAGTAGCTAAAGCCCATCCCCTCCAGCCACTCCCACCTCACAAACAATTCAAAGGTCAGAATTAAAGTCAAAGCTGACACAAAAGTGAGTGACGAAAATAAAAGCCAAACAAACTTATGAGTTTCACGTTCCCCTCCCAAAGCAAAACCCATAAGAGGGGACAAAATGTCTAGAAAGACTAACACACAGGGTCAGATTACTCAATGAGCCCTTCAGGCCAGCTAGCCCGATATAAAGGGGCTGTAGAGTAGGTGTAAGTCCCCCTACACATCATATTCCCATCTGTCCCTCTTCTCCATCCAGTAATATGAGAAAGGTAGTTCTTTCACTATGGGTTTAATGTGATCATGGGCTTTATTCATTTTACTCATCACCCAAAATACAGATGTACTGTTATGGGACTTTGTCTTTTTCCCCCCCTTTTCACCTATTTTGCTTTCACTAGAAGTCTTTGTATCTGATATTAGGTATTATCTGCTGTCATGTATGATTATGATGGCTAAATATATGCCAGCTAGACACCAGAGCTTTTGGCAGACTTAAGCAATGATCAGAATCCTCCATTCATTGCTCTTCATTTAGCCAGACTTGTATATATGTGAATCCTGTACATTACTACAACTCAAATTAGGATTTTTGTGGTCCCTAGTGAATACTGTAGCTATACCAAATGAGCTAATAAATATTCTATGCCAAGCTATGCTAAGATTTCCCCACTCCCTCTTGTGTACCTTACATCCCTTTTCTTCTTGTTCTCTGATTCCACAAACATACTTCCTTTTTGAACTTCAACCTTCATCCAAAAAACCTAAGTTTACTGTACTATATGCAGACAGCATTTCTTTGGTAATATGTGTGCTCTCTAATGTTATCCATCATCTCTGTGAGCTGAAATATTAGGAACAGATTGATACAGTTAAGGACAATAAGCTATTGCCTGTCTGGGAAAAGAAGTTAACAAGATACTTTGGCCAGGTAGCTGATGATTATCATAAACAAACCTGTTCTTGAATTTTCTTATGTATATGTTATTTCCATCATTTATATATGTTTATATATGTTTTGTTTCATTATTGTTTATATTTTATAGAATAACAAAAAATGTGAAGTTTAAAAAAAAATTAATGGAGGATATGTTATTACTAGCCAATTTTTCAGTGCCTTACTTATTAGTTCATGTGGCCAAAAGGTTAATATCCAATGATATTCAAATATTTGATTAATTAGGGGCCTGATTCTGTGTCATCCTCATAGACTCATAGACTTTAAGGTCAGAAAGGACCATCATGATCTTCTAGTCTGACCTCCTGCACAACACAAGCCACAGAATCTCACCCACCCACTCCTGTAACGAACTCCTGACCTATGTCTGAGCTATTAAAGTCCTCAACTTGTGGTTTAAAGACTTCAAGGTGCAGAGAATCCTCCAGCAAGTGACCCATGTCCCACGCTGCAGAGAAAGACAAAAAAACTCCAGGGCCTCTGCCAATCTGCCCTGGAGGAAAATTCCTTCCTGACCCTAAATATGACAATCAGCTAATCCCTGAGCATGTGGGCAAGACTCACCAGCCAGACACCCAGGAAAGAATTCTCTGTAGTAACTCAAATCCCACCCTCTCTAGTATCACATCACAGCCCACTGGACATATTTACCACTAATAGTCAAAGATCAATTAATTGCCAAAATTAGGCTATCCCATCACACATCCTTATGTAGGTATGAAGCATGTCTGAGAGAGAGAGAGGCTGTAGGAGCCTTTCTCTAGAGCTGATCAAATTTTGGATTTTTGTTTTCACTTTAATCCATCACCATGTCAACATGTCTTTGGGCAAAAAGTTCCTTCCATCCCTTTTTTCAACTGCTATAGACCTGGTCAAAATTTTCCAAATGGCAACAATTCACTGAAAATTTTTGACAGAAAAAAAAAGGACATGAATTTTTCATGAAAATATCCTTTTGCATGGACTGCATAATGGACACACAAAATTGCAGGCATGATGCTTATACTTAGATTGGGTGCTCTCTGGGGTAGGGTTTGTCTTTTTGTTTTGTGTTTGTACAGTGCCCAGCACAATGCAGCCCTGGTCCATGATTGCGGTTCCTAGGTGCTGCTGCAAAACAAATACATCATCAGCAGCAATGGGGAATCAGTAAGGACCTTATAAACCAGGGGTTCTCAAACTGGGGGTTGGGACCCCTCAGGGGGTCACAAGATTATTACTTGAGGGTTCGCAAGCTGTCAGCCTCCACCCCAAACCCCACTTTGCCTCCAGCATTTATAATGGTGTTAAATATGAAAAAAAGTGTTTTTAATTTATAAGGGTGGGGGGGGGAAGTCGCACACAGAGGCTTGCTATGTGAAAGGGGTCACCAGTACAAAAGTTTGAGAACCACTGTTATAAACTATGAGAAGTAGAGAATACCTGTAGTGTAGTGTTCCCTGGCCACACCACTGGCATGACCTGATCCATGCCTTATGTCTGGACTGGGTGCACAGCTGGTGTATAACTTTTACTCCAGTACTTCACCAGCCAGAAGGGCTCCCTACATAAGAGATATTTGGGGGAGCTGCCTACACATACTTTAAGGCCGGTTTATGCTGTCAGAGTTGTATAAACTGACCTGACTGTAACTCAGAATGAGGCCCTATTATAGCTCCAAAACCTTTATACATTTCAGTCCATCTCAGGTCATCAAGGAAGAGAGTTTACATTCTATGGCTAGCTGCAGTCAGCAGGAGCACGTGAGCTGAATCCCCCACTTTCCAACAGCGAGGGGGTGGCTAGCAGAGTGTTCTGAGGGAGGGCACCAGGACTCTGGAACTTGCTTCCCTTCTTAGTCCAAAAGAGTCTGAATTTGTTAACCAATGACATCTCTTTGATAGGGCTTTTGGAGAGGGCTGAGACTATGGGTCCCTCAACAACTGAGGGGTGGAAAGGAGTCTCTTTAAGTGTCTGGCTGGCTGAGTTCCTGTCTGAATTGATCATTTTACGCTGTTGAGATGTAATTGGGCTGTTAATGGAGTTTTTAGAGCACTTACAGCCTTGGCTAGGAATCTTTTTAGCTATTATTTAAATCAGATTTTTTTTTAAATATCTAAAAATACTAACCAGCATGGGATAGTGCTGATAAACATTGAGCTAAATTGTGGCATAGAGCCACACCTCTGAGAGGGATAAATTAATAGCATGTATTAATAGCAATGAATAGATCCATTAGCCCCAGTGCTAAGCATTATTACTGCCAGCGACAGTTGTTGGTGTTCATTAAATGCTGTCAGTGTGCTAGATGTAGTTGTTATTACACTCGCATTTCAACTTGAGAAGCTGTGATTCATTAAATACCTTCAAGATTAAAATAAATGGCTCTTAATGATCAAGCTAGACTTCATGTTTCTGTTAACTTCTACTCTTTAACTAAAAGCTTCAAGCATCCTGAATAGACTCTAAGGCCCTAAACTTGCAATGATAGTTGCATGGGTGGACCCCCACTGAAATAACTGGGGCTCTTGGGTCTGTAATTTGCATGATTGGGACCTAAATGTGCTGCTTAAAAACCTGTTTTTTTTTTCTTTCCTCTGTTTGTCCCTTCCATTTTATGTGAAAAGACCTGAAGGCTGTCCTGATGTGTTGACCATAACGGTTCACTTTCCATCTAAGTCATACCCGTCTTACTAAAAGTCTAATAATAAAACTTAAGAGAACTTGATGGTCACATCTTTTCTGGGGTCTCTGATCTTTTCCACCACTGTGTCTGTGCTATATCACATTGAGGCATAGTCAGATTACAATGCTTTGCTGACAAGGTGCTGCATTTCATCATCCAGCTGAAAGCCAGAGAATCTAAGGATTTCTTTGGTGAAGTTCATCTTTTAAGACTATGAATCAGTCTGATATAAGCGGGACAAGGCATGGAGGCAGTGAATCCTCCTAAAGGTTATTATAATTTGTGAGTGAATTTACTACCCATGAAAGTGGAGGTTTTTATAGCAATGATTATACATTGTGCAACACCCTTCTCCACATATTGCAGCTTCAGATGGAGTAGGCTGGTAGTATGGTTTGGAAATATGGTTAATACAGATAGGTCCCATCTATACTGCAAACCCAACTGTGTTGTTTAACTGGGTCGGGATCACCAGTTTGTAACTGGAGCCTCCAGCACTGTTACTTCTGTAGAGTAAATGGAACCAAAGAGAGAGAGAAAAATTCCATCCAATGCAATGGGACATTGGTGCTGAATCCTCAAAACAGTTTTTAAATGTCACTGTTTTACTGCTGGTCACTTCAGTAGAAACTTTCAAAAACTCTGGGATTGTTGGCAGAAATTAAGTTTTTGGTGGGACTTGAGTAGAATCCCATTACAATGTATTTGTTCCCGAACCCTTCAGGGACTAGAAGACCTAAGGTCCGGTGGAAAAGATAGCAAGACCAAGTGAAGAGAAACCAAAATGAATGAACTGACGTGGTTGGAGATACTCATTGAGTTTGTGCTATTTTGCTAAATTCACACCCATTACAGCTCTCACCTCCCTTTACTAGTGAGTAGGACAGGCTGAGTTTTTCAAATTTTGTAATTTAAATTTTAAAAAAAGCAAAAGCAAAAAAATAAAAATAAAAATAAATGCTGAATTTTTTCCACATTTTTTGACTACCCTTGGTAGAAATAGCAAGTGAGCTAGTCACAGTCTCATTTCAGGCTAACAGGCCATATGTGAAAAGTGACCTTTCCCTTACTCTTAAGATGCTTATTTTACAATTATGTGTATTAGTGGTATCAGTAAAATTGTCTACACCGGTGTGAATATATATTGTACTGGGTCTTCCGTTCCAATCTAGGAACTCTGGAACTAGCATGTTATTTCTCTTTGTTAGGGATACACGTAAAAGAGACACCCTTATAGCTATAGTAGCTGCATGGCATTGGCTATTTCCAACTGCATCGCTGATATTATTTTCTGTTAGCTAGTCATATTTTTAGAGGCATTATAGGTTTTCTGGCGTTGGATTTGGGGGTGGGGAATGAATGCACTTTTATAACTGCCCTTTTTATTTTAAGACATTGTTGATTAAACTCTGGTTTGGGCCTTACGCGTTTTGTCAGTTGTCGGCTGTAGAATTAGGGCTCATAGTTTCACGGCCCATCCAAAACCTGACTACTGAGAAATGCTCACACCCTTCATTGCATGTGAATTGTATAATGTAAATAAAACAAAACAACTCCTGCCTGTTAAATTGTGATAACATTGTTATCGACTTATCAACTCTCCCTGAAAACAACGAATTACAGCGTAAATATTAGCAAGGAAAAACCCTAGCTTCCATTTAGTAGGATAATCTGGTGTAAATAAAACACAATCTATGAAATAGCAATGATTCCAGGAAGTATTAAATACAATACCTTATGAAATGTGTTTGCATCATCTCTGATTGGAACAAGTTGATGTCTCTCCCAGAACTTTTGGAGTGGAAAAGATCTTCCTGGATGTATATTTAAATAATACTTTTAAATAAATACTTCATGTGGGGATCTCATAGGCCAACACGCCAAGTACAGAAGAGTGAATTAAGGTGCAGAAAGATAAAATGACTTGTTCAAGCTCACTCAGCAAATCACTGGCAAAGCTAGGAAATCAAGAGTCCTGGCTTTAAGTCCTATGCTCTACCCAATGGACACACTTCCTCCTATTTTAGAGGTTTTGTGCAGGATTTAAGTCAGTAAAATCAATGTGAGACATATAGCTATAAAACCTCTGTGTGATGTTTTGAAAACCTACCCTCAATTGTTAACAACCCTTTGGAATTTTCTTTATAAAAAGACATACATGTTTGCTTGGCCCATGGAAAATTTGACTAAGGCAGAAAATGAAACATACGGATGGTGGCAGAGTTCTGAGTCCCAGGGGGACTATAGTATTCTGTGCTGCGCTCAAAAGATAAATGTGACAGGTTTTGGATGCCTGCTATACTATGATTAAAGAAGATTGAACATACAGACTTCAGTCGGGAACAAATACATTTATCTTTGATGCTAGGAGTCATCTGTTTTTCTAGTTAAATAGGTCTATTTTAACTTAGATTGTTCTAAGCCGCGAGCAACCCATCTTTCCAGTTGCTATGGAGTAACAGGGAAACCTCAGTGTCCTAAAGCTGCTGTGTAAAGAGTTTCATAAATGCAAGTATGGCGCAGGAATGATTGAATGAGAGACTCAGATACTATGGCAAGGTTGCCAACACTTGGATTTTATTCCAAGTCTTGTCATATTTGATGTTTTACGTAAAGCCCCACTCCTGGAGACATGCATTTAGGTGCAATTCTCAGCTTTCTTCTGATTTTTTTTTTATGAAAATTTCTGCCCCTGATGGTTGTAGAGAAAAGCTTGGAAACATGACCGAGGTGCCCCCGAAAGGTTCAAAAACCTGAAGGCAAATAAAAAAAAAAAAAGCAACATTATTTATTCAAATTTCTTTATGGGGGAGGGACTCATGAATTTTGAATGTTTGGGTTTGGCAGGAATTGTGATGGATATGGCACAAATACTTAGATAAATAATTCACGTCAGAAAGGAAAGAACCTCTGCCAGATATTTCCCACGTGTGTTTTATTCCTTACAGAGTTTGGGTGTTCAGCCATTTAAAATGTAGTGTCTAGTCTTTCCGGTGCTAAGCAAATCACATAATCAGGAAGATTTTGCCATTGCTTACATTAGGGCTGTGAGGTAGAGGTGGGCTGAAATTTTTTTCCCACTCAAATTTTAGATGAAAATGAAAAAAATTTCCATTTCCATCTACATTTTCCATGGAAATTGTCGAGTTTTGGCTGAAAATGGGAGTTGGATTTGTAGTTTGCTCTTTGTGTCCCCATTCTCCCCATGTACCAGGCTCTGTAGCTGAACACCATCTCCCACAGTGCACTATTGCCAGGATTCCATGTTACCCAGGAGTCACCTTATTGGTAGGGGAGACTGTGATACATTATGGGAGATGTAGTCCTGCTGGGAACCCTAGCATGTAGAATGAGGACATGAGATGGAAACTATCACTTGCTATGAAGCACTACAGCTCCCATTTCTGGCCCAAACCTTTTGGGTTTTGACCAAAATATTTTAGCGAAAAACAAAAATTTCCATGGAAAACAGACACTCTCTGCAAAAAAAAAAATAGTCAAAAACTCAATCTTCTGTCAAAAACCAATTTGATAGGAAAATATTGACCAGCTTACTGGGAGGGGTATGTAGGTCTTCATGTTGCCCCCTTGAAGGGACCCCGAGTCCAAAGCCATACCCCACTCCAATGGTGTCACTAGAAGAAGATCCTGCCAAACCAGACTGGTCTGGGGTGTTAAAGTTTAATTTCCAGCCTGGGTTCAGGGGTCGCTCAGAGAGGGACCCTTGGGGGGGAGGGATAGCTCAGTGGTTTGAGCATTGGCCTGCTAAACCTAGGGTTGTAAATTCAATCCTTGAGGGGGGCCATTTAGGGATCTGCAGCAAAAATCTGTCAGGGATGGTACTTGGTCCTGCTGTGAAGGCAGGGGACTGGACTCAATGACCTTTCAAGGTCCCTTCCAGTTCTATGCAATAGGTATATCTCCATATTAAAGAGGTACTATGAGCTGGAGTCATTTAGATACTGCTGAGACTGTTTAGGCGCAAGACCTTAACAGAAGGGTGCTACTGTCAATGGAGGGAGACATGAGAGGCTTATGTTGACCAGTTTGGGTTAAATCTGAATCCCCTGCAATAGTACCCCAAAACAGAGAGAATAATTTGTATCCGAACCTAACCTTGCAATGTTAGGTTTGGATACAAATTATTCTTTCCATACTCGTCCTGCTACACGGGCTATAATCACTTGGCTAAATGTTTGACCCTTGTTTTGACTGTGGTATAATTGCATGTAAAGTCAAGGTGGTGAAGTCATATCATTTATTGGCCCAACTTCTGTTGGTGAGAGAGACAAGCTTTCGAGTTTACATAGAGCTTTTCTTCAGATCTGGGACGAAAAGATATGACCTCACCCACCTTGTCCTATAATATCCTGAGATTAACACAGCTACAACAACACTGCATATTATAATTGCTTGTGTCAGTTAGCTTGCGCTAGTAACTGTACCCAGTTACACAACAACACAGATTACAGTTTTCAGAGTAGCAGCCATGTTAGTCTGTATCCGCAAAAAGAACAGGAGTACTTGTGGCACCTTAGAGACTAACAAATTTATTAGAGCATAAGCTTTCGTGGACTACAGCCCACTTCTTCAGATGCATACAGAGTGGTGGCTTTGGAGTGCTATCATGGTTACTAATCTGGTGGCCTTTAGTGTTGGCATTTACTTTTCCTACTCCCCGCCCCTCTTTCTCTCTCTACTCCGGACATAGTCTATGACAAAGATCTTGGGTCTGAAAAGGATGACGTTTAACTACACACGAGTTGGTTTCAAAGACAAATCATTTGTTGTGCTGCTCTAGGGCCTGAGTCTGATGTCACTTACCAGGACTGGAGTTACTTTTGCTATACTCCTTGTTCAATGACAACAGTGCAGGCAATGACAACAGTAACTATATGATTTGCACCTCAGCGAGAGGTAGCCAACAGTCTCATTGGCTGCTTGGAGGTAACATCTAATATAAAATATGAAGGCAAGGGAGAAAGGTCTGATTATAACCAGTCTGTGAAGTGCTTGAAGAGAGTGTTGCTATTCCACCACTCATTTAGAACAGCCCAGGTGGGGTGGGGGGAGGTTCATCAGCCTCAAGCGAGAAAGCTCAGCTCCAGTGTTTATTTTATTAATTAAGTGTCTGTCGCGTGCTTGGTGCTGTCCACAACACAGAGGAGTTCATGTTCCCTGCTGCGAGGAGCTCCCACTTTAAATAGATGGACAACAGAAACCTTCTGGGTCTCCCAGTGTAAGGGTCTGTCCTAAATCCTAATTTTTTAACAGACCACCTTAGTGAGGAGCCTCCTGCGATCTTCTGTAATTGACCCTGCTTGTGCTGACAGTGTGGTTTGAGCCCAAGTCCTACGGAGCTGAAAGCATGAGATGCTATCGGTAGAGCTAGAGGAGTAGCTCCTGCAGTTCAAAGCAGACTCGTGGCTGTTGTGCGGCTCAGTCACAATGAGGGAGACAAAGACCCACCTTCCCCTGGTGTATGTTACACATGGACATGTGCTAACATAACTACCTATCCCTCTCTGAACCAATCTCTTCCCCCACTTTCTTGTGAAGGTCCTTATCAATGGATAAGGAACACATACCTGTGGATCCTGACCCTGAGAGCTATTGCAGAGTGAGAGTGTATTTGCAAAGTGACAGATCACATTCCTTCATTTCAAACTCTGTAAGAAAGCTACCTGACGCTGCTTACATTTCCATCATTTAGAACATGCATTTCACACATCGGAATTTAAAGGATACATTTAGCAAGCTAAATATCTCAATGCAAAGCTACGGAGAACAAAACCAAAAGCTCTGAATTCAAATCTGTCATACAATACGCTAGCAATGTTCAGTTTTCATTATCACGATTTATTCGTCTCCATAAACATAGAGCGAGAGGTGCACGAGAGAGGTGTTCTGCTGTTTAATTTAAGCACGGTGTGACCTGCATAAATCGTTACTGCACCGATAAAGAGACACCCATCACCCTCTGTGATCATGCTGGGAGTGAAGATCTTTAGATCTGCTGTCCAGTGAAAGTTGGAAAGGAAGGAGTTGCTCAGTTTATTAAAGAGAATAAATAATTCCAGCTGTGCTGTGCTGCCTGATGGTGTGTTTCTTAGCAGACCTTATGACCTATCTGTGAATCACATGACTGAACAGCAGCACTTTGCTGGGTAGTCCTCTGTATACACTTTATTCTCATTTCCAAAGACATAGAAGGAATAGACTTTTCCTCTCCATTCATATTCCACCTTGGTGAGTGGAATCAGCTCAATGGTTTGTTTCTGGAAAAGACAAAGGAAATATATGATTATATCTGATAATAATCCTAAGGGCAGAGTTTGGGAGTCAGATCCTGCTGCCCTGGCTTATGTTGAGGTGCACCTTCCTCACAAATAGCCCCTTTCACTTCCCGGGTAAAACGCTACTCAACATGAGCAAGTGGATCACAACCGGGCTCTTCTTTGGTTTAAGGAGCCTGATCCAAAGCCCGTAGAAGATCTTAGGAACCGGCGCTGGTCCAAGGATCAGTGCTTGAGAAACACTGGTGTAGCCTATCTGTGCTTAGTGTTTCACTCATCTCAGAATTCCTATGGTGACGATGAATTCTTAGAGCGGTTTCAGTTCCTTTCCCAAGTATCCTTTGACCACAACATATTTACACCTTTCTTGCACACCAGGATATTTAGAAGTAGTGGACTTCATTGTACAGGTTTACACCACTTAAATTAGTCCATCCCCAAGTGGCTGTAAAACAAGCTTCTTCAAACTTACTGTCCCCCATCTAACTCTCCTTTTATAAAAAAATCTTGGGGACTGACTATGTCGTTTACATTGATTTTACATGATGGATCTTCATTTGATTTTGATAGATTTACTCCCAGTGAAAGTCAGGTTAAAATTGTGCAACAAAGATCTGGTAAACACGTGACAAGATGCAACCTCCCAGGCAGATGGTAAAATAGTAGCAACTTGCGCTCGCATAGGTGCTGCAGGGAGGTGCAGTAAAACAGCTCCAGGAACAGGAAGGGAAAGCCTGGCTGGCTGAAGGCTGATCTCTGAATGTGGGGCTGTAGATCTAAGTTAAGATTCCTCGAACCGGGAGAATATTTTGCATATTGATGTTTTTGGAGTGTTTTTTATTTCCTGTGATTACAGTGCACAGTTCTCCTTGAGTAAAGGGAACTGACTGGCTGACCTTGTGTGATTTTGCTGTGTTGTTTCACCAGTTTACAACTGTAAGTTACATATTCTGGAGATTAGCAGTAGAAGGATAATATTCTCCCCCAGTTGCCTCCCATTTATTAGGGCAATGAGTTCCCATTTGTTTGGTGCATCTTACCTACCTGTCTCAATATATGACTATTGGAGGCAAACTGCATTTGGTGTTGTGCAATGCATGATTCTGAACCCCTATCAATGGTTGGTTCGGGGAAATTCACTATAGGATACACCTGTGAAAATAAAGACAGAGTTATGAAGGACATATTTATACACCCTCCAAAATGCAGTTTTATCATGTTAAGGATAATTAGTAAAGAACTGTAGTCCCTTGGGTATATTTTAATTTTATCCCATTGTACAGACAGCACGTACAATGCCGACGCCCTCCTAAGCATGAATTTAACTGGCAGCTGGCAAAATGTCAGTGCTTCAAGGGATAAATCAGTTTTAATCTAATTTTAAATACAGATCCTGGACTATCCTTCAGCACCTCACCTCCCCAGCACAAAGCAGACCTGCAGTTGGCTAAATCAGCACAGGAGGATGACTGCAGGATAGTGAGATTCTCAAATGGCACAATAACCACTCTGGAGAACTCCTTTGCCTGTCGTGTGCTGTGACAAAAAAGGGCCCGAGATGCAAAGTCCCTCTATGGATGCAAACTTTCCCCAAATTCCTAGTAGTTCAGATCCAGGGTTCTGGTTCAGGCCTGTCTCTCTTATTGCTCTTCCACAAGTATTGATAGCTATCACCAGTGTTTAACTGGACTGTAGCATGTTGCCCATGTTGTAACATGATGATATAGCAATGGCTGCTACTGTGTTGTTCTGTCATTGGAAAATTGCTGTTGTATTTTTTACTAATATGCAGTGAAATCTTCCTATAGAAATTATACATTTATCATAAAATGTATACTTCTTTGTCCCTTTAAAATTACTTGGTACTGAGAGAGCTAGTTCATAAACATGGCAGTGTGCTCTGCAGTTTCAGTGGATTCCAGATAAAAGAATTTTAACACAATAGTGTCATTATTTACCACTTGATTTTCATCACTAAATATTTCCTTCCCAGTGACTTCCTGCAGGTGATAAATAGGAAACCCCAAATTCTTGTCAACAACATATTCAGCCACGCTGTTCTTCCTGTTGGGAAAATGGGGGGAGCATGTTGGTTTCTATTTCTCTTCTTTAAAAGTTAGGATTGCTATGATTAGCTCTATACAACAAAACCCCATAGTGTTCAACATGTTTTACAAGCCCTGGGACAAAATCATGCCTTGGGAAGCACGCAGGATTATGGTGGAAAAGCCACAGCTGGGTGGGGAACCATCAGGGTCACTTTTGTGCCCTGCTCTTATCTCCTACAAAATCTGTCAAGTTCAAGCCTTTGTAGCTAGAGGGCATTTTGGGCTGGGCTTTGGTTATGTGCTTCACATGTTTTAGCTTCTATGTCTCAGATCCTACCACCCCCTGCAGGTTACTGCTTTCCTTGGCCTGAATAAACTATGTGAGAAGAGATTTCCAGGGCCACAACCAGTCCCAGGTCTACCTTAATTCTGCCCTTGCATTGATTAATGTGTGCCACAGTGCAAGCTACAAACAATGAGGGTTTCCATTTGGCCTAAGATATGTACAGATGGTTTCTTCCATGACTGAAATTCAACCACTTGTGGGGTATGAGACGCACCCTTCAAGCAAGGCACAGCAACATTAAACAGATCAGAATTTAAAGGGAAGATGATGGGTCCGTCTGACTCTCATTTACACAAAAGTTCCTTTATACCTTAGGGGCAGTGCTAGAGCAAGGTAAAGGGATCAGAATGTAAACAAGAATCAGGCCCACTACAAGCAAATGTTAGTGAGGTGAAATGTAGTTTACTCAGAATTCTATCTGGGCATTGAGCTAATGTGCTCTAGCTAACCATACCGAGGGCGTTTTAATAGGCACTAATGCTCGGGACCTTGGTTTTCTATTTGATCCACAAGTTCTAGTAATCTAGTTGAACACTCCAGGTCTTTGAATATTTGTGTGTCAGATGCATTCAGCATGGACTGCGATAATGTCATTTCTCATACTGCTTAACTAAAATTAGATAATCAAGTGACTTCTGAAACTTACAAAATTATACGTCCAAGAGGTGAAAGCTGGATTTCAATGCCACTCTTTCTTTCAAATCTACATGTAAAATATCAATTTCTAAGGATTTTAACACTTCTCTTAAATGACATCACTTTCACCAGGAGCACTGATCTCATGTTTGAGCCATATACTTTAAAATGTTGGGCCACATAACTGGCAGATGTAAATCAGCCTGGTTCCATTGACGTCAGTACTCCAAACCATGGCACAGCATTTAACAGGAATGACCTCAGCGGATCCACCCTCATTTACAACAGTTGAGGATCTGTCTCAGTAACATCAGCATGCTTGAGAATGGCCAACAACTGTATATACCCTCCTGTCTAACAACAAACCTCTGTGTTTGTTTGATTTCAACTTACCAAGTGATTGTAAGTTCAGAATGACATAGCAAGAGGCCTTTTCCAGAGCAACGGATGCATTTCTGCCAACCGCCACCATGACAGTCTGAGCAACTATGGAAGAAATACAACATTTATGCACTCGCTTTACACACACAAGCCTCCTTTATAGCACTCTCATTTTCATCCAGAAAAGTGGATCGGTTCAGTGGGCCGTCTGATGTCAATGGGTTCATTAATCGGACATCACCAGTCTGCATGTGTGTGTTCTAATGTGACACCAAGGAGTGGGAAAACCCGTCATCTGACTTGACTTTTTAAATTGTAAGGTTTTCAGCACAGGGATCTTCTCTTACGATGTGTTTCTACAGTGTGAGTGAGGCACAATGGGTCTCCAGATTTCGGTGGGGTCCCCTGGGTGCTAAAATGATATAATAAATGAATAAGAACCTGAAGAAAGTGGGTATAGAATCCATTTTAAGAACATAAGAACGGCCGTACCGGGTCAGACCAAAGGTCCATCTAGCCCAGTATCCTGTCTACCGACAGTGGCCAATGCCAGGTGCCCCAGAGGGAGTGAACCTAACAGCCAATGATCAAGTGATCTCTCTCCTGCCATCCATCTCCATCCTCTGACAGACAGAGGCTAGGGACACCATTCCTTACCCGTCCTGGCTAATAGCCATTAATGGACTTAACCGCCATGAATTTATCCAGTTCTACACCCACTTTGTATTCATTTTCCACTAGTTTAAATAATGCACGGTAGGATGAGGCCCACTGCCTCTCTGTGTCTTAGTCTCTCCAGCATAAAATGGGGTTAATAACACCTACAGCACCTTACAGGAGGCTTAGTAAATGTTTGCAAATTGCTTTGCAAGCTTTGAATGTAAGGTGCAAATGTTTGTTATTATAAATGGAAAGATTCCCATTGACTCCAGTGGGCACTGAATTGGATCTGTAGTTTGGTTAAGTTCTTATTCAGCTGGCACCATTTCACCCATTCCCATATTCAAAGAGCGTGGAGGAAATGATATCCTAATAAAGAGCCATCTGGTCAATGAAAACTGTGAAAGAAATACAAATTGCCATCTGGTATTTTAGCATTTTCTTACCGTCTCTTTCCTGAACCTGAGCAAAATAAACAACTCTGATTGGATGTGTCTTGCCAGCCAGTCCCATTACAAGCCGTACATCTTCTCTACATTTAAAAGAGCAAAAAGAAAAAGATTTTTTTTTCTGACAAGAATTTGATCTTCTCACTTTTCATTTTGTCAGATCCACATTCTCAACCACAAAAGTACATACACGTATCTGGAGCTCAGAACGGGGTAACCTAAGTGGACCTATTTCATCCCATGCACCATGCGGCAAAGGCACCTACGATGAAATTCATCCCTGTGCAAAGAACCCACACAAGGTCCATGCGCCACGCTAGTCCCACTCAAATCCTAGTTTTGAGGATTTAAATGGAAGGAAAGTAATGCATAGGCCTCATGCTGGATTTCTATACAGGGATGAATTTATCCCTTAATGCAGAATATTCCAGTAAGGATTCCATATCCAGCAGAGAATTTAATTGCAGACAACTTAATACTGCTGCCTTTGTAAGTGACGTCACTCCATTAATATTACTGTTAAAATGAGGTAGGCACATCCTTGGATCCATTCTATAGTCTGTACGAGCTGATATTTTAGCAAGAAACTTTTCATAACACATTTTCCGTGTCTGAAGATGGCAGTAGAGTCTGTTCAGTTTCAAATTTTGCAATGCTCACCTGAACATAATTGAGTAGCACTTGAAGATTCCAGAATTAGGACTACAAATTAGAGGCAAGAGATTCCAGCAATACCTGTTCTTCCTTCCTTGTTATTGATAAAGGTTTGTTAGTCTCTAAGGTGCCACAAGGACTCCTCGGTTTTGGGGTTTTTTTTAGTGCTCATGCAGTTATCTAGTCTCGCTGATACTCATAAAAGTAGCCCTTACCACCTGCAGGACCTGTTTTTCTCCTATAATTTGCATCCTCTGGAGATTCAAGTCCTTTGTCTACAGGTACTGCATGCTTAGAAGCACTGCCATATTACTCACATTGACTGACCTATGAGAGTCAGCAGTTACCAAGTCGCCATTCTTAAGCAGTCCTTTAGCCTCTTTGATGAAACTGCCAGGCAGGATGAGAGTTGGTGCTAGATCAGATGTGAACAGCCATTGTATCACAATGAATTCTGATTACTAATGAACTGGGCCAGAACAAACTGATGAAAAGCTCAGCATCCTATTATCTATTCCCTGAGTCATCCAACCAGCTCCTCCGATAAAAACCCTGCATGTTTCTGACAGTGACAATGGTTTAGCTATTGGAGAAGCGTAATTCTCTGCCAACAACTGATGTGACAGCTATATACCACAGAACGGAAGTTCTATTCAATTTTTTTACCAATTTCTCATCCTAAATTTGTATAGGAGAGCCTGGAAAAACTTTTGAGGGGACTTGTGCTAAATGATTAATATTGACATCTATAGTGGCTACAGAGGGGCAGCCCTTCTTTTTGTGGTTGGTTAAATACTGAGATGATATTTACAAAGGAAGCACCTCAGTTGAGGATCTCTTTATTAACTGCTACCAAAATCTCAGCATCATTAATGAACTGGATGATGGGATAGATTGCATCCTCAGCAAGTTCACAGATGACACTAAGCTGCGGGGAGAGGTAGATACGCTGGAGAGTAGAGAGAGAGTCCAAAGTGATCTAGACAAATTGGAGGATTGGGCCAAAAGAAATCTGATGAAGTTCAACAAGGACAAGTGCAGAGTCCTGCACTTAAGATGGAAGAATCCCATGCACTGCTACCGGCTGAGGATTGACTAAGCGGCAGTTTTGCAGAAAAGGACCTGAGGATTACAGTGGGCGAGAAGATGAATATGAAACAACAGTGTGCCCTTGTTGCCAAGAAGGCTAATGGCATATTGGGCTGCATTGATAGGAACATTGCCAGCAGATCGAGGGAAGTGATTATTCCCCTTTATTCAGCACTGGTGATGGCACATCTGGAGCATTGCGTCCAGTTTTGGGCCCCCCACTACAGAAAGGATGTGGACAAATTGTAGAGAGTCCAGCGGAAGACAAAATGATTAGGGGGCTGGGGCACATGACTTATGAGGAGAGGCTGAGACTAGGGCTTATTTAGTCTGCAGAAGAGAAGAGTGAGGGGGGATTTGATAGCAGCCTTCAACTAACTGAAGGGGGGTTCCAAAGAGGATGGAGCTAGGCTGTTCTCAGAGGTGGCAGGTGACAGAACAAGGAGCAATGGTCTCAAGTTGCAGTAGGGGAGGTCTAGGTTGGATATTTGGAAAATCTATTTCACTAGGAGGGTGGCGAAGCACTGGAACGGGTTGCCTAGAGAGGTGGTGGAATCTCCATCCTTAGAGGTTTTAAGGCCTGGCTTGACAAAGCCCTGGCTGGGATGATTTAGTTGGGGTTGGTCCTGCTTAGAGCAGGGGGTTGGACTAGACCTCCTGAGGTCTCTTCCAACCCTACTCTTCTATGATTCTGTGATTCTATCATAGTAGTGTACAGGCATAAGGATGCCTTCTAATGTCATCTTATTCTTTACTCTAGTCACTCACCAACTGTGATATTTGCATTTCTGTTTCCCCCTTTCATTATATCTGGACAGAAAAACACAGTGAAACTAGTATAAGAAGCCACTCTTAGCAGTTAACCTTCTGTCTTGAAACTTCCTTAAATATTCTGGGTACAAATCTGCTCCAACTTGATTAGGATGTCATTTCTGTTAAGCCTCCCAATTTCTGTCATTCCCTTCACTCTTCACTTAAAACAGGTTAGATTAAATCACTCCTTTATTAAGGGAGAGCCTTAGATTCAAAGAGAGGTCAGACTCATTTGTCAATATAAATTGGGATCAAGTTTTTCTCAAATAACAAAAGGCCATGGTCAACTCCCACTAATAGAAAGATTCCCAGTGACATCAATGATCTTTGGATCAGGCCCGTAACCTTCCATTCTTTAGCTGTCACACAACCATTTACATCTCCTTCCTGACTTTGTCATTTCTCTTTGAGAGATTTGTCAAAGACTGGGAACAGCTGCCCCTTTTTTGAAAGCTGAAGACATATGTTCCCTCAGTATTTATTAAAGATCTAACTTTATCTATTCCATCTATTTGGAAGAAAGAATGTGATTGAATGTCCAACAGACACATAGGTGGGACCAGTTCCTACTAGTGACTATTGTTCTCAGATGACTTGATGTAATTTGCTTGTCAAAAGCTCAGAAAGAGAAAAGTTTGGGCCAAGTGGTTTTTATATACTTTTCCAAGTATTTTTGAAGGGAAATTTAAGTGTTTTCTTCCTTCCCTGTAGAATTGTACTGCACAGGAAATGGTGACACGTGAAAGAGAACTTGCCATAGTTGCATTATAACATACCTTTCCAGATCCACTACACAAGTGGCACTGATTCTTACCACGTCCTTGGCAATTAGGACAATCCTGAAAGCAAAGCAAAAAAGGTATAACAGAGCAGTGGGTTGAAAGAGAAATACAGCAGCGTGAGGCTTCTGGCATTAGAGCCCAAGGGCAATTACTTTTAACCCCAAGGAGTCATCATTCTCACCTAAACCTCATCCTCTCTCTCTATTATACCTGTAGATAAGGGTAGCCTTGCTTGAAACCCATTGGCAAAGAAACCTAAAATTACTAGTGCAGACAGGGATTCCATTGTGAAATTAAATGATCATATCACGGGGAGCAGAAAGTATAAAAAGACTGTCATCCCTACATTGAAATACATGCTCAAAGGTCTTCTGTCCCCTTCCTAGTGGAAACATCAGGAAGCAGGATATATATTTTCTTACCTAGGTTACTGAGTTCATACACAAAACCAGTTGGGTTGGCTTTTCTGTCTGGTTTTGTTTGTTTTACTCCAGAAATAGCCTTGCTTTGTTTTGTTGGGTGGATACAAATCCTTTTTCATGGCAGCCTGCCCACGTGAAATGCACACTTCAGACTATCTGGAGCAGTAAAATCAACTCCTTGCCAAAAACAAGGACTAATCCTTTATCTAAAGCTATTAAAAAGAATATTTCATTATTTAAAGCAACAAAAAGAATGCTACCCTGCCAGAAACCTGAGTTATCTTTTCTTATCCTAAATCAGGAGGGGAAGAAGCAACAAATATAATTATACCCCAAAAGAGCTATTGCAATTAGTAAAAATAATTGTGTCAAAATAGGTATATGTGCTAGATATTTAACCAAAACTATAGAACTGAAATATGATGGCACAGTGATTTTAAAATTAATATGTAATCTGCATTTAGGATAATATGATGCCTTGGGACCAGAATCCTGCTCCACTGAAGCCAATGGGAGTTTTGCCATTGCTTTCAATGAGAGTAGGACCAAGCTCTTGAAGAAGAGCAGACTTTGAGTTACATGCTGCCGGATTTAAGATTAGAAATATTTTCGATTAGCATAGGTACTAAGGCACTGAAGTGGGACTTAAAAAACCTGGGCTCAGTCCTGGCTCTGCCACAGACTTCCTGTGGGATCTTAGGCAAAATGTTTAACCTCTTTTGTGCCTTGGTTGCCCCTCCGTACAATGGGATAATAATATTTTCCTTCTCCCACCTTTTGTCTGTCTTGTCTAGTTAGATTGTCAGCTCTCTGGGGAGAGGACAGTCACTTAGCACAATAGGGACCTGATTTCAAATGGGGCACTCCTGTCACCCAATTAATGATCCTTTAAAAGTCGGAATGTTTGTGGAGGTTTTACCTGTACTGAATATGTGTGCGGCACTGGAATGTGCATTTCACAATCCGTAAACAGAGGAGGTGCATCCACTACTATTGCCCATGGGGCAGGTGCTGGTGCAACATCAGAAGAGTCCACAAATCCACCTAGAGCAAAGGACTAAAGATCAGTCAGAAAAGACAGTGGTGAATTAGGGAGGCTAGCATGGAATGGACAAAAACATCACCAGGCACCTCCTTTCACACGTGCGCTTCAGTGCTAGTGGAAGGTGCCAGGTTGATGGCAGTGGAGGAAATTGAGGGAGCTGCTTATTCACAAAACAAATACAATTTAGACAGTGGCAGTTCAGCTCTTATCCATTACAGCCCCACCTTCCTAGGGGTGAGAGGTGCCAATTAGTACTGACTGGTGTCATGGTTCCTCTGATGCCAGCCTCTGTTTACTGGGTGGAGACCAAGAAAGACTACTGAATCCATCAGCTGGGAAGGACTTTAGGTCTCTGCTAATCTGTGCTACACTCAAGTCCAAAACACACCAGAGTCACTGCACCCCAGAGTATCAGAGGGGTAGCCGTGTTAGTCTGGATCTGTAAAAAGCAGCAAAGAGTCCTTTGGCACCTTATAGACTAACAGACATATCGGAGCATAAGCTTTCGTGGGTGAATACCCACTTCATCAGATGAATGCACCCCAGAGGGAACCACAGGAGGAGTTGTGCCTTAGAAGGCATAAACCCTCCCTCAGGTCTCCAGTGCTCAGAAGGAACATGGAAGCTGTGTCCTCTTTAAACATGTTGCCACCTCTTCCCTTCTCCTCCAGTAGCTTGTTCTCTAAGGCTGGAGCGGTGCCTGGCTTCATCCCATTTGGAATCATTTTCCTACAATTGTCGCTTGCCCTTTCACAAGGGGATGGAGGGAAGCTCCTTGAACTTACCCCTCCCAAGCCAACCCTTTACAGAGGCCAATCTGTTTTAATTAGATGAGAAAATGTACCCAAGAAAGCTTATATTTGTAACCATATAAGGTTGTATAACCTCAGTGTATTCAATTCTCTTCTCTTTCCCTTTGTACACCCATATCCCTGGTCTCTAGACAGTCCCCCCCCCCCCCTCTCTCTGAAGGCAGGAGATGTTACAATCCATTTTACTCTGAGGTCAAAGTAAACCGGCCTCACTGTGCTTGAGCTAGTGTGGAAGTTAATTGTATATCAGGAACTATGACTCCAATGAGCAACTTCTGGTATGTTAACAAACCTGCATCTGTCAGTGGAAATTGAAGCAAAGGAACATGCTGTTTCCTGAACTGGACTTTTTTTTTCATTATAAAAGACAATTACAGTACACGGTGGGAAAGGTTCTAAATGAATCTATTGCCCCAGCTTAAATTTAGCTTGTGTGAATAACCCTGGGGTTTGATCCACAGCCCACTGAAGTCAATGTAAATACTCCCATTCATTTACTGGGCTTTGGAGCAGGCCCAGGGCAAACCAGCTTAGAAGAATTAAAAATATTAGTGGCCACATACAATGGACTGCCAGGAAAAACCAGTTACTCACCTTTGTAACTGTTGTTCTTCGAGATGTGTTGCTCATATCCATTCCAATTAGGTGTGTGCGCGCCGCGTGCACGATCCTCAGAGAAATTTTCTACCTTAGCAACACCCGGTGGGTCGGCTGTGGAGCCCCCTGGAGTGGCGCTTTCATGGCGCTGGATATATACCCCAGCCGACCCAGCGCCCCCTCAGTTCCTTCTTGCCGGCTACTCCGACAGTGGGGAAGGTATGCGGGTTTGGAATGGATATGAGCAACACATCTTGAAGAACAGCAGTTACAAAGGCGAGTAACCGTTTTTTCTTCTTTGAGTGCTTGCTCATATTGATTCCAATTAGGTAACTACCAAGCCTTACCTAGGCGGTGGGGTCGGAGTGAGACATCGCTGTGTGCAAAACCGCTGAACCGAATGCAGCATCGTCTCTGGACTGCTGTACCAGCGCATAGTGAGTGGCGAAGGTGTGGAACGATGACCAAACTGCAGCTCTACAAATGTTCTGGATCAGGACTTGAGCCAGGAAGGCAGTCGAGGAGGCTTGGGCCCTCGTGGAGTGGGCGGTGAGGTGTGGCGCTGGGACACCAGCCAGGTCGTAGCAAGCACGAATGCAGGACATGATCCAAGAGGAGAGACATTGGGAGGAGACCGGTAGGCCTTTCAGCCAGTCGGCTACTGCAACGAAGAGTTGCGTCGTCTTTCGAAATGGCTTCTTACGCTCAATATAGAAAGCAAGGGCCCTGCGCAGGTCCAAGGAGTGCATACGCTGGTCTTGGCGCATGGCGTGTGGCTTATGATGGAAGACCGGGAGGAATATATCCTGGTTCACATGAAAAGCTGATACAACCTAGGGAAGGAAGGCAGGGTGGGGGTGAAGCTGCACCTTGTCTTTATGGAAGACTGTGTACGGAGGCTCAGATGTGAGGGCCTTGAGTTCAGAAACACACCTTGCTGAAGTGATGGCTACAAGGAAGACTGTCTTCCAAGATAGGTAAAGGAGCGAGCAGGTAGCCAATGGCTCGAATGGGGGTCCTGTGAGCTTGGAGAAAACCAGGTTAAGATCCCACGCCGGAACGGGTTGGCATTGCTGTGGGTAAAGGCGGTCTAAACCCTTGAGGAATCTGACAACCATCAGGTTAGAGAAGACCGAGGAAGCGTGTTCTCCTGGGTGGAACGCCGCTATAGCGGCCAGGTGAACCCTGACTGAAGATATTGCCAAGCCCTGCTGTCTCAAGGACAGGAGACGGTCCACCAGAGTGTTCTGGACTCCAGGGAGGAACGATGCCATGAGATGTATCGAGTGGGCAATGCAGAACTCCCACAGACGAATGGCCTCTTGGCATAGGGGAGATGACCGGGCTCCTCCTTACTTGTTGATGTAGAACATGGCCATGGTGTTGTCTGTGAGGACTAACACGCAACGGCCATGCAGGAGACCGAGAAATGCCTGACAGGCTAGGCGCACCGCCATCAGTTCTCGAACATTGATGTGCAGAGCTAGTTGAGATGCGGTCCACAGGCCTTGGGTATGGTGCTCCCTGAGGTGAGCGCCCCAACCTAGAGATGAGGCGTCCGTGATCAGGTGCAGGGAGGGTTGTGGGGCGTGAAACGGCACTCCTGCACAAACCGCCTTGTGATCCAGCCACCAGGTGAGAGAGGTCAAGACCGAGTTCGGAATCGTGACCACCATGTTCAGGCTGTCCCGAGAAGGGCGGTACACCAAGGACACCCAGGCCTGAAGCTGACGAAGCCGAAGTCTGGCATGCCTGGTTACGTAAGTACAAGAGGCCATGTGACCCAACAGACCAAGGCACATCCTTACAGTGGTAATCGGGAAGGCCTGGAGTCTGTGGATAATGTTCGCGATGGTGCGAAACCGAGTGCCTGGCAGAAGAGCTCGGGCGAGTGTGGAGTCTAAGACTGTCCCGATAAACTCTTTTCTCTGGGTCGGCTCCAGAGTGGACTTCTCTTTGTTGAGTAGAATGCCTAAGTCGTGGAATGTTTGTAGTATTATCTGTAAATGCGCCTGAACCTGCTCTCTGGTGCGGCTGCGGACCAGCCAGTCGTCTAGATATGGGAACACCTGTATCCTTTGTCGCTTAAGGTATGCTGCCACGACGGCCATACATTTGGTGAACACTCTCAGAGCCGCGGACAGTCCGAAGGGAAGGATGGCAAATTGGTAGTGTACCTTGTTTACTACAAAATGAAGGAAGCGCCTGTGAGGAGGGTAGATCGCTATATGAAAATATGCGTCCTTCATGTCGAGGGCGGCGTACCAGTCCCCAGGATCCAGGGAAGGGATGATGGTCCCCAAGGAGACCATGTGGAACTTACTTTACTATGAATTTGTTGAGTCCGCGTAAGTCTAAAATGGGTCGCAGACCCCCTTTTGCTTTGGGGATCAGGAAGTAACGGGAGTAAAACCCCTTAACTCTGGGGGAACCTCCTCTATGGCCCCCATAGAGAGGAGCCCAAAAACCTCCTGTATAAGGAGATGCTCGTGAGAAGGGTCCCTGAAGAGGGATGGGGAGGGGCGGTGGGAGGGGGGGAACGAAGAAAACTGGAGGGCGTATCCCCTCTCCACCGTGCGAAGGACCCAACAGTCCGAAGTTATAAGGGACCAAGCACGGTGGAAACGGGAGAGGCGATCCCGAAATAAATGAGATGGATCCTGGGTAGTGGCTGGTGCGCCAACCTCGGGCGCAGCTTCAAAAGTTTTGCCTAGGTCCTGAAGGTGGCCTAGGGGGGCCCTGGTTCTGTCCAGGCTGGGGTCCAGTCGGCCTCCGTCTACCACCTAGTCCCCGCCTTCTGGGGAAGTCCTGTCTCGGACGAGGAGGAGGAGGGTAGAACCTTTGTGGCTGTGGCCTAAAGGGCCTGCGTTGAGGTCCTGAGACATGCATCCCCAGGGAGCACATGATGGTTCTCGAGTCTTTGAGGCTCTGTAACCTAGCGTCCGTCTTGTCCGAGATCAAGCCTTGGCCCTCGAACGGCAGATCCTGCAGGGTCTGCTGCAGTTCTGGCGGTAACCCCGAAACCTGGAGCCAGGAGACACATCGCATGGCTATCCCCGACGCTAGAGTCCTGGCGGCCGAGTCCGCAATGTCGAGGGAGGCCTGTAAGGAGGTTCTAGCCACCTTTTTGCCCTCCTCCACCAGGGTCCCGAACTCCTCCCTTGAGTCCTGGGGAATCAACTCTTTGAATTTACCCATGGAAACCCATGAGTTATAATTGTACCGATTTAAGAGCGCCTGTTGGTTTGCGGCCTTGAGCTTCAGAACCCCCGCCGAATAAACCTTGCGTCCAAAAAAATCAAAGCACTTAGCGTCCTTTGATTTGGGCGCTGCCGCCTGCTGGCCATGGCGCTCTCTGGCGTTCTCTGATGAGACTACCAGTGAACATGGTGGGGGATGCGTGTAGAGGTATTCATAGTCTTTAGAGGGCACAAAGTACTTCCTCTCTACCCCTCTGGCAGTTGGAGGGATGGAGGCCGGGGTTTGCCATAGGGCCGTAGCGTTAGCCTGAATTGTTCGGATAATGGGCAACGCCACCCGGGTTGGGGCATCAGATGAAAGGATGCTCACCACCGGGTCCTCCACCTCCGCTATCTCCTCGGCCTGTAGGTCCATATTTCTTGCCACCCTACGTAACAAGTCTTGCTGGGCACAAAGATCTATAGGAGGTGGGCCTGAGGGTGTTGTACCCGCCACTGCCTCATCTGGGGAAGATGAGGAGGACGCCTCAGGGGGTAAGGAATCTGCGTGAGGGTCCGGCTCCAAGGGACTTGGAGGTGCAGGATCCCCTGCACCAGGGTCTGGTTCCTGCGTGGGCGTCAGGGCCGGAGCCTCCATACCCTATGGGGGAGGACGGGAGATGGTGGCCTCAGGAACCCTGGGCTCAGAGTGAGCCGAGCGAGAGGCCACTAGTGGAGTCCCTTGAGCCTGGTGATACGCCCAAGGGGTCCAGAAAGACCAATGCGTAGGGTCTTGTCAAAGGTTGTCTGCCCCCTCCTGCCAATGACCCAAGTCGTCTGCGGCTTGACCTTGAGCAGGGTACGTTCAACGGGGAGCCCCTTCAGAAGAGTGAGACGCTGATCTCGAGGGCCAGGGCGGTGCCGAGCAAGGGTGCAGGGAAACGTCCTGGTACGGTGCCGAGCGGTGCCGATCAATCGGCGAGTGGTCTCTGCGTGGTGCCGGTGAACGGTACCGGGATTGAGAACGGTGCCAATATGCATGTCAGTACCGGGATCCGGATCTGGATCTGGATGACGAAGACCGTCTGTAACCTTGGTGCCGGGAGCGGCCTCAGGAATGGGAGCAGCGCTCATACCGGTGCCGAGAGCTGCGCCTTGACTGTGACCGGTACCGATGCTCGGGTTGGTGCCGAAAAGAAGACCGGTGCCGGGAGGTAGATCTGTGCCGCGAGTACGACCGGCGCCGAGATGGAGATCGGTGCCGGGACTGCGAGCGGCGTCGAGACCTGCTCCGAGACCGGGAGCGGTGCTGCGAGTCCACGCCCGGAGAAGGCGGCCGTATCAGGGTAGGCTTGCCCCTGGACTGTACCGTACGAAGGGCATATGGTGCCGCGGGTTGAGAAGGCGCCAGCTCCGTGAGGGCGATGAGGTCTCTCACCGTGGCAAATGTCTCCGGTGTAGATGGGAGACAGGGCTCCACCACCTGACGAGGCGGTGAGCCAGTCCGTACCGCACTCAACGGCTGTACACCCGGCACCGGAGTCAACAGTGCTGATGATACTTGCACCCTCTGGCGTTCAGAAGCCGGGCGTGGCTCTATCACCGGTGCGGGGGGAGCCGGTGCTGTTGGACAGCAGCGTCCTGAGTTTTACAGGGCCTTTTATGTCCCGGAGACAGGGACCGGCGCCGAGGGGCTTGCGGCGGATGCGGTGCCGAGGGAGGACGGTGCCGTGGTGCCTTTTCCGCATCTGCCCGCGATGCAGTACCGGAAGGAGCCACTGGGGCACTATGCACCGAGTCACTTGGTGCCGGAACCTGACGCACTGAAGGAGGATCCGGGCTAAGTGCCGCTTCCATGAGGAGCTGCTTAAGCCTAAAGTCCCGCTCCTTTTTCGTCCTTAGCCTGAAAGCCTTGCAAATCTTGCACTTGTCCGTTTGGTGAGACTCCCCTAAGCACTTCAGACAAGAGTCCTGAGGGTCTCCCATTGGCATAGGCCTAGCACATGTCACGCACGGCTTAAAGCCGGGAGCCTTGGGCATGAGCCCGGCTGTGCGCCGGGGGGGAAAAGGAGGGAATAAAGGCCCCCTTAACCCCCACTAACTACGAAAAACTATTTATAACTATTAACAACAACTAATCTAAAAAACACAGTTAACAACTATCTACAAGAAGCAACGGGTAAAGCTAGGGAGAGTGGAGAACAGCTATGCCGCGCTCCACAGTTCCAACGACCATCACGGGCGGTAAGAAGGAACTGAGGGGGCGCTGGGTCGGCTGGGGTATATATCCAGCACCATGAAGGCACCACTCTAGGGGGCTCCACAACCGACCCACCGGGTGTTGCTAGGGTAGAAAATTTCTCCGACAATTGTGCACGCGGCGCGCACACACCTAATTGGAATCGATATGAGCAAGCACTCGAAGAAGAAGTTAGCTTTCACTTAGCTGGCCCCCATGATAACATTCACCTTCCACTTCCAATTTTCCTCACTTTTTCCTCCCCTCTTCACCTTCCACTCTCCTCCATCTCTCTTCTTCCACTCTTGTCTTCTCCTACCTCTGTTTCTTCCCCACTTCCTCTCCCTCTTTCTCCTCTCTGTATTTTTCCTTTCCTCTCTTCCCACCCTTCACCTGGCATGTTTATCTGATCTTCCTTCCCCATCGTCTACCTCTTCGCTTCTCTCTCCCTAAAACATTACATGAACAGAAATATTTTCCAATGGTTTTTCATTTAGGGAGAACCGGACGGAGGTGGGGATTGGACTAAAATGCCGGAATGCGATGCCAAACACATCATCACTGAGTTACTGCAGGAGCACTAGTATAAACAGACTCGCCTTGTTTCACTGTCCAAAAGCCAAAGAGAAAACAAATGTCACAAAAGGTGACAGGCAAAGAAAGTTTGAAAAATAAATTATAGTGTTTAAACCTTTTGGTCTCCACCAATTTGGGCTGGATTTAAACTTGCCACCTAAACAGATGAAAGGCTTAGTTATCAATCCGGTTCTCCATGCCTCTGAAATCAGGCCCTAGGAGACCTCAAGTTGGATTCCAAAATTGAGGCATTCAGAATCAGTAGCCATTTTTGAAAATATTGTCCCTTATGATTCTGCTAGTCTCTGTGCAGTTAAGGAGCATGTGGTCACTCGTTAAATCCATAAGTCTACTGAGATAGTCATTCCCTGCCACAGTACATTCTACAGTGTTCACTCTCTGCTAAGTAAGAGCGCTGATTTGCTTACCATTATAAGGCTCGCTGATCGGGAATGTTTCTCTGGTTTCAGTGAAGGTTTGCAGACGATACTGATAAGACCAAACAAAAGTCAATTTTAATGTAAAGCTGCTTCTTATTTTCTGCTAGGAGGTGAAGCAATTCTGGACTTAATCCTGCTCCCATTAAAACCAATGGCACAACCTCTATTGACTTCAAGGAGAATAGACTTGGTTCCTGCGCTAGGGTAATAAGAGCTGTTCTGATTTCAAAAGTAAGAGCTAGAGAGAGCAATAAAATAGTTAAATTAATAAATGATGTCATTCTCCATGCTATTACTCCACAGTGCAGTGTCTGGCTGAGACATAAGTAGTCTTGATATCACAGAGACATGCTAGCATAAGGCTGGTGGCAGTGACCTGTGCTACAATGCTAAAAGTTATTGGTGAAACTTGGTGAAGACGCACACTGGGGGGGGGGGGTCATTGCACTAGCATAAGTCACTTCAGTATTTGTTTTCTTTGCTGCTGCCTAACCACAATACTGAGGGCAATACTCATGTCTTCCAGTCCACAGTGGAGAAATCTATGAGATCGAGAACTTTTCTGACCAATTTTACATTTAGGGAAAAATTCTCTTCTCTGGGATGTACTTTAGATTCTCTCTCACACACACACACACACGCACAAACACACAGTCTCCCTAGTATAACCAGAGAAAGCACCACATTTTGGAGCAAAGAAAAATGTAACGGGCCTATCTTAGCTGAAAATGGCCAATTTTAGTGTGTGTGTCCAGAGGGGGGGATTATGAAATGGGACCACTTTCAAATTGGTAACATGACAAAAGCTGATTTTTTGAGATTTCAGATTTCATTGCAAATATCTTGCCCACCTTCCCGTAACAGAGGGGGAATCGATCTAAGTTACGCAACTTCAGCTACGTGAATAACATAGCTGAAGTCGACGTACTTAGATCGACTTACCGAGGTATCTTCACCACGGTGAGTTGACTGCTGCCGCTCTCTCCTCGACTCTGCCTGCACCTCTCGTGGCGCTGAAGTACAGGAGTCGACGGGAGAGCGCTCGGGGGTCAATTTATCGCGTCATACCCTGAAACCGTAGATCTTTGCAGTTGGAATAAGCCTATCAACTAAGCCTACCATGCAATGCTAAATTTGGTCAGCTCTTTTCAATACTATATGTACTTACTCTGAATGTGTTGAGCGGAGTCAGGTTCTGGACCACCATACGTTTTGCAGGGGCAATCCGATAGCAGCACTTATTGGCTGTGTACTGTACTAAGGCTTCTCTGGCTACATGCTCAGAAATAGACAGAATGCTGGAAAATAAATGAAAAAAAGTTTTGGTAAAAACTGGACAATCCACTTTACTTCCTGAGATTGAGGAAGAAACTTCTTTATACAGTGAGGAAAAAATGTAAAACCATCAGCCACCATTTTCTTAAGTGGCTAGCAATATGGCATGTTTCACTTTTAGGTGCCTTGCTAAAGACACATTTGGAAAGGGTCTGATTTCTGAGGGTCCTGAGCCCCTCTGAAAAATCAAGTTGCTTTAAAATATCTTGTTGAGCCCGCAAAATTTGGGGTGCTCTAACTCACAAGTTACTTATGAAAATCATGCCCGTCATCCTAGATTACAGTTGTATGTAAAGTCTGGATTAATTTGACGGTAGATTGACATTTCTGATGGCAAATAAAGGTCAGGAAAGGTCCAGATCAAATCCCTGAATCCAAAAACTCCTGAACACTGGGGCCATAAAAAAATTCAGATCTGATCAGACTCAGAGCCAAATTCCCAAATGTTCAGAATCAGTGTTTGAATTCAGTCGAGCATAGAGATCAGTTCAAGCTGTTATTCTAATGCAAGGTTTGGACCCAGGATTCTGGTTCAGTGTCACCTCTTTTCTCTATTCTCTTTCTCTGGGCTAGATGGACTTCTGGTCTGACCCAGTATGGCTGTTCTTATGTTCTAATTTTCTTTACCAAGGTAAGGTGAAAATGCATTGTTCTGTTTTAGAAGATGTTTCTCTTCATAATGCTGCTGTTTTAAAGCAATGTGCACAAGGCTGTAGGAAAAGACAGGCAAAGGACAATTCTATTAGCTGCTAGTCAAAGGTACTTAATGGGCTAAGCTCCCATTGACTTCAGTGGGATTAGAATCAGGTCCAAACTCAGATAACAGCAATCAGCATCCAAGCAATATGATAGATAGTATCCAGCATAATACATCAATAAAACATGGAAATTCAGGCTATGAATTTTACACTGTGATTCCACCATGTTCCATAGACAATAATGTAAATGTGAGTTCAAAAAGGGTTTGCACTCCCACACTGGAAACAGCACCTAAAAGGCATCTTACCTCCACTCTGTCTGAGGTGGAATGGAATCATTGTGCTCTCCTTCGGGCACCTGATCAGCTGGGGGAGGTAAACCTTTGTTTCCTACAGTGAAATAACAGCAAGAAGAGTTGCTCGCATTTAGTAACTTGCATTGGCACAGTTCAATTTTCCGCTAGTTTGGAAAGATGCAGATGATGAGTTCAGAACTCTGCTTCTTATAATATAACTTGCTGGCTTGACTGTTACCTCATCCTCCTGTGTCTTTTATTAGTCTCATTTACCTGTAGTATTGTATCATAACCTAGATTTTTGGCTGTCTTTTTATTGTGTATCTCTTCAATAAAGACAATAAAGACCAGTTCCTTGATTACTTTAACACTATCTGCAATAGGTGGTTATTTAAAAGTGACAGACATTGCCCTGGACAAACAGCCCTAATGTACATGTGGGAGACTGTACTAACCACAGTCTCCTGAATCTTCCCCTTCATCTTCAGTGGCACCGTCCATCAGCTCCAAGGGGGGCGCAGAGGGTCGTTCATGGGGTGAGGAATAAGGAGCAGGGGCATCTGCAACACATGAATTTAAGAAAAGTGAATTCTGGTAGGGATCTAAAAGTACATACAGTAGACTGAAAGTGCTTTGCAAGGAAACAGCCATTAACAATACAATAAAGACATCAAGAGGAGAGAACATATGAAGTCATTAATACCAGTTTGAAGTAATGATGGGAAACCTTCAGCAGAAGGTTCCAAGACATGTGCTGTATTGATTAGACCTGGATTGGAAGTGATGTCCTCACAACAATGGTGTGATGTTTGCAGGTCAGTATACTGCACGTCCCCAATCAGTTTGTCCTACCACTATGGTACTTGTGGGTCACCAAGAACCAAGTGTTTCTGCAAAATGATTAGTCCATATCTGAATTAGTTACCATTCCAGAATTGAATCTTTGGCTTCACTAGTCCTTCTATGGTGCATTAACCTTAGATCCCATAGACTGGGATACAAATGCCACAGAAGTAGATGGCCATGGTATTGTGATGATGCAGAAGATGTGGGTTAAGGGCAGTCTCAAAATTTCTGATTTTTAGGTTAATGGAGATCAACCATATTGCAAAAATAACAGGATTGGTCTTTGAATTACAAGATCTCCCCTTTCTGGACCATATAAAAACATATTATTCAATCATTCCCTTCTAGTCAGTCTATGAAGTGTTAGATGGTGGCCACAAGTAAGAATGTGCATTCTGGCACATTCTCAAGGGTGGGAACCTCAAGGCCGTGAATGGGATCAAGCAAAATGAGGCAAAAGGCAGCACTGGAGCTGTCTGTCTAGCTAATCTATCTCTCTAGTAGTCAAGGGAGGAAGGCAAAAATCTTTCATAGGAATCCACTCTGGCAGATCTGTCCAGCCAAAAGTGCTTAACAACCCAGAGAGTTTATAAAGTCAATTGCTAAACTAACCTACTTCAGTAGCAAACAAACCTGCTCATTGGATTCAGAGTAAATTGACTCAGAGAGAAAAGTCCAAAGAGAATAAAAAACAATCACTGTTAATTTGTTTCAGAAACATCTCTGCCATGTTTCTGAGTACAAGAAGCAGACGTCAAGTTTGTTCTTCGAACTCAGGAAGATGTGGCAATGAGCAACACAGAATGCCACAGGACTCTTCCTCCTCTAATGGGAACTTTTGGGTTACTGCAGGTCAGAAACGTGAAAATATTGTTCTCAGAAATATGCAGGCAGTGTGCTGTATATTTGTACAGTTTGTACAGTATCTGCAACACATGCTTGGCATATTATTCGTTTTGTTACCCTTTACTATTGGTCAGCTTTATGCTACATGGTTAGCCACAATGCTAGGGAAGGAAAGGCCATTTTGTCTTTAAGGAACATGACTGTGAACATCCAGATTTTATTCTTTGCAACAGGTTTGTTTTCCATGTGCCCTTGGGAAAACTCCTTAACTCTTCCATGCCTCAGTCTCCTCATCTGTAAAAATGGACAGAATTATATTTACCTGCCCACATCCACATTAGTGTAAGATCATTGCAAAATCACCACACCATTTAGCACAGTTTAACAGCCTCTGCTCAAGATAGCTTCAGGACTGGACTAGTAGGAATGCTGCAAGCTAAGGACATAGGTGCACTGGCAGAGCTCTGTGAGAGAAAGTTCCACAGCATCTGCCTTGTAACATGCCTGCCTCCGTCTGGTGCTATTAGTCACTCACTTTCAGAAGCATTAAATTTACTCACAAACTTTAAGTTAACTCAGGGCCCTGTTTGCACTGGTTACAGCCCCATGAAACCTTCCTGACGTCAGTGGAGTTGTGCAGTGTGTAATTCAGTGCTGAATTTGGCCCAGAATAAGTAACTAAAATAAGAGAATGGAATGCATGAATTTTTGCTTGTCTCACTTACCTGCTGTGCTGCATATGTGACAGTGGTCTCTATCTTGCATCCTCTGCTGAATGGTGAAGACTCCTAACCTATTGTGACTCCAAATGAGTCAAGGCGACCGTGCTAGATAATATAACTAGGTCTGTTGTTTCTGTTGTTCGTATAACTGGATCTGTTGTTGCTCTTGTAAAACGTATTTTCACGTCGTCAAAGAATGGGTAAATATTTGAATATGACTCCACCTTCTTTGAAAGTGCAGCTCAAGCGTGGTAAAGGACTGGGAACTTTTTAGAGGGGAACAAGCATAACCATGTGGAGTTTCACAATGTGAGCTGAAATCGTGATGATCAGCATGCCTGACTGCAAAAGAAAAGCACTGACCGTCATGTGCTTTATGTGTCTCTCAAAAGAGAGCCTCAAACCTTCCTTCAGGTACACAGCATTTATCATTCAGGGGAGACTCAAAGCCCTAAGTATTTGCAACATATTAGTGTCTTCATGTACTATGAACTGTTATGCGCTTGGGTTATTCTTTTTCTGACATACGAGCATGAAGTCATTAAGAATGCTTCCAAAGACACACACAAAATCAAAACCTGGACTATTTTAATTGTTACCGTTATTGCATAAGTTATTTGAAGCCCAACGTTGTTCTTATTGAAGTCAACAAGGTGGGACAATGGTCTTTTCTTTTGTTTTCCTCCTTTTTTAGACAGGACAACAAACAAAACTAAGGATTGTGGATAGTTTAGCTCCTGGCCAATCTTGCTTGAAAACAGCCTGCTCAGTAGTTTAGATCTTATCTCAGGTAAACAGCTGCTAATTTACAAATACCATTGTCCATACCTTGTGCAACAGAGGGAGAAAGGAGACATTCACTTCCATAATTCAGACGGCTTTCATTTCTGTTTGGAAGAATGCAAACAAAGAATATAATGAAACAAGCCCTCTGCTAGGAGAAGGGGGATGCACAGCAAGGTCATGATTCATTATGACGTAGGATTAGTGGTATTTATTACCCGCTCGCCCCTGGAGGCGGCCCCAACAGGACAAAAGTTGAGACACATTGGCAGCGCAATTTAGGAGAAACTCATCCTGCTATTGCCTGTGCTGTGCTGTGCTGTTGGGTGTGTTACTTTGAGTAGTGAGAATGTGGCAAAAAAAAAAAAAAAAAAAGCCCTGTGAATAGTCCATCACATTTTTAAACCAATATGAATGTGTTTGCACCCCTTTTGCAAATACCTCCAGGAATCAGATCAGTGGTTGGCCGGAATGCTCATGGAAACCGAGTTGGGTTTTTACTTAATATAAAAGTAAACAGAAGCCAGCTTCACCTCCTTAAAATGTTTCTTAACTGTGATTACCATAGCAAGTGCTTGCATAATATTGAAATTTTTTTCTCCTGCTAGCAATCTCACTACAAAACAGTCATTAATCATTCATCAGAAGCCAGTTCTGTTTTCAAGCCCTTCATCGCTGGATTTTTCCATACTAACTTAACTGGTTGCACACTACCCTGTACAATGAGTGGATGGATGGAACAGCACTCTCCAGCTGAGACCTCTCCTATTCCTGGCATGCGCCCAGTGCTCTGGGGCAATGGGATAGAATGGCACAGAACCGGCTAGCCACCAGCCGCGCAAGCCAAAGATTCCCCCATTCCAGGGTATTCACCAGTTGCCTGATAAAGCAGTTTTACAGTCTCCCTGCCTTGGCAAAGTGGTACAGAGACTGTATTGTGGGCAATGGTCTAGTCTAATGTGAATTTAAAACCCAATCGTCAATCAGGTGGTCACCTGTGCAAGTCTTTAACCTGTTTTTTATCCCCTGTATAATTGTTCTGCTTTGTCCAGATACAAAGCGATTTCCAGCCTATTTGTGGGCCTTAAACCCCATCACTCCTGTACGCTTTGCTGGAAGTTGTGCAGGTCTATGTGAGCTGAGAATATGCTTCCTAAATTAAAATGCTTCTCTCCGATATTTTGGTTGGTGTCCTGGTTCTCACTTGGGCTGAATTATTTTATAGCAGCTGCGAGCAACTATTTTAAGTCTCTGCTTTGCATGGTTTTCTTGGGGAAGTTTTCTAAAACAGAGACTGAGGGCTAGAAGTGTTGTATGTGAAGGCCACGTCAGAACAAACTCATACCATCTGATGGATGAAAAATGAGCGATGGGGATCTGGATAGCCAAGGTGGTTTTTAATGATGTATGGGGCCTTTCACTAGTAATTCAAATGCAGTCTGGGCCACAAGTGACAGCCATCAGTTGACTGATGATCCGTAATTGGTAAAAATGATTTTGGTGTCTTGCTTCAGTTCCAAGAGGTCAGATGTCCACATCATATAAAAAAATCATCACAATCATCGTGGCAAGGACTGAGTGGCAATGAAGAATGAACAATTCTTACACCTAGTGGTGGTCCCTCCAGGCCGGGGCTTAGGGGCACAGTGAGGATGTTTGCAGTGCCCGTGATCCAATTGTATCGGGTTGGAAGACAAATAAATGACTTTAGTGTCATCCGACTGGAACTTCTTTCAAAATGTGGCTGAGACACACTGTCCAGAGGTGGATCGTGAATTTCCCAGCATTTAAGTGTTTCATATCCAAAGTTTTGATTTGGCTCTACTTCAGCCAAAGACCTTCAAACTGTATTGAGTTACAGTTCAAAAGGCACAATATACAGAGACGGGCAGGGTACACTAAGGCAACCTTTACAAAACACTAAGCTGTTTAGACATTTTGTTTTAATGCATGGTGCCCCTTTCTTCCTTTTGTAGACCACTCTACCACTGATGAGCTGATATTTTTTAATCTTGATTCCCAGGGTGTAGAAACCTTTATCACCAGCCACCTAAGATTTCCCCTTTACTGTTTGTACTTAACCATGCAGGTATAATATGATGTATTAAACATATACTTGAATCTGTGTTGTAAATTTTAAAGAAACTTTGCTAGATGCTTGAAGCAGAACTTACAGACACTTTGTAAACCAAAGTCTATAATGTTGTCATAAGTAGCTTACCCTTGATAATTCTTCTTTATTTCTTAAGCATTTCTCTAACAATCTCCATAAAAACCTCAACAAGAACACCCAAGGAAATCACATACCATAAAAAATAACATAACAAACTACTGATTTGAAAAAGGTCAAACCAGCAAACATGTCTGAGGTTTTTTATAGACATTGGATAATTTGCTCTTGGTACCTGTTTAGAATCATGCCAGATGTCTGATTCTAAAAAGGAAATCCAAATAAGGTTAAAAATAAAAGGGGGAAGATTCCAAAATGGGCTGTAAAGGTAATACCATTGCTATGACTAACAGTCCTGGCAGGCCAAATTTTTATCTCATCTACACCCATGTGATCTCTGAGTCACTGCCCAGAAGTCCACGGAGTTAGAGATAACCGTGTGTTGTTAAACGAATGATGTGTGAATCTTAGAATGTTTATCTGAATCTCTGAAAATGCTGTGCAGGAATTTTCCTAGCATTTCTGGTACTTCCTGCTCCCAGCTGGACTAGAAACATTGCAAAAATAGCCTCTCATCACATCCCAGGCAGAAGCATGTAATACAGAGGGGTGCACAGCTTAAAATAAGGGGGGAAAGAAGTTAACTGAAACCTTATTCTAGTTAGTTGGAAGAGAGCTCAGAGAGACAATTTAACCTGTTCTGAAAACAGACTCCCCCTCAACGGACATCATTGTCAAGGGAAACACTTGCAATGTTAGCCCAGATTATCAACTGGTGTAAATCAGCATAGGTTTCAATGGAGATACTTATTTGCACCAAGTGAGGATCTGGCCCATTGTGCTTCGAAGGATAAATGTACGCCTCCTGTTATTATTAGTAATGGAAGTTGCACATTTAAGTTAACATCCCAAGCATAGCACTGTTCAATAGATGGAAGGGGAACAAGGATAGCCCTACTTTAAGAAGGGTTAAAATGTACCACATTGTCCAGTTCCAAACTGCATTTTGCAAAAATAATTGAGAGTCTTCACATCATGCTTACGCATCCTTTTGAAGGAAAAATACTGTGTTATTCTATAATAAATACTCTAAACATGGTAATAGCATTGTTACATGCAGTTTTTAGGTGTGTAACTGTACTGCAATCCTCAACTGTGAATTTCATTGTTTTGGTGAGTTTCATATAGGACTACATTTTCAAACCAGGGCAGATAGCTACAATGATAAAATGTGGGATTTTAAAGATCTATCCACTGCAACCACATCTGAAAATATGGTCATTCACCTTCGTTGAATATACTGTATTGCCCCTAGTCTTAGGAAAGCGTCCATCATGCCTCACTCGGGAAGGATTTTATTGATCCTGAGCAGCAAAAACTAGGAGTTTTTGATGGAAACAAACTGTAACTGACTCATATACATATCATGGGATGAAGACATCTTTACACAATATAAAAAAGGCAACACTGAGAATACTAACTGGCATTCACTAGAACTTTCCAGAGTTGGATGAAAAACTCCCTCTGACTTAGCAACAGCATAAACTGAAAAGAAACTGTTTCATTTTATAAACATTAGTGTTAACATTTAAAAACCAACTGAGCCATTTCTACAAATTCTCCCCAAATTTTTACTTTTGAGTTAAAAAAACAAAAGTTTCATAGCTCTCTTAATCAGCAGCCTCCCTCTCTCTGCATTACTGTATTAAAATTCCATGCAGCGACTGTACGATTCCATGATTTTTCCAACAGCAGAATGTTTGCACCTCTCCTTCACAAAAATACATTCTTATTTCTTAAGCTCACCCGATCTGCAGCTCTTGCTCCATTGTTGTCGAAAGACACTGACTGCTGTTTGCTCAAGAAATGACACTTCCTGTGCTGGTGTTTAGCTCCCAAAAGGCCTCACAGTTGGAGGAAGTTGCAGTGTCTGTACTAATCTACAAGTCCAGGATCACACAAATTCCTGTAGGGTTTCAACATGCCATCCCCCTAGTTTTAATCAGCAAGAGCCAGCTATTTAAAAAATTGCTTTCTAAGGGCTTGATCCTGTGCTCAATGCAAAGACTCCCACTGACTTCAACAGGGAAGGATAAGGGCCTAGATCTCTTGGTCACTGACTGCTTCAGCCCACTGGGCTTGTCTAGACTAGAATAAAAACATGTATTTCTAAAACTGTAGTGCAGACAAGCCCTCTCTTCCTTTTTCCTATCTGGGCCCCTGAATTTGTTACCTTGGTAACTCCTAGCTCTGGTCTGCATGGGCTATATTGGAGGGTCTGGACATTAACCCTGCTTTAGCGCAGTTGCTCTGCAACAGAAAAGAACCTCTATGGATTTATGTGGGGACGGCTTCTCTGCGAACCCCATCCACACGAGAAGGCTTAATCCACATCCCTTAGCGATGCTATTACAGCAGAACTTGCTTTCTCTGTACAGGTTAGTGATAGGGACTCTCTAACCCGAGTCCTCCAAGCATAGGGCTACCATACGTCCAGATTTCCCCGGACATGTCCGGCTTTTCATTTTTTAAATAGCTCTCTGGAGGGAATTTCTAAAAATGTCCGGGATTTCCCCCCAGTCGGTTATTTATCGACCGAAAAGCGGCCGAGCGTCGCTCACATTGGGGCCTTGGCAGCCAAAGCCCCTTCCTGGCTCCCCCCATCCCCTGCAGCCTTAGCACGCCGCCTGGCAGCGCCGGGGGGCGGGGCTGTGCGCCTGTGAGGGAACGCGGCGGTGGGGCCGGCAGCAGCGGCCAGAGCCCCTCCCCTGCTTCCTCCGTCCTCCACAGCCTCAGCACACTGCTCGGCAGTGCTCAGGCGCGGCGGGCGCTCCTTGGGGCGCGGAGCCAGACGCCTGCTCTAAGCCGAGCGGCATGGTAAGGGGGCCGGGGAGTTGGAGAAGGGGGGCAATCAGGGGACAGGGAGCGGGGGGGGGTTAGATGGGTCGAGGATTTTGGGGGGACTGTCAGGAGGCAGGGGTGTGGAGAGGGGTTGGGACAGTCAGGGACAGGGAGCAGGGGGGGTTAGATGGGTCAGGGGTTCTGGGGGGGCTGTCAGGGGGCAGGGGTGTGAAAGGGGTTGGGACAGTCAGGGACAGGGAGCAGGGGGGGTTAGATGGGTCGGGGGTCTGGGGGGCTGTCAGGGGGGCAGGGGTGTGGAGAGGGGTTGGGACAGTCAGGGACAAGGAGCAGGGTGGGTTAGATGGGTCGGAGGTTCTGGGGGGACTGTCAGGGGGCGGGAAGTGGGAGGGAGTGGCTAGGGGGCGGGGCTACCCCCCCTCCCGAGTGTCCTCTTTTTTGAAAGTTCAGATATGATAACCCTATCCAAGCGTCCCTTTGCAGTGCTCTGTCCCTGTTCCACTGAACATTCACAGAACTCTCTGATGGGCTGCTCCCAAAGCTTGTAAGAGTCAGCTTGGGATCACCACTCTGCATAACACGCAGAACACAGATATGGTTATAGTGAAAACAAGAATAAAGCTTATCATCAAAGGACAGAGATTCAAATAATAGGAAGTGAGAATCTTGTAAATAAATGGTTACATATCAACCAAAATCAAAATACACTTTCTAGAGCCTAAACTTAAATCACCAAACAAGCTTGTCTCTCTCACCAACAGAAGTTGGTCCAATAAAAGATATTAACTCACCCACCTTGCCTCTCTAACATCCTGGGACCTACACAGATACAACTACGCTGCATAAGATATTTCCCTGTCTCATACAAGATAGCTTAAAAAGTCCTTTTTCTCAGCATTTTCAGCCAGGTTGGCTGAGATCCCGCTTTCATAAAATCAAGCCCCCTGGCAGCTTGTCCTCACAGACGGAAGGATGCTTGGGGGTTCATCTTACCTACACAGACCAGGCCAGACTTTTGATGTTCATCTGAAAATAGGATTCCAGCCTTCCTCTGTTGTTTACCTCTTCCTGTTAATCGCCTTCTGAAGCATCCAAAGCTCTTCATTAGCATTTGTCTCAGTGTGCTAATAGATTTCTATTGTGAGATTCACAGTTGTCCATCTCCCACTTTCTGTCTGGAGAAGTTTGCTGCAAGGCATGCTAACTTTGTGTGACCTGCCTTTAACTGCAAGGCCTAGATAACATAATTTTCAGCATATACACGTAACTTCTCACGTTTTCCATATGTACATTTCATAATAACTATGAGGTCCAGTGTGACACAGGCTTTCAGCGGGGACTTTATCTTTATCTATCCCTGTACCCATATGTACCCCTAAGCCATCTGCCAGTTGGCATCCTTGGATCACACAAATATTTGAGTCATTACATGCATTTTATTAACACTTTTGGCATAACAGTTCAGACTCTGAAATGGGAAGCTCCCTGGAGTGGGATTATTTGCTTGGCAAAATTGTTAGTAAGCAGTCTATTGCATACACCACCTGATGGAAAGATTTCAAGATTGAGTCCCAGATTCTGATCTCATTTATATAGGCAAATTCCAGGATAAGTCTCTTAGGCCTGATTCTTCTCTCACTATGACTGGTACACAAGTGCAATTCCAGTGAATTTCAGTGGAGTTAGACCAGAATCTGGCCATGCACGCCCCACCCATGGGAACCTCCACCATAAACTCAAACTGCAACTCTCCAGGCTTGAGAAAGTTTGGCTAACTTTTGTTTTTCATTTTCTTAGGCCTCTGTACATCATGGTTCTCAAAGTGGCAAAATGTCAATATGGCCACTATTTCTACTTTACATCCACCTCCATCAGAAAACAACAAGTTCTGGTGGCAAAATTTTGTCTTGGGAAGTCCAGCCCAAATAGAGAGAACAAAGATTTATGAATAGCTAAGTCAGATAAGGTGGAGATTTGTCATCTGAGCAGCACAGACCATAGTGACAGTCTCTCACTCTCACGCACATTCAGAGTAATTCCATTGAAGTCACACATTGAAGACACAAAATGTTACATTAAAGTCAATGTACATCGTGTTACACTTGTTTAAAATGGGTGTGAATGAGAAAAGAATAAGGCCCAATCGACCTGTTGTTAGAAAAAAGGGAAACATTTTATTGTTTGCATTGATATAATCACACACTAGATGGCACTATAGAACTAATAAATGGTACAACATTGAAACTAGCAGATAAGAAGTTACTATTGGAAGTGAGCATTATACTATTATTTATTCATAAATGTGTTATTACAATAAACTAAACACATTTTCCTCCCTTGCAGACATACCTTGAAAACTGGCAACTGGTGTTGCTCTTTGGTCTTGTGAACAATCTCTTTCCGTATATTGCAGTGTCATGCAACATTTATGGGAAAAGTAAATCTGACTTGATGAAATACCTTTCCAGTTTTAAAAAGACATGATATATAGTCTAGGAACATAATGTAGTAAAATCTCATTCTGTGTCTCTTGTTTTAAATGTTGTATTGCTTATCCATATATGCACCTAAGCTGTATTCCTCCTATGCTCTTCCCTGAAAAGATTTGGGGTAAAATTTCCAAAAGCTCGTGAGGCCCATTTTCAAAACAGATTTAGGACCCTGAGACCCACTGACTTTCAATGGGACTTAGTATCTTAAGTGCTTAAGTCTGTTTTGGGGATTTTGGTTAAGTAAAGCTATGAAAGGGATGGATGCTCCGTTTCATAGAGGATGTCAAGATCTCAAATTTGGCTTCATTTCAAAGTGGAATGCAAACCAAATATTTTTAAATTCTCTGCAAAGGAAGATTCTGAAGAATTTCCATGTCAGGTAGGTCAACATTTTTTAGTTTTGATTTAAAAAAAAACTTTATAATACAAAATAAAAACAATTCAAAACAAAAAGTGGTTTCAAAGTAAAACAAAAAATCAAAAAATCAAATTTTCCAATTTTCTTTCACAATTAAATTCCAGCAAAATTGACTTGATTTAGCAAAACATTTTTATTTTGACAGCACTATATACTGTGATGGAATATGGTTTTCCTGAAGTTTCGCCAACCAGCTCTACTCTAAATCACCGAGGCACTTTTGAAAAAATTACATTTGATCGTCTGAAAAGATCCTGGTTAAAGATTTTAAAAACAAAGACTATCCAAAAATACTACAAGGGGAACCATTCAGATCCATATTTTTGAAATTATTCAGCCTGTTCAAATTTTTCCAGCACACATACACATTCATCTGGGAAAGATGGGATTGGGGCAAAGGAGTAGCTAATTTAGCCACATAATTCTGCTATTGAAAAATCAGACAAATTACATTAATTTCTACCTAGGGTCAGATTCTGATCTTAGTTTCATTGATGTCAATACAGAATAATTTTTCTGAAGTCAATGGCGGTCATTGAGATTTACAATCAAAATGTTCACCCCAGAAACTTGTATCAATTCTACAACTGATGTATAAGCAAAGGGTACCAGAGTCTGTTAAATTCTGATCCATTGCCCATCGGAACTTACATTCACTATCAGACAAAGAGATGCTTTCTACACATCCCTGAATTTAAAGCTGACTGTTTATAATTGGTGAAGTGTTACAAACATACTAAGTAAGATGATTCTTGCAGTGGCATCAAAAATAACCCGATCCTGACTGCTGGTATCAGGGGTTCAATTATTCTGTTTATGGTGACTAATACTTTTGGTTTTCATTACAGAAGTCATTTGCAGCAATAAATTGGTCTGAAAGTGGTTTTTGCTCAGCAAAATATTAGGTAAGATACACTGTTACCCAATTAAACATTAAATGTAGGGTAACATTTTCAAAAGCACCTAAGTGACTTAGGAGCCCATGTTTAATGAGACATAGGTGCTTTTGAAAATTTTATCCATGCAGTCATTAGCACTGGTTCGTCTAGGTCAGGGGCGGGCAAACTTTTTGGCCTGAGGGCCACATCGGGTTTCTGAAATTGTATGGACGGACGGTTAGGGGAGCTGTGCCTCCCCAAACAGCCAGGCGTGGCCTGACCCCCACCCCTATCCGACCCCCCCTGCTTCTCACCCCGACGGCTCCCTGACACCCCCCCCCGGGATTCCTGCCCCATCCCACCCTCCCCCCCCGTTCCCTGACGCCCCCCAGGACCCCTGCCCCCTCCACCCCTCCCTGTCCCCTGACCGCCCTCAGAACCCCTGCCTGCCCCCCGATCCAACCCCTACTCTCATTCCTGACTGTCCCCCTGGAACCCCTACACCATCCAACCATCCCTTCTCCGTCTCCTGACACCCCCGGAACTCCTGCCCCTGACTACCCTCCACCACCCCATCTAACCCCCCACTTCCTGACTGCTCCCCTGGGACCCCTGCCCCTATTCTACCACAGTTCCCCGCCCTCTGACCGCCCCGCCCCCATCCACCCCCCCACCCCGACCACTACCCCGAACTCCCCTGCCCTCTATACAACCCTCCCCTGCTCCCTGCCCCCTTACCGCGCTGCCTGGAGCACCGGTGGCTGGTGGCACTACAGCCGCGCTGCCCAGAGTGCCAGGACAGGCCGCAGCTCTGGAGGATCCCCGCCGCCCAGAGCATTGAACCGGTGGCGCAGCGAGCTGAGGCAGCGGGGGAGAGGCTAGGGCTAACCGCCCGGGCCTGGAGCTCAGAGGCCGGGCAGGAAGGTCCTGCGAGCGGATGTGGCTCGCGGGCCATAGTTTGCCCACCTCTGGTCTAGGTCATTTCCAAGTGAGTCACCAAAGCTGATGGCCTTTCCCTGTCTTATGCAAAATTGGTTAGTGATTTCAGTCCATTTCCTAGTGGACAAAACCAGCAAAATTGGATTGTAAACTCTTACTTAAATTGTAAGTTCTTTGGGGCAGGGGCTCACTTTTTGTTCCAGGTTTGTATGGTGCCTAACACAGTGGGGTCCTGGTTCATGAGTGGGGCTCCCATGCAACACAACTAATAGTAATAACAATAAACTGACACCAGTTAGAACTATTGACAGTCTTAGCAGAGGACAAAGGCTGAGTGGTATGGCAGCTGGGTACCATCTTAGCCCCAGAGTTGATCCCTCCAGGTCAAGGTTAGGGCACACTGACAATGTGTTAGCAGAATAGGAGGATGCTTAAACTTCCATTGCTTACAGTGGATATGTGAACAAATAGCTTCTCTTATCACTACCACTAAATCCCACTTAACTATTTAAAAGAACAATGCAGTCCACCCTGGTTATATCTCACCTACAAAAACTGGATTTGACAAGCACGTGCAAGTAAACACTTCGGCATTACTACTATAGTGTTGTTGGCACAAATGCCCAGATAAATTTATTCTTAACAGGAATACTACCTAGTCATCTTGTATTACTATGACATTTGTACAGAAAGAGAAACTATAGATGTGTGTGTGTGTGTGTCTCACAGTCACATGGCAAATGAGGTACGATCCAAACATGCTGAAAACTCAGCAGCAAGAAAGATTAGAATTTGATAGTGGGTGATTAACAATATGCATTATAGACCTGATCCACTGAAGTCATGGAAAGATTCACATTGACTTCAAGAGGCTTTTGGTCAGGCCCTATACGCTTAATTAAAAAATATCCACAATTTGTCCTATTTCCTTCTCTGTTTATCTTCAGTTGGAGATTCTATTAGAAGAGTTAAAATGCTGCCTCTATGTTTGGCACAGACAAGATTATTGATGGCTGAACCAGCAAGCCAAGCACTGCAGTGGAGACAGACATTCTAAAAATGTCAGATGCATCACTACCATCCATCTGCTGTTTGTCACAAACTCTGAAGGTTCACAGCAAAACGTTTTCAACTTGTGCCTGGTACCATATTATCACTGAACTCTCAGTTGTGATAAAAATAAAAGAATCCACAAACAACAAAGGGAAATTTGTAGTCAGCATTACTGGAGTGCAGCCACGTACTAACCACCACTCCTTGATCCACACCACCGTTAATATCTTCAGTCCAAAATGTGGTTTGATTTACACTGATACAACTTCACTGAAGTCAGTGGGTTTCCCTAGTGTAACACAGAGCAGACTGTTGGGTCACATCATTTTTACTACTACTGATAATGGAAGACAGATCTAGGACCTGTTTTCCTTGTATTTCCTTACTAATAAAAATGTAGACCTTATTAACGCCGGGAGACCCAGTGAAGTCTGAGGAAAAGTAGATTAGGCCAGGCCCACACATAGTGCAGAAACTAAATGGTACTGTAATCCAAAGTTGAGTTTGCATTCTACTAGTGGCAAGGGCGGGACAGGGAGAGCCACAGCAAACCCCCAGTGGCCCACAGGGATTGTGACATATATACAGGATCCAGTCCTGGAACTGAATAATCAACTTGACAAACCTTTTGCTCCCCCATTTTCTTCCTGCGGCAGCCTGCCCCATACATGCAAATCAATGAACTTCTATTGACCAAAACAAAACAAAAATAGTACTAGATGAATCCTTTCCTTATATGGTTCTGGACAACAGCCATTGTCTTTGGCATTCTGAGAAGTGATCAGTCAGTCACATAATGGAGCAGCAGCACTTTTTGGGGTAGTTCTCTGCATACACCCTATTTTCATCTCCATACACATAATAGGAATGCCGTTTCCCTTGCCATTCGTATTCCACTTTAGTCAGAGGAATCAGCTCAATAGTTTGCCTCTGGAAGAAAGAGAGAGACAGAAAATACAAGGATAATGAAGCTAAATCTATACAATACAGAAGGATTTGTAAGCTCTCTTGGTGGCATTTTCAAAAGCACTTTATGTAGCACTTTGCATGTTTGAAGACCAGTGTAAACATTAAATAATTAATCCACACCACACCCCTGGGTAAGAAAGCATGATAAGTCCCATTTTACAGGTGTGGAAACTGAGGCACAAAGAGGAGACGTGAGCATACCTACCCACAGGCAATCAATGGCAGAGTTGAGATTCTAACCCAAGGAGTTCCTGTCTCCCAGTACTATGTTCTATCTCGCTGGCAGTTCTCTTATGCTCACTTCTAATAATATTGCATTTTTCTTTATTATTACACTCGCCCCTGCCCCCTCCCCATTCTAAATCAATTTAAAGATGTTTAAAGGTCTTGGTATGCAGGCACTTAAGAAAATCCAATCCCTTTAATGTTAATAGTCATTATCCACCTAATGGAAAGTCTTTTGCTCTGGTGCTTGAAGAATTGTTTCAAATGGTCCAATAAAAAAGGGCACAGTGAGACTTGTACAAATGCTAAGCTGCTACAGTCTGACGTCCACAAACTAGTTGCTTTGCCTCCTCTTATTAGATGTGGGCTGCAGTGCACTCACCTGTCTCAGTACACGAGATGTGGATGCAAACTGAGTGTGATGTTGCACAAGAGCATTTTGGGAAGCCTGACTTATGGAAGGATCAGGAAAATTCACAACAGGATAAACCTGGAGAAATGGAAAACATTTAAGACACACAAATAGGAAGGAGATCACAATTATTTCCAAATATCAGGCCCATCTCAGTCCTGAGGTCTCTTGGGACTTGTCTCCACAGGGACAAATTAATCTAAATTAACTAAAGGTGGGAATTTTAAGTGGATAATGTTAAACTTTATTAAACCTCTGAGTGGACACCATAATTCAGAATTAAAGTGGCTGTAATTCGGTTTAGTTTAATTCACTTCCAGAGTGAATTAAGGCCACTTCAATTCTGAATTACGATGCATTCAGACAGGGCTTTAATGCAGTTTAACTAATCCATTTAAAATTCACACCAATAGTCAATTCAGATTAATTTTCCTGAGTGTCGCAGTGGAGACAAACCCTCACTCACATGAGTAATCTTTATTCACAGCAGTGGATCAGATCAATGGAGCTATGCCAGTTTACATCAACGAGGATCTGGCCAGTGAGGTCAATGGAATTGCTTGCATAAAGAAAAGCAACTCACATGAGTACGGTTTTGTAGGCACCCCTACAGTTTTGTAGGACATTTTGTGCCAGTTGTAAAGAAAACAAAAGCATTTTTCCCTAGTATCTTTTTCAGCAGTCTTCACTGCTACTAGGTATCAGCTAATTGTGTTGCACTTGCTAAAAACTAAGGGCCTGTCCGAGCTAGGCTTCAAAAGGGGGTTAGTCACACTAGTGCAAGCCATGTCTTACACCATCTACACTGGGACAAAAACTATACACAAACCCTATGGGCTAAATCTTGAAAAGCAATATGCTCTGGATTTCCAGGGTAGTCACCTAATTGCACTTGATTGTGGATTCCTTGGCAGGATCTACAAGAATCAGTGCAATCAACTCCAAATATACCCTGCAGGAAATCAATATGTATCATCCATTTTGTAGCTCCTCCAAAAGTGAGTGGTTAAGAAGGACTTGGAGTGTGTTATGAAATACCAAGCCACCCCAAACACGAGTGCTGCTATTATTATTATTTGTATTATGGCAGCACCTAGAAGCCCCAGACATGGGTTCAAACACAGAACCAGTCTGAGATTAACAAACTATGATAGGTACTATGCAGGGATGCCTGGTCCCTGGAGAACCTCTAGAGGATTAGCCACCAGGAAAATCAGAAGACATTGCATTTATATTTGCTATTTAAAAGCTCCTGCAAATATGTAACCATGAGAGGAACAAAGCTACAAAATTTAGATCTGGATTTCCAACATCACAAAGCCGGATGCTGTTTAGGTCTGGGTTTTTTCTTTGGGACCATCTCTAATGTAAACTGCATGTAACTAAATATATTTTAAATTTATTTTTTTGCGTGTGAGCACTGGGAATTTATGTGAGCCCAGTGACCATAAACCCATACACTGCTAGCCCAACAGATATATGACCGACAGGCCAAATGCAGGGAAAGTGCAGCTTTCAATCCACAGATGTAGACATGGGACGACATTATCTGCTAGTGTTAATTAGCACAGCTTAAATGGAACTGCACCAGTTTATGCCAACAGAAGATTTGGCCCATTTTTGTGGGAAATATAATGAGATCCATGTTGCAGGGATTTACAGGACTTTGCCCTGGTCTGAATAGTAAAAGACGTTGAACATCTCTCACTCCCACTGACTTCATTTGGGATTTACGGTGAGCAGCACCTCTGGTCATCAAGCCAAAGAGGTGAATTGATACACACACAAAATATCCCAAACCAGCAATTGGCCCTGAGTCTTTTCAATAACTTTTTTACTAAAAAAGGAAAATCCTACTGTAGATGACATTTGAGAATTAACTAATTTAGTTATATTAGTAACCAGAAAAACAGAGCGCTGTGTTCTCAAACGTCTTTTTCTTCTTTTGATACTTTAAATTCTTAGTAAACTCAACCTCAGGCTACATGAGTTGTTCTGTTTCCAGACCTGTCATTTTGCTATTTCAAGAGGTGATAGAGTCTAGAGTTTCATTACCATGGACTGTTCATCAACAAACATCTTCTGCCCAGTGACCTCCTTGAAGAGATCAGCAGGAAACCCAGATCTCTGGTCCGCCACGTATTCAAAAATGTTGTTCTTCCTACAAGAACAGGAACACAAATATTGCCACCTATTGTATCTCCCCTTACTCAAATGGATTTTAGAGGGCCCCTTCTTTATGTGTTTCTTGTGCTACAAAAACATAAAACTCCACAAGGCAGAGTTGTTAAATAAGTTCTCCAATCTGTACTGAGGTTCCTGGTGGTAGAGCTTTAAACATAACACATGGTATTCTTTGTACTTTTCTAATGATAATATGGAGGCATGCTATGCTAAAATGCAAACTTTGAGACTTTGGCATTCAAATTCCAGTTGTAATGGATCCAACTGAAATGCTGAGATGGTTTATTTATATTTGTTCTTTTGGAACAATCCTCTTACAAAGCCCATCAAGTGATATTAAAATAAAATGCCTTTAAAAATTACAAATATTAAAATAACAATGGCTGAACATTTTTAAGTCAGTGACTGGGCCAACAGAGGACAACAGGGGTTTTATTCAGACCAATGTAAAACAATCTGGGAATTCTAACCCAATCTGGAGCCTGAAAAGTCAAAGAAGATACTGCACTACAGTAGATTAGCAAGGGGACAGGATACAAAGCAAGAGGTAAAACTGCTGTTCTGCAAGGCACATGTTAGACCACCCCTTCTGGTACTCCATGTACTACCCTGGTCATTGAATCAGGGAAGGACATTTTTTCTCCTTCATATGAAACGCAGTGTAGAACAACAAGGATCTCATTAATTAAATAAGCAGGGAATAACTCTCCTATTCTCTACTGTGGCTCCTCCCTAAATAGTCATCAATGATTAAACAGCCAGTGATGTGATACTGAGTCCAGTCCTAATCTATGTTTCTTTGTTGCTGGCACAACATCAGAGAGATGAGCTCCTGACATAGCCCATAGCTTTGATCCTATCTTAGTAAAGGGCCACAACTAAGCTTTCAACTTCACTGTTTATTGTAAATTTTCATGAAGCTTGTCTCCTCCAACATCCTTCTTAAGATGCTGCTCTCTTTTGGAGCTTTCTGGTAAATTTCAACAGACTTTTTGAAATGATAATTAGCTGGTATGGATTTGTGTACAGCCCAACTTTGTGAAGCTGGTAATGTTCTTGAAATCCTAACTGCCCCCTTCCTGGGGGAAAGCAGCACTTCACAATCCAGCCTGTCAGAACATTGCCAATTTAACCCTGTATGTACCACGGTGAGGATGAAGGCGCTTCTCTATAATTATTTAAAGTTTTTTAGACTTGCCATTTGACTTGAAGCTCAATGTAGTACAGCAACTGTCCTTTTCCTGCACACGTTATGCAGGTTTTGTGGCCTGAACCAGAACAACTGTTGCATCTGTAGACAAAAAATGATAATTACAATGGATGGTGAGAAACTATTACCACAGTGATTTCGGATACATACACTGTGTGTGTGCACGCACATCACTTCATTTGGCATCACATTGGAGATCCAGTCCAGCTGATGCTTACTATTTGCCATCATGTCTACTACCAGGAGTTGTCTCACTGAAGAACATGACTTCAATAAATTCACTGACCCATTGACTCCTGGTAGTAAATACTTTACCTGTTAGTAAGTATTTATAGTATTGAGTCCTAATCCGGTATTTTATATGTATGGGTAAGCCATGGAGTCTACTCTCTGTTTCCAGTCACAAGTTTATTCACACTTAGCATGATTCTATGAGTGTTTCCAGCAGCAACTAGACAGCTTCACTGCAATGTCTTAGGTAGCTGATGCCACCAAAGCACTGGGGAAACATTGTTCTCCAAGCACAAGGTTCAGTTTCAAGTACACAGTGGTTCTGCCATTGAGGCCCTGCCACCCGCACAGAAAAATGAGATGGTATAATCTCAGTAAAACAGACTGACACTATTCGCAGCTGTGAATTTTGAAGAAGAGCTCTTCCAGAGCTAGGCTGCAGTTGGGTTGAACTCTCCAACTACCCTCCTGCCTTGGAAAGAATTGCTTGCCCAGTAACTCATGGCTTCCTAGGGAAGCCATCGAAGGCAGTAAATCTTCACAAACAGACAAGGGGTGTCAACACGAGACTTGCAGGCAGGAAGTAACCAGTGGAGGGAAACTCCGTGCTATGCAAAGAAATGGAGAGGAGCTTACTCATAGGTGGAAAGGAAGCTGGATGGAACTCTACAGGTCTAGTTTTGAAGAGTGCACTAAAAAACTCCGGGCCAGCCCCGGCCCCAGATTGAATAATACATTTTGCTCATTCCAGCAGGAGTTTCAACAGCAACAGCTGGACTTCATTGATTATCCTGGGCAGTCACAACCCAGCACTGAGGGCATTTTCACAAACCAATTAATACTTGTACAGCTACGTTGGCTAGCTGAGCCCACCTAAGAATCTGACCTTGAACTGTCCCTGAATGTAGCATTATTCCACCCTTGCTGCCAACGAGCCACAGTTTTGAGGCTGATGCTAATTAAAATATGGACTTGTCAGGTTGGCTTCTCCTTGAGTGTTGACTCACCTGCTCCGTCCAGAACCTCTGCAGTGTGTGCACCTGTCCTTACTCAGTTGATTCCCAGACCCATGACAAATCCAGCACTGTACCTGCATTAATTAGATGGAAAACTCAGAGGTATATATACTTTGCCAGAGCACTTTGCTGGTGTTGCAACCTTCATTTCCTCACATGGAAAACAGATTACAAGTTTAATAGACTCATAGATCTTTAAGTCCAGAAGGGGTCATTAGATCTTCTAAGCCAGGGGTAGGAAACCTATGGCACGCGTGCCGAAGGTGGCACGCGAGCTGATTTTCAGTGGCACTCACACTGCCCGGGTCCTGGCCACCGGTCCGGGGGGCTCTTCATTTTAATTTAATTTTAAATGAAGCTTCTTAAACATTTTAAAAACCTTATTTACTTTACATACAACAATAGTTTAGTTATATAGAGAGACTTATAGAATGAGACCTTCTAAAAACGTTAACATGTATTACTGGCACGCAAAACCTTAAATTAGAGTGAATAAATGAAGACTCGGCACACCACTTCTGAAAGGTTGCCAACTCCTATTCTAATCTGTATAACACAGGCCATAGAATTTCACTGTTACCCCTGTATTGAGTCCTGTAATGTGTTTGACCAAAGCACTCCTAATAAACATAAATTAATCTTTAAGGGCCCTACTCCACAAACCTCCATTGCACTCAGCACTTTACTACACAAGTTAGTCCCATGAACTGCTTGAGAGATGCTTAGATCTGTGAGCTCTTTGTGACAGAAACTGTCCTTTTGTTCTGTGTTTGTACAGTGCCTAGCACCATAGGGTCCTGGTCCACGACAGAGACTCCTAGGCACTACGATAATACAAATAATAAATAACAATAAATGCTGTAAAACAGAGCACAATACAATTGTGAACTCTTCACAGCCAACCTCACTCCCCTTCTAACTGCCCAAAGCTATTTGATTTCAGCATCTTTGCCTGGTTCTTATTTCAACACCTTTCCCCAGAACGAATTCAGTCCTAAGCAAAGAATCCCCTTAGACATGGCTACTCACCTTTCCTCTTCCATGACACTTTGTGCAGCGAATTGTACCTGAACATCGACAATTGTGGCAGCCCTTAAATCAAAAGAGAAATTTTAAAAGAAGCCAGTGGTTTGACATTTCTTTAATTTAGCGCTTTATGTTACTATCTGAATGCCTCTTGGTACCTCCCCCCCCACCAAAAAAAAAAGACAATGGGAATTTTTTTTTCTTCTTTTGTGGAAACATTCTAGAGAAACCTCATTCTTTGCACTTTTATAAGGCCTTTCATTCAAAGTTCTTAAAGAGTTCTACAGCTACCTACAGCCAAATTACAACCATCCTTCTACAGGTGGAATTGGGAGAGAAGTCATTAAGTAACAGTGTGTCTTTTGTTTTGCAAAGTAGCTGTCCCCAAAGTCCATCCAATCACGTGAGAGAGTGATTTTGAATGACAGCCCATGTATGCGCTTCTATAATTTGTTTGAAGTAAGGCTAAAACACTCAGCCCATGTTGAATTTTAGGAGGGGAAACTGTCACCAGTGATAACACTGGTTCAACTACACCCTGTGGTAGCACTAGTGAGAGCCTTAATGTAGACAAAAATTCATGCTAAACCAGTATTAGCACAGGTGGTAGAAAAGCAAGAAGGGAACAGTCTATGTGAGAGCATGAATGCTCAGTCTGTATGCTGGAGGTCTCTTCGGGCAGGGCTACATCTGTGAGTTACAAGCTGTTCTTCGCTTACAAATTCTAATTTCCCTTCCAAAGAAAATACCCACACAAATAAATTAAACTAGGATACCATGTCCTGTGACTCTCTCAGTTCATTTCTTTCCCTATAAGGAGATAACTGGAATTCAAACATTCCTGACTACAATGAAGCACTTATTGATTATTGTAACAGATAGGTAAACTGAGGCACAGAGCGGAACTTGCCCAAAGTGAGACTGTGTCAGAGCTGGGACTAGCACCATATCACAGCATATATTAGACTCCTATTCAGTTTGCTCTTGGTCTTTCTTCATGGCTGTGTATTGCCCATTTTCCCCCCTCTCACTCCTCCCCACCTTTAAGAAGTAAGGTTTAATGATGGAAGAGGTCAGATATTTAAAGTGAGATAACTCTCTCAAAATTCCTTTCTTATTACAGAAGGAAAAGAAAAACATCTATTAAATCACACCCTATTAAAATGTCCCAAAGTATCTCTTTTCCTGGACTGTAGCACTGCTTTCCCAAAAGACAGGGCTTTTTCTCACAAAATACCAGTGATTTTACAAAACACAAAAAACGGCTCAAGGGAAGCAGAAAGTGATGCTTCCATATTTGGATAACAATTTTAAATAGAAATAAAAACGTTAAAAAACAAATAACGCTCTTGCTTCTAATTAAATAATTTGGGATTTTGATAGAACTAATTCATCTTGATATAAAAAAGCTCTTAAACCTGCCACATACCTTTAACAAATGTATACAGTCCTGTAGGTTCAATCTGTCTCTCTCTGAAATAATACCTCACTCTTATATAGCACTTTCCCCTCATAGATCTAAGAACACTTTACAAAGGTGGTAAGTATCAGCTATGGTTATATTAGCTTTTACACTCCATATATACTCACATTGGGCTTGATTCATGATTGTCCTAAGAACCCTAAATGGGCCATGGGGTATCTCCTGGTGTAGGAGTAACCTGCAGATGGTGGAATACTCACATAACTGGCTCTATGTGTCTTCCCCTCCACTCCGCACTGAAGCCCTCACTGCAGAGTGCGCATCAGGGGGATTCTTTGAGAAGTGAAAGTGGCTACAGTGTTCCCCTGCCCCAGCTATCATAATAGCCCATTAGGGAAGCAGGTTTACACAGCTCAGTTCAAATTAGGGCCGCCCTGAGGCTGAGGATGTCCCCAGCTGGTCAAAGACAGAGGAGCAAAAACTCCGGCAAAAGAAGTATAAAAATATAATTCGGAAGGCCAAAAAAGAACCTGAAGAACAGCTAGACAGATACTCAAAAAGTATTAGCAAAAAAAAATTTAAATACATCAGAAGCAGGAAGCCTGCTAAACAACCAGTGGGGCCACTAGACAATCGAGATGCTAAAGGAGCACTCAGGGATGATAAGGCAGTTGCAGAGAAACTAAATGAATTCTTTGCATCGGTCTTCATGGTTGAGGTGACAAATTTTTAGGAACTTTTTAGGTGACAAATCTGAGGAACTGTCCCAGACAGAGGTGTCATTAGAGGAGGTTTTGGAACAAATTGATAAACTAAACAGTAATAAGTCATCATGACCAGATGGTATTCACCCAAGAATTCTGAAGGAACTCAAATGTGAAATTTCAGGACTACTAGCTGTAGTCTGTAACCTATCATTTAAATCAGCTTCTGAACCAAATAATATATGGAGATATACCTACCTCATAGAACTGAAAGGGATCCTGAAGGGTCATTGAGTCCAGTCCCCAGACTTTACTAGCAGGACCAAGTACTGATTTTGCCCCAGATCCCTAAGTGGCCCCTTCAAGAATTGAACTCATAACCATGGATTTAGCCGGCCAATGCTCAAACCACTGAGCTATCCCTCCCTGAAGGATAGCTAATGTGACGCCAATTATTAAAAAAGGCTCCAGAGGTGACCCAGGTACTTACAGGCCAATAAGCCTGAATTCAGTACTAGCGAAACTGGTTGAAACTATAGTAAAGAACAAAATTGTCAGATACATAGATTAATATAATTTGTTGGGGAAGAGTCAACATGGTTTTTGTAAAAGGAAATCATGCCTCACCAATCTACTAGAATTCTTTGAGTGGGTCAACAGGCATGTGGACAAGGGGGATCCAGTGGATATAGTGTATTTGGATTTTCATAAAGACTTTGACAAGGTCCCTCACCAAAGGCTCTTAAGCAAAGTAAACAGTCATGGGATGAGAGGGAAGGTCCTCTCATGGATTGGTAACTGGTTAAAAGATAGGAAACAAAGGGTTGGAATAAATGGTCATGTTTCAGAAGGGAGAGAGGGGTAAATAGTGGTGTCCCCCAGGGGTCTGTATTGGGACCAGTCCTACTCAACGTATTCATAAATGATCTGGAGCTCCCGGTCTCAGCCCCTGGTTCCCATCCCTCAGCTGCAGTCCCAGCCAGGGCCGGCTCCAGGCACCAGCTTCTCAAGCAGGTGCTTGGGGCGACCGCTCCGGAGAGGGGCGGCAGATCCAGGTATTCGGCGGCAATTCGGCGGACGGTCCCTTACTCCGCCTGGGAGTGAAGGACCTTCTGCCGAATTGTGCTGCAGATCGCGATCGCGGCTTTTTTGTTTTGTTTTGTTTTGTTTTGGCTGCTTGGGGCGGCCAAAACCCTGGAGCTGGCCCTGGCCCCAGCCTTGTCTCCTGGCTTTTGGCCCAGCCACAACTCTGGCCACAGCATCAGCCCCGGCCCCAACTGTGGCCACGCTCCCGACCCTGCTCCCAACCGTGGCTTGGGGGTGGGGACACAGCAGGGGTTAGGAAGGGCACACGGTGAAAAGTTTGAGTACCACCGCATTATAAGTTTGCTCTTGCACCACCAAAGTCAATGGCAAAATACTCCCACTGACTTGAGTGGTGCACGAATGGGACCCAAGTTCATATGTGTGTAGATTGCAGGGGGAAATGAAACATATTAGGTCTAATCTTCTATTCAAATCAGAGTCAACAGAAAGAGCGGATGCTCCATGTCTCTGCAGATAAGGTCTGTCTTTCTAGATAGTATTTAAATGTGGGCTCAGAGTAGAAAGTTTTGCAAACTGAATCTCAGCACCTAGCACACTGCAGCTTTAGCGAGCATACAGCACTTTGTGAGCACCGTTCAAATTTTACACCAGCTCATTAGGAAGACAAAATGCATATTAACTCACTTTGTTTTGCTGTTGTAGCTGCTGAAGATAGATACCCACCAACAGCCAGTGTCATTAAAATACAAATGGCCCCGTATCAAATCACAAAAATGACCTCCATCATAAAACATGAATAAGTGTCCATATGTTTCCCACTACAGGGCCAAATCCCGAGTGGGGCTCTATGTCTGCAAGGAGCATTAACATCGGTGGAGACAGGATAGCAGCACCCCTCAGGATTTGGCCCACAGCTATTTAAAGCTGGGGGGGAAATATTCATTGTTTCAACATTCAGAGTATTGCCTAACAGTTTAAAGTGCCTCTTGCTAATAAAGCAGACCCTGGTTTTATAGAGCAGCTCTCCTGTCACACGCATAGTCCCCTAAATGGGGCTAACTGCTGGCCCAATGGCTGTGCACTCAGAAACAGCTGTCACTCCTCCTTGGGTGATAGAAGCTTGATCTTGCAACTCTTACTAAGCTTTACTCATGTGAGTAATTCTTACCCATGCTAGTATTCCCATTGACGTCACTGGGTAAGTGGGGATTAATCACGTGAATAAGGGTTGCAGGATCAGAGCCTAGAACCCATTTTGTTGAGCAACAGCACATAGCTTGGGATAGCTGCTTTCACGTCTCTCTCTTGGAGGATGGCGTTTTCCAAATCACTTAGCACCGGCCTCACTCTGCTCCCATTGAACGGCTCTGTTAAAAACCCCATTGGCTTCAGTGAGAATACAGCTAGGCCAACACAGTGCTTTTGTAAATCCCACCGTTTCCTTGTGAGAATATCGACAATTTAACGTCCACCTGTAAAATCAGCAGCCATGAGCTGAGAGGACTTTCCCCTAACCTCTCATCCAAAGATCAGAAAATATCTCTTGGCTAGCTGCTTGTTTCTGTGGTGCATTTCTATCGATAGAAACAATGGCAGAATGTGACTGAAGATGCCATGGAACAGGGGTCAGCAACCTTTGGCACGTGGCTTGCCTGGGTAAGCACCCTGGTGGGCCGGGCCAGTTTGTTTACCTGCCGCGTCTGCAGGTTCGGCTGATCGCGGCTCCCACTGCCTGTGGTTCGCCGCTCCAGGCCAATGGGGTCGGCGAGAAGCAGCAGCCAGCACATCCCTCGGCCCGCAGCTTCCCGCAGCCCCGATTGACCTGGGATGGCAAACCATGGCCAGTGGGAGCCACGATCGGCCGAACCTGCAGATGCGGCAGGTAAACAAACCGGCCCGGCCCACCAGGGTGCTTACCCTGGCGAGCCGCGTGCCAAAGATTGCCGACCCCTGCCATAGAAAAATACCGGTCTGCAATGGGGTGTTCACCCCACACTTGCCCTGAAAGGGTTAATGAAGACTAAAAAGGGGGCTAATTAACCCAACAGGCCATGGCTGAGAGAATCAGGTGGCTAAGGAATTCCTGGACTGAGTGAAGGAATACAGTTGGGGAGGAACAAGCTGGGTTGGGGCTATAAAGGCAGGAAATTGGCAGCAGAAAAGGGCTGATGGGAAAGTCTGCAGTCACTCCCCAGGAGAAGGGAGGTGTGTTTGGGCTGGCAAACCAGTGATCGGAGAAGACAGGAAGGTAGGACCGGGCTCAGGGAAAGGCAGTAAGGTCTAAGACGGAACAAAACTTGACTGCTGGATAGAGGATCCCTGAAGTAAAACCCGGAGTAGAGGGTGGGCCCGGGTTCCCCTGCCAGCCACTGAGGGAGTGGCACTACAAGGCAGTGAACAGGAAGACTGCCTAGGACTGCTGGCAAGGAAAGATTTTCCAACTGTGGAAGGGAAACCATTTTGTGACCTGGCCAAAGGGCCAAGTCATGAAGAGGCAGCAGCAGCTCGTGGAGCAAGAGAAGGGCCACAGACCCAGAGAGGGAGGCAGAGGATGGCATGCAACTGCAGGAAGGAGCGTGGGCTTCGCGAGCTATTCCCAGAGTGACCAGGAGAAGGCGCCATCCTAAAAGTGAGTGGAGCACCCTGTTACACGGACTCGTTCATTTTTAAATATATGTATTTATCTACATGTAAACTCACCAAAGCGCAGGATGAGGTGATCTATTATTAGTTAAGCACTGGAATAAATTGCCTAGGGAGGATGTGGAATCTCCATCATTGGAGATTTTTAAGAGCAGGTTAGACAAACACCTGCTAGGGATGGTCTGATAATACTTAATCCTGCCTTGAGTGCAGGGGACTGGACTAGATGACCTATCGAGGTCCCTTCCAGTCCTACAATTCTATGATTCTATGATTATAATACCTTTAATGAAGACGTGTGAGGCACTTTGACTCTGGTTATGTGGTCTGTGAAGATGGTAGGGACTTCCACTTGTATAGTCCATGGCAAAGGAGCTGGCCCAAGCAAAAAAGAGTCAACAAATTCACCTGAAGCAGAGACAAAACTGTATTGAGTACAAACACCAGGTATTTCCTGACACCTGCAATTAAATCATGCCACACCTGTAACTGTTATGTTGATCCCAGTTAACGTGATTAACTAAAATAAATACCACTTTTATGTCAAAGAGTTCCATTGTTTACCAACCATAATTTCTTTCCAAAAAGGAAAATGTTATAAAGTATTTTGCAAACACAAACAAATCCAGCTAAAATATTCAACCAAAATGGTGTTAATTCAGCATAGTCAAATTTCCTCTGAGAAATTAAGATTACAAAAATCGTTGTTTCCCAAATTTAGTGAAAAACACTTCTTGTGAGCTCTAATCCTGAAAACACTTTTCTGCATGCTTATCTTTACTACTATGAGTAGTCCCATTTGAAATCAAGGTTAGCAAAGTTAAGCAAATGCCTAAGCATTTGCAGGATCAGGAACTTATTAGTTACAAAGCAATTGTGTTCAATAAATCTTGGCTTCATGTCCCCAATGAATGGAATGGGCAGTGGTTATGAAAAAGAAAAAGAAATCCCTAAGCTAAGAGACAGTCAAGTAAAATCCCTTTTTTGCTCTGCTTCCCTCAGGAGGAATAGTATCACTCCACACCAGTTTGACAAACCTGCAAAACAAAATCCCTCCATGATTACTAGAGTCAGTCAAAAAAAGGTTGCAAAATATCTTGAAATTTTCAGTCACCCATTTTGCAAGTTGCAAAAAGGAATGATTATTGTTCGTTTGAAATTTTTCATAAAATCAAGAATTTTCAGGGCTTAAGTCTTTGCTCCCCCTTCCCCGGCCATTTTTTTTCTCCATCAGCCCTCACACCTATTTTTCCCCTTTCTTTTTTTCCCCCTCCATTCCTTTCTTTTTTTCTTTCGCCTGTCAAAAAGAGGAGGAAAAGGGAAAAATGAAAACTGGGGAAAAAATGAAAACTGAAAATGATTCATTCCCAGTTAAATGAATAAACCAGAAATTTTATTTAAGATTTTGGGGGAGGGGGGGGAAATTTAAAAAAAAGGCCATTTTTCAACAAACATTTTTGCTTTGAAAAATTTCAACCAACTCTATATGACATGTTGCTTGAAGGCTACCAGAACACAAATCTCTTCTGGTTTGCCAACTCCTAATAACTCTGAAATGTTGGCTGTCACCTAGTTTCTATAACATTTGCCTTACAATGGATTGGAGTGTTCCCCCCATTTACATAAAAACTATGAATTAGGCACGAAGTCCTCAGTAAGCTCCAGTACACACCAGAACGTTCACGTTCTTATGGAGTTAGAACGTTTCCTTCAAGGATCTAGTTTATTTCAACTTTCAAACTACATAAATCACATACCATATTCATAAATCAACTGGCTTATTGTGCTTAAGAATTGTCATAGTCTTTTTATCCGGGCATGTGTTTTGTTTTGTTTTTAATTACTGCAGTTCGGCAGCTGAGTGCATTTCTGCCATTTTTCATTAGCTTTTGGCAGAAATGCACAACACAACAGTTAGACCTGTATCATAGAAGAGGCCAATCACACAAGATTCTTACTTGACATCAGAATCCTACTTACCCTTGTAAGGTGTTGTCTTCCAATCAGATGATCTGGATTCAGTGAAGGTCTCTAGCCGATACTAAAAAATTAATTAATTAACATAAAACAAAACCCTATAACAACCCCAGAGTGGGAGTGATTGGGCATTCAATGCAGTGTATACAAAAACCCAATTGGGACTGCAATCTGGAGTGTAAGAAAGTAAATTCACACTAGCCAAAATAATGACCAATCTCACTGTTGACAGGGTGAGGTGATATCTTCATAGAATGCTGTATTATGAGCCTGAGCCAAAGTCCATCAAAATCAACAGGAGACTTTCCATTGTTATCAATGGTCTTTTGATCAGGCCACATATTTGCTCTATACCAGCAGTTCCCAACCTACACCTGCTCTATTTAATTTCCCTATTTCTTTTTGTTTTAGTCATTCGCTTCTTCTTTATTTACCTTCTCATTTGGCTATTTTCCTCATATGCCCTCCCTCTCTTCTATTCCCACATACTTCTGCTCTTCACTTTAGTTTCACCTAAGCTAACGCTATCTATCTATGGGTTTTTAGAGGACAAGTCGCCATGGAATATTTGTTGTTGTTTCAGAGTAACAGCCGTGTTAGTCTGTATCCGCAAAAAGAGAAGAACAGGAGTACTGCATCCGAAGAAGTGGGCTGTAGTCCACGAAAGCTTATGCTCTAATAAATTTGTTAGTCTCTAAGGTGCCACAAGTACTCCTGTTCTTCTCTTTTTGTTGTTGTTTGGAATTCAGTGATTGGCCCTATTAATTAACAATGGCTATATCCAAAAGTTGTTTCTCTCTCTGACATTGTCTATGCTGTCAGTTTTTCAGGATATCTCCCACTGTTCACTACCAATGGTGCAACTTATATGCTCGGGGTCTTACTGATCGCCATATTTGGGGTCGGGAAGGAATTTTCCTCCAGGGTAGATTGGCTGAGCCTCTGGAGGTTTTTCGCCTTCCTCCGCAGCATGGGGCAGGGATCACTAGCAGGAGGGTCACAGCCGATTGAAGTCACTAAAACACAGGATTGGAGACTTCAACGGCAGAGTCCAGGGAAGGGTCTTGCGGCCTGCATCATGCAGGGGGTCAGACCAGATGATCATAATGGTCCCTTCTGACCTTAAAGTCTATGAGTCTATGAGTCTATGAACTGCATTGGTTCTAGTAGTGGTGGCTACCTATCTAGACTGACTGCTGACCTTTTTACTCAGGTCCTTACCCTATTTGGATCAGGGATCAAAATGGAATATATATTTTTAAAAGACTTGACTCTGGCAAAAAGGTCTATAGCAATTGGAATCAAATTATGAACCTACATTTTCCAGATTCTAAACCAAGCAATCATTGAAAAGCTACAAAGTGGAAGTAGCTCTTTGCTGTCATTCTAAAGATTATTTTCCTTTATGATTCCCCAGATGTTTAGAATGTGCAAACATAATTCCAGACTGAAGGTAGCCACACCATCCCAATGGGAATTTCTCAGTAAGGGGGCTATTGTGTGGGTAAGGGTAATTTGCAAAGCTTGGCAGCTGTTTGATCCCAGTGAAATGCCCAGCTGCCGCTGAAGTTAGTAGACAAACTCCATTGACTTCTGTGCAAGTAAGTTGGGCTGCAAAAGGTGAACATACTCTGTAGGTGTTGAATGGCTGCAGAGTCCGAAACACCATTTCCTTGGCAGGGGCCGAGCTGTAGCAGCACTTACTGGCTGCGTACTGTATAAAAGCTTCTTTGGCTGCATCTTCTGAAACAGCAGGAATGCTACCAGAAAGAGAGAAGAAAGCGTGGACCGGTTTGAAATTGGCTTTCAATTTTCAGAGCAATTTCGCTGTACACTGAACATCCACCCTACCCCTTTCAGAAGACATCACAGCATCACACATTCTCCCATAAAAGGCCTCTCCCTAATTTACATAGCACTCCACTGCACTGACAGAAAAATGCTGGATAAGATGACAGGTTTGGAAAAACCTAAACTCTCTTAGTGATTCAAATCCCAGCCAGGGTAACTCAAGCCTTCATCTCTCCCAAGTAGAGAGGCAGTTTAGGATGAGAGATGTTTAGGATGCAACATTAACAAGTGAGGTCCTGTCAGAATTTCATGGACACTGGCACCTGATTTTCAACCATCAGGTCAGCATGTACAGTATTTGAGAATGTGAAAATGTATGCCTATTGTGCACCTCAGATGTGTGCATGTAAAATCCCTGAATTTGCTCACCCGTGGCTAAGTGCATGCTTATCTACTGAGCAGCAAATACTGATCATGGCTTTGTGCACACATATCTTGATGTGTAAGGTAGACACTTACATGTGGGCTGGGAGAACTGAAAATGGGGAAGGCCTAAAGCTCCCATACTACCATTGATAAGAGCAGTGTCTGACCCCATGTCATTGGCCAAAAAATTCCCTTTGCTCTCTTGTGTGCAGTGTGCCAGTTGGCTGCCACCTTCTCATCAGCGGTGTTGATTGTGCTTAGTTTGCAAAGGATGCAAGGTAACGCTTAATCATCATCATTACATTTGAAAGCACATCTTACTTCCACTCTGTTTGGGCTGGAGGGGGCCCACCTCCACGATCAGTCACCAGATCTGATGGAGGAGGTAAACCTTTTCCTCCTGCGAGAAACAAAAAGGCAGAAGTTGGTATTTTACAGGTTTAGAAAGACATATTAATTTGCTACTTGTCCTTCAATTCCTGTCTGCTTTTGAAATAAGGCCAAAATCACCAGTTTCTGTCTTGTTCTAATGAATGGCCTCTGACCAGCACAGGACACACACAAAATATCAGAGGAAAACTGATCTTTTAGAGAAAAAGAGAGAAATCAGGGGTAAATTCATTGGATGGTTCAGCAGAGATAGAGAGACAATTGTGTGGCACAGCAGGGGTAGAGGGTTGTGGCACAGGTGGGAGTAACTCGCAACTCTTGGCAGCGGCTTGATCCCAATGGAATCTCTCTCCCACCCTATCATTTGGGAAAATGCCTCAGATAATAAGATTACATTCAGGAACATAGAAAATACAGTGTCAATCAGCTGGCACAAAATTCTCTACACTGACTTCTTTTCAAAGAGATAGACAGTCTCAGGAAAAAGAATAGTCTGTGGGTTTATGTACTAACCACCATCACCCAGAGCTGTGCCTTCATAGCCAGAGACATCGTCCATGGGATAAGCAGGGGGAGCAGACGGTTCTTCTCCACTGGTAATGTCATCAGGAACGATGGCACCTACGGCATAAAGAGTTTAGCAATAGAAAGTTGTCATAACCTCCTCACTCAAACATGCAATGAACCAACTAGGGTATACAGAATGCTTTCTATTGGGCCCAATTCTCCTCCCAGTCACATCAGAGCTACACAAGCATAAAACTGGTGTGAGAGGAGAATCAGACTGCTGGTCTTTAATCAAATAAGTGTTTGAGATATGCCAGGAAGTTTTGCCATAAAAATGGTAGCAATGGGTGACCTCTGTCATGCACATGGAGACTACTGATGAGTAAACTTCCATAAGGTTTGAGGTATGGCCAGGATAAACACCTATGAATCAAGATGTCTGCTTGACTCTCTTCAAAATAAGAATCTGCAAAATAGGCCTGAAAAGCTTATAAGAAAATCTGTGATTCTGTTTGATTCTTACGGCAATGAAAGTACCACAAAAGCCTCTCCTGTGGTATTTCATTACTTTTGCTTATGGCTTAAGACAGAATGAGAAAGCACAGAGATTAAGTAAACTCAGGGGAAAATATTATCTGAGCACTTTTTCTTTTTAATCCAACCAAAACTTTCAGTAAAGTTTTGGACAGAGATTTGAATCAACGCTCACCAGTGCAGGCTGATGCAATCTGAATGTCGGGAGCTGAAATTGACACTTAAGGAGGACTCAGAGCCTGTTTGAATCCACCTGTAGCAAACTATGACTCATGTTACTCAGAAGCAGCAAGACTGTTTCAGGAGTGACACTGAGGAACTCTAGAGCAGTGCTTCTCAAAGTGGTGGTCCGCGGATCGGTGCCAGTCCGCCGGCTGCTGGTCTGCGGTGAGTTTCCTCATAAGAGCGTCGAATAGGATAATAATATGGCACTGGTCCCTGGCACATTGGGAAAAAAAATTGCCGGTCCCCCACATCAGATAGCTTGAGAAGCACTGCTCTAGAGGAAGCCATGCCTATCTTTGTTTTCTACCATAAGCAGGAACTGAAGATGAGGGAAAGAAAATAAATAGAGCCTTAGGACCAGAGAACTGAGCTCTTGTGAAGAAATGAAAGTCTCTTGCACTCTCTCATTCTGAATTTCAGCAGAGAGGTTCAGTTGGCAATTGTTTAATTGCAAGCATTTTAATTGCTGAACCACAAACACAACTCAGTCAGCAGGAAAGAATGTAAATGACTTTATGCTGCTTCCCATTAACTAACTAGATGTTGGCGTTTATCCACAAAAATGGGAAGAAATTTGCATTTAAGAGGACAATGCAATTTGTGCATTAATCTCTTCATGACTCCTTCTATGGAGTCAAAATTTCCACTGACTTCAAGTAAGGAGTGCAGGATTGGGAACACCCGGTTGAAAAGGGACCCTGGCAGCTCCAGTCAGCACCACTCACCGGGCTGTTAAAAGTCCGGTTGGCGGCACTACAGGGCTGGCAGGCTCCCCACCTGGCTCTGCACGGCTCCCAGAAGCAGATGGCATGTCCAGCCCTGCTCCTATGCACAGGGGCAGCCAGGCGGCTCCACGCCCATGGGTGCTGCCCCTGCAGCTCCCATTGGCTGTGGTTCCCGGCCAATGGGAGCTGCTGAGCCACCGCTCGGGGTGGGGGCAGCGCACAGAGCTTCCCTGATCACTCTTGTACTTAGGGGCCGCAAGAACATGCTGGCCATTTCCGGAAGCTGTGCAGAGCCAGGTACAGAGCCTGCTTTAGCCCCGCTGTGCCGCCGACCGGGAGCTGCCTGAGGTAAGCGCCACCTGGCTTGAGCCCACACCCTACATGCCAATTCCCTGTCCCAGCCCTGAGGCCCCCCCCACATCCAAATTCCCTCCCAGAGCCCACACCCCGAATCCCCGCCTGCGCCCAAACCCCTTGCCCCAGTTCAGAACCCCCTCCCACACTCCGAACCCCTCGGCCCCAGCCCAGAGCCCCCTCCTGCACAGCCCCACCCCAGAGTCACAACCGAAGCCAGAGCCCTCACCCCCTCCCACACCCCAACGCCCTGCCCCACCCCAGTAAAAGTGACTGAGGGTGGGAGAGAGCAAGCGACAGAGGGAAGGGGATGGAGTGAGTGGGGGACGGGACCTTGGGGAAGGGGCGGGGCCTCTGGGGAATGGGCGAGGTAAGGGGTGGGGCAAGGGTGTTCAGTTTTGTACGATTAGAAAGTTGGCAACCCTAGATTGGGTCCATTCTGAGCTCCTTGTCAAAGACTGACGTACAAGAACTGACTCAGCCAGCAAAGCAAACATCAGTGTCATGAGAATCATTGATTGCTAGGGGTTTTCATACCGAAATATCCTTCAGCAGAGGCATGAGACATCTGATCAACAGCTCCATAACTCTGGCTGGAAACTCTGATCAAAAAAGCAAAAGAAAACAGATCATCTGAGAGTTTAGGAATAAACATGTAGAAAGATGGCAATGGGGAAGTGCACATGGAGATACGAGAGAACTGGAGCAATGCTGAAGGGCATATGTAGAGAGATCACAAGAAGAATCTTTTTGCTCTAAAGACATTTTATGGCTTCTTTGGAATTTATGGAAACGTTGATGTGCTTTGTGCTCAGCACTTTTGAAAATCATGCCACTTATTTAGGTAGCTAAATCAGGGTTTGAGTAACTAAGTTATGCATTGACTTTTGTAAATCTCAGCCACTGTGCCTAATTTGGACAGAGACATTTTTTCTCCTTTAAAGCACCCTGGCCGTACCAGTCTAGAATATGCTTTATCATTGAGAAGGTATGAACGAATGTAGCTGTGCATTTCATATGCCAAGATATGATTTTATTTAGCAGACTACTGAACCTAGGTTGCAAAACAATATGACACACTTAGCTTGATGGATACTCCTACGCAATTCCGTTATGATGCCACTTAATATCCATTCTTTATTGGGAAATAGTTTCAAGATCACAAATGACCTCAAATTATAGACATACTGCTCAAGATGCTCCACCAAAAGCCTTCATTTGCATTTCCATGCTGACACCTGGTTTTGGGGGTGTAAAATCTGTCTGAAAAAATTGATCAGCACTGGAAATTTGTAGCAAATCAGTTTCTTATTAGTCTGTGCAATAACGTTGACATTTTGCATGTCTTAATAACTTCTGTGTTATAGAATCACTATGCTTGTCCACAAAGTGAGAAAGTTTCTCACTGTTTGAAGGATCCATTTAAAAATTATTATATTAGAAACTGAACACACAAGAAAAACTGCCTTTAATATAAGCAAAATTGGGAGCCAAATAATACGTTAATGGAAGTAAGGTAATTCTATAGTTTCATGGTCAACACTTGAAAAGCAACAAGTCTCAGCTCAGTGGTTACATCTATTGAGTACTGCTGATAGCACAGAACCAGCTATTCACAGAACCGGCTATTTCTTTGCCATCCCAGGGTTAAGATCAGCACCTGGATGAAGAGTAGCTGAATGAATCTGAATCCTGGAAAGGCTGAAGTGATGACAAAGAGAGGGAAGCACACTGAAGTCACCTCTATAGAACATGACTATCCAAGGAAGGCATCTGTCCTCGGGTGGTTTCCATGTCCTTCTAGTGTAAGTCCATTAAAGTGTAGGCTTACCCTACATCCCACTGAAATGACAGAGCTGTGTCAGCCTTCAGAGTGAAACTCAAGTATGCAAGAGACAGAGCTTCTTCTGAGACCGGCCACAGATCTGGAACTCACTCTTAGAAGATAGTCTCAGCCACTTCAGGGGAAAACTCACAGCCCAATTCTCTAACCCAGCCAACCAGCTAAAACACTAGGACAAACACACACACACAGCGCAGTCCTTGCTCATGGGAGGGAAAGAGAAAAATCCCAGAACCTTTGCTGCTGTAAGTAGGGTGACCAGATGTCCCGATTTTATAGGGACAGTCCCGATTTGGGGGTCTTTTGCTTATATAGGCTCCTATTACCCCCTCCCCCGTCCCGATTTTTCACACTTGCTGTCTGGTCAACGCAGCTGTAAGTCACATATTTCAATGGAGTTACACTGATTTACACCAGCAGTGGATCTGGCCCATATCTTTTGGGTGCATTTATCACTGGGGGGTGGGAGGGTGGAACTCAGCTAGATCACTCACTCCGTAGCTAAAACCCTGTGGCCCACTCACCTCTCCCACTTCCTAGTCAAGCTAACACCAAAGCCTGCTACATGAGGCTGAAACATGCTCCCCGTGGGGAAAACTTTGGGCTGCTCTGTGCGCAATTGACCCTGGTGCGCGTCCACTGCTTCCCTAGGCTAGCCCTGAAGGAAGCGAATGCCTGGCTCGTTGTTACGGCCCCAGCCTAGAGGATGTGTGTCTTGATCGGAGGAGCAAAGGGGTAATGATGAGAACGTCACATGGGGGGGCCGCTGGGCGCTCCAGCTCTCTGGGTCCCTTGCCCCAAAGCCCCCCGTCGCTGTTGTCTCGGATCAGTGCGTTTCCAGGGCCCTTGCTTCACCCCAGAGCAGGCAAGGCCGTAGCGAACAGAAACGAAAGTGAAAGGCAGGCAGGCTGCGCTCTCCCCAAAGGGTCTCCGGACCAGTCCCAGAGAGGAGCCGAAGTTAAAAGCCCTCACCTGATCGCCTGGCCCTCCGCTGCCATAGCTGTTGGGGGGTCCTGAACGCTGGTGCTGGGTTGCTCTGCTTTGCCTACCCACCCACACCCACTTGTTCGCCGATGCTTTTCCTTCGGGAAGCCAGCCCCCTGCTTTTGGTTACGTCCTCTGCACCCTTCATTGGCTGGTTTGGTTGGAGAAGTTACTCGCTCCTCCCTGTCTCTGCAGAGGCTGATGCCTGGAGCATTTAAAGTGTAGACTTATCCTAATTCACAATGCCTGAGGGACAATCTTCAGGCATTGATATATTGTGCTTTCCACAACCAACTGTACAACTTTTCATGAGTGACGTACCCGAATACTTGGCTGCTAATATCTAAACTTTATTCTTAAATGTATTCCCCCAAATCAGCGTTATTGCTGATTGTGTACTATCTGTACCATATGAATTTTAAAAACAAACTTTGTATTTGTGGATAATCCAAGCACTATACCCAGATGTACAGACACTTTTTCTCAACCTGTGTATTATATAATTTTAATGTTAGCTTTAATAAAAATTTGTAAATATGTAGGTAGTGCGTCCTTCTCCATTACTTTAAACCAACCAAGGCACTGAACTCTGCCAGATGTTAGTCTCTTATTGAGTGTGGATGTCACAGTACCTGGTCCCAGTTGCAGAGATTAATGGCTCCGATCCTAGGTGCAGCTGTTACTTTGCTGGTATATTTATTGTGGAAACTTTGTGGTTGCCACTGCTGTTTTGAACAAGTACAACGTCAAAATGCATAGCGTCATTGGGATTGAGTGGTCTTGGCCCTTATGTGCTGAGTTCTGTTGTGCCACTCAAGATGCACACCTCTAGGGATACCACCTGGCCACTGTGAAGATTGATGGTGTTGGTCCTAAGGATGTGTGTAAAAAAAAAAAAAAGATTGTTCTGCATCAATAACACACACACACACAGAGAGCTGCTAGGAGGTTATTGTCAGCTGTTGGATTTTGAATCAGTTGAGAGGTATAGAATAAATACTTTTTCTAAGGAGATCCCTACGAATATTTACATGGGGATTCCTGGAATATTTTTTAACTCTTTCAGTGCTGCATTCCCTAGCATACTCTCACAGGACCTGATTCCGCTGTCATTGCATGCAAGGAACTTTCACAGGCTTCGTACGAGTACTGCATGAAGCGTAGAGTTGGAATCATGCCAGAGGTGCTGGTGAGTGATTGGATAGTGATGGAAGATCCACAGTTTATACAACATGGCTTCTGGTTTCAAACATGTCCAGTAATTTGGAGTGGCTCAAATCGAGAGTGCCTACTTAAGTCAGAAATTGAGGCTCCCAAAATGAATGGTACTGAATATTTGGGTCTGTATGGCCAAGGACCCCTGTCATGGGGTTGATGAATTTTCCATAATAATAATAAATTATTTTAAATTAAAGATTTTGGATTTCAGAGGAAGGAATGCTCTGGACATAAGATTTACAGATTTACCATGGATTTACAGATTTACCATGGACTTCCTGGGTGAACTTGGTCAAGTGACTTAACCTCACCATGCATGAATTCTCTATTTCTATGGGGTTAGGAGTACTTCCTGTCCCATTCTTTGGCTTGTCTCTTCAGTCTGTAAGCTCTGTGGGGCAGGCTTGGACTCTCAGCATCTATGTGTACAGTGATAAGCACAATGGGGCCCTGCACTCTAGATGATACTGTATCATATTCAGTATCAGTATCATAACTGAGTCCTCCTAACAATCAGGTTACATGCTGCTTTGCTATTAAATTCATACTCTTTCAACCCACCACAATCTAAGAGTTCGCCTTAGGCCTCTTTTTTTACGTAGCATGTGGATATTTATGGGTGCATCTTGTTAGTTGGCCTTTATAGTTTTGTTCCTCTCGTCCTGAGTACAGTCATTAGGCTGTGTTCTGTTGCAACAGTAATAATCTAAATCTACCTGTTGGTTCAATATTGAGTTATATTGGCTTCTGCAGGCTTTACTCGATAACCCAGGCTGCTCCACTCCAAATTGCAAGACCCACTGGCCAGGAACGGCAATGGCTAAATTGTCTGTGGAATGCACTGGCTCATTATCTCGCAGGCAGCCTCTTCTAGTAGAATTCCTAAGGGAGGGACACGCCTCACTGAAAATATCCGCCAACTTCCTGTTTGGGTGAATCCCTGCTGACTTAGGGAAGTGCAGCGGAGGTAAAAAACTGTACAGGGTATCACTCACCAACTGTTAAAATGCAGCTACTTCCTGGGTGCTATGCAGCAGCCATTTCGTACAGCAGGAGTGCGTGCTAACTGTTGGTTTTTAAAAGAAGAAATGAAACTCCAAAAGAGATGTTCATTGTCATTGAGCAACAAGTCCAGATTTGAGGAGGGAAATTGGATTAATTTGTATTGTTGTCTTCTCCTTTTCACTTGGTCTTTCACATGACCAACCTTCACATTAGAGTGACCAGATGTCCTGATTTTATAGGAACAGTCCTGATATTTGGGACTCTCTCTTATATAGAGGCCTATTACCCCCCCACCTTCTGTCCTGATTTTTCACACTTGCTATCTGGTCACCCTACTTCACATGGAATGCTGGCGAAGAGAGGAACTTCACTAACGCATAGCAGCACAGGGCATTCAGCAATTTTTATTCTTAAATGTGGGGGAAGTGATATTTTTTGAAAGTGACATATAAATAATAAGCTATGTCATTATTAATGCTTTATAAGATTTATAACCAACCATTTATTACCATTAATAAATGATGCTCAACATGGGTGCATTTGGAGGAAAAAAGCCATAAACTGAGTGCCTCCAGTACTAGGGAAGCACATGTATCTCACTGGACCACATGCTCCAGCACACATGGCCGCTCTTAGAATAGCAAGAAAAATGCACATAGAGGAAAAATAATAAAGAATCAAATGTAATTAGAGTTCATCCTGCAATATAAATGAGGGCAGAACCATAAATAGAACAGGAAACAATTCTGGAGCCTACAATATCCAAGGATTCCGAATGGGAAGGATCTTCAATTGAAAACGGAACGTGTTGGAATGAGCACATTGGGACAATGTCCCTTTAAAGTGAAGGGTTTTGGTCGCCATTTAGGATGGAACCTGCCACCTGGAGTGGTGGGGAATAAGCTAGAATTAGTCCAGCATCCACCATAACAAACTAATGGCTGAGCAGGAGGAATATAGCGTGGCTGGCAGTGATAACTAGAACAGATACCGCTGCAGATAGCGGGGCTTGTGGAACAGGAGCTCTGTCAGGACAACCTGTTGGGGCTGCCATTGAGTGACAGTAACACTGATTCCACAACCTCCCCGCTAGCTTTGCTTCTGCCCTCAAAGAGTGTCAAGTGATTCACTAGAAGGGCAGACTTAGACTGGGCCTCGAGAGGTGGGTTCAACTCCAGGCTCTTCCACAGCTTTCCTGTGTGACCTTGGATATTATTTATTTATCGTATGATCGTAGCACCTAGGAACTCAAGTTGTGGACCAGGACCCCATCATGCTACGCGCTGTACAAACACAAAACAAAAAGACAGGCCCTGCCACAATGGCCTTACAATCTAGGTCTAAGCCAAGAGACGACAGATGGATACAGACATACCAACGGGAGAGTAAAAGGAAACAAAAAAGTTGGTCAACATGATCGGCAGTGATCTGAGCACACCAGGTATCTACATGGGGCTAACAGTTCCCTACTTCTCAAGGTTGTTGTGAGGATAACTTCACTAATGTTTCTGAGGGTATGCCTCCACTACGAAATTAGGTCGATTTAATAGAAGTTGATTTTTTAGAAATCGATTTGATACTGTTGTTTGTGTGTGTCCCCACTAAGCGCATTAAGTCGGTGGTGCGCGTCCACAGTACCGAGACAAGCGTCGACTTTCAGAGCGTTGCACTGTTGTAGCTATCCCACAGTTCCCACAGTCTCCGCCCCCCATTGGAATTCTGGGTTGCGCTCCCAATGCCGATGGGGCAAAAACATTGTTGCAGGTGGTTCTGGGTACATGTCGTCAGCCCTCCCACCCCCCCGCCTCCCGCCGTGAAAGCAACAGCAAAACATAGTTTTTCGCCTTTCTTCCTGGGTTACCTGTGCAGAAAACATACCATGGCAAGCATGGAGCCCGCTCAGCTCACTGTCACTGTACGTCTCCTGGGTGCTGCTGACAGACGCGGTACTGCAGTGCTACACAGCAGCAGCTCCTTGCCTTTGCAAGTTGGCAAAGACGGTTACCCGTCATACTGTACCGTCTGCTGCTGTCTCCTGGTTGCTCCTGGCCGGCCTCGGTGAGGTCGGTCGGGGGCGCCTGGGCAGACATGGGTGCTCCTGGCCGGCCTCGGTGAGGTCAGTCGGGGGCGCCTGGGCAGACATGCGTGCTCCTGGCCGGCCTCGGTGAGGTTGGTCGGGGGCACCTGGACAAAAATGGGAGTGACTCCAGGTCATTCCCTTCTTTAAGTTTTGTCTAATGGAGATTCAGTCCTGCCTGGAATATCAGGCAAGCCTACTAAAGAACCAGAGAGGCAAACGGCCGCTCCGGGTCAGACCCCCAGAAATCCCGCAGAAATTATGAGCTGCGTGCCATTCTAGGGGGTGCCCCTAGAACTACCTCACCATTGCTTCCCTCCTTCCCCATCCCTCCCGGGCTACCTTTGCAGTTATCCCCCCATTTGTGTGACAAATTAATCGCCTCTGCCTTTATTGCCTTTATTGCCTCTGCAAGCAGAGATCACAGGGGGGAGAGGAGGGCGGTTGGCTTACAGGGAAATAGAATGAATCGCCATGCTGCACTTGCTCAGCCTCTAGTTGGACTGCTCCTTACTACTGTCCAGGCTTCATGAGCCATGGGAGCAAGGGCTAGGCTGGGGTAGGTACGACCGTGTGGTGCAGCCCACTGGGAGAGCAGCCTGAGGCAGAACCCTCTAGCTGGCATGATATTCCGGGCAGGACTGAATCTCCATTACACAAAACTTAAAGAAGAGAATGACCTGAAGTCATTCCCATTTTTGTCCAGGTGTCTCCGACCGACCTCACCGAGGCCGGCCTGGAGCACCTATGTCTGCCCAGGCACCCCTGACAACCTCACCGAGGCCAGCCAGGAGCACCCACGGGACAACGATGACGGCTACCAGTCATACTGCACCGTCTGTCGTCCGCAAGGCAAGGCAAGGCAAGGCAAGGGATGCTGCTGAGTAGCACTGCAGTACCGCATCTGCCAGCAGCACCCAGGAGGCATACGGTGACAGTGAAAAAAGGCGAGAAACGATTTTTTGCCATTGCTTTCACTGTGGGGTTTGAGGGGGCTGACGACATGTACCCAGAACCACTCACGACAATGTTTTTGACCCATCAGGCATTGGGAGCTCAACCCAGAATTCAAATGGTTGGCGGAGACTGCGGGAACTGTGGGATAGCTACAGTCGTCAGTTGCCCCTCCCTCACTGAAAGCAACGGATGAGAATCGTTTCGTGCCTTTTTTCCATGCAGATGCCATAGCACGGCAAGCATGGAGCCCGCTCAGATCGCCACGGCAGTTATGAGCACTGTAAACAGCACATGCATTATCCTGCAGTACATGCAGCACCAGGACCTGCAAAGGCAGGCAAGGAGGCGACGGCAGTGACAGCAGGGTGATCACGAGAGTGATGAGGACATGGACACAGACTTCTCTAAAAGCACGGGCCACAGCAATTTGTCCATCCTGGTGACAATGGGGCAGGCTCATGCCATGGAACGCCGATTCTGGGCCCGGGAAACAAGCACAGACTGGTGGGACCGCATAGTGTTGCAGGTCTGGAACGATTCACAGTAGCTGTGAAACTTTCGCATGCATAAGGGAACTTTCATGGAACTTTGTGACTAGCTTTCCCCTGCCCTGAAACACCAGAATACCAAGATGAGAGCAGTCCTCACAGTTCACAAGCGAGTGGCGATAGCCCTGTGGAAGCTTGCAACACCAGACAGCTACCGGTCAGTCGGGAATCAATTTGGAGTGGGCAAATCTACTGTGAGGGCTGCTGTGATCCAAGTAGCCAAAGCGATCTTTGACCTGCTGCTATCAAGGGTAGTGACTCTGGGAAATATGCAGGTCATAGTGGATGGCTTTGCTGCAATGGGATTCCCTAACTATGGTGGGGCAGTAGACGGAACCCATATCCCTATCTTGGGACCAGAGCACCAAGGCAGCGAAAGGGGTACTTTTCAATAGTGCTGCAAGCACTGGTGGATCACAAGGGACGTTTCACCAACATCAACGTGCAATGGCTGGGAAAGGTACATGATGCTCACATCTTTAGGAACTCTGGTCTGTGTCAACGGCTGGAGCAAGGGAGTTACTTTCCAGACCAGAAAATAACTGTTTGGGATGTTGAAATGCCTATAGTAATCCTTGGGGACCCAGCCTACCCCTTATTGCCATAGCTCATGAAGCCATACACAGGCACCCTGGACAGTAGTCAGGAGCTGTTCAACTATAGGCTGAGCAAGTACAGAATGGTGGTAGAATGTGCCTTTGGATGCTTAAAAGCTCACTGGTGCAGTTTACTGACTCAGTTAGACCTCAGCAAAACCAATATTCCCATCATTATTAGTGCTTGCCGTGTGCTCCACAATATCTGTGAGAGTAGGCGGGAGACGTTTATGGCGGGGTGGGAGGTTGAGGCAAATTGCCTGGCCACTGATTACGCGCAGCCAGACACCAGGGCGATTAGAAGAGCACAGCAGGGCACGCTGTGCATCAGAGAAGCTTTGAAAACCAGTTTCATGACTGGCCAGGGAGCTACGGTGTGAAAGTTCTGTTCGTTTCTCCTTGATAAAAACCCACCCCCTTGGTTCACTCTACTCCATGTAAGCCACCCACCCTCCCACCTTTGATCACTGCTTGCAGAAGCAATAAAGTCATTGTTGTTCAAAATTCATGCATTCTTTATTACTTTGTCACACAAATGAGGGGGATAACTGCCAAGGTAGCCCGGGAGGGGTGGGGGAAGAGGGAAGCAACGGGTGGAGTGGTGGAGGAGGGGAGGAGGGAAGGACAAGGCCACACTGCACTTCAAAATGTATTGAATGCCAGCTTTCTGTTGCTTGGGCAGTCCTCTGGGGTGGAGTGGTTGGGTGGCCGGAGGCCCCCCCACCACGTTCTTGGGCGTCTGGATGAGGAGGCTATGGAACTTGGTGAGGAGGGCGGTTGGTCACACAGGGGCTGCAGCGGCGGTCTGTGTTCCTCCTGCTGCCTGTCCTGCTCAACAATACACCGGAGAATATGAGTTTGATCCTCAAGTAGCCTGAGCATTGCTTCATGCCTCCTTTCATCACACTGACACCACATCTCCTCTCACTCATCTCTCCTGTCCTCACGTTCATTTTGTGCTTTCCTGCACTCTGACATTGTCTACCTCCACGCATTCTGCTGGGCTCTTTCAGTGTGGGAGGACTGCATGAGCTCAGAACATGTCAATGTGAATGCGTTTTTTCGCCTTCTAATCTTCGCTAGCCTCTGGGATGGAGACGATACAGTGAGCGTTTGAACATCTGCAGCTGCAGGAGGGAAAAAAGGGAGAGTAGTGTTTAAAAAGACACATTTTAGAGAACAGTGGGTACACTCTTCCACGTGTGCTTTCTTTACAAGCTCGCATTTTGGCTCTTATATTGAGGGCCTGCTGGTTGGAATTCCATGTTGGAATGGTTTCAAACAGCAGCGCCTTCATGTCCCATACCAAGCACCCATTGGGTTGGCCATTTAAAATGGGTTGGCCATTTAAAAGGAGGGGCTGCGGTTTTCAGGTTAACGTGTAGCCCAAACCCAACTAAAGCTGTCCACCCCACCCTGGGATGATCGCTTCACCCTTCCCCCCACTGCATGGCTCACAGCAGGGATTATTTCTGTTCAGCCACAGGCAAACAGCCCAGCAGGAACGGCCACCTCTGAATGTCCCATTAATAAAATTCCCCTATTTTAACCAGGTGACCATGAATGATATCACTCTCCTGAGGATAACACAGAGAGATAAAGAATGGATGTTGCTTGAATGCCAGCAAACACCGGGACCATACGCTGCCATGCTTTGTTATGCAATGATTCCAGACTACGTGCTCCTGGCCTGGCGTGGTAATGGAGGATGGAATAAGGCTGCCCTCCTCGGAAACCTTTTGCAAAGGCTTTGGGAGTACATCCAGGAGAGCTTCACTGAGATGTCCCTGGAGGATTTCCGCTCCATCCCCATACACGTTAACAGACTTTTCCAGTATCTGTACTGGCCGCGAATGCATCCCAAGTCTTCAGGGCAAATTAATCATTAAACACGCTTGCTTTTAAACCATGTACAATATTTACAAAGATACACTCACCAGAGGTGCCTTCATTGCCTTCAAGGTCCGTGAGCCCGCCTTGGGTAGGTTGGGAGGGTACTGGGTCCAGGGTGATAAACAGTTCGTGGCTGTCGGTGAAAACGTTTTCTCCGCTTCCTTGCTGTGCGCTAACTTCAACATCCTCCTCCTCCTCCTCTTCCTCATTCCCTAAATCCGCATCCCTGTTGCATGAGAGTCCATTGACAGAGTCAAAGCACAGGGGTGGGGTAGTTGTAGGGGCACCCCCTAGAATGGCATGCAGCTCATCATAGAAGCGGCATGGCTGGGGCTCTGCTCCGGAGCGGCTGTTTGCCTCTCTGGGTTTTTGGTAGGCTTGCCTCAGCTCCTTATGGTTCACACGGCACTGCTGTGGTTCCCTGTTATAACCTCTGTCCTTCATGCCCTTTGAGTTTTTTTCAAATATTCCGGCATTTTGTCTTTTGGAACAGACTTTGGATAGCACGTATTTGTCTCCCCATACAGCGATCAGATCCAGTATCTCCTGTTCAGTCCATGCTGGAGCTCTTTTGTGATTCTGGGACTGCATGGTCACCTGTGCTGATTAGCTTGCGACGCTAGGCAAACAGAAAATGAAATTCAAAAGTTTGCAGGGCTTTTCCTGTCTACCTGGCCAGTGCATCGGAGTTGAGAGTGCTGTCCAGAGCGGTCATAATGGAGCTCTCTGGATAGCTCCCGGAGGCCAATACCGTCGAATTGCATCCACACTACCCTAAATTCGACCCAGCAAGGTCAATTTCAGTGCTAATCCCCTCGTCGGGTAGGAGTACCAAAATCGATTTTAAGAGCCCTTTAAGTTGACAAAAACGGCTTCGTCGTGTGGACGGGTGCAGGGTTAAATCAATCTAACGCTGCTAAATTCGACCTAAACTCGTAGTGTTGACCAGGGCTAAGGCTCTCAAATTCTGTGATGATGGGGGCCATATCAATAACGAAATGACTTTGCTTTTAAGGAACTCTAGGGTTCCAAAACTGTATCTTAAATTATGATGGAATAATTTATTCTGTTACAATACTGGGAGAACACTAGATGTCGTGGGTGAAATCCTGGCTCTGTTGAAGTCAATGGAAGTTTTGCCACTGATTTCAGTGGAGCTAGGATTTCATCCTTTATCTACAGAAGTCCTCAACTGCAGGACCCCCCTCAGCAAGACAACCACAGCTAAAAGCTTTTAAAAATAGAGCACACAGGCATGATGCTTTTTGAAGGATAGAGAATTAGCTACTGGATATGAGACAGTTTTGTTGGCCTTTGTATTCCTGAATGAGGTAACATGTCTTGTAACCTGTTCAAAAATGTTCTGGACCTGCTTATTCACACAGAGTGGAGCAATGCAAGTGATGTCTAGTGTGCAAAACATTTATCTTGTTTTGACCGATGAGGCCACGTAAGCCCATCACACACATTCCCTTTTGCAAATGTAAATGCAAATACCCAACTGATTTCCACATCTACCCTAACTCAAGAACTCCATGCATCAGCTAGGTAAGCAAAGCAGTACAATTGCATTGCTAAAGAATCAAGTATGTCTATAAATACAGCATGACATAGGGATAATGGTTGCAATTTATTTTATGTTGGCAACAGAGTAAAAGTCGAAGAAAGGAAGACACACCAACAAAAAATGGAATAACTCCGTGATGGAATTGGACATGTACTTGTATGCTGAATGCCTAACAAAATGTAATTAATATATTTTATTTAAAAAAATAGAAAGAAATAGCAAAGCGAATTGAACTGAAGCACAAATCAAAAGCCAATTTGTTCCTGTCAACCTAATTCTGAATGGAGCAGAATAAAACAAGTGGTCTTGCTGTTGTTGTTTCTGCTGTTTAACACCATACTCTTTGTTTCTGTGTTTCAAAGGCTTTAGGGATCAAGAGATCACACTAGGTTCATGGACTTAGGACACACCACTGTAGATCTGTTTGATGGGGGCAAGCAATATTTCCCTGGAGATATACAGAATTTTCTCTGGCAATATAGTCTGGCTGGGTCAGATGGTACAAACAATCTCTGGGGTAGATGAAGACCTTGGTTTCTTTTCGTGCTACTGTATCTGTGTCTGTCTATGTCTATGGTGCTGTTTAGTGTCCATCACTGTAGTAGACCAAAATCTGTGGTGCACCTCCCAGGAGTCGCACAGCACAGACATAGCTACTGTTTCATGCCACCATAATTTTAACTGCTCCAGAGGTTGGTATGGTTCCTGTCATAATTTAGAGCAACCCCAGAGTTACTCTAATTTATACCAGGCTAACCATAACATATAGGCTAATCTGGCCGTTCCCTGCTCCTTCTCTTATTGTGACCACTCCCACTCCCTATCCTGCCTGCAGTACACCCCTACACCAGGGGCTATAGAGGAGCATGGCATAAGACTGCACTTTGGCCCTTCACTGCCCCTGTCTTGGGGAAAATTTCTATGGGCCAGAGTGGGGCTGAATCTGGCCCAGTATCTAGCCCAGTCATTCCCTGACTGAAAGATAGGTAATTATAGTAATTCTGAATTAGAAGATAATAGATGGCAAAAATGAAACCAGGGGTTTAATTCTTGTGCACCTAAGACTCCCAGTGAAGTGAAAAGGGAGCTTTTGTGGAATGCTGGGTTAAGTCCCAAGTCAACAGAGAAAACTGCATCCTGAATTAGATAACTGTGAGGTAATCTGTTCAACTGCACCACTTACACACCTCTAAAGGATGATCTTATCTACACATAGCCTCTGGTATCAGAGGGGTAGCCGTGTTAGTCTGAATCTTTAAAAAGCAACAGAGGGTCCTGTGGCACCTTTAAGACTAACAGAAGTATTGGGAGCATAAGCTTTCATGGGTAAGAACCTCACTTCTTCAGATGCAAGACATAGCCTCTGGGCATTCCTCACCTAAGCAATATTCAATCAAACCGTTAATATGCATCGAGAGCAATCTTGCAGCAACATCTTCCAAACATGTATATCATTCAGTATTTATAAGGGGTAAAGTGCCTTGCAATCTCCAGCTTCAGCCTTGGGCACCCTATTCAGAAACTTCATGGACTTGCTTATTCACACAGAGTGAGACAATGCAAACAGTTTGCAAAACTGGACAAAGCTGAGTTTGGGGGACAGAATTGTGTCGGGACTGTGCATTCACCACTGAGCTATGGAAAATGCATTTTTCCTTGGATTTGTAAAGGGGAATGTTGCTTAACAGGTCTGAAGGAATTCCCAAGGAAGAGTAATGTCAAAGAACAAGTCAGCAGTTGGACATACAAACCAAAGAGGCAGTATCAACTAGGGCAGTGGTTTTCAACCTCTGGTCCGTGGACCCCTGAGAGTCTGCAGGCTATGTCTAAGATTTCCAAAGGGACCCACACCTCTTTTCAAAATTTTGTAGGGGTCCACAGATGAAAAGAAGGTTGAAAACCACCGGTCTAGTGCTTAGAGGAAGGGAAAGGGACAGTGAGCCAGGACTTCTGGATACTACTCCCAACTCAGTGTGTGTGACTCTGAACAAATTACATTACCTCCCTGTATTTCCATTGCCCCATTTAATAATACTGCCCTAGCTCAAAAAGGTGCTGTGAACTCAGACATTCTTTGTAAAGATGTCTAAGGCCCTTTGTAAAGAACAGGTGCTATGTGAATGCACATGATTATAATCACTGGTGGCTTTATTATAAATTAAAATAGAGAGAAGCCCCCACCCTACCTATTAGCTCAGCATAGAATCCTAGAATTGTAGGACTGGAAGAGGCCTCAGGAGGTCATCTAGTCCAGTCCCCTGCACTCAAGGCAGGATTAAATATTATCTAAACCAGTGGTCCCCAACCTTTTTATCTCACGGCTCCAGGAGGGGGGTATGCGGATATGGGTAAGGGGGCTGAGGGTGAGGCCACAGCTAGGGGTGGGAGCAGACCCTCTTATCTAGACCAGCCCTGACAGGTGTTTGTCTAATCTGCTCTTAAAAATCTCCAATGATGGAGATTCCACACTCTCTCTAGATAATTTATTCCAGGGTTTAACTACCCAAACAGGAAGTTTTTCCTAATGTCCAACCTAAACTCCCTTGCTGCAATTTAAGCCCATTGCTTCTTGTCCCAGCCTCAGAGGTCAATAAGAACAATTTTTCTCCCACCTCCTCGTAACAACCTTTTATGTACTTGAAAACTGTTATCATGATCCCCCCTCAGTCTTCTCTTCTCCAGACTAAACAAACCCAATGTTTTCATTTTTCCCTCATAAGTCTAGACCTTTAATCATTTTTGTTGTTCTTATCTGGACTTTCTCCAATTTGTCTACATTGCTCCTGAAATGTGGTACCCAGAACTGGACACAGTACTCCAGTTGAGGCTTAATCAGCACAGAGCAGAGCGAAAGAATTATTTCTTTTGTCTTACTTACAATACTTCTGTTAATACATCCCAGAATGATGTTTGCTTTTCTTGCAACAGTGTTACACTGATATTTCGCTTGTGATCCACTGTGACCCCTCAGATCCCTTTCCGCAATACTCCTTCCTAGGCAGTCATTTCCCATTTTGTATGTGTGCAACTGATTGTTCCTTCCTAAGAGGAGTACTTTGCATTTGTCCTTATTGAATCCATCCCCTATTTACTTCAGACCATTTCTCCAGTTTGTCCAGATCATTTTGAATTTTAATCCTATCCTCCAAAGCACTTGAAACCCCTCCCAGCTTGGTATCATCCACAAACTTTGTAAGTGTACTCTATATGCCATTATCTAAATCACTGGTGAAGATATTGAACAGAACCAGACCCAGAACTGATCCCTGCAGGACCTCACTTGATATGCCCTTCCAGCTTGACTGTGACCCACTGATAACTATTCTCTGGGAATGGTTTTCCAACCAGTTATGCACCCACCTAATAGTAGCTCCATCAAGGTTGTATTTCCCTAGTTTGTTTGAGGAAGCCGTGCAAGGCAGTATCAAAAGCCTTACTAAAGTCAAGCTATACCACATCTACCACTTCCCTCACCCACAAGGCTTGTTACCCTGTGGCTACCTGCCCCATTAATCCTTTAGCTATTCCAGCCATGATCATGCACTTGGCCATTTCTCCCATATCACGTTCGTGCAATCTCCCAATACATTCCTTATGCAGCGAACAGCCTCCTCAACAAAGTTTGAAACCACAACCCTGTTCCTCTTCAGATCCCTCTATAAAATGTACTTTGACCATGATGCCTGCAGAATGCTGATAATGGGTAGGCAGGTGGAGAGCTGAAACTATCTCTAATCATCTACTCATTTGTCTCCATTAACACAGGTGAGAGTCCCCCTGGGGGTTAGTTAAGGGGACCCCCAGTCTCAAGTGCCAACAACAAAATCGCTATGTATAAACTGTGCACACAGCTAGTCTATGAAGCTACTTGTGCATGTTACAGTGAACCTGTTCTCCCTCCATATACTCCAGCCCATTAATGTGTGGGTTTACCTGTTACCTCTTATCTTAAAATAAGATTGCAAACTATTCGGGGCAGAGACTAGGGAAATGTCTTTTACCATGTCCGTACAGCTCAATAAGTCCCCAGCCTGGTAGAGGTTATTAGGACCTTCTAGGTGCTATGATAATACAAATAATATACCAGTAAAAATTATTATTTAACTTGAGAGCAAAATTTGATTTCGCCCTAGAATCTTTAAAGGAACATAACTGAGTTTTTGCAATTGAAGCAAATTATGCTATAGAATGCAACTGTAATGTAACAAAAGAAATCTTTGTCTCTTGGCCCTTGTTTATCCCAGTTGTTAAGAGCTTTTTATGAAATTATTGCCATCAGGGGGAGCTTACTGTAAAGGACTTTGGAACAGCTACTTGCGTTTAACATTTCCACATTGCAGCTACTGCCAAAACCTTGCAAAGTTAAACACAGGAAAGTTTCATACCTTTGAATTGCAAAACAGGCTCTGTTCTGTAAATATAACTGATAGAATCACAGTGTTGGGCACTTTGGGATAAATGAAAGCATCATCTCTACCTCCTGGGCTGCCTGTAAGAGACAGGAGCACCTGTCTGCATACTGAGGAGATACACATTTGATACGCTATAGGCATCCGAAGAAGTGGGCTGTAGTCCACAAAAGCTTATGCTCTAATAAATTTGTTAGTCTCTAAGGTGCCACAAGTACTCCTGTTCTTCTTTTTGCGGATACAGACTAACACGGCTGCTACTCTGAACCATTTGATTATGGTGGGGGGAAGCAAAATGAGAGAGACAATGCGCTGAAATGCAGGTAAACAGCTGTTTAGGATCTGTTCCAGTCTGCTGCATAACGCTATGTAGTTGTGGCTGCCTGGAGCCATTGTGTAGGTAGGCCATTAGGGGGCATTAGAGGAAAAGTTTAAAAGACTAATATAGTACACAAATAAAGATCACTCAGGCCTGGTCTACACTGGGGGACGGGGGAGAAAGGGGGGAATCGATCTAAGTTACGCAACTTCAGCTACGTGAATAACGTAGCTGAAGTCGACGTACTTAGATTGACTTACCGTGGCGTCTTCACCGCAGTGAGTCGACTGCTGCAGCTCCCCCATCAACTCCGCCTGTGCCTCTCTTTATGGAGTAGACAGGAGAGCACCCGGGGATCGATTTATCGCGTCTAGACTAGACGAGATAAATCGACCCCCACTGGATCGATCACTGCCCGCCAATCCAGTGGGTAGTGTAGACATACCTTCAGTTGCTCCTTCCTCTGGTGTCCTGAGTCTCTGTACATTCAACAGTCTGGCCTGTTCCAGAGCTCTGAATCCTGATCCCACCAGGGGGTGTGTCTCTGGCATGAAGCTCCAGTTGTTAAAATTAATTCTAATTAAGGGCCAAAAGACAGCACAGAAGGTGGATCACAAACAGAACTCCCCAAGTTTTCACTCTCTTGTTCCGAGTCAAAATAAAGCACCATGACTGGCCCCCAGCTGGATCAGATATATTGACACCATGTTCAACTGTAGTAAGTGTTGTTTTTTCCCTCAATCTCCCCGCACTCCCTACCCCCAAAAACTCTCATTCTGGATCATATCGAGACACTGACTATGACTCAACATTTCTTCCCACAAAGCCCCACCATGCTGTCCTACTCAATCTGTGTGATCTCCATTCCTCGAAAGCCTCCCCATCAGGGGTTAAAATAAAGGAAGGCAGGGGAGAATACAGTCCTGCTGTTAAAAGCAGGGCTCCCTTGTCTCCTTGGCTGGTGATGCTAAAAGTATAAAGAATGCTTTCCCCATTCCCTGGCTTGGATGAGCTCCCCACAGCTCCCCGTCCCCTATGGTGGTGTTATAAGAGCACCCCCTTTTCAGTCTCCTTTAACCACTGCTCCTCCCAGCTTAAAACTGACATCCAGGGCCACATTTCCAAACCAGATAGATGTACAGCTGCGTTTACACCTCAAAAGGGAAAAAATGCATTAAAATGTTCGCTTTCCCCCTCTGTTCCTGTGCTGCAGGGCTTTTGTGGCTTGCTCTTTTATCAGCCTGACTCGGCTATTAAGCATAATAAAATGGCCTTCTCTTCTGTTTCTCGGATTGCAGCTTGCTATAAAATGGTACTTGTTTTAGGAGTGAATAGAGTCTTCTGCACACTGGTGATAATTTCTTTCACTGTCCTGACTCCTGGTAGAATTAGAGAAATGTAGGGCTGGCAGGGACATCAAATCCAGCCTTCTGCACCGAGGCAGGACCAAGTAAACCTAGACCTTCCCTGACAGGTGTTTGTCCAGCCTGTTCTTAAATCCTCCAATGATGGGGATTCCACAACCTCCCCTGGAAGCCCATTCCAGTATTTGACTACCCTTCTAGTTACAAAGTTTTTTCCAAATATCTAACCTAAATCGCCCTTGCTGGAGATTAAGCAGATTGCTTCTTGGCCGATCTTTAGTGAACATGGAGAACAATTGATTACCGTGCTGCTTGTAACAGCTTTCCTGCAGCTCGTGTATGTGTTTTTTCTTCTCTTGGGGAGAAATTATTATTAATTATTATTTTATTATTATTATTAAATAAATGAATTATTATTAATAATAATAAATTATTTATTATGTTGCTTCATTTTGGCAATAGAGCATGAATGAATAAAAACTATCTAAACCTCCCCTCCACCCACCAAAAAAAAGATAAATAGGAACCGATAGCAACACATTGACAATAGTTTTCTGACCAGTAGCGTACAAACTGGTTTAATCTAGTTTAATTACTATCTGATTGGTAAAGTCATTGGTGGTAAATCAACAAAAGTCTCATTCTTAATAAGGAAAAGCCAAGTGAGTCTATATTATGAAATGAGGATGTTATAAAGTGAAATTCAAGAGAGAAATATATACATAAAGGAGGGAATAAGACTGGGGTGAAGACAGATATAAATTCAAGCTAAAAGGCTCTGCTTCAAAACTTCCGTCTTATGCTTTCATCGGGCCAGACACTTGCTGTGATATTGCAAAAAGACTTGATTTATGTTAAAGTAGCCTTTTAAAATTAGTTTGGCACCACCATGTGGCAGACTTGTGCACTGCTGCTGCATGAAAAATTGATCTAATGTCGTAACAATAATGTCAGCTTTGCTAGATGACCTCTTGGTGAGCAAATAACGTTCAAAGATTTGTGTGTGAATCAATACGCTTCCCATTCTGGTTTGTTAAAAATACAGCTGGGATTTTTTGCCTTGTAAATGAAACAATCAGCTAATCAGCCCTGGCTTATATAATTAATATTCCAACTAAGACTAATTATTACCTTTTATTATGTTGTTTCACTTAAGTAGCTAGGAAAAGTGTGGCCTGTAACCACTGCTTAGATTATATAAACAACCAGTAGTGCTGCCATACAAAGCAATAGTACTGGGAAATAAGCATATTGGTAGAAAAGAACCAGCAACCTAGAGGGTATTAAATAAACACTTGCGCTCCCCCATGCTACTGCCTTGAATTCACATTTCATGTTCTGTTACAGGCAAGGATTCTGATTCTGACTGATTTTTTTGTAGTTATTAATAATTTAGTCCAGCGGTATGTGGCTGAAACTGAATGTTTACGATTTAAGCACCGCAGAAGTCACACCAGAGCTGAATACGATCCATGAAATACAGGTGACCATGAAACTTTACTGCAGGATGTCAGATGATTTCATAAAAGTTCCTGCCTTTAATCATACCCTCTTCTTTAGTGTCTAATTTTTTTATGATAAAGGGTATAGTTATTTGTTCAGGTTTTTTTGGCTTTAGCTGCAACACTAGTGAGATTTAAAAGAAAGCAGTAAATATGTGGCACTCTTACTTATAACCCTGATTAGTGTCTTGTGGGAATAGTGCAAATAATAATAGGAAACACAGTTGTCTTTGTCTTTGTTTTATATAGCACCCAGTTCATTGGCACCATTAAACAAATAACATTTAATGATAACAACAACTAGGGACTATACAATATTGTGGGTTATCTTTAACCTAATATTGTCTCAGCAATAACTCTATGTACAAGCTATTCATCTGCCTAACATCTCTCATTTTTGTAGGAAAGGGCTGCCAATTCCAGCAGCTGTTTATCAGGGTTTACCACCCCACTTCACAGTACTGTCAATCTGAACTAATACAACAGTAGATAATTAATAAAACAAAATCACACAAACCAGTATTAACTGGAGAGGTGGAACTTTTGGTAAGAGGTTTCAATTACATAGTGCTTGTCCCTCTGTAGAGTCCCATGGCACATCACAAAGATGGGTAAATACCTCATTTGAGTGCTTTAGGTTAGGGTGACCAGATGTCCCGATTTTATAGGGACAGTCCCGATATCGCTACAGACCTTGGACATTTTTCTCGGCTCATTCTCTTCAGTCTCCCAACCCCTAAGAAAATACTGACTGAAAGCCAGCAAAAGTCACAGGTTACCCAGAAGCGACTGAAGTTTAGGAGACCAATCCACTCCCCCACCCTATGAATCAGTCCCTCGTGGAAACCAATCCGTCCTTCCAAAGAACTACTTCCAGTTATTCATTTGAATCAAGAATGCCACCTCCCCCTGCCTGCCATTTCAGGGAGAGAAATCACTCCTCCAAAAGGCCAATCTCAGATGTCGGGTCATTTTCTCCGCTTCATTCGTCTGCTAGCCCGGCTGATTAGAATGAATAACTCTACGCTATTCTCTTTGGGAGAGAAACCTGGGCTCTTTCTTGCCTTGTTTCTGGGTATTTCTCGCTCTTTTTTTTCAGCATTCTCTGGGGTTGGGGTTGGGGTGTGGATGCCTGCGGGTGTGGAAATAGGAGCTAATTTCCAACTCCCACTTCTGCTGGTGATATTTATAGGTCACTTCTGAGATGCTGACACACAGAACAAACAGCAACGAGTAGGACGCATGAGTGAAAGACACCCGAGACCCTGGAATTACCATTGCACTTTTCCCTCAGGGAAATAACACCATTTTGTCTGGGGTATAAAGACTGGGATGCTCCATGAGTTTATAACTACAATATGCTGCAGAGTGGGCTGTCCAATTAAATCATAAAGGTCAGGAGAAGAGCTGGGAGAGCTCAATTTATTCAGATTTAACTTTCCTGGTATAATAATTCAGATTATATTTGGTTCTGTTTCATGGCTTGGGGCCAGTGGACACTGTTATGTAGATGTATGCCTTTTAGAGTAAATTGGAAGGCTTTGGATGCAATGAAACTCATGTGTTTCTGCCAGGCAGCAAGTCTGCACCACTAACTGCCACAGGGCGGTGTTTTATGGAGGTTCCTTGCACCCTGACTGAGGGATGTTTAGAAAGCAGGGAAGGGGCCAGGGTCAATGGCGTTTTAACTATGCAGATTTGTCACCATCACGGGTTGGGTACACAACAGCTACAAGGGCTACTGCAACCCCGAGGCTGGAATAGTGGCTGCGAAGCAGCTTCACTGCTACTTCTTGACCTACGAGGGAGGAACCAAGACTCCTCCTGATGGCCTTGGACCTCCCCTGCTCACGGCCTTTTTGCAGAGGGTTTGAATTAGAGAGAGGCCTGTTCTGCAAACAACGGGATAGGCCTTTACTATGAACTAAAGGTGCATGCCGCACACATTTCAAGGCACCAGTTTGCAAAGGGTTGTTAGAATAATGTTTCAACTTCATGCCCTTTGGGGGCTTATAGAAACATATTTGACCTGGGAATGTTCTATGTGGTGCATTGAATGGTTCAGAACCACAGGCAATGTCAAAGGAATTGTCTCAAAGGAAAGTAAATAAAGAGTCCAAAAATAATGGAATTATCAAGGGTGCTCATTGGCCTCCACTGCTGGACTGACATGCACAAACCTATTCCCTACTTAATATTTCTACTCCAGAGTGGAAGCTATGAAATAATTGCCTAGTTTGGACTCTCAGAACCGAATACTGTGACCATTGGATCCTTCCCCCTGTATTGCTGGGAATACAGGCCACTAATTTTCAATGGCACCTAAGAGACTGAAATTCAATAGGAGATGGCTGCCTCAATTGTTTAGGTTCCTTGAAAATCCCTGCCCAAAAATCTATTGATAGTTAAACTCTCTACCAGTACTATCTAGCATTCATCTCACGAACTAGAACCCCTGATTACATTCCTAGTTCCAAACAGGCAGCGGGGATCCCATTTGTAAACACATCATCAGCCCCCTCAATTGTTCCAGGGGATAGGTCTATTTACAACATAAACCTGGGGGGCTCCTGTTTCCTTAGATCTAGCAAGGGAAGCATATTGCTCTAGATTAGAGAAGAAATAAACAAACAGAAATAAGCCAAACCTGCAGAAAATTGAAGCAACCAAACAGCGCAGGGCCACAGAGGGTAATAAAGAGAAAAGGAATTTGGGGAGCTAAAAACCATTGACACTGAGTCATCCTATAACAGCCTGGGATGTGTTATGAGTCGGAAAGGGAAACCAGGTAGAAAAGTGATGCTTATAAATTAGGACCTCATGTTAAAGTGACAAAACACTCAGTGTTAAGTAGGTGCAAAGGAGTTGCACCTGGGCTGAATATGCCCTGCTTTTGGAACTGCTACATCTGAAAACTCAACCAGGAATCTGCAGACAAACTTGGACTCTGCCTTTGTCTTTCTCACCGGATTGAGAGACTGTCCCTTTGTAGTGTAGCTGATAATTTTGTTCACTCTGCATGAGGCACAATGGAGTTCAGCTAGCTCTTCCATATCATTTGTCACCCTAGCCCTAAAAGGTAGTAAAAACCTAATTATGCCATTCAAGCCAGCAAATTGGGTTTAAAGACACATGGGGAACAGATGTGCCAAGTTAGAAGTTTCCATTGTTATGCAGTTTTCTAGCAACACATTTTAAGTATGCTTCAGGGAATTACACCTGCTTTAGAGTTACAAAGGAAATTTTAGGAATTGATCTTCCCCATTTACCTACCCAAAATATTTATTTTCTAGCTTTAGGGCCCCTGTTCTCCACCAGAGGAACCTTATCTTCAGAAATCTCATCCTGATCACAAACCTTTTCTTCTCCATCTTCAAGGTCTGTCTGGACTTTCTCTTTTCTCAGCATGACTGCATCTATTAATCTGGAAGAGAAGTCCAACCTTACTACAATGCTTTGTTAATATCTGATCACTCAGATGAGACAGCTAATGCCCATAGGACTGAGACTCTTAGCTGGCATCAAATTTTCCTGTACATCTACTGAAGGAATGTTTGCAAGAAGGTGCAGCAAGCAAAGCACTGTAGCAATGGCCTTGGAAGCCAAATTGCCCTGACTCACAATATTCTTTTATGAAAGGTCTGGGGTCTTTGCAGCAGGGCCAGCTCCAGGGTTTTGGCCGCCCCAAGCAGCCAAATAAACAAAACAAAAAAACAAACAAACAAAAAAAGCCGCGATAGCGATCGAATCTGCGGCGGCAATTTGGTGGGAGGTCCTTCGCTCCAAGCAAAAGTGAGGGACCGTCCGCCGAACTGCCGCCGAACAGCTGGACGTGCCGCCCCTCTCCGAAGTGGCCGCCCCAAGCACCTGCTTGGTAAGCTGGTGCCTGGAGCCCGCCCTGCTTTGCAGCCTCAGTTTGAATTCAAGGAGCCTTCAAGTGGTAATGAAGCTGCTCAGAGTACTAGGGCATTAACATCATTACCGTTTCAGACAGAGCTGGAAAATGTACGTTGCAAACAAAAAGCTCAAAGAGAAACTCTGTTGTGTTTAATATCAATTAAAATTTTAAATTCACTGTGGAGGACGTACAAAAACATCTACTTATTATGAAAGTTAAATCTTTTCCTTAGCACTTTTGAATTTAAAGCAGTTTGGGACTTGAGAGAAAGAGGAAGCCTTTGAAAAATCAAACCCAGGCCCTAGTGGCAAAACCCCCTTATCATTAAGAAAGGGATAGATAATAAGACAGAAAATATCATATTGCCGCTATATAAGTCCATGGTACGCCCACATCTTGAATACTGCGTGCAGTTCTTGTCACCCTGTCTCAAAAACAGAGATACTGGAATTGGAAAAAGTTCAGAAAAGGGCAACAAAAATGATTAGGGATATGGAACGGCTGCCGTATGAGGAGAGATTAATAAGACTGGGACTTTTCAGCTTGGAAAAGAAATGACTAAGGGGAGATATGATAGAGGTCTATAAAATCATGACTGGTGGGGAGAAAGTAAATAGGGAAATGTTATTTACTCCTTCCCATAACACAAGAATTAGGGGTCACCAAATGAAATTAATAGGCAGCAGGTTTAAAACAAACAAAAGGAAGTATTTTTTCACATAACGCACAGTCAACCTGTGGAACTCCTTGCCAGAGGATGTTGTGAAGGCCAAGACTATAACAGGGCTCAAAAAAGAACTAGATAAATTCATGGAGGATAGGTCCATCAACGGCTATTACCCGGGTTGGGCAGGGATGGTGTCCCTAGCCTCTGTTTGCCAGAAGCTGGGAATGGGCGACGGGATGGATCACTTGATGATTACCTGTTCTGTTCATTCCCTTTGGGGCACCTGGCATTGGTCTCTGTTGGAAGACAGGATACTGGGCTAGATGGACCTTTGGTCTGACCCCATCTTGCCATTCTTATGTTCTCTTTGCATTTATGGAAATGTTTATGTTAGGAGAGGAGATTAAATAAGATCCTCTTTACAGAGAAATGCCTTACAGGTGCTGATGTTCCGCTGATAGCAATTGTTTAGGGCAAAAATTATAATGTTTTTTCCAATCAGGTGAGATTTGAGGAGAGTAATGAGAGATGTATAATAGGAACCTAGAGGGAATGATAGTCTTTATTCAGATTTGAGCCCTTCAGTGCAGAATAGGAAAGAAGATTTTTTGGCTGTCAGATGAGAGTGGATAGATGAAGGCACAGCAGTTGGTACCTCATCTAAGAAAAACTCTTTCATGCCTAGTTCTGCAATGGAATCTGCTAGCATGGATGTTTGTACTACTGCAGGGTCGGACAGATTTGCTGCTTAATAGAAAAACAAAACCAGGACAATATTAATATTACAGTTGAATCCAAGCACAAGCAGGATGTGGACTAGCATGAAAGCACAGACTACTGTGGGAAGATTCAGGACTGTGCACAGGGAGCCTGTCTCAGGAAAGCCTGTCTGAATTTCAAACTCAGCTGAGGGTGCTCAGCTCCTTGACCAATCTGGCCCCAGGCCCTCAGAAATGCAGGCCACCAAAACTGCAGTCTGCTTTTGAAAATGTGGACCTAAAGTAGGCTGACCAGACAGCAAGTGTGAAAAATCGGGATGGGGTGGGAGGGGGGGGGGGTAATAGGAGCCTATATAAGAAAAAGCCCCAATTTGGGGGGATTTGGGGGGGGGATTTTTTTTGTTTAATATTTCTTTTTTTTTTTAAAGAAAAATTGCCCTACAGACCTGGGCTCAAAGTCCCACCTATTCTACAGATGGGCTGAGTGGGTGGGAAGAAAGTTCTAAGCCAAAACACCCCTCAGGCTGCTCTACCGTCCCCCACCGAGGAACTGTCAGAGCACAATGTGCTCAGCCCTGCCCTTGGTATGACCCCATCGTGCCCCCAACATGCCCATCATTCAGGGTGGAGAGGGATAGGAGTTGGTTACACCACTTATGTACCACCAGAGGATTCCCCTCTGAGGGGGGCATCCTTTGCTGCTCCTTTCTAGCAGTTTTTCAGCTTTTTTTGTGTTGTTGTTGAAAAGGAAGCGAAGGATCAAGGTCATCGTTTTTTATAGGAAATCAGTGTTGTTCCACATGGCAGGGCAGGGGGGATTTTAATGTAGCACACAACACAGAAAGTAGGTATGCATAACACATGTAGCAGAGCTATACACTATAGAATGCAATGCAACCGTGCAATATTTAGACGATGGTTGGCACATACCGCATAGACCCACGTGTAGCCTTCCATCTAGCATGTCCTGTGCTGTACATCAGGCCTAAGTTATATAGCAGGACCTTTAGGCTTATACAGCTGTCTATCCCCAAGCATCCCCCTCCATTATGGTCTCCCAAGCCAGGCAAGTCCAGTACACTACAGCTTCCACCGTCTTTTATTTATTTTGCTATTAAATTCAATAGAGTATCCACCCCTCTCGCACCTCCCACCTCCAATTTTCATTGCTCAGTGTGCTGCAGATTTTTGTATGGACAATGAATAACCATTGTGGAAGTTGGCAGGCTGGGTGGGGGTGGGGGTGGGGGTGGTAGCTGAAGGTTTGGCCAGCTGGGAAAGCTGGTGCTTTTGGTGCTCAGGAATGTGTGGCAAGTGGATTTGGATTTTGGCAACCAGGCGGGTAGGGACAAAGGAGAAATACATTCAGTGCTAGATTATGGTTGACCTTAAGGAAGTCTGGCAGGAGCTCTTCTAGCTCCCACCTTATGTAGCATAGGAAGCACCAATATTAGCCATTCCACCCCTAGGGCCCAGAAGTATTTATAAGCCCCCCCCCCACTACATAGAATCTGAGGTGCTCATAAACACTAGCAGATTTATCCTCACCCCGCCCGGTGAGGGAAGGACATTTTATTATCCCCTTGTTAGAGATGGGGAACTGAGGCACAGAGAGAGAGTGATTTGCCCAAGGTCAAACCTGGAGTCTGTGGCGGAGACCTTCCAAGTTCCAGGCCATTGCCTTTATCACAAAACTATCTGAGTAACTTCCTCTTCCTCTGAATTCTTTGTGTCTGTGTGTGAATGGGGGGGGGGGTTAAGTCTCCTGGGGAATAAAGACAGTGAATGACTACCACCATTAGACATCCTAGAGGGAGCAGCGTGGGGGCAGGGCACAGCCAAAGTAGGGGAGGGTGCGTGCTGCACCCTTTCAAACTATGTTACAGCCTCTGCTCTGGCATTCTCACGTCCCCATTGCTCCTAAAGGCATTCTGGCCCAGTCAGCTAGAATACTTTCTGGGTCTGCTAGTGGACCGGAGTGCCTTCAGACCAGCCCTCTTCCTTCTTTCCCGTCTACCCCACCTCCTAGTGCATGTACTGCTGGTAAAAACCAGAGCAGGGCCCTTAACATTATCATTGCTCAGTGTCAAAGACAGGATTGCTAGTGGGGAAAATATCCCAGATCACTCCCTTCTCCGTCTGTCAGGAGACGGTATTGCTCGGAACAGCTGCGTTTCCTAATTTCACCGCCTGTTCTCTGGATCCCTGCCAGACAAGCATTGCTCTTCCATGAGATTTATGTTGCTCATACATTTTCAGCGATCGACTCCACTGCTAGGGCTCTGGAATGAAATGACTGATTGCACTGGGAAGTGTGTGTCCCAACCCCAGAGCAAGGCAAAAATAGCTTCCTTTGGATAAGGTATGCCTCACGATCTGTCCTGGGTAGCACGGATTTACACAATTTAAAAGCTGCTTCCTTCCCTCCCAGACGTGGGTGCATTTCAGCAACGGATTGTGTATCTAATTCATAATATCTATTTTTGCATCCATGATTTTGTACCCTTAATGCATTGCACCCACTGTTCTGTGCCCACGCATCATTTGGACATTTTGTTGGCAGTTCATTGCAGCCAAAGAACTGCTGTGGGGGGGAGGGAAGGCACAGTTCATCGCAGGAATCAAACACAAATGGACCTTGCATGTAGACCTCTAATGAATTTGCCTCAGGTTGCAGAAGGAAGCCTGTGGTAAAGACAGGAACTTATCTGAAGGATCCCAACTTTGGAGGTGTAGGGTCATCTCTCTCCTCCTTCCTATTCCTGTTGCTTTGGTCTCTGGGAGCCTCATTACTCTCCTGAGCTTTGTACATATTTGGTATGTTAACAAATGAACACTTAATACAGAACTGACAAGTTCTATCTTGGCTAGCAGTTCAAAGGAAGCAGCGGTAAGCCTGATCATTCCCCCAAGATCTGCCTGCAAAGGGAAGCCTTCCTGTATGCCTCTCCCACTCCCGCACGGAAAGAAGGGCCAACCATCTCCACAGCGCCATCTCCCCATTCTCAGATGGCATGGCGGGCACTCCACAGGTCTGATGATCCATCCAAGCATAGTGGGTGTGTACTGGGTGTGACATTCATCATTTTTCCACTCCCCCCAACAGAGGAAATATGGTCTGTGGCTGCATCACTTTTCTGCACTTTTCTCCCACTCAGGTGGGGATCTTGAATGCAGAGGTGGTCCTGGGGGGCTTCCAGGGAACAGAGGGTGGAGCTCCAGTAGGGTGACCAGACAGCAAATGTGAAAAATCAGGACAGGGGGTGGAGGAATAATAGGAGCCTATATAAGAAAAAGACCCAAAAATCGGGACTGTCCCTATAAAATCAGAACTTCTGGTCACCCTAAGCTCCAGACAGCCGGAGCTGGTGTAGAGTTGTGGAGCCTTTCACTCTAGGATCCCTTATATCCCTGCCTAGGATACATAAGATCCCAGGACTTCTTGGAGGTTAGTACCCCTGCCTAGATCGTGGGGGGGGGGGGTGTTGGTGGGAGAAAGATGGGGCAGGTGGTTGTCGTTTCCCAGAGGTACCCCCTGGGTACCTGAGGCACCTTCCTACCAACTGCCCTTAACATGAACAGGCCTTGTCTATGCCTGGCAGGTGTCAGCATCCTGACTCCACCAGCCACAGGCAGACAAGCCCTCCCCTCTCAGCCCACATAAGCTCCACTGTCCCTCTGCAGGTTAGGGATAGGCACATGCCAACCTTTGGGTCATCCAAGCATCTCCCTGGGGTGTACACATCCAGCTCCACAGCACATTCGCAGAATCACCAGAACCGCTGTCCCCAAAGGAACAGGACACCACGACTTACTGGTTACACCTTGGACCCCAGCTCCACTTACCACACAGCACTTGGGTGTGTTCATAGAGAAAGCAAGTACACGTTTATTTAACAAAGACTGGAGAGTCAAACGCTAGCCAGCAGAAATGTTGGAAACAAAGGGTTACATATAAAATAAAATCATAGCACACGCACCAGAGCCTAAACTTAACTAATAGGACATTACTATGTTATGAGGGCCAAAGCTCACCCAAAATCCTTCCAATGTATTACTGCCAGGCTTGGCTGTGAGCTTCTGTGCATGAAGCAAGCCCACTGTCAGCTTCATTACTAAGTGAAGGATATCAGGTGTCTCCTTGCATTTTCCTGATATACCAGACTAATTATTTTAGCTTAGTCCTAAACCAGACACCCTCCTGCTAGGTGTTCCTTCCTGCAGATTTTGTGTTTCTTGTCACCTTTGCAATCTTGATCAGCTGGTGATTCCATATGCAAATAGACTTCCACTCAAAGACATACAATACACAACTCCTTACATGTTATCTGTACACACATTTCACAATAATTATGGTGATCATCGTGACACGGGCTTTCAGTAGAGCCCTTACATGACATTCACTGGCAAACTAGTATGTAGCTACCAGACCCAGGGGACCTTCTAATTCTTATGCACCCCTCTATCCTCTGCCAGTGAGCACCAAGAGGTTGCTGGGTCACAGTGTCAAACCCCACACTATGACGGAATAATTGGAGAGAAATCTCTGCAAGGAAAACATCACTGAGATTTACTCTTTCTGTAGCCCGAGGTGCTCACTCTTCTGGTTGGGTGTCGTTCTGGGAGACAAACACGTGATTTAAGAAAAGAGAGTGAGACGTTAACTCTGTAGTTGCTTGAGAAAATAAAGTATCTGACTTTGCTGTACCCAACCAAAAGAGTGAGAACTGTGTTTTTCTCCGACACCCCCATACTAGCTAACCCTTAACTTACATCAAAACCCTTGAACTTCCTGAAATGCAGAGAACAAACCACAATAGGCATAGCTACGGCTTAATGCTGCTTTTACTCACAGGACCCTTGTCTCAAAAAAAAAATGGCAAATATTGTTAAAACACTCCTAATTCATATGCCTGGTCTCCAGACCATGTGAGGGCTCCATTCTAGATGTGGTCATCTCTCCTTTCTTGAAGAGCATTAGGACTAGTTTCAAGGCTATTTAGCTCCATGGTGGACAGGCCTAACTTTAATGCTGCAGAAAGTAAACAAGTGAGCCCAGCATTACCTAGGAAGGACTCAAATGGAATTATACCCAGGCTGGATTTGGTGTATTAAATCAGGACCTGCTAGTACTCTTTGTTTATTGGTTGTTGCATTGCCTGTGAATAAACACAGTAGTTCTTCTTCCTGTTCATCAACAATCTTCTCTGGGCCCTGATCCAGTAAGTTACCAAGTTACATGTTTGACTTTAAGCACTTGATTAAGCACATGCCTAACTTTAAGCATGTGAGCACTGAAGACACTAGGACGACGTATTTGTATATCTTGCTGAATTTGGGCCTGAATTGGGGAGGGAATGGGGATGGGGATTATTTCCATAAAACTCACCGGCCGGTGTGGATTACAGTCTGCCTTTGTGCCAATCCTGAGCTGGTTTGAGTTTGTTACAGCCCCCAGCTAGGGGATGGAGGCTCTTTAACTCACGCCATAGCAGTTCATGCGTTTAGCTCTGGAGGTCCCTGGTTCAATCCCACATGTGTTAGCCAAGATGGTGGCCATCACATAGGACCTGCTGGTGATCCCCTTAAACACGTTGAAGATATCTTTTTCCTTGGGTGATTCCATTGACTTTCATATGAAAACCAGTACGGTGCACTCTAGAATTCAAGCAAGCGGAAGGTGGTTGGAATTCAGTCAGGTCCCTAACAATACAAAAGGTGCCCTAGTAGGAGAGAGATGATTATAAGAGGCCTGTCACATTTCAACCAATGAAAGAGAGAATGAAATCCGGTTTTAGTGCTTCATTATATGAATTGCTTCAAAGAGGTAGTTAAGGAGAAAGGGTTTGTACAGAAAATACCTCAGCACTGATAACCTCAAACATCAAAGACTGTTGTTGATGAAAACAGCAGAGGCACTGCTCTGGGGGTGTTGAAGCTGATGGGAATGTATTTTTTTGCTATTGTGATGTTTTAGCCCCATTCCAAGTGGCTGCAGTCATTAGTGGTGTATTGCTTACATAATAAAATCTTCGCTATAAATCACCAATTCTTATTTGGTAGTTGCAATGATCTTTCCTCTAATGAGTCATATATCTTTCTTTTTTCCTACTAATTTCATTATACAGTCTCATCATAATAGGCTCTAAATCAGACTCTGGCAGATTTTTGACCTGGAAGGAACTTTTTACCAGCAAGATGCTTGTAAAGGAAAGAGTCCATAAAACCGGAACACATTGTCCAGTACTAAATCATAGGCCCAAGGGAGCTGATGTTGGAAAGCGCCCCAGCCTACATGTCTATGACCTCAGTAGAACCAGATGACTGAATTAAAGCTGTACTTTTCACTGCAGACTATTTGAATTTGATCTATTTTGATCGTTGATTTATGTCATAACACACTGTTTGCGTACAGACTGTATTTGGTTTATCTAACTCCACTGGATTATAATAGGCCAGACAGACAGCAGCTTTGTTGTGGGAATCTACTGCTTGTGCAGTAGCTAACTATCTCTGCTCAGTGTCCTTTGTAAGAAAGAGTCCAAGACATGAAGGTTTCAGAAAGTTATAAGGGGAAGTGACGGCAACTGTTGCATAACCTGCTACCAGCCCTTGCTCAGATCATGCTCGGGATAATCAGTTGAAATGCACAGCAGGCAGAGGCTGATTTTCAGAGGTGCAAAACACCTACTGACTTCAGCCCTAGCTATAGAATGATATTCAGCACTTAAACTCTTGTGAGTCTGGGACCTGATTCTGCATTTCTGTAAATGGACTCAGTGGAGTCAGACTGGTGTACAATCTGAGTGAGACCAAAACCAAGTCTGTGGGTAACTAGACTAGTCATGTCCAATTATACATAGCTCAGTGGTTTGACCATTGGCCTGCTAAACCCAGGGCTGTGAGTTCAATCCTTGAGGGGGATGTGGGGCAAAAATCTGTGGGGGGGGGCTTGGTCCTGCTTTGAGCAGGGGGTTGGACTAGATGACTTCTTGAGGTCCCTTCCAACCATGATATTCTATGTTAGAACAGAGATTGTAAACTCTTGCCGTTAATAGTTTCCTCCCTTCACCTACCATTCCTCACTCTTTGTGAACCTACTGAAAACACCCCCAACACATCCCAAATCTCCCTTCACACACACAACATGCAGACATAAATGTCTATGTACACTGAGAGACACAAATACCTTTGACTGAAGTATTGCCTCTTGGGAGAAGTCACAGAATGTGTGAAAACTCACATTTGCATGAGTGTTTCGGCTTTGGCATCATCTTGCAACACAGCTTGTCTCACTTGAGGGAAGAGAATTCTTTCATTAGATAGACGCACCCATCCAACATGGCCACCGTTGCCTACCATAGAGAATAGAAGTGTGACATACTAATAGGTTCCTTTTCTGTATTTAGCTGTGATCTTAGCTTCATTTGTGTGAAAAATAAACTGAAGGGGTCCCAACTAGAAATCTATTAACCCATGTAAATGAAAACATTACCATGCTTCTGACTGAATTGCAAATTCCACAATCCGTTCACCAGTCCAGCCAATGAAACTGGCAAATGACTCCCTAATGACACAGACTGTTCAGAAGGGTTTGAAGACATCTTCAAGTGTGACTCCTTGAGTTTTGCAGGACTGTTTACACTCATTTTGCTCCCTCTTTGCTTAGTTGTAATGGTTACACAAGGTACAAAGCAGGGGAGAATCAAGCCCTTCCTTTATATGCTAGCCACTACTATTTGCCTTACTGTACCATCCTCTGACCGTGTGAATCATTCATTTGCTTTTCACTGTAGATTATTTGAATTTGGCCCATTTTGATCATTGATTTCTGTCACAACACACTGTTCGTGAACAGACCGTGTTTGTCTTACCTAACTCCACTAGATTATAATAGGCCAGCCAGACAGCAGTTTGTTGTGGGACTCTGCTATTCGTGCAGTAGCTAATGTAGGTAATATTGGCAACCCCGTTAGTGAAAATCTAAAACTTAAAAATAACTCTTGTTTAGTTGTTTATTCCACAATAGCACATGATAACACAACGCGGGGGACTAGACTAGATGATCTAGTGAGGTCCTTCCAATCCCTACATGTCTATGGTGGGAGAAAATAATGATTAGTTATTGTCCAGATAGTCTGTGTCATTTCTTCAAATTAAGATGTTTGTAAATATATTTTTTCATACTGGAATTTTTTTACACTGCATTTAGAATAAATGCATTAACTTAGTCACAAAGCACTGGAAAGAGATAGCAGATGGATATTTAAATGCAATAAGTGTTCGATGAATCCTAATTAATATAGTTGTGATGGCACTCTGCCTAACTTTCTAAGGAGCCAAATATCCCTGAGTATGTGCCCTTCTTGATTTGTGACTTTGATTATTTCTGTTTGGTTGAAATGTTCTTTACATGAAAAAGCTAGAAGACTCCAAGTTCCTTCCCCGAGACTATATATTTTTGGCTGCCTTTTAAAAGGACTCTGGGGATTTGTTCGGCTGTTCCGTGACAATATGGCTTCTTTGGAGATATTTATAGACCATGATCTGCCTCTCCTGAGTCACTTCTTTTACAGGCTCCAAATAACTCTATTTGCCTCAGCCTCTCATATGGTCTTGCTCTCTGGTCTATGTATTATTTTTGTTGCTTTCTTCTGTCTCCTTTGGTAATGGGGAGCTGGAAGGATGTTTAAAATACAACCCTTATTGATACTGGGATTGCACGGAGCATAGTTCATCATGGTGCTGCCCACGTGGTTCTCTTATTTGTGTTGCCTGGCTGTTAGCAGTCAGTTGATGACCTGTGTTGGGGGAAGTGCAAAGCTTCGTGGGAGCAATGGGCTGTATCATGCTGCCTCCTGGTAGCACAGGGAAACATTGTGTTCCACCATACAGAGGAGCGCATACTTGCTACACAATCCCTTAGGAGCAGATTGTATGCGTTTCTCCCTTCCCTCTCCATCACCTGGTCAGTTAGCTAGTGTGTAGGATGCAGGGCCTTCAGCCCACCTCACCTTCCTTACCCTTTTGCGGGGCGCCATGAGACCAAAGAGTTATTCTCAGGGAGCAGGCTCCACACCTACTCAAACACTAGCCACTATCTGGCCCATAATGTCTCTTGTACGTTTCTAGGTGGGCTTACCTTCTGCCATTGGGCACACCGAAGGATGAATGAGTGATGCCATGGTCCAGCTTGTGGCTGGCCTTACACAGGTGTACAGGAGGCACAAGCCTACTTCCTATCCCCTCCCTCTGCAACAGTAGACGTAACTATGGTGATCAGTCCTGACACTGCATTAGTCTAGCACAGCCACCAGCGTTAGACTGTCCACATGGGAGTAGGATAGTCCAAGTCCCCTCTGCAGTTGCCAGTGGAGCTAAACCTGAAGAGTGTGATCATACTGCACTCTGGAAATGGATGCTAAGTTCCTATTCCAGCATGCACCCCTGTAGAGCCCCTGAAGTTCTCCAGTCTATACTCTGAACGAACACCCCCCTAGAGTGCAGTCCCATTAAAGCCTCCAATAATATATTTTGCATCATTTTCTCTTTAAAATGACCCTTCTTCAATCTCTCTATGAATCATCCAGGCTAACGCCTTTGAAAAGATAGCTCTATGGTGTGAAAGCATAGATGAGTCCAGTGCCCCTTTAAGGAATGCTTTCAGGCCTCAGTGTGAGCTACACTATTAATTTTAGCTTGGAGGTTTGCCACAGGCAGATTTCACAGAGGGTCTTGAAGCTATAGTGCGGCAGCTGTTCACTGGTATCCAGGGTGGGGTTTGCTAAGTAAAGAAGAGCACAAAGCTTGGGATACTGAATGCACAACTTTCTTTCGAGGTATTTTGCCAGCAGAGCAAGGGTTCTGGGACTTTTTTTAAATTGACTTGTGCCCTTCTAGCGAGAAACTATGGCAGAAGAGCAAACTGGACTTGAGGAGAGGATAATAATAAAGGACCAGCACACAAAGGAAATAGACCTGGTGAACAGAGATCCAAAGCACATTAATGAAGATGTTATAAAGGTACATTTTCTGAGCGCCTTTGATTTTTATAAGCATCTCTGCATTTTAGTGCACTAAATCTATTGGTAGTTTGCTTTTATATCAGGCTCAAATTCTACAGTATGTTTAAATCACTAAATATAGGGTGTAGCTGGACAATATGCCAGGGGAAGAGGGATTATCGAGGGCACTAGTTTGAAACTGTGCTGTCAGGGGAAATCCTGCATTGCCAGGGAGATGCATACACTGACTAGGTGATTTCATTAGTCTCTAAGGTGCCACAAGTACTCCTGTTCTTCTTTTTAGGTGATTTCATGTGGCTTTCCCATCTCTGATGAATGTGCTTGTTTGATTCCTTGAACATACTCACTCCAACTTCCGTGGCTGTAGCTTGCCAATTGACTGACATTTTCCCATTAGTCTTGGGGAGCAGGAAGCCAAATATAAAACAGAGACTCATGCCCATGTCACTCTAAATAATTAAAGAGAACCTTTAAAAAAAAACCTCTGCCAAAATTCATGACACTGACTGTCTCAGCAAGTTGTCCCTGTTCAGTGCAGTGCAGGAGACGATGGGGCAGCTGAATGTGTTCACAGTCTTATTTAGAACGGAATTGTTTCTCCCTCATACCGACATGCCCTGATCAACAGAGAGACTGAGCGAGGAATACTGGACTGAATCTCAAAAGGGCGTTGTCTCTAACTTTGACCATTGAAGCATGTGGGCTTGGTGCAACAATATCTTCTTAAATGGAGTTACACCAAGGGTGAATTTGGCCCCAGGAGGGTAAGCGAAAAGATTGAAAAGGCTCTGTTAAATTATTCTTTTTCCTTGAAGCATCACAGGAATGAGATGAATGAGTGTGGATTGAACCTCTTCTTAAAGTCAATAGAGGAGGTCTTGGAATGTGAGCTTTGGTTTCTGCATTTAGAAAAAGAGCCACCTTTGAAAACAGGTGACGCAAAGGCCAGGTTAGTATTCGAAGTGGGAGGCTGAATGATCGGCCACCAAGTGCAACAGCTACTGTGTGGTAGATGGACATTCAGTGAGCAGGGCAAAATGGGATTGGGACAGCTGGGTAGTGGTGTTATATCCAGCATATGTTCCCCACCAAACATGCATTCTTGTATCTCTTCTGCACATCACTATCTGTTTTGTTAGTACCTGTAAATATATTGGTCCAGATACTGCAATCAGCTATACCAATGTACATATGGAGTAAGGCTATTTTTGATCATATAGGGGGGTAAACATAAGCTAGACTGGTATATATTTTGACTGTGTCTCCATACCTAAATGAAAAAGAGTGTAAAGGTGTAAGGTTGCTACCGATGGAACAATAGGATTTTATCAGAATTACAACAAGGAATCGCTTTGAAATTTCCAGGAGGAAAATGGTATTAGATTGAAGTGAGATTAAAAGGAGCCTTGTGGCTGAAAGATCTGTGCTTCTACAGATCTAACACAATTACTTGGATGTTACGATTCCATCTTCAGAAACTGAAGCCCTATGCCACGGCTTGCTACATGGCTCTGAAGGTAGCAAAATGCAGTTGTTTAGGTCCCAATCCTGTGGAGTGTGGGGAAGTGTGGTTCCTGCATTCTCCCTCTGGCTCCCAGACACCACTGAAGCCCAAGAGGATCTGCAGCTTCGAGGTATATACAGGAAGTGGGAGAGACCGGGGAAGAAGTCATGCTGAGTCACATGCTTCCCTCGGGGCCAGGTGGATTTCCATTTACAAATCTCCAAGGCCTTACTGTGCTGGCTGAATCAGTGTCCCTTGCTTGAGTTAAGCAGCGATGCCAGCTTGGAGGAGTTGATCACAGCTCTTTGTCAATGTCCTTAGGCTTCGTGGCTGTCACTTTCAGAAGAATAAGGGAAATGCATATTATTGGCTGCCATGCAGTTTCCTAACAAGTAGAAGAGGTCAACTGACAGCATGCCTAAGTTAGGGGACCCAAGTCCATATTAGGACACTCAAGTCAGCAGTTAGATGCTCATATAAATATGTATTCTATGCACCTAAGATCCAAACTGAATGTCAAGCAAGGTGCTCAGTGCCTTCAACTCCTGTTAGAGCCAGTTGATCTCAGGTGTGTACTGGAAGACAGCTAGAGTTCCTGTTGTAGGGCTCACTCTCCCTCCAAGTATTATTGACTATGTGTGGCACTTCTGGGTCATTGGTAATACAACGATTACCTCCTGTGGAACCTCATCTGTGCTCCCTGAGCCTGTCTGCACCAGAACAGAACAAATGGGGGTTGTTAAGGGCACTCCACTCCCTGAAGAATTAGGACCAGGTGCACCCTTCTTTGAAAAAGGGGCTTCCCCACTAGGAAGTCAAAAGGACTCTTCATGTGGTTAAAGTTAGGCACATGCTGAAGTACTTTCTGGCTTCAAAATCAGGCATGCACTTAAGTATTTTGGATGCAATTCTGGCTCCACTGGTGTCCTGTTGACTTCGGAGCCAGGATATCACTCCTCCACTTCAATGGGACTACTCATGTACTTAAAGTTAGTCATGTCCTTAAACTCTTAATTGAATCAGAGCCTAGGTCAAGCATAAAACCATTCTCTAATGATCAGTCATGCCCACAGGTTCTTTAATGTGGAGAATCAGCAAGCACAATTTATAATGGTTTCATAATAAAATGACAAATGCCTTTTAACCTGTGTTTATCATCCATGATTAATATTTTTTGTCAACACTACAGTGATAAATGCAGCTGATGAATACATTACCCACGAGAAATACGTCAGCTCCTGCTTTCTCGCAGACGTTTCTCAATCACAACTAAGCAGCTCTGTAATTAAAAGAAACCCCACCTCAAAGTTCTGCCGGGTAGCAGCAATGTCCCTGGGAGATGTGGAGAGGAAAGTGGATCTACCTCCCTCAGAGTTTGTAAAGCTGATTAATTGAGCTCTGAATATTTAAAAAAAAAAACAAATAATAAATCGGAAGGTTTGTGGGCATTTTATGAGTGCAGTCCGCCTCTTAGCAGCAAGCCCGCCAATGCCCTTGAAGGCTCGAAAGGGTAGGAATAGGCGGTGTGTGTTATTTCAAGAGTAAACAGTTTCACAGCACATTTCCTGCCCCGGGTGCTCAAGGTGGTGGACCTGCGAGCGTTGTGGTTGGGGGGACAAAGCGTCATGGGGATAAAGACCTGCATGTTTGGAACCTACCTTCCTGAATCACCTTGTGTCGCCTGGTGGCAATTCAGACTGCACGAGATACTAAAAAAACATGCCTACCATTGAACCCTTACGACCAATTGAAGAGCCTCCCCAGCTGAGGGCCCTTGTCTTCGGGATTTGTGAGGCAACCAATGCCATAGACTGGCGCATGTCCGTTAATATTGTTTTTAATTTAATTTAGTCTTTATGTATCTTCCTCTTCCAGTGGGGAGCTTTGTGTTTCTCTGTCCGTTTCTAATGCCCGCATAATCAAGGTATCTAAGCACCAAGAGCTAGCTTAATAAAGGCAATGATTTTCCACAAAAACCACCTCAACTCTTTGGGTCAGATTCTTGTGTGTTACAGCCCCTTTGTGCAGCTCAGTGAAAAAGAGCCATTATCCAGCTGCAAATGAGAATTCCCCCTTGGCATGGGGTAACTCTCTACTGGGTGTAAAAGCACTGCAGCATCTGGCCCCCCCGCCACCCTGACATAGAGGGCTGGGAAGAGTGGGGCTGGGAAGGGATCATGGTGGAGTGGAGCTCCATTCCACCCCACCAATCCTCCATTGTTATAGAGTCCGTGTAGGGCCCTATATCAGGGCTGCTACTTAAAACTGCCCAGCAGTAGCTCTAAGTGGTGTTAGGGTTGGATCAGGAAGATACAACTTGCTCCCCAGTATTCACCCCTACCTCTCTCTGAGCCAGCCTCTCCGTGTGCCTCCTGTTTTTAGTTCTGATATTTCCTGGGGCAGTATTACCCTTCCCAAGAACAGCATTACAACCTGCTGCATTGTCTCCATGCAGGATCAGAATCAGAAGTGCAGACCTCACTAAGCAGCTGCTCTAGTGGCATTTCAGACCCACGGAGAAGGAGGATGTAGGGGAAATCTCACCACAAGTCTGTACCTGCTGAAATGAGTGGGTCCCCAATACAATATCTTAGAATATACCTGGATAAGGTTTAGCTGCATCCTTACGTTTTTTCGTTGCACAGACCAAACCACCGTGGGATTCATTTTCATTACTCAGATATTAAATCATATATGAAAAGGAAGAATCCCAAGAGCAGTAAATGTGTTTCAGACACCAATGTTTTTGCTCTTGCATGCTCTTCATTATATAACTGCCTTCACATAATAACCCTAATAACGCGAGATTTATAGAAGCGAAGAATGTGTGAGGCGAGTAAAAAAGAACTGTGTAATAAGTCATCATGACCTGGTATGTATAGATAAGGTGTAGGAGACCTTGTGTAGATAAGGTATAGAAAATATTGTATGTTGGCAGGAGTCAAAACAATTGAGAAATGAGATATCAAAGAGACAAAATGCAGCTGTCTGTCCCTCATTATTTCTGTGAATGAAAGGTATAAAGGCTTGCCTGTAATTAGTTACCAGAGAGAGATCTGCTTAGCTCTCTCCTCTGCACAATTGTGAGAGTTAATAAAGCTTCTGACTTGCTGTACCTAAACAAAAGAGTGAGAACTCAGTTTTTCTCCGACAGGATGTAAGAAAAAGAGACGGTGATTTGGTGAAGAACTGGCTAAGGGCTCAACATTTTGCAGCTAATTTTGTGCCCCAAACTCAAGTGTGAAGTAGACCTTTTGGACAACGGCAGTTACTCTGGCCTAGCTGCACCAGAGCCAGCTGATGAGAAGTGAATGGAGAGTAGGGAAGACACTTTCACCTCCACACAGGACCCATTTCCCACTGGTTCTTGGCTTGGGTCCTTTATTTTGGAAGGGGTACAGAGTCTGATATCATATACCTAATTTCCTTCACTGTACCCTCTATTTTCTCCAGTTCTTCGGAATCATCACTAGTAGAATAGGGGCATGCCTATGTATGACAGATCTCAGCTGGCCAATAAACAGACGAGTGATTGTGAGCACTGTTCTCCAGTTGGATGATAATTACCTGCCCTGCTTGAATTCTGTGTGAGTGGCACTGCCCTAACCCACCCCTGTCTTGTCTGCATTCCAGGTGGATTTTGAAGACGTCATTGCTGAGCCAGCAGGTACATACAGTTTTGATGGAGTATGGAAAACCAGCTACACCACCTTCACGGTCAGCAAGTACTGGTGCTACCGGCTGCTTTCGGTTGTGTTGGGAATCCCTCTGGCAGTCATCTGGGGCTTCCTCTTTGCTTTAATCTCCTTTTGTCATATCTGGGCAGTAGTGCCCTGCATCAAAAGCTACGTGATCGAAATCCAGTGTGTCAGCAGAATTTACTCCCTGTGCATCCACACCTTCTGTGATCCACTGTGCGAGGCCCTGGGGAAGATCTTTAGCAGCATCAAAGTTGCCCTACGCAAGGAAATCTAGAGCAATTGGTGGAGAAAACTAGCAGAAACAATCACTCACCCAACAATCACACTTTCGAAGTTTTCCTGAAAGACTGTGCACCATATTCTTCTCTCAGTTACATTGGAGTAACTCCAATGACACCTATGCAGCTACTACACATTCAATCTAATGTAAAGGAGAGCAGAACTTCCCCTGTAATTATTTCATGGACCACAACCTTAGATTAACACATGCATTTATTAAGTAACAAATAAGGGTGTGAGAAAGCTAAAGTACATTTGGGTACAATGCAAAATTGTCTGTTTAGTTAGCCATTAGCTCAAAATAGTACCAGGAAGCACAGGTATGTAAGAATTATTATTGCTGCAAATAGTGGTTGTTGTAAACGCTTTTGTTTTAATTCGCAATATGCCCAAAGTGTATGGCTTGATGATGTAAATGACAAAGTTTTGTTTCTGTGTGTGTTTCCATTTAAGCAAAGCTTTTAAATCCAGGTAACCTTATTGGGTACATTTTTGACGGCTCAACATGCTTTTTCGGGAGTGCAGTTTGTGTCTGTTGTTTTGTGGCTGCAAGTGCATATCATGGCATTTGGACCCCTTAACTAACTGTGGGAATAAATCAGATAGTTAAACATGCAGCTATTACAATCTGTATCCAGGATTCAAGGGCAGGCACAAAAACTGCAGACAATTTTTTTCTCAGACCCAAATTACACTTACAAACCAGACGACTGGGCCTCCCTACCACTTCCAAATATTTACCTCAATGACCGCAAACATATTTGACTAATTCACTTAAGTTTTGGCTTATTTGTTGAGGAGGTGGGGGATTTTGTGTTATTTTCTTGTTTGATCACATGATAAACTGGGGAATTCATTTTCCTCCCTAACTGCGTTTAGTCGTAGCTAATCAGTCCTGTTGCCATGTTTCTATGTTCCCTGTAGCTACAGCTGTCTTAACACTGTAGCAAGAATTAGCTAAAATTCCTAGAATTGTGGGGCCCCCCATTAACATCAGTGGCATTGCACTGGTATAAACAAGAATAGATTTTAGCTCATTGGGCCTAATTCATTCATGCAATGTTTAACAAGAGACACCCGAGTGTATTTAATGCAGTTAGTTCAGATATACCTCCGTGTAAGCAAGAAGCGAATGAGACCCTTTGTTTTCAATGGAAGTTGCACATTTCACGTCAGAGGGGTTTTGGCCCATAAAAATTAGGGATTAAAAAAGGCCATTCAGTCAAATGCAAGGGTATTTCCTACTCTGTATTCTCAGGTAATTTATCCAGCCCGTGTTTAATGAATCACACAGTGAGGAACTCATCAATTCCCTAAGAAGATTATTCTGGATGTAAAGCATGTGGGTAATTCCATTACTATCCAGCAAGGCACTTAAGCACATGCTTAACTTTAAACATGCTTAAGTGCCTTGTTGACTCAGTGCCTGAGCTAGCTTACTTTTCAGACATTTTTCCTGGTAGGGTTAATGGTCCTTTCCTCAGTTCAGTGCATTGGCTTCCCACAAGTAGTAGGTCCCAGATCCTCAAAAGGTATTTAGGTGCCTAATTGACTCCTCCAATGACTACTAAGAGCCAAATTCTCTACTGGCACTACTCCAATGCCTTCAGGGATTTGTGCTCTCATTATTGCAAAGTAATGGCACTAAACACGCCAATGACACTAACGTTTTAAAAGGACCAATAGAGGAAAAAAAGAATGTGGTGACTGAAAAAAGAATGGCTCATCTTTGTCTAAGAGTTTGCCTTAAACAGCTGTATTGCTGGTCTAGGCAGACATGTGAGTATGCTCCAAGCTATTCACTATGGGACACATTTTTAAAGAAACTTCAGCCTCACTTCTAATTGTGCAGCCAGTGCAGGCAGAAAGGATACCTATTAGGTAACCAGCTATGTGATTTTAGGGCACAGTCAGGTAGGTAGCAGTCAAAATGCTATAATTTGTGCATAGATTGCAGGTGCAAAACATGAAAACCCAAAAGATGACAGAATTGCTTGAGAAGTTGCATTGGAATAGGACATGTCCATTGTTTCTGAGAGTGAGTTCATCCTTAAAGAAACACTCTAAATTGATTCTTTGTTCTTTGCCTCTTATGACCTGATACCCAGAGAACATCATATGGTTATGAGCAATATATTTAGTTTTTCACTGTAATAAAAGTTATAATGAAAGGTGATATGAGGGTGATTTTGTTCTATTGACTATACACTCAACTCAAAAAGCTACACACATAACTCTTCCCAGCTGTAGTCTTGGGCTATTAGTACGTGTGCAGCCTTTACGGCATTGTATCTGAGCTCATGTGCCTTTTGAAATGCGTTAATGCAATGCATTTATTCATTTTTCTCTTGTGTCAGGTGTCTTGTTTCATCTTTTCAATGTTCTAAAGTTAGCCATTTCAGAGCAGGGGGTCTGGATGATAAAGGGCAGTTCTCCTGGGCTGCCAACCCATTCATCTGCATCTTAGGTTATAACTGCTTTGGGTCAGGGATTCTGCCGTGCAGTGTTCTAGTGAAATCCTTCCAATGGGCTTACTAGCACCTCGCAGTCTAATCAATATTGAGTAGTTGCATCATCCCAGAAGCTTCCCTGCTTCCCTCTCGCTCGGTGGAGGAAGTAAGTGGCATCAGACCTTTTCCTGGTACAGTTCACACACCCATCCATGCTAGTTCAGCTGTGCTGCCTGGTACTTGGTGGGGAGGGAGTGCCAGAGCCTTGGCTCCACCCACTTCACATCTCTGCCCACCCATCACCACTCACCATGCCCTGGAGAAGGAGTGGCTCAGTGGTGGCTGCTCTTCCCCTGCATCCACACACAATACCAATAGCCTAGACAGTGCAGCAAAGTGGCTGACTATGCCGTAGGATTGTATCCAGGATCATGACCTGTCCTAAATAATAAAGGTTAAAAAATAAGTAGATTGCGGGGGGGAGCCTTTATTTTTTATTATTATGATTTGTTGTTCCCTAGGTTTAAATTATAATCAGCGATCATTTCTCAAAAACAATTTACTGAGCTTTCTGGTCGTAAACCATTTCTGCAAAGAAGCTCATCATTCACTTCCTTTAATATACAGAATGCTGATGCAGATGCAGGACAAACCGATTAAACTACCTTACCTAGATGGTGGTAAGAAGAAAGTGCAGGATTGGGCTTTAATAAGAGCACGATCAAGCTCAGTGGACAAAATCCTAAGTCCTTATTCAGGCAAAACTGAAGTTCATTGACGTCAATTGGAGTTTTGCCCAAGTAAGGGTTGAGTAAGAAGGTTACGTGCTGGCCCTCTATTTCCAGCACACTGTGAAATATAATGCAGTGCACAGTAATCAGTTCCAGAAAGATCTGGAATGTACAATGGATGGTAGGAATAACACAAGGAAACCCCAATGGCCCAGGATTCTCCACTGGCTGGCACATTATGGAGTCACTTACGCCTGTGCAAAGTGGCACTAGAACTTTGTCAAAGCAAAACAATAGCATTTAACACCCACTTTCATCATCAATCATCCTATCCAATCCTAAAGGGCCATACCCTCCTGGAGCACCACCTGGCTCAGTCTCTAGGTTGGGCCTCAATTTATGGCCATCATTGGCTATCGTAGTAACACCCAATTTGCCCAGATGCAAATGAGGCCCAGAGGAGAATCAGGTCTACTGTGTTTTATACAAAAAGGCAAAGTCATGGGCAATTTGTAGAGACATGTCCAAGCCACAAAGTTAAATCTAAATAATCCTGAGATATGAGGGCACGTGTGGGTGGGATTTAGGATTTTGGTTGGGCCTATTATATAAATAAGATTCTGAATTTTCCAAACATTGGGAAAGATTAGATTTCGGGTTTTGTTTTGTCCTTTCTCTAGTTTGAATAGGAAATAAGTGCTTTGAAATCTTGCAATTAACTAAATCAGAATCCCACTCCATCAGGCAGTGCATGCTTCAACTCAGTGGGAGTTGTGCGTGATAGAACAATGCAAGATTGGACATCGTCCAACTGGAGTTTTGTGCGTGCTAAGACTGCAGGACTAGCTTGGGGCTCGGCTGTGGGACTGAGTCACAGCTCTGCTGGGGTGAAAGTAACATTAAGCACTTACTGGTACTGGGGCCTGGCTCCGGGTCCCAGGAAGGGGTAGGGTCTCGGGCAGAAGGGTCAGGGCTGGGGGTCAGCCTCCCCCAGCCAGCCCATCTGCACTGCCTGGCCTCTGCCATCCGGGGCTTTGGCGGCGATTTAAAGGGCCCGGGGCTCCAGCCGCTGCTGCGGTAGCAGCAGCAGCAGTCAGGGACCCCAGGCCCTTTTAAATCACTGGCCCTGTGGTAGATGCCCCCTTTGACCCCTCCCCATCAGCAGCGGGCCTGCCGGAGGGTCCCTACTGGCAGGGCCACCGACGGGGGGAGGGGGGAAGCAAAAGGGGCAACGACATTAAAGCGCTGCCACAGTAGCGCTTTAACGTCGGCTGCGTACAGGCCAGTACCGGCGGCCGCTTCTTACTGGTACACCGTATCAGTCTACTTTCACCTATGCTACTTCCACTTTACACCACCGGAACTCCACTCAGGGCTGATGGAGGGGAAGAGGGACAATTGTACCAGTGCCCCAAGCTCATGGGGGGCCCTAAAGCATCTGTAACTGAGGTGAAATGGGAGGGGGGCAGCACACATGATGTACCGGGGACCCAAGTTACTCTCAACAGGCCTGACTCTACTGAAATCAGTGGAGTGCACCAGCATAAAACAAGAGTAAATAGTGATGAATGAGATCCTGTATTTCTAGCTGTAGCTTTTTTCCATGATCACAATAAAATCATTAAAATAAAAGTACATCCTTTCCTTGGGGAGTGCAGAAAGGGGGCAATCTACACCTTTCTCATTTTCCTTGAGTTTAAATGGATAGAGGATGGAGAAAGTGCAGAACTCCACTGTTCCACTGCTTTAGTGCATGAGAACAAGCCGGGATTTAAGCTCCAAGTTGAACTAATGAGTGGCACGGTGCTTTAAAGTCAGTCCCAAGCTACTATTTTTAAAAAGTGCCTGGAGACCAAAACAAAATCTATAGAACTAAAAGCTGAAAATGGATCAGCTGATGATAATGAAACAGCAAAATTGATAAATATGCAGTATTTATATCCCTTGCAAAAATACAGTCAAATCCCTCCTTCATGTGCAGTCATAACTCATGCATGGTGTCCCATTGATTTTGGAACTACTTGTGTGAGAAAGGACGATGAACGTGAGCAAAGAGTTGCCCACTCAGCCTGGCATGGCTTATCTTGCTGTCATTGAATTCAGCGGGGAAATTCACACTGACTTCACCGGGAACAGGATCGTGCCATAACTTTTCCAAAGGGGTACCACAGTGGTGCTAGCTTTATGTTTACGTAATACAATGCTGTACAGGTCATAAATGTTTGGTGCGTTAGTCTAGAAACAAAAGCATTCCATACAATCTAGATATACTTGTATTTTGTGCATGAAGCATTTTTTCCTCCCACGTTTCCTTCACATGCTTTTTTTTTTCCTCACTGCTCCCTGCTTTTCTTCAAGTTGAATTTATAAAACTTAATTTACAAAAAAAACCATCTTTTAACAAATACTCCATGCCATAACCAAGTTCGCGTGAATTACATGGCAAGAAAATTGTACTGGTGTAATACTTCACAACCTATGGTAAACCAAAGAATGAAAGTCTGGCCCCACTGAAGTTTTATCATCGACTTTAATGGAGCCAGAAATTCACCCCACGTATTTGCCTTAATTAAAGCTTTTGAACACAATCAGCATACATGTTACTGTACCGGCACCCTCATCTCATAGGCATTTATGCACATCCTTAAACGGAAACACGTGCATGGTCCCTCTGAAGCCAATGGGACTTACTCACATGCTTCAAGCTAATCATGTGCATACATAGTTTCAGGATCAGGGCCAAAATCCTTACTCAGTCAAAACTCGCTTGATGCCAATGGAGCATTATTGCTGAATAAGGACATATTAGAAGGCCTTCAACAAACCTTGAGCCAAACAGAAATCAATGGAACTGCTTCCATGAGTAATACTTTCTTACTTGAGTAAGGACAGCCCAGGTAGCTTTTACTCAGTGCCATCCCTGTGGTGCAACTCCTTAAAGTCAGTGGAGCTGTATCCACTTACACCAGGTTAGAATTTGGCTCATCAGCTTCAGTAAGTCTACTCAGCTTTCATGACAAGCCCCATAGTTATTATTCAGTCGTTATGCAAAACCTCCATTGACTTGAACGAGTGAAGGATTCAGGATCTGAGCCGTTGAATTGAACTCCATTAAGCGATCCATTCCAAACTGTGCTTTTGACTACAGCAGTTCTTTTCTTATTCCTGCCTCAGTTAAATAAAGAATTCAACACACACACACACACACATATATATACATATATAAATCCCTCCCCACCATATTCTGAATCACAGCTTTTTTACAAATATGTATTAAAGATGGTCAGAGTGAAGTAGTAATGGAGTCCGTGGAGCGCTGGGACAGTTCTCAGGCTGTGGAAGGCTGAGTGAAGCTCTTCTGACTTGAACTCCTGCAACTCAGGACAAACGTGGAGGAGTTGCTTTTTTTGCTGACGCTCAGGTCACATCCTTGCCTGGATTTTAAATAGCGTGTGGAGCAGCAGAGGAACCGGTGTATAAGGTCGTGGAAGAGATGGCCCGTGAAAAGCATGTAGATCCATGGGTTGCAACAGCTGTTTAAACTTGCTAGGAGCATGGCGATGATAAATGGGGATGCTGCAAGGTAGAAAGTATAGCAGGAAAACAACATGAAAGTGCCATTCAGTGATCTTTAGGCATTGGCAAGAAAACCTGGACATGTCCAGTGAGAAGATATTGTGGCTTTTCATAGAATCATAGAATATTAGGATTGGAAGAGACCTCAGGAGGTCATCTAGTCCAACCCCCTGCTCAAAGCAGGACTAACACCAACTAAATCATCCCAAGGCTTTGTCAAGCCTGACCTTAAAGACCTCTAAGGATGGAGATTCCACCACCTCCTTAGGTTAACCCATTCCAGTGCTTCACCACCCTCCTAGTGAAATAGTGGCTTTTGGAGATCCTGATCCCAGAATCCACCTACATCCTGGCCTGACTCCCATGTCCCCAGTTGATCAACACACACATTTGTGGGCCCAACTCTTGCTGATTTAATGCTACCATGACAAACCAATGGAATTTCCCCCCAAACCCTTCCATAGTCCAGTACAGAACAAATTACGTCTCTTTAAGCAAAAATAGCTCAATTGCTGCAAGTGGTAAAAAGAAATTGTGAAAAAATATGGGGAAAATAAATCAATTTATGTTTAAGACACATTGTTTTTAAGTCCTCCCCAGGATAGAAGCCATTTTTCCCCATCTCAGTGATCTTGCTCCTTATTTTGTGTTATGCTGGAAAGCTGAGATACCCCACTACTCAGCAGCCTGATGCCCACTTGCCATTGTCTGATTAGGAAGTGAGTAAGCTCTAAAGAAGTTGTCATATCAAAGAGATAGCCACTTCCTTGCTTTTCCATCCATCTACTTAACTTTTTCCCTACTAGCCAATTTAGAAATGACCAGTCATTGTGTGTGTTCAGGCTGTAGCGTGAAAAGGCCTACATTGCACTTCTAGATCATCAAGGCCATCCGTAGACAGCATTTGCTCACATTCAAGCCACCTAATTAGAGCGAGACTCTTTTAGAATGGGAAGAATCTGTCATTTTGCTTTGACATTTAATTGAACATTTTCATATTCAAAGCTTTGCCATTGGAAATTATGGTTATTTCAAATTTATGTAACAACGTCTAATTGCATAACCACAATTCTTCAATGAACAGTTAAATCAGGGCAGCGGGGAGGAGGGGAAGTGGATGCAGGTGGCATTGTACCAGACCTATATGCATCTGATTGATTGTCAGTGTTGCAAGCACACAGAATACATGGCTTTCCACCCCGCAGGTGAGGTTTGTACATTGAAAACACAAGATGCGTGAAGTCTGCCAGTTCAAGAGGGCAGTTTTGGGGCGGGGCAGGGCAGGTGGGGGGAGAGAACCCTTTGACAATTATTTTTAAATGGGGTTCACGCATAGGCATGTTGCTATAAGTTACTTATAATGGCTTGAATAATTCGTTGGTCTTCCATCCTAATAATATGCCCATACCAAGAAAGCTGCTGAAACCAAATCAGTGCCAATGGAGACAGTCAGTGGGTTCAGCTATGAATAGTCTCATTGCTGATCTTGCCCTGCCACTTAATATGGAGCAGCTGACAATGAGGATGAGAGTAAGAATGTCAATACACCACTCTTCAGTCTTCCTCAGCATGAATTACAAAGCATGTTTACCAAGGAATGCTGCTACATGGTCAGGGATCAATAAAATCACCAGTCATGGACAGGGGCACCAGAACAGGGTGGGTCAGCAGGCCATGGCCCCACCACTTTTTACCTGCCTTAAAGGTGAGCGACTGGGGGGAGGGAGCATAGAACGAGTGGGGGCTGGGGCCTTGGGGAAGAGGCTGGATGAGGATGTGGCCTTAGGGGGAGGAGAGAAGTGGGGGTGGGGCCATGGTTCGGGTGCCGGTGGCCCCTCCACTTCTAGGGAGCTTCTGGTGTTCCTGGTCACTGAATATCCAGCCAGACAGTCTTCAGGACGTATCTATAGATTGATCTGGGTGACACTGGATCTGCAAGGAGGCTACATCCCTGTGGGATTTACCTTGAGAAAGATGAGACCCTACTGTGGCTGAAAGTCATTTAACTCTCATGGGGCCTCATCCAACGCCCAGTGAAGTCAGTGGAAGTCCTTAGTTAAGGACAACAAAGCCCAAGTAGATGATGCACATGTGCATGAGGGATGAAATCTACCGCCCAGCCCAGGGCCTGAATATGGGACTGCACGGTAATTCAGTCTCCTTGCTCATTCACCCCCTGGCTTCTGTCCTAGATTGACAACAAGGTCGGGGGCAGGCTCCACTTTTTGTAAAGGAAACACCAAACAGAAATGGAGATTTAAAAAAAAAAAAACTAGCTAAAGAGTCACTCTCTGGCAGGTGTTTTTTACTCTGCTTAATAACATTCCACTACCACTGTCTTCATTTATGAACGGGATTGAACCTAAGTCCAATCAGTTCAACCTTTGATCAGACCTACTGAGCACCCATAGCAACTGCATGCCAAAATCATCAAGCAACAGCTAACTGGCATCTAGCCACACACCTCCCCGCCATCGGGTTGCATCCCAGCTTTAATGTATTCCCTCGGCATGGTACATGGCTCTTTTTGGCTTTAAAAAATGCAACTGAGGGAGGCCTGATCCTGTGAGGAACTGAGCACCATCCACTCCCAATAGTAGAGCTGGTCAAAAGTTTTGGGGAGACGTGTTCTCAAAAAGCTGTTGAAAATCGAGGAGGTTTGGTTTCATTCCAAAGTTTTCACAACTTTGTTTCCATTTCTCCATGGAAAATATTTTAAATGAAAAATTTCATATTGAATTTTTGGTTCCTTTACCCCCTTTTCTCATTTTATTCCCCCCTCCCCCCTTCTTTGGGGGAAAAAAGTAAGACAAAGGGAGAAGTGGAGGGGAAACTTTTTTTTTCCCTGTTGGTTACGGGAAGTGGGGGGTGAAATGGGAAATTTTCTCACCATTCTGAACAAAAGAAAATTTGGCGGGGAAAATGTTTAAAATATTTTGTTTCAAATTTTAATCCAAAAATGAAAAGGTTTGTCAGCCATGACATTTTGGCAAGAAATTTCATCATCATAGCAACCCTGTTTTTTAACAAAGAAAAATGTATTGTAAAAAAAAATGTTGACTAGCTCTGCATAGTAGGTATTGAGAGTGCACGGCACCCTGTGAATATCTTATAAATGAATGAATATACTAAGTGGTAAAAAGGTCCTCTGGCAAATGAATATCCGGAGACCTGAGCTACAAATGCACTTTAGGAAAGGATAACAGGGCCTTGGTCACAAAACAACAAGGCTGCTTCAGCACATGGAAATCAGTAGCACCGCCTCTGGAAAAACCTTTGGCCAAAAGGCAGTGCCATTTATAGCCACACATGCAAAACTCAAAGGGAAATGAGCTCTCTCTGAGAAAGGCACATGTTGATCAGCAGTAGAGTTCCATTACCTTGGCTAGGCTCTGAGGAAGCTTTGTCAATGAACATGGATTAAAAAAAAACCCCACACATTTCACAACTATCAACATGAGCTGCCACGTAACTTCACCGGATATCTGTTTATAACTGAGATCCTTCTTCTATTTCTTTCTGCCTCGGTAAAAATCAGCCGAAGTTTTTCAGCTTAAAAGAAAAACGTTCACAGTGCACCTTTAACCAAGTCATATAAAAGTCTTGCCCTTGTGATGTTGTGTAGAATACCCTCCACTCCAGAAGTGGGTGCATTCTAGTAGGCCTTGATTCAGCAAAGCACTTAAGCAATGTGCCATAGGCAGGGAAGTGCTTTGGGATCTTTGATGTGAAAGGCAGTACCTACAGGTAAATTATGATTGAGTATCATTAATTATTGACTAGTATGGAGTATTAAAGGTAGCCCAGTATGGATGGGCTTTAGTATCCAATATTAATGTGCCCACTGCACTGGAGACATGCTCATAATTCATTCTCATTTCACTCCAGATTAGGAGTGAAAATAATATGTTGATTAGTTTAAAATGAGTGAGTGACACTGCTGAGGGGAATGTCCCAATATCCTGACAAATATGATGCCATTAGGTGAGTTGCAGCTTCGTATCCATTTACCGATCTTTACAAACATTTAATTTAGTTTTCTTTGCTATAAAGATTAGTATGTCAGATATACTGCATCTTAGCTGTAAGGTTTTTCTGTAGGGAAAGAAAGTGATGATGTGTGATTTGAATGACACCCTAAACAGATCCACATGCTGTCTGTTCTGATCTGCCGTGGTATAACACCCACATACATTTACCCAGACCAAGTCCAGCATCAACAAAAGGGAACATCTGCTGCCAGAACAGAAAATGTTCATGTCATGAAAATGGCTGCAAAATTCCAAAGCATTATGAATTGTTTGTACTGGGCAATGTAGGAAAAACTTCTCCACAAGGGACTGACGGCAGCTATGTGAGCTGGGCCTGTGCTCATACTTCAAACTGAAATGGACAAAGGAGAATTGGGAGGTTTTAATCACCCAGTCAATAAAGCACAGCATTGGGATTCAGGAGACTTGGGTCATATGCCCAGCTCTGCTACTGGACTGCTGAGTGACCCTGGGCAAGTCACTTCACCGCTCCATGCCTCGGTTTCCCCATCTATAAAATGAGGATTATGATATTTGCCTCCTTTGTAAACCACTTTGAGATCTACTGATGAAAAGTGCTATATAAGAAGTAGGTATTCATTACAATTATTAACTGTAGGGTACAGTCTAGTCAGAAAATGGATGAGACCTCTATGGATCTATTCCATCTCTTATTTCTATTAACTTAGTAGCTCTCCTAAGCTAAGTGGGGCTGGGCCTAGCCAGTACTTAGATGACAGATCTGCATGTATGGCAAGAAATGTTGGTGGGTCTGTAGTTGCCTTGTTCTCTCTCCCTCACAGCTGACCCAGTGCTCCTGCACCTGAGAATGATGTTGAGCAATCAGCAACATGGGTGGTGGCACTAAGCTGCTGCTATGGGTCCTGTCTTTCAGGTACAACACAAAACCATGGCCCATCATATAAGAAGGCAAGTGGCATGAAACAGGCATTTTCTTAAGGGCATGGAGCAAGAAGAACTGTATTGGACCTAGATCAAATCTCCCATACCCAGATCTCCTCCCTGAACAGCGGGGAAATTAATGTTTTTTCCCCAGCTGGGCCAGTTCTCTCTCTCTGAAAAGGGCCAGGCTAATCCCCCAAGATCTAAACCCTCCTGAAACGGTGAAAAGTTTCTGGAGCATAAAGTTACTCAGATGTTGAAGTGTTGCTTACTTTTTACTTCAGCCCCATTTAAACTAAGGCTACATCTACACTACAGGGGGGAGTCGATTTAAGATACGCAAATTCAGCTACGTGAATAGCGTAGCTGAATTCGACGTATCGCAGCCGACTTACCCCGCTGGGAGGACAGCAGCAAAATCGACCTCTGCGGCTTCCCATCGACGGCGCTTACTCCCACCTCCGCTGGTGGAGTAAGAGCGTCGATTCGGGGATTGATTGTCGCGATCCCCGGGAGGTCGATTTCTACCCGCCGATTGAGGCGGGTAGTGTAGACCCAGCCATAGGTTAAGACATAGGACACACCACACAAGCCTATGAAACATGTTTAAAAATTACACTATATGGTGTAACCACAAGAGAGTAAAACGGATGAATATTTTAAACATATACATAACTGCTTTTCGGAATTCCCTGACAAATATTTCTAGCCAGTGGGATTCCCAGGAGGAAGATGCAACCATGAAAAAGGACTTGAAGCTGCATTCTGAGTAGATCGGGGTGTCATAACACTAGGTAATGCAAATCACAGAAAAATATAGCAAGGAGGGGAGCGCATGTTCCCATGCTGTGAAGTTAGTAAATAATACGAGTCAGGCAACATATGTATGTACGTGTGGGGGGGGTGTATTTCGAGAACATCCTTATTTCACTTCTTTTTTGAAATGAAGTCAATAGGACTCCTCATATGTGGATAGTATCAGAGGGGTAGCCGTGTTAGTCTGGATCTGTAAAAGCCGCAAAGAGTCCTGTGGCACCTTATAGACTAACAGACGTATTGGAGCATCAGCTTTCGTGGGTGAATACCCATGCATCCGAAGAAGTGGGCATTCACCCACGAAAACTCATGCTCCTATACGTCTGTTAGTCTATAAGGTGCCACAGGACTCTTTGCTGCTTTTACATATGTGGATAGTTTCTCAGGTACCTAAATGTTTGCAGGATCAGGCCTCAAATTAGTAATGTGTTAAACTAGCAAACGACCTTTTAAATTCTTTCTTTAGGGCCCAGTCTTTTATTCCTTACACACTCCAAACTTCCACATCATAGGGAGCTGGGTCTGTTCAAGTGATGCAGGCTCAGGCCTCTTTTAAGCCCCCTGACAAATGCAATAAGACACAATGCAAAGCGCACACAGTGAAGCATAGCACACACAGCCGTTGCAGAGGAACCAAACAGATTGCTTTGATATTGGGGTCATTCATTCCTATTTACTCTGTTGAATTATCAGCAAGGTACTGGAGGGAAGAGTGTTGTTTGTTTAATTCAGTGTAAACGGAACTCAGCTGAGTTAGCGACAGAGACCCCCCCCCGCGAAAAGTAAAAGAAAATTCTAAACTCTTGCCTTAGATTGTAAACTCCTTGGGGCAGGGACTCTCTCTTTTTTCTGTGTTTATATAGTGCCTTGCACAATGGGGTCCTGGTCCATGACTGGGGCTCCCAGGCGCTAACGCAACACACATAATTAATAATAATAATAATTGATAAAGTATTTAGCCTAGGTTTTCATAGGAGAACTGCTCCATGATAAAAGGAAAATCTGACTTCAGAGGAAAAGGTTCTCCAACTTCCCTCTGGAGTACAAAGGCAGAGATTTTGACCCTGTGCGTCATGGCTGGATCTTATTGATCAAGAACATGCAATTAACAACCACTGGACAAGTTTCTAAACAAAGTAGTCCGGTCACGTCCTACAGGTGGCAATATAACTCCATACGCGGCAGCCCGCTCATTGCAATAGGTTTCAGCATCATGCAAAATGACACAGAAATGTTTTGCTTCCATGACAAAATTAAAAGTACGCTTCCCCTTTCATAGGGAGGCATCAAGGGGAAACACTAGAAGGTGACAGTGACTAGCTTACAACAATTTAGAGTAACATTGCATACTCCCTCACTGTTTAGATACGGTGCAAACACACTCAGAGAAGCAGTTGAGGATTTTTTCCTCTTCCAAGACCAATAACTCATTATCTGTTTGATAATTTCTCAGACAGACTTTTCAAACACTGCAGGCTTTGGAGCCCTGGAGTTAATTTGCAGGGGGACAATTTAGGACTAATTTGGAAAACATTTGACATTCATTTGTTTGTGGCCCTTTCCAGATCCCGTGTTGAAGGCTTTCCACATGGTGGCTGACAAACATTTTGTTCATTAAGAAACAGCACATCATGCAGCCTTTTTAAACATGCTTCCTTCCCCCCAACATCTGGCCCCCTAATAACTGTGTGTTCAAGCAGAGGGCTTTGTTTGCTGACTTCTGCAATTTGCATACATCATGTAAACCTTGCCAGCTATTTGTGACGCATTCCCTTTCTTTTACTATTATGCCCAAGAAAACCAGGGGCATTGTGCAATGGCACACAGTTCAGTTACATTTCAATTGATTGTTACACTTCTTTGCACACATCTCTTGAATCCTTCCTTCCAATGAGATACACTCCTTTGCGCAAAGAAACAGAAATCCAGAAAACAGTGCAGACCCACACAAAACTGCAGAGACAAAACATATGGCAAAACAGACACCGAACCCTTTGGAGCCTAATTCATTCTCAAAGAGATATCAGCCAGAACAAGGATAGGCAGCCTTTGGTTTGTTTACTTGCAGCATCCGCAGGTTCGGCCGATCACAGCTCCCACTGGCCACGGTTCGCTGTTCCAGGCCAATGGGGGCTGCGAGAAGCAGCCTGGGCCGAGAGACGTGCTGGCTGCCACTTCCCGCAGCCCCCATTGGCCTGGAACGGCAAACCACAGCCAGTGGGAGCTGTGATCAGCTGAACCTGGAGACACTGAAGGTAAACAAACCGTCCCGGCCTGCCAGCGGATTTCCCTGATGGGCCGCGTGCCAAAGGTTGCCGATCCCTGAGCTAGAATCTGGGTAATTTCCAAGGACCTGGGGGAAACCACTAGTGGGCACTATGCGAGGGAGCAGGTAGATTTTTTGAATCAGTTGGAGGTGAGCATGGGTTGGGTTTGCTGAGTCTGTCTCACCCCACCTCCATCACCTGGTGAAAGCCTTACCTCTACTTTCCACTCCTGCTATGCCCTCTCCCCCCATTCCCCTTTGCTGACTTTCCAAACTGCTCTATCTGATTTAGAAGCAGCAGTAGCAGGGGAAAGGGGCATGAATCAGGAGCCAAGACTAGTGGCTAAGAAGTACTCAGACTCACAGACTTTAAGGTCAGAAGGGACCATTATGATCATCTGGTCTGACCTCCTGCATGCTGCAGGCCACAAAACCGTCCCTACCCTTTCCTTGACTCTGCTAATGAAGTCCCCAAATCCTGTGTTTTAGTGACTTCAATTGGCAGAGAACCCTCCTGCTAGAGATCCCTGCCCCATGCTGCGGAGGAAGGCGAAAAACCTCCAGGGCCTCAGCCAATCTACCCTGGAGGAAAATTCCTTCCCGACCCCAAATATGGCGATCAGTAAGACCCCGAGCATGTAGGCAAGAGTCTCCAGCCTGACCCTTGTTAGCCATTATACTATTTACCTACCATTGCTCGGTATTCCTCAGCTAATATGTTTTACCATTAAACCATTCCCTCCATAAACTTATCTAACTTAATCTTAAAACCAGACAGGTCCCTCGCCCCCACCGTTTCCCTCGGAAGGTTTTCTACAGAAAGCACCAGCACTGCAGCAAAGTAGGTTGGAAGCATGAGGCACTCTACCCACCCAGCAGTGCTGTTTCAACTGCTGGGACTTGGCAGAGAGTTCAGAGGGGTCTTATTTTGTTTAAGGGAGAAAGCAGAGTGAAAAGGGAGGCAGAGTGCTTGCTTAGTGGTGGAAACTTTATATCCACTGGGTTCAAAGGGTTATAGTATCCCAGACTGCTAGGTAACAAATCAGTTATGCGTGCTGGGTGCTGTGTCCCCCTTGAGTTACTGCCCCTCATCAAGGGTAAGAGCCTACTACTGCTGCTAGCTAAAGGAGTTAGTCCTTTAGCTCAAGTGGTGGAAACGTGAGCTTTGGAGAAGGAAGTCAAAGGTGCAATTCACACTATTGACCCTGCTAAGTGTTACTACCATTCACTGTTCCTAATATAACTCAGAAGAGGTTTTCCTCCTGTGCCATTAGATCCTATTATATACTGGATGCTCTTGCTAAAATAACATCCTTTGCTGTAGACAAAACACCTGGCTCCCAAGCCCGATGTGTGAATAACCAGGCTGAGTTATTAACATGCTCTGCCTTCGAAGTCTGCTTCTTCTTAGGTAAAGCACCAAAGTACCGATCATTTGACAGAGTAAATGAGAACGAGTGGCACAACCATGCAGGCCCGGAAAGCAATGTGTAAGCAATCATCGATTCTGAATCTACAATTCTATCCTGTTCTGAAAGGGAGTTCAACAGCGCGACAGAGAGTTATGTTTGCGAGGGCATCATTAGCAAGCCCTTCTTAGCATATGTTTAAAATAAAATGAAAGGAAATAAGGACCCTTCTTATCCCATTAGACATCTACAAAGCAGATGCAATTACTAGTGTGAACAACCAAGACAAATGTGGTGAGCAGCTGGCCAGGACAAAGTTCCCATGGGATACTCCCTCCACCAGCAACAAGGAGAGCAGAGAGAAGACTAAAGAACCGCAGATATATACATTGAGGCACAGCCTGTTTCAGATTTACTGGGGATATGTAAAAATCTCCCATGGGGGGGGGTTCAGTTTTTACACACACTAATTTATCATTGAAAGGAGTTTGCCCGAAGGAGGGAGAGGAGCATCTTGTGGGAAGGCAGGAGCTGCATTGCCCAATGGGCAGCTGTGAATCAGCCGCTGAGGAGCAGGTGGTCTCCAGTAGCATTAGTGTGTCCACTTAGCAGTTATTTTTCCCTCATGTTTATTTTACACCCCCAAACCACGCAAAGGTGCTAGCCCTCAGCGAGGGCTCTGGCCAGGCCAAGTTTCTGTTGATCTGTTTAAAAACTGCCGTTCCCAAGATATATTTTTTTCACTCTCCCCTACCTCAAAAAAGGACTGAAAGGATTTTCCTCAAACTTTCCGACGCCAATTCAGAGCACAGAGTGAGAATAGAAAGGGGAAATAGAAAGCCCAAAGGGGAAGTGCTTTCGAAAGTACTGGGAAAATAGGGAGTTGAGATGGATTTTACTGCCTGTTATCAGCCTTAGCTACTGCAGCGTTCCTGTATGAAAAATGGCACTTCGCCCTTTGAAAAATGTTTTCTTTCCAACTAGCTAATAAATCACTGGAACATTAAGGGAAACGTGCTACCTACAGCCAGCATCAAAGAGCATTGCAGTGAGTGTAGAGAATGGAGAGAAGAGAGAAAGGGAGCGGAGGGAAGAAAGGGAGGAAGGAAAGCAAAAAAGAACAGAGTAAAGAGGAGAGGAGAGGAGAGAGAAGAAAGGGGCATTGAAAGGGAAGAGAAGATGCTGGGGAATGTGAGAATGAGATATCAAACCAGCTGGTTTCAGGGTTTCTCACCCCCAATTCCCCTGCCACTGAGGGCGGATGCTCTGTGCTGTTGATACATTTAACATTAGTCATGGCCAGTACCTGATATTTTTAAAAACCCAGCAGTCGGAAGTATATGCCTGCGAAGCACTGCAGAAAATTACTGGGGAAGCCATCTCTAGGCATTATTATTAATGAAGCTTGACTCCTGTAAATGACCTTGAATTTACACTACGAAGAAGGTGCCCAGTACAGGTGAGCTGGGGACGAATATTCTGTTTTGCAGCAACTTCCGAGGTTTGTATGTTTGTTCCACATTGGAATGACAACCAAACCTCTCAAACTTTTTGTTTGCAAAAACAGATTTGTATTGGAACATCCGGCTTTGCACTGAAACCAGAGCTTTTCTGTTTAGGAAGGGGGAGTGGTGGTGAAGGCCCTGGCTTAAGGTGTGGCAGACCTACTTTCAAGTCTCCAGAAAGGGTCCACGGGCCTAGCCAGGAGGGCTCCCCAGGACCCCAGCCTGGTTCCCTGACACACCCAACCCTGCAGGGTGACATTTCAGCAGACATGCTCAAGCTGCTATTGCTATGCGGTGCTGACAGACAAAAGAGGGAAGTGCACATTGTGTGCAAATGAGAACTGCCTTGGCAAACAGGGAGGGAAACTGTTTTCCAGGTTTCAGTTCAAGACCCCGAGGGGCTGATTCTGGTTCCTTATCCCCCAGAAAACCAGGAGTGACTCCAATGAAGTATCAAAACTGCATGCCTTGGATCAGATGCAAGTCATCAGTCTCTCTCCTTTCAGCACCCGAATGAGCCTTGATTCAGACTGAAATCTCTCTACCACCCCCATCACATCTGGAATGGTTGTTTTGCAGCCAACTGATGTGTTAATTATTAGTCACCAACACTAATGATTACATGCAAATATATATTTTCTATATATGAAATGAGGGAGAACTTTACCTTCTTTGGGAGCATTCTTGTCCCACACAGACCACATCTGCACAAAGAAAAAAGGAGTCCAGCACACTACGAAAGCTAAGACTATGATGAAGGTCATTTTGACTGTCCGGATCTTGGCTTTAGAAATTAGCTTGATGCTGCTGACCCTGGAGAGGCCCGCACCGCTGGAGGACAGGTTCATGTTGTTCTCATGGGCTGTTTTTAGCTTCACGTTCTGCCAGATTTTGAAGCTGATCAAGCCATAGCAGACGCTCAGCATCAGCACAGGGATAATGTAAACAGTCAGGGTTATCCAGGTGATATATGCTTTGGCTCCCCAGGGCTGGATGAAATCTGCCCAGCAGTCATACACCCCATTGCCCACGTCCCGAAGGGAAAATATGTGGATCTGGGGGATGCTGACCAGCAGGCATAGCAGCCAGGTGAGGAGGACAGATACCCGGTCAGACCTCCTGTGCAATGACCTCAGGGGCTGACAGATGGCCAAGCACCGGTCGAAGGACATCAGCAGGAGCATATAGGTGGAAGCAAACATCCCCACCACTTGCAGGTACTTGACCAGCCGGCAGAGGAAATCTGGCCCATAGAACCTGAAGGTGATGTCCCAGATGAGTTGGGGCAGAACCTGGAAAATGGCCACCACTAGGTCAGCGATGCTCAGGTGCTTCATGAAATAGTACATGCGGGAGTGCTTGTGCCGGGTGGTGTGGATGGCCAGCAGCACGCACAGGTTGCCCGTCAGAGCGAGGAAGAGGATGAGGCAGAGCACCGTCACCTCCACCTTGGCCATGTCCTCATTCCTCTTCAGGGGATCAGTGGTGCTGTTGACCCCATAAGTCCGGTTCTCAAGGCTCAGGCTGGAGTTGATCAGTGAGCCGTTGATAGTCCACAGGTCGTTCCCTTCCAGGGACAACTTCTCCATGGCCAGCCCCTTCCCATGCAGCACTTTGCACCAACAAGGGTTTCTGTGTGGGTCTCCTGTGTAGTGTCTCCCCTTTACAGCCTCCCCTTGCAGGAGACCTAATGGTTTTCAGCTCTTCTCTCCTGACTCTGGAACTCCCTTTCCCCCTGTTTCTTTTCTCTTCTCTTCCCAAGTTTTGATTCCTTTCCCTCTCTGTTGGTTTCAGTAGTGGTGACCGCTGGCCTGGGAGCTTGTCCTCTCTTCCTTCCAGATGAGCCAAGGGGAGCCAGTCTCAGTCCTCCTGAGGCAGAGATAGTCCTAGCATCCAAATCCACCTCATCCCCTCCGAAGGCACTTGGCGTGTCCTCCTCAAACAGAAACAAAGCAAGGGAGGGAGCATTACAGCAAACCAACGTCACTGTCCCATCTCAGTAGCAATGTCTCTCCCTCCCCATCCCGTTCAGAGTTACTGCAGGGCCTTCCCAGAGCATTGCTTTTTTCCTACTGAAATCTACATGTCAAGAACCTCTCAATCATTTCCCCCTCATTCACTTCATAGCAACAACCAGCCAGGAGGGTCAGACAAGGAATCATTGGATTTCCCTCTCCCACTTGCAGTGAGTTTTTCCATCTTCATCTGAAAAAGCCACAAGCAGAGCTGGGGACGTAGACCAATCAAAACACTGCTAACATAACAGATCAAAATTAAAAGGTGCTTTCTTACCTTCCTCCGCTCCCTCCGTTGGCAGCTCCCAGCTTTCCTTCTTGAAGTTGCTGTTTTCTGCTTAAAACACAAGACCAAGGAGTTGCATGCTCAGAAGAGCTCAGGTGAGAATCCCCCACTGCCAGACTGCCTGGCTGCTCCACAACTTTGCTCTCAAATGAATCCAGGAGGCGAGAAAGCGGGGAAGCGGGGGAGGAGGAAAGGAGACTGGAGTCAGCCCTTCAAGAGTCACTCATCATGGATAAAATATGCCGCTGCTGGGGTATCTACATACTGTACAATTGCTGCATTTATAGTTCTATCCCCTAGGTGGCGAAAGAGGCCACCGCTTCACCTGCTCATCTAAAGAATAGCTTAAAGAATTAGGATCTGGGTGCTGACGTCAGTTACACTGACATAAATCTGGAGTAACTGCTCAGGGTGTTAGTCTGGATTTACAATGGGGGTAACAAAGGCATTAAAGGAAATATTAACATTTCCCTCTTTAGTTATAGTTGCTCTGTCTTGTGCTACATTTTAATCTGTTACAAACTAAGGTTATTTCCTCAGGAAAATATTTTATTATTTTCCACTCCCCGGTCCCCCCAGGTGTATTTAATTGTTTAGCACAGAGGAACACATCAGAATGTATCATACCTGGGCACACCGTCTTCCAAATAAGTGGGTAAAAACAGTTTTAAGTGAATGATCAACTAAAATAATGAATAACATTGTCCGTAACATTTTCCCTGTTATGCAGAGCCCTGGACTGATTGATCCTCACAGCAGCACCCCTGTGACATAGGTAAATAGAATAGGCTTGAATAGAGACAGGGAATGGTTGAGCCATTACAAATTGAATCTATCTCCCCATGTAAGTATTCTCACACTTCTTATCTAACTGTTTGTACTGGGCTAGCTTGATTATCACTTCAAAAGTTTTTTCTCTTACTTAATTGGCTCCTCAGAGTTGGTAAGATAACTCCCACCTGTTCATGCTCTTTGAATGTGTGTATATATATCTCCTCAATATATGTTCCATCCTATGCATCCGAAGAAGTGGGCTGTAGCCCACGAAAGCTTATGCTCTAATAAATTTGTTAGTCTCTAAGGTGCCACAAGTACTCCTGTTCTTTTTATAGGTAAATCACGTTCTCCTCCTTTTACAGATATGTAAATAGCATCCATGCACCAGAGTTGCCCCAAAAAATAACACTACAGGTTAAACACAAGTCAGCTGCAGTGTGTAACTTTATTTATCTGCTTTAAACTTTTTGTTTCAAATGATGCCTTGAATGTTTTTGTTGCTTTATCTTGTTTCGGTCTCTGGCTGTCTTTGTTAACTGGGCATCAGAATTGCTCCCCAGACTCCGGATGGCTGGCAACAGCAAAAAGCATATGGGGAAACTGGAAGTGAAGCGATGTTGTTTTCTTGAAGTAAAAAATTAGGGTTGTGGTGAAACCTTTGAGAAGCACCCCATCTGTTACCACAGGCTGGAGCTGTAGATTAATTATTCTCTTTTGTGTTGATAATCAGACAACATAAATGAATGTCAAACACTAATGAAACATGCATTTCATAACTACACTGTTTACTGAATATGGGGCTAGAAGGTACACTACAGCTCTGGGGGATTTATAGTTGGTTTAGAAGCAGATTGCAGTTCAGCTCCCAGAACGGCTGTTTGTGGATCTCTTTCATTTACACTGATCTGCAATCACAAGAGGTAGAGACCAAGTTTAAACCTGGAACTCAGGCCTGGACTATTTGACAATAAATTTAAAAAAATCAAAGACTGGGACCCTTCCGAGCAAGACTTTTAGAGTAATAACTTGCTGCTACAAAATAAGAAAGAACACTTTCTTTTTCAATGTCTGCTGGCATCACCACTGCTAACTTCCGTCTCAATATGAATATTTCACAGAATGGAGGGTTTTTTCCTCCAGCAAATTCGGGCCAGATTTTTAAAGATATTTAGCTACTCAGGTGCTTCTGAAACTCCCACTAGATTCCTATCTGCATCTTTAGGCACCTAAATACCTTTAAAATCTGTCCCTTAGGCCCAAATCCTCCAAGATATGTAGGAATCTCACTCCCTTTGCTGATCTGGAGTTTGTAAAAAGCTATCTAAGATGTTCTTTTGCTCAAAGTGAATGTTAATGACACTCATTCACAGTTTCTTGCTAAACTCATCTAGACACTCATTTCTTCTAAATTCTATAGCCTCTTCCCTCCAATCACTGTTCATTACACTGAATACTCATTCCACAGGACTGCTTTTTCCTGATAAAAACATAGCAATTTCTATTTAGAATACACTTGGAATAAACATTTTGTAGTTATCTTACAAAGAAAATGTGTTGGGGGCCTTTAAGTCCATGAGAGATGTAGAAATTCTAAGTGGGCTAGTACTTTGGCATGCTTTTCCCTTATGTTCTTCCTCCTTATGCAATAATCTCTCTGGTATCATTGAAGAGAGTGTTGTGAGAACCATGCACAATGCTTTTTTCACTGTTCTTCCTTTTTCAGGAGAGTTTTGCGAAGAAGAAGTGACATTGGATGAAATCTTGAAGTCAATGGGACCTTTGCCATTGACTTCAGTGGGTCCAGGATTTCATCACGTGTTTTGCTGCTTTAGCATTATTGCAAGATATAGAATGCTGGCACTCATTGGCTGGTGATGGGGACGTCATGGATGGGATGAGCTCCATGGAGCTGCTCCTCCTCCTCCCATGAATGTGGGTGGATCCAGGTTTCTTCCTCCTCAAGGTGCTAACTAGCATATCTGAGCCAACCAGGTATAGATCTGACACAAATTACTTTTACCTGGAACCAGACTGTGACTGAGTCTGCTCCTGGGGCACTGTAATGACATGGTGCCGTGCCCCTCACACAGGGCTGGTGACAAAGCCACACTCTAGCTCTATACACTAGGAGCCCAGATTCTATGGTGATGAGGATCATATAAGTGAGATAAATTAATATTTAGATACACAGGAGCAGAGTCTGATGCCGAGTACCCCCCCATGACAATGGAGGCAACAGAGACACTCAAGATTTACATCCACGTACCTGAGATTAGGGTCTGGCCCCCACAAACATGCTTTGGGATTCTCCAGGATATACACATGTAAGCAGCTGTGATTAATGGAGGGAACAGCTCGAAGAGAAAACTGTGTTTAAAAGTCATTAAGTGACCAAATGACGGATGTTATCTACAAGCCAATAAAAGATAATGCGCTGATCACAGAGGTAATGGGCTCAGGCCTCCCTAGTACAAAATCTAAGAACACTTATATAAATCCAAACTGCAATCAGCTGATGGGCTGGAATTAGACAAGAACAACTGGGAAGATTCATAAAGGGAACCAGATGGGGAGCTCACAGAAGGAACCAGAAGTGCCAATTTTCTCATTTCCTTGGGGGTGCTCAACCCCCGCTCCGTCCCAGGCTCCACCCTCACTCCACCCCTTTCCCCCAAGGTCCCACCCCCACCCTGCCTCTTCCCACCCTGTTTTGCTCCACCTCTTCCTGCCCCCACTCCTCCCTCTCCCCCCACCCAGCACCTCCTGCATGCTGCTGAACAGCTGATCACCAGCAGGTGGGAGAAGCTGGGGGGAGGGGGAGGAGCTGATCGGTGGGGCTGCTGGTAGGTACTCAGCACCCACTATTTTTTTTCCATGGGTGCTCCAACCACGGAGTCAGCGCCTATGCAAGGAATATGTTAAAGACGATTCCACAAAGGGTGGAGGCACATAAAACAAAAACAAACCAACTTCACCTCTAGCTAACTGGGGAAAGGAAGAAACTGCTTCCATGGGCAGATAATTAATCCACTCAGTGATTTCTGACTCTGAAGCAGCTGGTACTGGCCACAGCTCTGGACAGGATACTATACCAGATGGACCCCCAGATTGGGTAATGCCTATGCTCCTAGCAGCCAGTGGCTCTTTGTGCTAGGCACTGTACAAACCTATAGCAAGATAGAGTCCTTGTCCTGAGTAGCTTATTCTCTAAGTATATAACACATAAAGGTGGGAGGGGAAACCGAGGCACAGAGAAAGGCTGTGACTTCCCTAAGGTCACATAGCGGCAATGCCAGGAACAAAACCCAGGTCTGTTGAGGTCCAGTCCAGTGTCCTATCCATTGGAAGACACTACCTCTCAGGCTGTGATGGACACACATTATTTATAAATGTCAAAACAAATAAAGTATCCCCTTGATGGAAAGACTGACATGAATCTAATCTCAGAGCAGCAATACAGGAAAGTTTCAGGATGGAATGAAGCTCTGCTACTTATTAGATCCAGCCAGCACCCATGCTAGCACCTGGATTACGTGTTTCTCCCTACATATGTCTCTTTTCGGTATGTTCAGAGCTGGGGATTGTGGCAATGCCTCCAGTTAGCCCTGTTCATACAATAATTATTTTTTTCCACAGTAAAAAGAACAGGAGTACTTGTGGCACCTTAGAGACTAACAAATGTATTTGAGCATAAACTTTTGTGGGCTAAAATCCACTTCATCGGATGCATGCAGTGGAAAATACAATAGGAAGATATATATATATATATATATATATATATATATATATATATATATACACACACACACAGAGGACATGGAAAAATGGGTGTTGCCATACCAACTATAATGAGAGTAATCAGTTAAGGTGGGCTATAACCAGCAAACTACCACTCAAACTTTTTCACAGTGGAATTTCTGCTGCCTGAGCCTGTCTCAGAGCTACTTTGTACTCACTGGGTTTTCTGAGCCTGTTAAATCCCTAATTATGTGAGATCCACCTCTTCCGTACACCATCCGATAACCCCATTTGAGCCAGAGCAGTCTGGGGACAATTGCATTCAATTTAACAAGCAGTGAAAGTTCAGGCATGAAAATAAAAAGGAAATCTCTATAGCACTATCACGATCTGTAAACCAGGCTCCTGTCAACACCATGTGCCACCAGCGCAGAATCACTTCCTTCCTGTGCCTGATCAACCCGTGCTCCTGCATTGCTTCCAAACCTCCAACGCTGAGCAAAGCTTCAACTCCGGGCTGAGAACACAGCACGTTTAGTCCTCGTGTGATGGAGGGGGAAAGGGGCATACTCATATTTCATAATCAGTCTCCTTGCCCTTAACATTCATCACTGCGCGGGAATGATATTGTCTAACCTTTTCCCCAGCCCCAGCCAGCTCAGCGGTTTGGACTGACTTGAGGGAAGCTCTGCATGAGGGCAGGCGGCCGCACGCACATAGAGCCAAATTCAGGGTTGGAATTTGTGTTGTTGCCCTTTCCCAGCACCCTTAACAGGTCACTTGCCCTCTTAGCCAGTCAGCTCTGCAGTCTGGGGACCCTGATCAAGATTGTCTCAGAGATGAGGGCGTGTGGGTGAGGAGGTCTGTTAAGGGTCGATTGCAGATCCCTGATTCCCAGGGCCAGCCTCAACCAAAATACAACTTACAGCTGTACATTGAACTTAATGGATCCTATGCCAATAGGGGACTGGCATCATGGAGCCCCTCCCTGTGCTCACATGATTCTAGCATGTCCCCTACACCTGGGTGTAGAGGAGTCGTCCTGCACTAAGCAGAGTTCCCCTTTGCCAAAGGAATTCTCTGTTGCTGGGCATTTGTAGCCAGACGAGCCCAGCAGGAAGTATCAAAATACATCCAGGAATTCTGATCTTATTCCAACCCAGCTAGAAGTAGGTCCCTGTAGTCTCATCTCACAAGAGTTACAGCAAATCCCAGGTTTTTTTGCAGACCCTAAAAGTTTCAGATGGTTTGAATCAGCATCCAAGCTGGTGTGTGCTTATTACCAGAACTCAACTGCACTCCCAGACACGGGAGGTTTGCTCATCATTAAGTCTTGGCATTAAAAGGAGAAAGTTTATTTTTCCCTTTTCCGCTTCTCGGGTAATAGCAAGAACACAGTGCACCCCTTCCAACAGGAAGAGGATGCAAAGGTCCCAATTCTCAGAGTCATCCAAGATCTACTTGGCACAGGATCCATTGCTAAGTGGCGTGAAGGAAGTTTTATCCCAACCTTTGCAGCAGTTCAGCCCTGGGCTCAGACCCTGTTTAGTAGCCATGGATTGCCAGAGTACAGACGCTTTGAGATGCTCCAAGTTTAAAGATAACAGATTGTGCATGGCCTGTAATTCACAGAGGAACAAGTCACATTCAGTGCTAGGACTTCTGTGGTTAGACTCTGAGATGGGCATTGTTGCTGACTGCTATAGTCTGCACAACTGTGATTTCCCCCTTGCACCTGGTCACACTCCCTGGCCAGGATCTGTAATGGGTGAGTAGTGCACCAAGGGATTCCCACCACTCCCATTGACTCCTCAGCTAACTGATTAAGGGTCACTTGGCAGTGCCAAGGAGTCATTCAATGGGGAGGGCTCTGAGTTACTACAGAGAATTCTATCCCACGCGTCTGGCTGGTGGGTCTTTCCCACCTGCTCAGTGCCTAACTGATCACCATAGTTGGGGTCAAGAAGGAATTTCCCCCCAGGTCAGATTGGCAGAAACACTGGGGGGGGGAGGGGGTCACCTTCCTCTGCAGCATGGGGCATGGGTCACTTGCAGTTTTAAACTTGTGTAAATGGTGGATTCTCTGTAACTTGAAGTCTTTAAATCATGATTTGAGGACTTCAGTAACTCAGCCAGGGGATAGGGGTCTATTACAGGAGTGGGTGGGTGAGGTTCTGTGGCCTGCAATATACAAGAGATCAGACTAGATGATCACAATGGTCCCTTCTGACCTTAAAGTCTATGAGTTACAGTAGACTACAGAAACTGACCAGGATTTGAGGGACATTTTTTCCCCTTTCCACCTCTAGGAAAGGTGTCAATTAATTAGTCTTACTTCAATCACACAGGCTGATGTATAATGAGGGAAAGCATTTATTTCAGCAAGAAGAGTCCCATACCTCTTATTTTAATAACAAATACTGTGCTTCAGATTAGAAGATGGAAAAGCCCCATCAAGTCATCCAGTCAATGCAGGATGGTTTCCTCTAGCATATTTTTTAGCATTTTGTCCAGTCCAGTTTTAAAAGTCCCAAGTAATGGGGCTTCCATCATTCTGCTTGGGGTTGCTACTCCAGCAGATTTTGCATTTCTGACATTTCCCCAGATATTCACTCATCATGCGAAAAATCAAGGCAGGTCTGTAGAGATCCCAAAGCTATTACCCAGCTGTGATGGATCCCCAGGGATCCAGCACCTTTAACAAGCAGTTGAATAACGACCAGAAAATGGGGGCTGGCATGTATAGGAAGAGGGTAGTCTCTGCTAGTGGCACTCACCCTGTTTTATAAATAACCAGAAAACTCATCAGAGTTGCAGGATGTAAGTAACTAGGTCTAGCATGTGTATGTACTGTATATTTAATAAGCTGTTTCTGTGTGTGATTTCTTTGTGTTGTATAAAGAGCAAAAGACCAACAAGCAGGAAATCAGACGTTTTTGCGATTCCCTCCCTCCCCCCATTTTTTGTTCTAAGTTTTGTTTCAAAGGAAAATTCCCAATCAACTCTAACAGCCACTAAATTCAATCAAAATAAACTCTCTCCACAAATGTCAGCTGCCATAATAATTAATTGCACCGGGGGCATATAAAAGTTAGATTTGAGTAAATGAAGATGGGAGGGAAATATGTAAACCAAGAGCATACAGACATTTCATTTAATAGGATTTCTTCTTGTTCGGAGATTTAGCTGGCACATATCAAGGCATCAGCCCTTCACCACTCAGCCAATAACCTTGACACCAGCCTAAGAAAGAGAGACCAGCTACAGTAATGGTGCGAAGGAAAGGAGTCCTGTTACATGGTGTGCATGAAAAACACATTTAGCTACTATTTCTGGTGGTATTGAATCTGGTAGCGAGTTTACCCTCCTGAACTGTAAATGCAATACAATTGGAGCTGGCTGAAATCCAAACACTATTTTTAATCATGTTTGCTCAGTCCCACTTTATGTGTGGTATAGAAGAACAAACGGATTTGATTTGGGTTCGTTGGCTAATATTTTAAAAGAATCCAAGTTTGGGGGATTTTTAAATTAGGGACTGTCATACATGCATGAGAAGCAGATATAAAGTTTCATCAGCTGATTCTGTTCGGCTAGGACATCAAAGTTATGGCAGGAGTTACAGAGTATGAAATGTAACGCTGATTTTATTAAAACGCAGCTCAGTAAAAATGACTTGGGTACTTGTAGATAGAACTAGATTGTGAGTGCTCAGAATTAATGATACAAGAGATTGGGTACACACAGACTGAAATTTACCAAGGAACAAGTTACATTCACGGCTAAGACTGGCTATTAGATTCCGGCATTGTCACAGTTGCTGAATGCCAGAGTCTACACAGTCCCAACAGTTAAAGGATGATCAAGTGCTGGTCTCTGTTCATGACATTAAAAGGCTCCCTCTAAAAATGTCTAATTGTTGTTTTCTTTTATTTTCTCTGCTGCAAAAGACATTGCTGCAAATAACAACAGTCCTCACCTACCCTTTATGGCATCTCATCTCACTGAACAACATTTAACTGTTAACACACTGAGTCAAAAGTGATGTTTGTTTGTGCTCTTTTCTGCCTAGGATCTTGGACCAAATTTTGGCCTGGCGTAAGCAAGTGCAATTCTAATCCTGCAACGGACATCCCAGTCTTGCAGTCCTTACTCAGGCAATCCTCCTATTGACCTTAAGTGATACTCAATCTTTTAAAAAAGTAGATTTTTAAGAAAATAATCTTGCCAGAATAAATGGATTTTATGACTCACCTTGGGCTCCTTCCAGCTTTAAAAATTCTCTGATTAAGTTGGAAACATTTTTATTTCAAAGACATATTTTAGAATAGTAAAAAACTAAATTTAATTCCATTTTAATTCAGAGCTGGATCTCAAATAGATCTTTTCTGATAGCCATCTTGAATCCCAATTTTGCAGTCCCCATGATACAAGAGGGCTGGCAAAGTTAGCACTTCAAGTCAAGTTCCTTTATAGATGGGACCAGGGCTGTATATGTGCTTCCTTATACGTATATGTTCAGGACATCAGAAAGCCAAAATGTTTTATCTGGCTTGCTTTCCGTGGGAAATTATTTTATCTTGGAATCTTTTCCTAGCCCCGACATCCCTCCCTTTGCAGTGAGTCTGCAAAAAGCTAAGCATCCACATTGGAATATACGTCCACACACACACACTCCAATGCACACACCTCCCCATGAAAATAATTCATATAGCTGAATCAAAGGCCATTCAAGTAAATGGACATGCTCCAGATGACCTCAGTGGGCTTTTAATAAGGCCCGGCAAAAACAATAATTATAGAGAAACTCATCAATATTTAGCTATTGTTGCTAGCAGTCTATATGGCTGTTATATATCAAATGGTAGATATGACTTATTTTTATGTGTATTATCGTAGCACCTAGGAGCCACAGTCACACACCCTATTGTACAGCACCTGGCACAAACACATAACACAAAGAGTCCCTGCCCCAAAGTGCATAGACAGGAAGGAGATCTATCTACCTACCTACCTGATATGCTTTATGGTAGATACACTGGGTGTTATATAGATAAGTATAAGTATGTATGTGGTAAAAATGTATGGCATTTATGCTAAGGGCTACCTGGTAACATAAGTAATACATAGAAGTATTTGGTACAAAATATTTATTTTAAATTATCGCATCAACCTACATTCCCTTTTCAGCTAAGCGGTAACACTACTGAGCTTAAGATTTAAAATATATTTTAAAAGATATGGGTTAAAAAAGTATTGGTAATAATATTATGGGATCATCTGCCCCCAGGTAGATGCCCAATTGCCCATATTTCATAGAAAATATTCTTGGAACAGAATAACCAAATAACATCCTGGAAGAATAAAATGTAAATCTGTTTCCATAGCAAAGATTTTCTTTCTATCAACACACATACTAGCTTGTTATTGTAGGGTTGTTCATATTGGGCATAGATTTTATGTTGGAATAGCATAGATTTTGTTTTTGAAAATATATCATTAGAGCATTTGCTTTGGAAAAAACAGATTAGGAAGAATCTCATTGCCTTGCAAACAGATAAAAGAGGAAGGGCAGATTGGGTTGAATATAGGAACAAGTATTTCTCAATTAAAAAAAGACATGGACAAGCAAGTTTCATATATCAAGAACTTTTTGAAAATTAGCATTTATTTTCTTATCAAGGGAAACTTCGCTTTAACTTTGAGAAGTTCAGACTTCTTCACATCAGGTGAATAAGAAGTTGGGGGTTTTACCCACGAAAGCTTATGCCTAAATAAATCTGTTAGTCTTTAAGGTGCCACTGGACTCCTCATTGTTTTTATAGCTTTACATGGTTCAAAAGACTTCCTTCAAAGAAATCCTATTCCATTTGAAATCTGAAACATCATCCTTAACTCACATGGTTTTGCCTCCTGGCTATGCCATTGCAGAAGTCTAAACAACATCCACTGGCCTTCTACATGTGGAGTGTTGGCCATAACTCTGCATTTCCTGGCATTAGGTCAATACCCAAGAGATACATTTTCCAAGTGTTGGGTGGAGTTTTAGCCATCTGGCTACCATTAAAGTCAATGGGAGTCGTGCCGCTGAAAACTCCCACACAGTGTGTTAAAAATGCACTTCTGGGTTTCTAACCAAACGCCAGCAAATACAGACCTATGGATGAGCTTCCAAGGGCCAGAACTTCAGCTGCTGTAAATTAGCATAGCTCCGCTCAAGTCAATGAAGTTGCATTTATTTACAGCAGATGAGGATCTGGATCACTCCACTGGATTTCAGGTATGCAGAAGACGGAGGGCTGAGCCCGGACATCTTGAATAAAGTAAAGCTCCATTGCTTTCAATAGGAATACCCGAAAAAGGGCTTCAGGACTTAGCCCCCAGCCTGGAACATCAGTGATAGCGTCAAGAGCCCTACGGTGCTAAGGAGCTGAGCTATGCACGAACAGGGAGGGAGGGGGAGAAATGTCTTTACAAATCAGAATGAAAACCCAAAATCTCCACGTTTTTCACAAGAAGGAAAAGGACAGAAAAATGCCATTTGGGGGGGAAATGAAAGGGAATTGTTTAGCTTGCCAGCTGCCTGCCTGGAGGGCGGGCAAACAGACTGCTCAACTCCCCAGGGTCCAGGGCAGCCTGCCTCGCTCCAATGCTGCCCATCACTGGGCCGCAGCCAAAGCCCATTGAAATCAATGAAAGAAATGCCCATGGACTTTAATAGGTTTTAGATCAGGTCACTAGTGTGCAAGTCCGTGCCATGTTCTATCATGTGTTATTCAGCCTAGCACCTAAGAGCAACCCTACAATAACAAACCAGTCTGTGAACATGATGGGGGGGAGGGGGAAGAATGATTTTGTGATATGAGAACCGCTTTCAGTTTCACGCTCCCAGGGGATTTTTAATGGCTTTGCCCTTTTTTATTGTGCTTTAATATAACTTCATCATATTTATTTCAGTTGCCCAGCATGCTCATTCATCAACAGCAAGTAATAACAACCAAAATAATACAGTGAGATCACATTTCCTGCCTACATACCTACCCTGAGATTAACCTGACATGGGAACACACTCACGCACATATAGTCCCACAGCCAGTTTCCTATGGTCAATGGCGTAAGGCATGATGGAAGGTTCCAGGCTGTGACCAAGCATGCAGACACTGGGCTGATTTCTTTATGGTTGGTTTATGCAGTGTATCTTGTAGTGAGCAGTTGATGATCAGGTAAGCTTAAATTGGCTAAGGATTAGGGCTAAATAGCTTAATGTGCATTGGTCATCATGATCATATTTACTCTACATACCTTCATGGAGCAATCTAGAGGTACGATGCTCAGTCCCTCCAGGAAGCTCTTCTTTAGAAAGTAGTTTCCATAGTACTCAAACAAGCTGAGACCACATATTTATTGAGCAGGATACATCTGATTCACTTTTCCATGGCATTGGTCTGAATACATGGATCAATGGAGTGCAATTTATGGATGCCACATCTCTTTATTTATAACCTACACCACCAAACATGTAACACGCAATGTAAAAAAGAGCACACATGGGCTCATACACACGCCATGTACTGAATATACAGGTTTAAAAGAATCTTGCAAACATCTGTAAATTGATTTTTCTGAAAGACATGGCAATTTTTCCTAAATTTTGTAAATTTTTTTTTTTTTTTTGCTTCATGCAATTTACATATACATTTTACACACCATATTTGTCTTACTATTTGGTTAAATCAGTAGTTGCTAGACTTTGCCCATTTGAAGGCTGCACTAGTGACTTTCCAGAAAATGCAGCATCACATGGCTATGTTTATTTTAATTAGGTAATGTGGTCTGCAGAAACTTCAGATCCCAGCATGCACTGCTCAGTCTTAATCAAAGCTATTGTTCCCTTTGGCTACTACTGGTGGGATAATATGTGATTGCAGCAAGCACTAAACAATGGGAAAGGTCATCCAAATGAACGCTCTAGGTTGGAACATTTTTAGAGATAAAAGCATGCGTGGGCTAGCGCGATATGTACATTGACAATAAGAAGCTATTAAGTCAGTCCCCTAAAAGGAATATGCATATCAGCAATCACAAATAGGAGTGAGAACAAAGGAACATCAAGCAAAATAACATAAGTTCATCTTACGTTAACACAGCACAATAAGATCTACTGTCATCCTCTTCAATCCAGTCTCTAAACCTGTACAATTCCCTGCTAATTGTAAATGATTCAAACCTGGAATTTAATATTTAAATATTTACAGACAACTAGGTGGTCGAATTATCTTCTGATAATAATACTATTCACCAGGAGGTAACAGATAATTGAAAAAGTGGTACCATGAGACATCAGTGAATCAGAGAGAAATATTTTTATTTTTAAAGGTGCTTTGAAATGGGTAATTATTAATTAAATGGAGCAGTAGATAAATATGGTTTGGAACGTGTACAACTGCAGGGACGTAATTACACAACCAGAACCGAAGATCTCTGTTAAGATCCGTTTGCACTACAGGCCACACAATAAGAAGCATAAGAACTGAAGAGGTGTGCTTGCAAATCAGTTCTCTCTCTCTCTCTGGACACTTTTCCTTTATTTTTCATTTAATTCGTTTTTAGACTTGAATGCTGGAAATTACTGACATGTCTGTCTCCAAGCAAAATGTTTAATCCCCACCCTCATCTGCCTACAAAGTCCATGTAACTTGCAAAGTTAATTATGTGGGAAGATCTTTTTTGGTAGAGGAATTGGTATGTTTATGTAACATTTCTACTTCTGGAATGGGGAATGGCTTCAGAAATTTTTGTTGTTGTTGTTAGTCTCCCATTTCTTACACTCAACAGCCTGTATTTTGTTCTTATTTGAGCACCCTGGCAGATCTAATATTGGCATAGCCTCTCTGTTTTATTTTAATAATTTATTTGGATTTATAAAAGCACCAGTCCAAAAACTGAGGTGCTAGGCAGGTGTGGCAGATACCATCTTTGCCAGCATAATGGGCATTGAGCCACTGCCCTTCCGAGCTAAAAGTGGGAATTACTACAGGATGAACTAAATCTCTCGAGTTAGGGCTGCAACAGACTCATATCTCTTGGGAAATGGGCACTTGTAACACCCACTCACTGGGGTTAAAGTAGATCAAAAGACAAAAAAATAGATTGTCCCCCACATCCCCACACAAAATACTCTCTAAATATCCTTCCACGGTGAATTACTGAGAGTCTCTCTTTGAGAAGTAAATAGAGTACACCTTGGAGTACACTTTGTCTTCATAACTCATTTGTCTTGTATCAGTCCCCCCACCCCACCGTTCCTGAGTCTTTTTATTACATTATTTCACGTTGCAAAATAAGAAAATTTACTCTCTTTGATCTCTCCCTCATGAACTCTGAAGGGGTTGATCGTGGCAAGACACTTTAAACATTTGTGTTTAAACCTTCTGCTTTTTAATGATTCTCTTTTCATGAAACACTTAGCAGCCCAACAGGATATTTTTGATGTGGTTACTTCTCTCATTGGAAATAATTCTGTCCTGTTCCCGTGAAACTACAGAAGTTTGATCTGGGTTTTCTTTGTATTTTGGAGGACGTGGCAGGGGGAGGTTTTGGTTGGGTTTTTTTTGTTTTGTTTTGGTTTTTTTGTGGTTTTTGTTTTTGTTTTTTGTTTTTTGGGGTTTTTTTGCGCTAAATAACTTGTGTAAATAAGAACCTGAGAACAATCACTCAACTGAAACAGATCTGAAAATCCTATAATGGGTGAAATTAGATTAAAAGATGTGCATGCTGCTGTACAATGCTTTGAGTTACAGCTGTTAAGAATTTCTCCCCGCTTCATAGGTCTGTATGTCCTGATCTCTCCTCACTTCCATTTTCATATACCTGGGTCGCTCTCTGTTTTAAAGCTGAACTTCATTTAACCAAATTAGACTGGATTTGTCAAAGTGGAAAAATTCCACTGCCAAAGGAGATTATTAGACCTGAAGAGACATTTCGTCCAGGCAATTGGAAAAGATTTAAAAACATAGAAGTCTAAATCACAGTTTTAGAAGGAAAGGGAATCTCAAAATATAACTCTACTTCTCAAACACTTCTAGACAAAAAAGAACGGTTGACACTAGTCAAGCATTATTCAAAGTATCACGATGACAATGGGCTAGAGCGGAGATGGTATAAATCAAGATAGTCCTTTTGATTTCAGTGAAGCCAGGCTGATTTACACCAGCTAAGAATTTGGTCCAGTATCTGTTCTCCTTGAAAAGAGAGTGTGCCATGTACTAGTAATCTCTCAACCACGCTGTCCTTCATAAAGTAATCTCTCAACCACGCTGTCCTTCATAAATCCCCTCAAATTATTTGTTCTCAGGTACGTCAATTATCCAAAAAAATGAAATCCAAGATATAAAAAGTGTAGGCATAATAATGAAAAAATCCAGCAAGGGGCCTGCTTCTCAATGCTCTGCACCTCATGGAGGCCATTTACATCTATGTAAAGTGAGTCCAAAGTGGGAGTCAAATCCCTTTTATAGTGATTATTTTCCATTCACTTTGTGCAGATGTAAACAACGACACAAGATTCAAGGCAATGGAGAGTCAAACTCTAGCTGTATACCATTTTTTTTTATTTAAAGAGAAAAGCCATTGGGCCAGTCAAATTTATTGCACTGAATGAACTGCATTGACTTCAGTGGGATTATACCAGGGATGCATCTGACACCTTGCTTGTAAAATAATCAAGCAGATAATGTTTCTGTCATAGATGAGACAAGACAAAACAAGCAAAGGCAGAACGAACTAGTAAAGCAGAAAACCAAGCTGTAATTTGTCATCCATTACAGAGGTAAAGACAAACCAGCCAGCTCATTAATTAATTAAGAGCACCAAATGCAAACAGGCATACAAGGAATAAACTGCACTGTACACATTCTCCTGACAATGGTTTTATACGGCTACGCGGATGCAGAATGCCCAATCAGCCATGAAACAAAGAAACCAGGGGCTTAAACAGTGATGGCGGATAACACAGATACCTCAGGGAGAACCACAGCATCAAAGTCACAGAGGCAGCTGCATGAGACTGCCGAGTTCTCTTTCTTGATGCTTGTACAAATAAATGTGCTATTACCCCCTCCCTGAAGGGTTTTAGCGAATGTATCCAAATGGCGAACAACGTGACAAAACTGTCTCACTACGTAGCAGCACCTCTGAAGGAAAACGATCAAGGTTAGATCTAGGCTCCTGACACTCCTGTTCAGATCCAAACGCTTTCTATTTAGCAACGTAATTAACTATGGCTAGAGAGATTGGGCCGGATTCTCATTTACACTAAGACCGCTTGCGCACTTTAAAGCCCCGTAATGCTGCTCTCAAGCAGACAATGGGTCTTAGTTTAAAGGCCCTGGAACTGCCACGTGCTTTCCACTGTGCCATTAACAGACACATTTCCGTGGACTAACAGTAATGGCATTACTTTGCAGTCACTCTGCACCTTCCATCGGACGATCTCAATGGGTTTACGACCCCAGTCTGGCCATTTCACACCTTTGATTTAAAACCACTGCCAACACAAACAGCAGGACTTTACATGCTCATTTTCACTCGGGTCATAGCCATGATCAAGTGGTTATTGTGACAGGTTGGATCACAGAAACCCCCCTGGGAGCTGCCAACCGATGTGCCAAGACTACCCCTTTTCCTATTTTCCCTGCCAGCTCAGGACTCCAGCACCCTGTCTTGCTAAGACAGACACTCCTGTCTGCTCCAACACAGACCCAGGGACTGAATTACTTGCCCCAAAGCTGCAGGTTTACCTGAAGACAACTCACAGAAGTATGCTTGTCTTTAGCACTCAGATGCCCAACTCCCAATGGGGTCTAAACCCAAATAAATCCATTTTACCCTGCTTATGCAGGGTAAACTCATAAATTGTTCACCCTCTATAACACTGATAGAGAGACATGCACAGCTGTTTGCTCCCCCAGGTATTAACACATACTCTGAGTTAATTAATAAGTAAAAAGCGATTTTTTTAAATACAGAAAGTAGGATTTAAGTGATTCCAAGTAGTAACGGACAGAACAAAGTAAGTTACCAAGCAAAAATAAAATAAAATGCACAAATCTATGTCTAATCAAACTGAATACAAATAATCTCATCCTCAGAGATGCTTCAGTACGTTTTTTTCTCAGACTGGACCCCTTCCAGGCCTGGGCACAATTCTTTCCCCTGGTACAGCTCTTGTTCCAGCTTAGGTGGTAGCGAGGGGATTCTTCATGATGGCTCCTCTCTCCTCCTCTCTTCTGTTCCACCCCTTTATATATCTTTTGCATAAGGCGGGAACTCTTTGTCCCTCTGGGTTTCCACCCCAACCCCCCACTGGAAAAGCACCAGGTTAAAGATGGATTCCAGTTCAGGTGACATGATCACATGTCACTGCAAGACTTCATTACCCACTTGCCACACACACGTATACAGGAAGACTCACAGGTAAAACACAGCCATCTGCAGACAATGGTTCTGGTTAATGGGAGTCATCAAGATTCCAAACCACCATTAATGGCTCACACTTTGCATAATTACAATAGGCCTTCAGAGTTATATTTTATATTTCTAGTTTTAGATACAAGAGTGGTAAATTTATACAAATAGGGTGTACACACTCAGTAGATTAGAAGCTTTGTAATGATACCTTATAAGAGACCTTTTGCATGAAGCATATCCCAGTTACATTATATTCACTTATGTTTTTATAAAACTATTCCAGTTACATTATAGTCACTGATCATGTTTTTATAAAACCATATAGACTGCACAACGTCACAGTTATATCTGGTAAATTCATCCAGCTCACTATTTGAATGGTCCAATTAATTATTACTGCTGAAAAGATCTTTAAGTTTTGATCAATGTGTGATGCAAAATGTAGTCCTGACAGGAAGCCAGCTGAGTGTATTTCCCCTTATTATGCACTGCTCTGCACTAACTTCCTTTCTGAGCTAGCTGGAGCCTCCCGGAGAGTCAATCTCTGGGGCAGATCCTCAACTGGTGCAAACTGTCGCAGCTCCTCTGTTGCTAGATGTCTTCATCTACAATAAACAAGGCTGGAGTTAGCTCCCGTGTTAGGACTCTGTTGCCACTAGAACTGGGTGGAATTTTTCGGACAAATAGTTTATTTGCCAAAAAATGCAGTTTGGAGTCAACCAAAACTATCTGCAAATTCAAGCCGCAGCGAACCAGCTGCTTTGAAGTCTATTCCCAACTCCCAGGGTGAGCCACATAAACCAGTTTCGCCATGTTCAAGAGAACCAAGGCAGACAATAAAGTTTGGGTCTAATAAAATGTCTGCCCCTGATGCCCTGGAAAAGAGAAAGAGAGACAGAGACTGGGAGAAAGCAGATTAAACCCCAGTCTCTGACAGTGGGAGGGTGTCTGGATAAGCAAGGTCTAACTAAGCTTTAGGTAAGATAGATATGCATGTTGACTGTTTGCTGTGTTAAAAACCCTTCGCGCTTGTTGTGTTTTGTTTTTATTGGTGAGATTAAACAACACTTTGTTTTGTTCACACACGGGTCACAGCTCCCAAAAGGAAGATTTGCAAGCTCAAACCTCCTCAGGCCTGCTGAGGAATCAGTTACTGTACAGAGAACTGTCCACCAGGGCCCGGACTGAGAGTTAGAGAATCGTGGGATTCCACCCTGAAAGGGGTGAGGCTGCAACACCTGTCACACCAAGAAGGTGCACTTGGAGAGCACTAGAGTGGGGTTAAAGGTGAAGAGAGCCCTGAACCATGAAAACAGCCATCAGATGATAATTTATGGTCATTAGTGACAATCCTGGGAATAACTCTACACTCTAAAAGAAAACCGATGTACTTTATTGGAAAAAAATAAATAAATGTGCATTTCTGTTATGAAAAATACCTTGGGTAAAATGTTCAAAAGGGCGTGGGTGACTTCAAAATGTAAGACCCATTTTCAAAAGAGACTTAGGTGATTAGGAGCCTGAATCTCACTGAAAGTCAATAGGATTTAATGTCCAGGTCACTGCTAACTCACTTAGGCACTTTCGAGAATTTACTCCTTGTGCAAATGGACACAATTCCCATCCGGAGTGCCAGCAAGGTGCTTTGTTTTTAAATCTATGAGTGATGTGGGTGTCCTAAAGGGTTTTAGTGCCAAGCAAGTTGTACGGCAGGAAAAGCAACTCCAAAATTGGAAGCTGGGCTTGCTTGACAGGACCATTTCCATCACAACAAAAAAATAATTCTATTATGAAACTAATACAATGAGTATAATGTAAGCTTTTGGGGCAAGAACTGTCTTTTTTCCCCTGTATTTGTACAGCACCTAGCACAGTATGGTCCTGGGCCATGATTAGGGTTCCCAGCTGTTACAGGAATACAAATAAACAAACAATTTTACATCCTTTGTTACTCCTCACTGTGGCTCAAACATTCTAAAGCAAGGTAAGCAAAAGCCAGAATTATGTGCCAGCTTTGAAAGGTTAGATGGGATCAAACGGATTAGAAACTTAATTAGAAACATTTCTTACTTCCATGGTGGAATGCGTGATTAATGGTACACCTTGCACGTGTCCTGATTGCAGGTGCAGACAAGGGACAGGCTTGGGTCAAATATCTGTAAATTCCAATGGTGCCAAAATGAATTGAGTGATTACCTCATTGGCAGTGCTGCATTGTGATTAGCAAGCAAAGGGGTGGCTAATCTGATAGTGACACGTTGTGTTCAGCATAAATGTTTCATTATGATGCCAGCATCAAAAATTTCCCTTTTAGCTTAATCTGCCTCCTACACATGATATTCCTCAGAGTACACTGCTTCCTTTATATAACTGATGTGCAGCCCACCTTCCAAAAGGTGCCAGCCATTACCTACACAAACCAGCCATTACTACACAAAAATCCCCATTGGCTGCTGTCATTCTTTACTACAATAGGGAATTTTTTTGCTTGAGCAGGCACTTTGTAAAGACTGCAGGACTTGGCCCAGGCATCGTTTTGGAAGAAATGGTGTATTTATAACATTTTAGAGGACTGTGATTGCACAAAAATCTACTGGCAATGGTAGTAAATCAAAATTCAAATATATATTAACCCTCAGCCATGCAGCTTTGCATCTATCATCTGCAGATTATTCTTGTAGTCAGAGATGTAGCAGAAATCTTAATGTTCGATTACAAGAGTTTTCTTGTCAAGGCTAAATTCTACTCTCCTATCAGAGGGAACTGATTAATTAATATTCCATAATTATCTTTACTATAATATTTATCAGAAGTCAAAGACTTGCCTGATTCTCAAGGGCACTGGAGCAGGACTCAGCACAAATCAGGCTTTCCACCACTTTTCCATACACCCCCAATGCACCTGCTCTAAGCTGTGACACATTATAACAGTGGCCCTTTTAGCTATTTAAGGTACTTAGATGGCCACCATCACCATGGTATCTGAGCATCTCACTATCTTTAAGGTGTCTGTCCTCTCCACACACTTGTGAGGTGGAAGTACTATTACTGCCTTTGCACAAAGAGATTAAGGCCCAAATCCTTTCAGGTATCTAGGTGCCTAATTGTGGGCCTAAGTGATTTGCCCAGGAAATCTCTGGTTTCTCAAGTGCCCAGCCACTGAACCATCCTCCCTCTCCTTTAATGTCAAAAGCAACAACGGATGACGTAAAATGGCTCAGCCTGCATGACATCCTTATTGCATTGATAACATTTTCTTAATGAGGAATTTGCTTGCTGTGGTTGCTTTATGTAGGGTCATAGTTTTGATCAATGTATAATGCAGATTTCTGAATATTGGTACTGATAATTCGTTGACTCTTTTGGTGAGTGTTTGGTTTTTATACTGGATTTCAGTTTAAAATCCTAGTGTATTTTATCATATGTTACAATCTACGCAAATCAGTAGGTCCATTGGCATTTTTACTTGGGGCCGACTGAAGCCTATATAATTTGATCACAGATGGATGTTTTAGTCGGATCAGAGGAGGGAGAGGACGTATTTCCTTTTGTGGAATTTCTGTTCCCTTTGTATGTATGGCTAGTCCACTTCCCTCTGGAAGGATATTGCTTTTGTTTCATTGCTGCTTTCAGGAAAGATCCCTACCATCCCAAGATAACAGCTGAGTGTTTTGAATTTTTATCCCTGAATCTAATTTGTATAGTTAAGAGAAGAACCCTGCGTTCAATCCAGGACTTGACCCTGAGCCAATGGAGTGAAAAATTAAAAACATTAATTGGCTGATTGCTTAGTAAAAGCATGTAAACGTATCAGAAAGTGAGGTTCACAACTGCAGCAAAGATGGAAATGGGATAATAAAGATGACAAAATGTCCATCCCCATTATGTATCAGTATATTGTGTATATGGTAATAGGCCACATTTTCCCTTTGGCTGGCTTTTCCCATATAGGATGTCAAGTTTCAACTTGCAAAATGTCCAACTTATTGGCCCACCAGAGCCCCAAAGCAGCAGAACTCATAAGATCTACGTATGTTCTCACATAGCCACACTGCTTCACCACCTTCCGGCTGCATCCTCCCCTTGTGGCTACAGAGTAGACTTTGTGGAGAGGACACAGGGGAATTAATGCTCTTTAAAGAGCATTGTTACCCAACTACATATCTGGTCAGAAAGCCCCAAGGCATGGTAAGTGGCTGACCCTCATTCTACCATTTCTCATGTTGGTCATGACCCCCCAAAACCCAAAAGACTGAGTTCCAGCAGATGGGTTCCAAGGAGGGAAAGCTCCATTCTTTCCCACTTCCATGCTGCTAGGCCAAATTTCACTGGATTTTTATACCCTCAGGAAGAATATTGCCCAGTGAATTTATGAACCAGAGTGAGCAGCCAATCATAGAGCAAGAACATTAAGAAGTCAGTCCTATAGCTTGTTGGCCATGCTGCACACTGTATGTGAAACATCTGCGTTCCAGAATGACCACACACTCACAAAAGAGGAACTAAATACGAACCCCCCTGTATACATAGGGTAGTATCCTGCCAAGAGATTCAGTTAGACCACCAAGACTTTTAGCCTAGAGTTTTAGAAAATATCATCAGAGGTGTGAAGGGAGGTGTAAAGAATGAAAATATGTGATCTCAACCAACCCTAAGGAAGATTGTGAATGTGTCTAGCCATGTAGCTGCACTTAACTGTAAAAAGAAAGAATCCAATGAAGAGTGAAAATGTTATTATCAGGTGAGCCTTGTGTAATGTGATTTCACCTACAGGGTGTTGTTATTGCTCTGAGTGACACTGAGAGCTAGTTAGGAAAAAAGTAGCAGCAGCAGAATAATTTTTAAAAATGGAATATTATTCAAAACCATGCAAACTCAAATTACGTTTCTTAAGAAATACGTGTACCGCCAGACACTTTATTATGAAAGAAACAGTTCAATCAGAGCAAGTGATGCGCTCTTTGAGAAACTCAAGGAACAAAGCTGAAGCCTACTATAACATGAAAGTAACATACCACCAAGCAGTTCCATACCACTTTTTATTCTTAGATCTCAAAGCACTTCACAAAGGAGGGGAAGCCCTTCACAGATGAGGAAACATAGGCACAGACAGGTGAAGTGATGTGACCAAGGGCCAGATTCAAAGGCGAAGATGGGAACTCAAGTCTCCTGACTCCCTGCCCACTGCCCCAACTACTGCAGCATGCTGCCTCCTGGACTAGATTACACTCTTGTGTGGGTGGTGTTTTTGCTTGTTTTCCCAGTCCTCATGATTTAATTAGGCTGTAAATGAAATAAACTTCAAAAGCTCTCTCTAATTAATTGAGAATGATCCTACAAGTGGCAGAACTAAATGATATCGTCGTGCCAGGATTCCAAAATGAAGAGCGATTTGGTAATATCAGAATGTGCAATAACTTGTGATGATCTCCATGCCCCCATGCAGCTGCTTCTCTTGTTGTTGCTGCTCCAGGAGAAGTTCTTCATTCAAAAAAATGTTCTACCACTCCCCAGACCACGCTCTCAAGGTTGTATGAAATCTTAATGACGGCCTTGCAGTCTTCTTCCTTCCCCTTCCTTCTTTATACTTATAGATGTAGCTTCATAATGTGCATAAAGTTCTCAGGTAAGAGTAACAGAGTTCCCATCTGGACTAAGTTCCCCTTCTTTACAGATCTCACAGGAGATATGGATTGCCCAGACATTAGATAGCAAATGCCTTCTCTCATCCTCTACATTCATTTTTCTATGAATCATTCCTAATCAGATCCCTCCTGCAACAATCTCACCAAACCCTACGCTGTGTTCAAAAGTCAAATCTCCCGAGCTGGGACCATGGACTCAATCCTGATCCTTCTGAAATTAATGGGAGCTTTGCCATTAACTCCATTGGGAGCAGAAATGGGCCCCACATCTTATCCTATGTTTTTCAAAGTACTCGGAATATCATTCAACCACGTATACTCATGATAAATTGTTAAGCATTTATAAAGCACTGTAAATATTCAAACACTTTGAGGGAGAAAGCAACATAGATTTGAGCATACGTTCTCCTATCAAAAGAAACCCACTATTATTGATAGTGTGCTAGGTCATGCAATACTTCTCTCTCAGGCAGTCCTTGTTCACACTCGGACTAGAAGGCCATTCCTGATAGGCTGAAGATACTGGAATGGTCTTTAGCTACCACAATGTATTGTACTGGGGAGATGAAGGGTAAAATCCTGGACCCACTGAAGCAAAAGCAAAATTCCCATTGACTTCAGGGGGGCAAAGTTTTCACCCAGAGTGCCTTTTTTGGACTAATTTTAAATTACACCTTTGTGTTGCTAACATATGTTGCATTCTAACATGCCAAAACCTTAGGGCTTGAGCCTGCATCACTGAGGTCAATGGGAGTTTTACAATTGACTTCAATATGTTAGAATCTGACCTTTGGACCTTCCAACATTTCTAGGCAGTCAAAAACCAAACCTGATGCAGCCACTGTTTTTACTAGCTTTAAAGTGATTCTTTATTCTGAGTAATATTAGCCTAACATGAAAATCAAGCACCTTTTAAACCAATGCATGTTCCAAATTTCGTCTGAAGACTGCTCCGAGGGGTATCACTCACCCCACCTGAACGCCCTTTATCAGGTCAGAGCCTTCTATTCTAGTGCGTTTTCTGCTATTCTGACTCCTCCTTTCTGTCTGCATTAGAAAAAGAAGAGTATGCTAGAGGTGCAAAAATGCACCTGGTAGCATGAAATTATCTATGAAATTTGGGAGAAAATACTCAGTGCTATAAAAGAGATTATAGGGTAGGATTCATGGCAATCCCGGTACCTCTATGCATTAAACAACACAGAAGTGATATCTGGAGCTTCCTCTACCAACTGGAATTAAAGCAGCACTAATGACAGCTAAAAATATATGAAGACATTGGAACATTGAGACAAATCCCTCTGTTACAGAATGGATATTTCCTCATAAATATGTCAGCACCACAAGCATTTAAGAAGGTATCTTACCAACTTGAGGCTAGGATGGGCCAAAACTGGTTGAAATGGGATCCTGGTCTGGTGTCTGTCTGAGAACAGGGGTCAACTAACTTCTGGATAGCAAGTGGCAAGGCAAGATGTTGTGGGATTGGACACAGCAAAACCCTGGCTGAAGTCTCCCAGAACCTGGCCTCAGATACTGATTATGTGAAAAGAAACCTAGTTTGGGCAGAGATTGCAATTCAGCCTCATATCAAAAGTTGTGTTAGGATATGATTTATACTGATGCCCATGAGAGCTCAGAGGATTTTTTATTTCCACAGAATATGTTGACTTTTGGTTAAAAAAAATGTAAACCACCAAAAATTGAATTTTTGGCCACTTGAAAATTCTAGGGTTTCCAGTTACAAGTCAAACTGCTTTTTGAGGAAAGCATACACTTCCTTTAACATTTTTATTTAGTCAAACCCCCGAATTTTCGATCAAAAACATTTTTGATAGAAATTTTCAATCTGCCTTACCCTACACTGATTTTCTAAAACTTTGAGGAAATTTAACCATTTTCAGCCTGTTCAAAATCTGAACCAACCATGAAACATGACTGTTATTATATAGCACTGGTTTAAGATTTCATTGTTCCACTGCGGGAATGTTTTAGCAGAACATCAAAACAAAGACAAGAATTTGATTGAGGTTCCATTTCAAAAAGAGACCCTTTAGAAAAACAAACTATCCTTACTTCAATCCATCCATTCAACTGCAAACACACCTTCCTCCCTGTTGGAAAAATAGCTAAATGTGGCAAAATAAAAGCGAATTACTGATTATTTCTTTCAAAACACTAACATTTATAGAGGTCAAAAACAAGATTAGAATGATACCCTGCAACTCTCATCAGTCTTTTAATCACACAAAGTACATCTACTAAATTGTATGATCCCCATATCAGATGGCTTTAGAATATAACCTACTTTCTTGGGATGACTGGTTCTCTCACTGAGGACCTGTTGTCCAAATGGAACCTCACAAAAGGTACAGAAAGAAGCTCATGGTGGCATTTCCTATTGCTTCCAATTTAGATGCCTTTGCCTTTTGACAAAGGCTAACAGAAATTCCCTCCAATACTTTTATTCAAATCTCTGGAAGCTGCATTTCAACAAACACAATATTGTTATGGGAAGAAGTACAAACTGTTAGCCCCATCATGTATTATTTCTATTATTTCTGTCCCACTACTCCCAGGACAATATCTCCTTTCTTCTCACATGGCACCAGTCTAGGGGCTTGGGCATTTGTTTTCGTGTTTTGTTTATATTTGCTCATTTTGTTTTAATATGCCTCCAAGCCCTTGCCTGCTGGGCCATTCCATGGCTAAATTAATTATGGCATGAAAGGATTTTTCTTCCTGAAGATGGATAAAACCACCATGGGAGAAAAAGGAAAGAATTTAAAGTAGGCCTGAGGCAGGTGTGTAAAGATTATAGAAGACAAAGGGCAAGAAGCTGGAGGCAGCTGATGGAAGGTCATTGTGCTAGGACATAAGGCCCCAGGTAGGACCTAAAACCATTTGTGGTTAAATGGCCAAGGGAAAGAATTTGCAACATGCCTTATAGAAGCAAGACATGTGAGTGTCAATCAGGAGTAACTCCACTGAAGTCGGAGCAGTTATACTGGTACAAATGAGAAAACAAGGTACACCATCATGCAGCCAAGTAACATCACTTGCAAAAGACCACTTTGTGCTTTGTCTCTCTCTACAAAGCTCTACAGGGTAGATTCTAATACTCTTCCTCATGCTGGGTAGTAGTTCTTCTCAAGTAGTCCCACTGAAATCAATGGGCTATTCATGAGGAAAGATACTTCTCAAATCTCAGTGTGAGTAAGGGTATCACAAACTGGTCCTAGATGAGCACTTGTAAGAGCTGTCTTTGCTTTTCTTTGTTTGTTCCAAGCCCAGCTGGGGATATCTGACACTTTTTAGCTGGGGGGCAGGTGGTTCTTTCTTGCTACCCTAATTATTTCTCGAATTACATATGGACTCAATCATGACAGAATGGAGCTCACCAGTCAGCTCCAAACATGTTCTAATCTAGAGGAATTGTCTCTAGGAATGAATAAGTAAGCTACTCTCTATTCTCACTGATTCATTGGTGTCCTGCTGGGCTTGCCAATAAGGCAGACACTCCAACTGGAGCTAATGGGGTGAGATAGCATTTTTATTACAAAAACTAACTTAGAAACTGGAATGAGGCCCATCAACTCATTTTACATCAGCCATCAAAACCACACAGCCTTTTTCTAAGCCTTTGTCCTTCTAGGACCAGATGCTCAGCAGAGCTGAGGAGTGGGGATGAAGGAAAATGGCATTAAGTCACCTTGAGCTGAAAACTTAAACAGCCCAATGTTATTCATAACAGCCTAAGGGGTGCTCTAGATTCCGCTGTTGAAACAATCCCACGGAGACTGTTGTGCTGGCAAAGTATCAGCTATCTAGCTGTGCCCTATCTCTTACCTGCCCCCAGCACAGCCCCTGTGCCAGAGAGGGTTTGTGTGGTATAAAACTGACTACAGCTCTATCTCAGCTAACAATTCCACTCCCTGGGAGAAACCTTCAGGAACGGTGTCAGCACTGATTTAAGGTTCTATTGATCCATTCCAGGCCCACACAGGAAAGCACAGTAAGGGACGAGGATCAAGCCCCAATTTTATCATGTTAATGTTCCTGATACTTGGAAACATCAGACTCATTTATTCATGTAAATTGCTCTGGCTCTGACTCACTGCCCATTAGAAAAAAAAAACCTGGCTTACTAAATCTTAGTAAACATACCAGGGCTTCTACTTCTCATTAAGCTCACTTATGGCACAGAATAGTCAGCTCCCACTGTCCCATTTTAAATGTAGCTTTTCTCTCACTCCAACACACACCACATGTTTCAGTCAGGCTTAAAACACGAATTCTGAATGTCTTAGATAGTTTTCCACTATATTTTAAGCCATTATGCATGGGAGGAGGTGACATCTGTCAATCTCAAGCTTTCACAAGCCATCTGAAGCTAGTGCAGACCTGTTAAATATGAGGAGCCACCTAACTCTACTAGATGAGTAATTTCATAATAATTATTAGAACAAACACCCATTAAGACCCCAAAGTGCTTTTTTAACCCAGTGCTTCGTAGATATGAGAGAGGAGGCTCATAGCAGATGAGCCAAATTAATGCACAAGCTTCATCCCTGATAAAGATAACAATATTTTGGGCTTTGAACTGTGATTTTACTAATATGCAATGTGAAAAACGAACCTAGTGAGCATGCCCACAAAGCACATTGATTTATGTCTGTATTTAACGTTCTATAGTTGTTCCTGTCTCTGTTCTATTACACTGAGTAATCCCATCTTAATGCTCCAATCACGGCATTAGCATGGCTCTTGAACATGTTTTCAACTAAATTTTAGTTCTCCATAACCAAGCGGACTCCTGCCGATCAGAGATGTTAGAGAATGGCTACCCTAAGTTCATCTTTTCATGCAAATTCATTTCTGGGATTGCCAAACATTAGCAATCTGACGTATTTGCCACTGCTAAGAGGAAAAAGCCTTTGGAATATAATTGATTTTCTAAAACAAAAGTCTCAAGAGCTTGTTTCATGATGTATGTCGGCATTATAATGTTTGAGTTTTCATTAAAAGATCATTCATAACATGCTGGCACCTGAAGAATTCAAGGCCTGATTTGTACAGTTGAATGCACAATGCATGTTGTACAGTAGGGAGGAGCTCTCCTAGGGGGAAACTTTCTTCTCTGGAAGAGTTGTTACCCACTGGCCATGGGTACATCCTATTAGATGCCATGCTACTCCTGGGAGCCAAGGTTGCTCAACTCTTTGCAGGCCTGGATCCAATTTGAATGACAGCTACGATAATGTGCAATGCATTTGCTGCATATTCACCAAATTCCTGGTGAAATGGGAAAACTCCAATTGGCAAGATCTACTCAGGCTCTGATCACCACCAATCAGAGGGCACAAGGCCAACTACTTAGCTTTGCCCCAGACTGTACAACAAAGAAAATCCAATATTTTTAACCTTTGATGTAAATATATCCCCCTTGACTACATATCCAGGAACCAGGTTGACAGGACACTTCTCAAGGTTGTTGCAATGTTCAGAGTTCAGCCACCTATGAAGCCATGTGTCCAAAAGGCAGTGCTTCTCTGAGATAAAAGCATGAATCATGACCATCAAAAACACAATGAATGAGCATTTGAATCATGTGCTTGTACCACAGTTACAAGACATGCAAAATGCCAGGTTGATGCACCAAATGACAGTAACACAACAGACTCTTGGTAAATTGTTTCAATAATAAATACTTAGATAGATACTTTTCATTCCAAAATCTCAAAGCATTCTGAAAAGCTGGTTAAGTATTTGCATTTCATAGATGAGGACACTAGACACGGAGGGTGAAATTCTGTGCTGTACCTCCAAGACGTGCAGCACAGAACTCTCAGACCAAGGAGAATGGGGGCTAAGGTGGCTTTAAGCCATGTTTACATCTCCTGGATTCTGAGCTACTCAGGAAGCCAGATCAGCCCCTGACATAATTTAAACAACACAGGATGGCCAAGTTACAACCTCCCTAAGTGGGTGCCTGGCTGGGTATCAGGAATGCCCTGAAGTGCTATGTGCATGTCTTTTCCCTCTTCTTCAAACCCTGCCCTCAGTATACCCCACATCAAAGCTTACAAAGAACCTTCCATAGATCCACTTAGGGTGGCTTTATGCAGTGCTTGGTGAATTCTCTCCCTACAAGGCATGGAAGCTTTTCCAGTGTACAGGCTAAGCAAAGAGAACACACACACACACACACACACACACACACACACACACAGTCTAAGAACCATTGCAGCAGCCAGAATGAGCACTGCATTGTGCAGCGAAGTTCCCAGATCTGATTCAGGCCTATGAATCCATGAATCTCGAGGCGGCCCCACAGGCAGTGCCAGGTAGGATCAGGGCATGCACCCCTTCATGCATTAATGGAGAGCGTGAGAACATGGTTTGCTGGGGTGCTTTTGTCCATCCTGTTTTTGGACACAGTGAGCCACTGAAGGGAGGCTTTGCAAGATTGTGACATTTTGCACAAAGTCAAACCACTTTCTGCTCAGGATTTGGTGTTGACTGCGCATGTGGAATGCCTCTAGGTTTTCCAAGTCTGCCTGTAGGAGGGTTCAGGTTTCTGGTACATATGGCAATTTGATAGATCCTGAACTTTGTCTCAGTGCAAAGACATTTTGACTTCATGCAGGAAGAGGCAAGACATCTGGTTTGCTATGATTATTTGAACGCTGCTTGCAGCCTAGGTAGATGAACTCATCAACACTCTTCATGGTACTTGATCCTACCTGCACCGGGGGGCTCGGGTGACCCAAAGTTCTGGACCTTGGTCTTCTGCCATGAGATGTTCAAACCCATAGTACAGGAGACCTCTTGGAGACCTTGGAGGGGATTTGGGGGCTGAAATTCTCTGACTTCTCCTCAAGTAAGGTGGCATGATCAGCAAACACTTCTTGACCAACCCTGGTTCTGGCATGTGGAACAGCAAGCCCTAATATTCAGTGAATAGCTCAACAGACCAATGCCAGGGCAAGAATGTATCCCTACTGCACGCCCGAGGTTGTGCAGGAATGTGGTGAGGTTGTGCAGAATCCATCCTGGAGACAGGAAATGACTTTTCAAATGTCACACAGTGAGACAGTGTCAGAGAAAGGAGTAGAATCCATGATACCTGCTTCCTAATCCTTTGTTCTAACCACCAGACCATGCTTCTTTAAAGGCCTCATTATCTCTGCTGCCTCCTATATACTGAAAATCTGTGATCATTAGTGGTGATGGGTAAACAGAAAACAGTTGGGAGCTCAGTTAGATACTTCTCTGATCTTCCCTTTTCTGAAACACAGCTAAATCTCAAACCTCAGAGATGAGAAATTCTTCCACGTAAAGAACACCCATCGCAAACAGGCTGATCAGCTCAGCCTAAAAGATGCCCAAGCCTCATACTCATAAGTAGATGCTCTTTAGGAGAATGGAAACTTGAAGGGCACTAATTAAAAACTGAATGCGGAGAAACACCCTGTGACTAGCTCAATGAATAGTGCAAGTTCTAACCGCAGTAGCTTGGTCGATGTGACTCAGCACCACCTCTACTCATGGGATAAAGTAGTGTCATGGACTAGAAACCAGCTAAAAGATAGACAGTAAACAATAGGAATACGTGCCAAATTTTCTGCATTGTAAGAGCTCAACTGTGGTGCCTTAAGTTTCTGTACCAAGTCCTAGAGTAGGATATGAACTGATAGTCTTCTCAGCTTAGAGGCAGGATTGCTAAGTACCAAGCCGTGTCGATACTACCCTTCTATAATGGCTGACAGTAGCATCTATAGCTATGTAATCATTATGATTTTATTTCATACACTGCAATTTTATATTACTAGAAGTTAGCTATTTGGCTGGAGGCAGCTGCCATTTTGCAATCAGCTCCATGAAGACTGCTGAAGGCACGCACACTGCATGTTCTCTCTCAGAGGTCCCCTTCTACCTTGTTTTGCTCTCGTTGGTCTCAAACAGAAATCATGAAGGCTGAAAGATATTGGCTTGCTGTTTGCTTACAGAGTGATGAAGCAAAAAGTGAGTTTACAGTGACTGGTAGGCCAATCCTATCAAGGGACTACAGAGCTTGTTTGCCATTACACAATTCACTTCATGGCGCCATATGAACAAATAATCTTTAAAGCCGACACAGAAGCTGCCATACATCCGTGGTAGAGAGCTGGCAATATTTATTCAAACAGGAGAACATAATGACACAGATAAGGCAGCCAGTTCCTGCCTCTAAAGAGTCCGATTTGTCCCCATATCTCCAATCAGCTAGAACCAACTGGTAGAAACGGTATGCCTTCAAAAGCGGCATCTCAGCAATGTGCCTATTGGGTTTACGAAGAGCCAGCCATGGAGTGCTCTGAGGTGGAGCAGCGAGAGAAAAAACAACAGAAGGCCTTGCTTATGCATCAGAGCAAAGAGTGCTCCTTGGGAGTTAAGAAGTAGGGAATGTCCTATTCACTTCCTTTCTGCTCATAATGCACTGAGGGGGAGCTACAGTGTGGTGGCAGAGTGAGGGGCAGCAGTGGATGGGAACAGCAGCGGGCAGGCTGAACTGCTCCACAGCTACTCTTATAAACGTTTTCCCCATTCTATTCCATTCTCCATAGGTTCTTACACTGACCACCTCACGATAGTACCAGAGCACCTTTGTGTCATGCAGTAAACAATGTGATGAGCAGCTGTTACGTGTAGACCTAGTGGTTTGGTGGCTGTCCTGAATAATTGCAAAAAGAATTTGGTTTGGGTCAAACTGAATCTGAAATTTTTCAGAATTTTCAGGGACTCAAAAAAGTCTGTGTTGGGTCTATCCTAGAGTGGAGAATTGAACCTCAGTCTGCTTCATCCCAAGTGAGTGCTGTAATCACTGGGGATTATGGGAGAGGAGGGAGCAGCACCAGCACCACCACTACCACCTCCTCCTCCTCTGGCCATTTTATGAATGGTCAAAAGTAATCATGTCAAGTTTGTGACTAGTTTTAGGCTGACCCACGCTGCATTTTTCATCAAATAAACAATTAGTCCAAAAAATGTCCCCCAGCTCTAGTTACATGGGGTTCATTCTCTTTCTCATCCAGGGGGACAGAATCAGAGAGTAAATACCACACGTGAGTGACACTAGCAGGAAAGTCACATGTCATATTTGGGACCAATCCTACAAGATACTGAACAATTCTTGAGTGATGGAAGGGGTTTGCCACCTCAGCTCCGCACCTAGGACTTCAGACAGGTTTGTACACATGAACTAGCCTGTCCCACCACTTATGTCACCACAGCTATGCTTCTGCTTTGAGCTCCTTAGCTCAATTGGAGCTAGCATGGGTATGGCTGCCTGAGCTGGAAGTTAGACATACCTGCTGAGCATACGCTGCTGCAGCATGGGGCAGATCTTTCCTAAACCGTCTTGCTATCCTCCTGAGTATGTGTGTACTGATGAACTTCCCCAATGCCGCAGCTGCATTCACACCACAGCCCATAATTCAATGGACTGCCAGCCCATCTGTAACCGAAAGAATTCAAGGGCACATCCAGAAATTTAACGTGAGGGGGAGGGATAGCTCAGTGGTTTGAGCATTGGCCTGCTAAACCCAGCGTTGTGAGTTCAATCCTTGAGGGGGCCACTTAGGGATCAGGGGCAAAAACAGTACTTGGTCTTGCTAGTGAAGGCAGGGGGCTGGACTCAATGACCTTTCAGGGTCCCTTCCAGTTCTAGGAGATAGGATATCTCCATCTATAAATAAATATGTGCTTTTGGGATAAAACCTATTTCATTTGCATAAATCCGTAAGGCCTGACCCTCAGTCACTCTGCTGGCCATGTGGAAGTGATCTTGTTGGAAAATGCAGAGTAAACTCTATAGCTCCTTCTCTGAAAACAAGTCCAGAGATGCCAACGAGGGAGCCCTGGATAGATTATTCTCATTCCACTGAACTCCAGACCTCTCTCAAGGCTGGCAGTACATCCACCCCAAACACTGTTCATCCCAAACATTCCCAGACCCATCTTGCTAAAGCTCCCCCATGCTTCCCTCTTTCACAAGTCTCCTTTTCTTCAAACCTCCTTCCTCCTGCACAGTCCCCACCATCCTCTCCAACTCTAGGCTTCCTAATAAATTTGTTAGTCTCTAAGGTGCCACAAGTACTCCTGTTCTTCTTTTCCTTACTTGCACACATGGTGGTCATCTTGACAAGCAAGATTCCATGTTACCATATGCAAGTCAAGAACTACTCGGAACAGAAAGAGCAGTAGGACGGCAATAGCAGATCTAGCCCCTGGTGAAACCCCTTAGGAAAGGGATTTACTGGACATTTTTATAAAAATCTGAGACATTCTTACAGTTAAATTGTTAAAGGTATCCTGGGAAATGGAAATCTGAAATAAACTGCTCAGGACAAGATGTGAGCTGCGAAAATCCTCATCTATAAACCAAACAGGAGATTTGAAGGTGAGCTCTCTAGGCCTAACTCACTGCTAATAGAGCAGAAAATGTTGGCAACATGGTTTTAAAACTTTTCTTACTAAAATGATGTATTGAAGCTACACCAGCTGCCACGTGTACAGTATAGACAGTGTCCTTCCCCAAACTCTTTAATTGACTAGATATTTAAACAAAAGAGGAGAAAACAGGTAATTGGAAAGTTCCCCTCTGTGTTCTTGATCATGGCTTTGCCACGAACAAAATGAAACCCACATGCTAAAGAACAAGTTTTACATAAGACTTCATTCAGGCTTGATTGATACTTTAGTGGTGTTGAGTCAGTACTATGCAGATACCCAGACAGTCAGGATGCAGCCAATAAATCTCTGAATGATTTCACTTATACAACGCCAGGCTCTGTGTGGCCCAGTAAAACTGCCAGGGGAAGTGTTATGAAAAAATGAAACATTTTGATAATGTCAACAATTTTTCACCCAAAACATTACTTTGAAAAAAGGCAATTCTTTTTGCCAAATAAACAAACAAACAATGTCCTTCGAAACACGTCTACCTGGTCTACTTTTGAAGATCTGGCCTTGATTGTGGGTGCTGAGCACTGGAGCTCGTTGAAAATCTTACCATATATTTGAAAGCCTTTTGTCTGGCTGAGATTTCAATGGCTGAAGCATTGGGACTTCCACCGTTTCTCTTAGAAGACTACGATGTGGCATTGGCTGTTGAAAGGATAGCAGAATAGCCACTCCTCAGAGGAATAAACATTGCACTGATAGAGACAGATGAGCTCATTGAAGTATACTAAAGAAGTTGGAGGTGGAGAAATCAGCAAATGCCAGGGTCCCAGTGAGCTTAGCTAATGGGTTTAAGCGTATGCTGGGGCAGAACCAAAGGAATTGTTTTTAAATTAATAAACAACACCTAACTTTTCTATAGTCCTTGTTATCCAAAGCTCTCAAAGCACTTTGCAAAGGAAGGAGGTATCCTTATCCCCATTTTACAGATGGGGAGACTGAGTCACTGTGCAAGGAACTGACTTACCCAAGGCCATTTAGCAACAGAGCCAGGAATAGAACCCATATCTCCTGAGTCTCAGACCAGTGGTCTATGCATTAGAACACGCTGCCTCGCAAAAATTCTACCAGCAGTCCAGTGAACTATGATTCAAAACCATATTCCTCTAATAAACTTGCCCCTGCATTATTTTGGAGGGGAAGGGATGAAAATGAGGCTGCCAGTCATGTTGAAAATTTTGCTGATGTGGTTTACAAACATCCCTGCATGCCATTTCCCCTTCATGCAGCGTCAGCTACAGCAAAGCACAGTCCTCTATTTGCAGGATCCCATTGTGTTGTATGGCTAGATCGCCATGATTATGATGATTAACACAAAAGGAGGTGGAAGAGAATAGAAGGAAACTTGATAAGCGGTAAAAAGAGGATGTTGGTCCTTGATGTTCTCTATAGCAAGGAGCTTCTTACCTGTTTTGGTTTTCCTGAATTAGATGATCACTGGAAATGTTTTTTTCCCCTCTTATTCTTTTCAAAAACATAATCCTTCTGCTAGGTGCCAATGACTGCAACCAGGGCAGGGGGCAAAGTTTCTAGGACTACCTCTTGAAAATAAATAAAATGACAATTTCCCACCCAGAGCTGTGCTCCTATTTCTGTCTCTGGGAAATGAAATGACTCTTCCCTGGTCCCACTCACAAGCCTTGGGTCCTTTAGGACCATGGGACACAAGAAAACTTATTTGGGGAAAGAGGGGAACACAGGCAAAGGAAACATGAAAATTCCCTATCTATATATATATTCATATTCAAACTGGAGCAATCCAAAATTAACATTAAAGGAGTTTGATCAATCCTTCCCTGTCTGCAGCAATAAACATTGAGCTGATGGAGAAGCCCGTGTCACCAGAAACCTCACCCACCAAAAACCCCACTCACAGGTCAAGTCATGCTGAGTGGTATCCACGTGGTATCCAAGAGAGGTTCTCCTCTGCTGGTCTGCTCTGGTCCTGAGATAACTGCTCAGCCAGGTCCCACTCTGGGATGCATCCGTCCGCTCTGATGTGCAGTTCAGTGGTTCAACTCTGCTTGCACTAGCTGCATGGATCGGGGCACTGTGAAATCAGCGCAAAGTCCACCACCGACAGATCGGTTGATCTTCACCAGGGAGTCAGCTCTGCTCTTTCATTACTGATCTAATCCAGTCTATGTGCAGTCATCTCTGCTTCATTGCCAGTCCAGTCGGGCCTCTCCAAGGAGTCATTGCTGCTTTATAGATACTGCTGGTTTGGTCTTGGAGGAAACTATATCACTACTGGCACCTCCTCCCTCAGATTCCTCCACACAGGAATGTGGATCTCCAGATTGAGAACTCCAGGACAAGAATGGGTCTGCAGAACAGAGTACTTCCTGCCTCCCTCTTTCTGCTGGATCCAAGCTTCATTACCCACATAAATGCCATTTCTTGTCCACCCATGGTGACCCCTCACCTGACAAAGTGGGTATTCACCCATGAAAAGTCATGCTCCAATATGTCTGTTAGTCTATAAGGTGCCACAGGACTCTTTGCTGCTTTTACAGATCCAGACTAACATGGCTACCCCTCTGATACCTCACTCAAGGCAAATCCTGCACAGTTCTTGTGCCCTTTCATTAGACAGTAAGAATAATTATTATCTACTTTACACATCAAAACTTAAGCAAATATCAACCAAAACAACCAAACTTAGAAGGTGGAATTGTAGGTAAACAAGATGTAAACAAAGTTGGTTGAGCTGTTTTTTTCACTTCTCCCTAACAGCGGGAACAGAGTTCCACTCTTCAGCTCCTCTGGGCATGGGTCTTACGAGAACATGGAAGTGAACTTAGTGGTCATGAACGTGGAAAACAAATAGCTCTACTTGTAGCACAGTCCAAGCCTTGTATGCGTCACACACACAGTTTAGCCTTAATCCTGACCTGCAATGACCCCTTGAGTCCAAGCAGCATAGAAATCCCAAGTTCCTTTTGTTTGGGGTTTTTATCCCTCTCCTGCCATGTGCTCTGATCTGCAAACTCAGCTGATGGGAGGAATTCACTTGCATGACTCATCTTCATGGGCAAGTGGCGGGGGAGAGCAGAACAAACAAACCCCTTTTGTCTTCAACACCCCACAATAGTCCATCTGGTGTCAAAGGACCTTCCTATTGGGAAGGGCATAACATCTTCTGTTGGAGATCAGCCCTTCACACTAGTTAATGTCTCTCTCCTGTCGGTGATTTACAGTCACAGAAGTTCACAATATAACTGCTCAAATATTACCTTACAATATGGGATATAGATGTTATGATATTAATACATGAAGCAACTCACAAGCATTCACAAAAGTCTAAACACTAATACGAATACTAACACTAACAGACAGGTGATCCCAATTGATTCCAGCTATGTATTTATCAGTGTTCAAATGACACATGGGGACCTAGGCATGAGCTGGCATCTGGTCTGCCAGCATCACACCGGCATCTGTGTCCAGATAGTCAGCTGAAGCAAGCCCAGAAATTCCAGCAAGAGGGTGATGGTAATAAATCACTTGTGGTTTTCAAAGCAGCAGAACATAAGGAAGGAGTTATGCACTTCATTGTAAATGACCCGTTTGGTGCAACAGAAATAACACTTTCTGGGAAACTTGCTGCTTTATTTAACTGCATCATAGCAAACTGACTGGGGGAAAACTCACCCTAACAAAACAGCAAGTAAGGGAGGGTTAGAACATGGCTCTGTCTACTGGTACTCTGTTAACCCTGTTAACCCCATGATGACCACTTTACCACAGTCTTGAATTATATGAACATCTGTTTTCAATTACATGGTTGCTTATAGGGGAGGAAGGAGGATTGTGCTTAAGACATATGACCGCGGGGTCAGGGGTTGCCTAATTATTCCTGCCTTGGACTGTCCATGTAAGTCACTTAGGCCAAGATTTAGAAAGTTGGGTGCCTAAATTTAGGCATCGAAATTCCTGTTTAGATACCTCATTAAATGGTCTGATTTAATGGGACCCAGATGCTCAGAACCTCAGAAGATGAGGGCAATAATATTTCCCTACCATTCAAGGGCATTGTGAGCTCTAACTCATAAATGTTTGCAAAGAACTTTAAGACCCATGTTTGGATGGCTGAATAGAAATGCAAAGCATTGCTATATTTTCTTCAGTTTAGAATACTACATATTGTGTAATGTCATCGTGACATGAATGTTGACTATAAATATTGGATAATTATAATTATATAGAGATGTGCTCCTACTGGTCTCCAGAGATGTAAACCAAGCTCTGTCACTGCATTACCTCTCTGGTCTAAAGGAAATTTTGTATCTACCCTGCCTCAATTTCCCTATCTGTAAAATGGGGTTAATAATTAATAATGTTGCATGGATTAATTACTATTGGTACAGCATTTCATTGATTAAAAGAGTTGTGAGAGAATTGTGATTACTCCATTTATTCTATACACTTGTAGAGGCATCGACTCTGGGGCTAGAGCTACAGGCACCAACTTTCCAATGTGCCGGTGGGTGCTCACTGCTCAACCCCTGGCTCTGCCACAGGACCTGCCCCCACTCCACCCCTTCCCACTCCCTCCCTTGAGCCTGCCATGCCCTCACTACTTCCCCCGCCCACCAGAGCCTCCTGCATGCCACGAAACAGCTGATCGGAAGGTGCGGGAAGGGGAGGGAGCAGGAGGTGCTGGGAGCTGCCAGTGGGTGGGAGGTGCTGGGAGCAGGGGTAGCTGCTGACGTATTACTGTGGCTCTTTGGCAACGTACATTGGTAAATTCTGGCTCCTTCTGAGGCTCAGGTTGGCCACCCCTGCTCTAGTCCTACAGGCCATGATAGGCAGGTTCTAAATCAACCAGACAAACAAAGAGGCTTCACACGCTGCAACCTCAGGTAATGTGGCCAGATGCAGGAATCTTATAAAACCTGCAGAAGAAAAGAAGCCGTTCTGTGCCGAGACACATTCAGGGATGGTGGATTTGCCATTGCAGAGGCATCCTTAGTAACTAGCTGCAGAAATCTTCACTTTAAAGTGTAAACCTGAGGTCATAAAATACAAACTGTCCTCTTTACAGCTCTCCTCTTTCTTCCTTCTGTAGAGTCAAATCCCCATGCCAGTACATACAGTGAGTAACCAGGCTGTGAGCAGAGGAGTTTTGTGAGGGAAAGCAATTCTACACCTTGCTTGTAGAACTACTCTGGGGCCTCTACTTAGAAGATTTCATCCTGCAACTCAGTACCACACCTCCCATCACGGCAGATAGCCACCCTTCTCCTGCAATGGATTCACCCATCTCCCTGGGTAAAGCAACCAGTGGTCATGCCCTGCCCCTAAAATCCCTCACCCTACTGGATGGGTGGAAGCAGGGGAAAGAAAAAAAGAGAGAATGCGGACCCCCTAAACATGGTCCCTAAACCCTTTCACCTTGCACAGAGCAAAACGTGTTGCACCTGCAGAAGTTGAAGGAACTGGAGTTTTCTATCCCTGAGTTATCAATCCCTGCTGCTGCTGTTTTGCTTTGCACAGGCACAGAGCAAGAAAGCACAGTCATTAGCCATTCATTCCAAAATGCTGATTTCTTTTGATACCATCTCTTACTAGATGAAACCAAAGGTGCCAAGCAGTTTCTTGCAGCTCAGGGTCTGTACATCTGCTGGGCAATGCTGCAAACAGCATCCCCTAAGCCAAAAATGGAAGCTTCACGCCATGCAGAAGTCCCAGCGTGTCACTCATGCTAAGGTTCAGAGGCTGCTGTGAGAAAGCCCATTTAATTAACACATCGTCCTCAAAGGAATTCTCTGCCCAGGACAAGACGGTTCTCAAGATTAGAAGAGCCAAGGGGAAAGTCGAGGACGGAGTTATTTTGCTGTTCCAAATGAGAGGAATACAGAGAAATGTAGTGTCATTGTGAGAGTTAAAGACAGAACGTGAGATACCCAGCAACCTCGCTGTTCTATCCCCCAATCCCGCAAGAATTTTGAAGTAACGTACCCCACCCCAATCAAATAGAAGCTTTTCATTTATTCAGTAAATAACAATCACTGTAAAGGGAAAGAGGAAGGTGGCTTTATCATTGCTAAGATTATAAATTCCTATAGGATATGTGCTGCCATGCCAACATGAACAAATACACGGAAAACAGATACCAAAGTGAGACACTTTAACTGGTGGAATTGAGGAATGCCTAGCATGTAATCCACTGTTCTATTATTAGTGATTATTTCACTCATGTTACCTTCCTTTGCTCAGTGTTTTTGATTTTCTAATAGCCATCAGTCATCAAATGGGTGAATGGGAGGTTGTGTTAACCTTAGAAATACTGCAATACTAAGAGTCAGGAAAGAATCTCAAGGTTCGTCACTATCTGCCCATACATATGCAGAAGAAACATGTCACCTTTAATTTGACAATATAATTCACAGCATACACCTAAGTGAGTATGTTTTCCAACAAGAAGAACGAGGAGTTCTTGTGGCACCTTAGAGACTAACAAATTTATTTGAGCATAAGCTTTCGTGGACTACAGCCCACTTCTTCGGATGCATATAGAATGGAACATATATTGAGGAGATATATATACACACATACAGAGAGCATAAACAGGTGGGAGTTATCTTACCAACTCTGAGAGGCCAATTAATTAAGAGAAAAAAAACCAATCCCTCGGATAGAGACAAGCACCTACAAGATCTCTATCAAGCATTCTTAAAACTACAATACCCACCTGCTGAAGTGAAAAAACAGATTGACAGAGCCAGACGAGTACCCAGAAGTCACCTCCTACAAGACAGGCCCAACAAAGAAAATAACAGAACACCACTAGCTGTCACCTTCAGCCCCCAACTAAAACCTCTCCAGCGCATCATCAGAGATCTACAACCTATCCTGAAAGATGATCCTTTACTCTCACAGATCTTGGGAGACAGACCTGTCCTCGCTTACAGACAACCCCCCAACCTAAAGCAAATACTCACCAGCAACCACACATCACTGAACAAAACCACTAACCCAGGAACCTATCCTTGTAACAAACCTCGATGCCAACTCTGTCCACATATCTATTCAAGTGACATCATCATAGGACCTAATCACATCAGCCATACCATCAGGGGCTCGTTCACCTGCACATCTACCAATGTGATATATGCCATCATGTGCCAGCAATGCCCCTCTGCCATGTACATTGGCCAAACCGGACAGTCTCTACGCAAAAGAATTAATGGACACAAATCTGACATCAGGAATCAAAATACTCAAAAACCAGTGGGAGAACACTTTAACCTGTCTGGTCATTCAGTGACAGACCTGCGGGTGGCTATATTACAACAGAAAAACTTCAAAAACAGACTCCAACGAGAGACTGCTGAGCTAGAATTGATATGCAAACTAGACACAATCAACTCCGGTTTGAATAAGGACTGGGAATGGCTGAGCCATTACAAACATTGACTCTATCTCCCCTTGTAAGTACTCTCACACTTCTTATCAAACTGTCTGTACTGGGCTAGCTTGATTATCACTTCAAAAGTTTTTTTTCTCTTAATTAATTGGCCTCTCAGAGTTGGTAAGACAACTCCCACCTGTTTATGCTCTCTGTATGTGTGTATACATATATCCTCAATATATGTTCCATTCTATATGCATCCGAAGAAGTGGGCTGTAGTCCACGAAAGCTTATGCTCTAATAAATTTGTTAGTCTCTAAGGTGCCACAAGTACTCCTGTTCTTTTTAGTAAGAAGATAGATAGATAGATAGATATACACATATACATATATAAATATACACACACACACACACACACACACACAGAGAGAGAGAGAGAGAGAGAGAACATGAAAAAATGGGGGTTGCCATACCAACTCTAATAAGACTAATCAATTTTTTCTCCTGCTGATAATAGCTCACCTTAATCGATTAGTCTCATTAGAATTGGTATGGCAACCCCCATTTTTCATGTTCTCTGTGTGTATATAGATCTCCCTACTGTATTTTCCACTGCATGCATCTGCTTTAGCCCACGAAAGCTTATGCTCAAATAAATTTGTTAGTCTCTAAGGTGCCACAAGTACTCCTGTTCTTTTTGATGATACAGACTAACACGGCTACCACTCTGAAACCTTTTCCAACAAGGTTTCACTGATTCCACTTGAAGTGACCTGACTCTACTTAAATCATTTTCTTGTGTCATGTTGACAGATTAGTCTGTAGTACAAACACCTTTGATGCAAAGAAATGTGGGCTGATTTGCTTATACACATGTATCTTCAGTACAGGACCACTTCTTTTTTTTTTTTTAAATAGATCTACTCCCAAAAGACAATCTCTAGAACCATTTTTATTTAAACTATATAGAACTTCTACAGCTAATCTCTGATTATCATTTTTACAGCACTTTGCACATATAAAGGGTTATGTCTGTGCTAGGCAACACTACTAATCTTGATTCATAATTCATACCCACACCACACAAGTCATTTGGGTTGCTTTTCTCTGTCCTTTTGCAGCCTTCTTACAATGGTGGTGGGAATTCTACTAATTCAAATAAGTAGATAAAGCAACTGCGCGTGGATCATTAGGATACACTTTGTTACTGTGATTTTTTTTTTTCTACAGTGACTTGGATCCTGCCAACCCTTACCAAATGTACACCAGGAAGTGCGAAGCTGCTGCACTGCATTGCAGCTTTGAGCAGGGTCTATGCATCAGTGGATAAGGATAAGGGTCTATGGATCAGCGGATAAGGATAAGGGTCTATGCATCAGTGGATAAGGATAAGGGCCTTAGCACCAGGCTGTACTAAGTCTGACACCTCTTGCGTGTTCACTCCCCTACTCTCAAAAGCTCAAGGTAAAAATGAGTCAGGTTGAGGGTGGCAAATGAAGACCCATTGACTTACGTGCTCTCCTCAACGCGCAGATGAACGGCTTGGCTACATGCTCCCTTCCTTGATCTCATTGCTTTTATTAGGCAGACATACATTAGTAGCCAAGTCGCAGCTCTCATTAATGCAGGATGGGATTCCCTGTGGTCCTTGCTCTCTGCTCAGTACTTTTTGCTTACGTGAGCCACACTCCGTGTCTGCACCATGCGGGATAAAGCCCAGCGAACGTGCTGTATCACTACAGCAAATTTATTTCTGCCCTGCTCATTTCAGACCCCCACTTTGTCCTCTGTTCTTAAGCAGAAAGTACTTGCTTACAAAGTAGTGCTAATAGGGTGTATCGTGTCAAACAGCATTGCCATGAGTCATGGCTATGTGGAGGCAATTGAAGTGGGGCGGGGGGGGTGAGGGCTGGTCCTGAGTCGATCCTGTTAGCTATTTCTAAGCACACTGACTCCACCAAGTATTTGTAAAAGAGCCCAATTGTAATTCCGAACACTCTTTGCCTGAGAAAAGGAGAAGAGAGGCAAGAAATCGGCTTTCCATAAAGCTCCCTGAAGGGCTAAGTGGAGTTATCGGTTGTGGATGGAGAGAATAAACATGTAGCTGCCTCCCTAAGGAGTGATTTAGTCTCAAGAGAAGCAGTCCAGCTGCTGTTCAAATGAATGATGTCAGGTTGGAATATCTCAGACACACTGAGAGCACGTCACAGAATATGTCACCGTGGGGGGTGGGGTGGAAGGGGAGGAAGGTGTGTTCTTAACTCAGGTTAGCTATCCCACATTAGCTAACTTGGGTTAAAATAGCAGTGAAGGCCAGCAAGTCAGCTTTTAATCTGCGTTAGCAGCTTCAGTTAAAGCCCACAGAGGAGCCTGGGGTTGAACTCAAGCAGCTAACCTGCATTAAAAGCTGAGTTACTGCGTCTTCACAGCTATTTTAACTCCGTTCCCGAACAGATGTTAGCCAACCCCAATTAAGAACATGCGTCTCTTTGCAGTGGGTTTACCCCTCACACAATGGAAGCTCAGGAGAGAAAACTGGCAATAAGAATTTGAATTATGAGCAAGCCCGTTGCCAACAGAGATAGTCCCAACAATCCCTTTGCTGCACTTAATGATAGACTTGTCAGTATTTATCTGAAAGAAGGTGAAGTTAGAAAGGCCCAGCTTAGAAATCTGCCTGCAGCATCACTCCAAGTTACAGCAGCAAAGGTGTCTTTCGGCTAGCAAGAAACTATTAAATCTCTGTTTATCCCATGGTAGAGTCCATGGTCTTAAAAAACACAGCGATGACTCAGAGGGCTGATTTTAGAAGGATTGAACCAGACACAAACTTGGATGGAAATATCCAAATTGGGGAAAAAGTTACATACATAATGGGACCCCGACAGTCCTATTCCCAAGCAACAGCTCCTACAAGTGAACTGAGACATGCAGAGGGTTGAGCTATCTAATATTCTCTTTCCACTAGTCTCTCTGTTTCCTTCTAATCCGTCTCTTTCCTGCCATATTTTTTCATCTCGTTTCCTCCCCATCTGCCCACCTTTGGTTCTTTTCAAGTATGGATTAGTCTGGTGCTATAAGCACAGAGCCAAAAACTACAGGGCTCTTATCCAGGTTCTGACACTCATTCCTTTCATGCATCTGACGAAGTGGGTATTCACCCACGAAAACTTATGCTCCAATACGTCTGTTAGTCTATAAGGTGCCACAGGACACTTTGTTGCTTTTTACAGATCTAGACTAACACGGCTACCCCTTTGATACTTCACTCCTTTCAGTAACTTTGGCCAAGTCACTGAACTCTCTGTCTCACAAGGCACTCAGCTACCTTGAAGACACTCAGCTACCATAGTGATCGACATAATGCGAGAAGCTGCATGGAACAGAACAGACAGGTATATTGAAAGATAAATGGTTACAAGACACTTTGAAAACCAAAAGGGCTATATGCAGTTAGTGCGCAGTACTATTATTAGCGATAACCAATAATGAGGGCTAAATAGTGTCTCTAGCCCAAACAAAATGAAGTCAAGGAGGATGGCCAAATGTAATTATTATAGGTGGTCTAGATATCTTCAATGTTTATCACTGCCACTGAATCATCATCTCCTACAAACCTTGGTTAGGGTTATACCAAACTGCAAGGCAACTAAGAATACAGATTTCACTGATTTGAGAATTCTACTAATGAAGATGCTCCGTGTAGCATAGAGTAACACTTTGAGACAGAAGGAGGTCACATGGCCCATCTAGGTTCATCCATCTACCATACCATCTAAGAAAACTTTAAAACAGTTTATTCAACAACATGCAAAACTACATTGATGTAGCTGCTATAATTCTGGATTACAGAAGCTCCACTGGAACCACTCCTACCACTGATTAGCAGATGAGCCTGACAACTGAAGTGCTCTCTGCATCAGAAAGCTGTGGAGTTTAATTAAAATTAGACTTGAATTTGGAGCCAGTTCCGATAGCACATTCCAATTGCAATGAAGGATTAAATAATTTATAGTCTGAAGAATCGAACCAAAGAGCAATATCCCCTTATCTACGGATTACTTCAGATATTAAAGATGATCTCATGGATGGGTACAACATGTCTCAAGCATCTTAGCCAACTCATTTCTTACATTTAATACCACTACAAGCTCTCTGATAACACCAGTTTTTACATGGGATCTCTGCAGGAAGTATGCAGGTATTCAGACCTGTATTCAAAATGTTGCCTACTTAGCATTAGTGCACAGATAAGAAAAACAGTTTCACTTTTGGTAACTATCTGCTTAGACCCAACACGTTGCTGTGAGACAACTGCATTTGTTTAGACTAGTACAGGTCCAAACTCACACTACATAAATCAGCCACGTTTTATAAGGGCTACTTTGACTAGGGATTTAGGAACAACATACATCACAGTCTTCTACTAGAGATTGTAAAGTGAAAGTCAAATTGATTTTGATTATGACTAGCAAACGTCGACTATTTTCCTTTCTGGGAACCAAAGTTTCCCCAAATGTTGGTAGCTAAAGGAGACTCACAAGAAGAGAGGGACTCAAATGGTGGTTGTATCTATAGTAAAGAAAATAGAACTGATGTATTTAGCAAGGATGATGAAACTTGGGAGTTTTACAAGAAACATGGCAGAGAAAGACCTCATACAGAGCATACAAGATTCCTTATCTGGCCATGACAATAGGGACACAATAAATTTCTAACCATTGTTAACATGGGTTCACCCCCACGGCTTTTAGCAGTATTGGGATCCCCAGTGGAGGGGCAATGCCATAGGCAGCCAGCAACTGATCTCTACTCCCTACGTTGCCGACACCAGTAGAGCCAAACTGGTTTTAGTACAGTGGAAAAATTTTCCCTAGTGCAGATAAGGTTTTTGAGGTTGAGTATCTCTAGATATTCAACATAGCCCATACTGTCTACAATGTTTCTGGAACATGTCTTAGGAAGCTGCGGCATGGGAATAATTACAGCCCCTTTGATGTTTTCCTATTATAATTTTTATTGATATAAATGCCTAGACAAGATCAGATTCCACGAGGCCGATCAGGATTCAAAAGGCTAGATTAGCCTATATATATGTAGCCAAAACAAACGGTTGCCATACCAAATTAACAGCTGTTTAAGCATCTCCAAACCACTAGGTTTAACCCCTTTCCCTAACCAAAACCAAAACAAAAAACAAATCTTAATAAACATTCATTATTCCCCTGCAGGCAGGTAGGGTTTTCAGGGGATAAAAGTCACAATTAGTGCCTGGAGAATCCAAGTGCCCTGATATACTTTTGTCTATAATTGGCTTTTTCTAACCGCTTATGGGAAATAAGGTTGATGCCCAGTACATACTGAAATCCACTAATTGCAAGGCTGAACGATTTTAATGCTTAATTCAGAAGTAACAAGCCTGTGTATACATATTTATCTTAATGCCAGATTTGCAGAGAGCTTTAAAGGTCACTCCATCATTGTCAATACCTATCTCCCTGGGCTACGTAGAAAAGAAATGGAATTCATTGCACTTTTAATGAGGTACTTAAGTATTTATAAAGGAAGATTCACCTTGAGTCCTAGCAGTTCTCTTTTCATTCATGTGCCGGGTTATGCGACAATGGGAAAAAAAAAATCACAAATGGGATTTTCCTATTTACAAGCTTTATGATGTTTCATTAGCACCATAAACAAAGCTCCCAGTTGTCACCTGGGCAAAGGAACAAGATGGGAGCTTATATAAGAACAAGGTGAAAAATACAGAGCAGAACAGAAGTGCAAGACAATGCAACTCCGCATTAATGAATATGTTGCTGCATGCATGCCAAATTACTCCTTGCCCAGTAGCAGCGGTAAGGTCAAAGACAGAAGCTAATAGCTAGGTGTTTCTTCTGCACACTGAGGATCACACTTCAACCCACGTGAACTCAGACAGGCCTATTCACAACTTTTGTTTTTTAACCTGAAGCTCTTGAGAGTAAAAGAGTGGATCTACAACAAGCTTCAGAATTACTGCTACCCAGTGTGAAGGACTACACCCAGCACTCAGCGCTACCTGCACCATGCACACGTACACCGTTGTGGATGTCCCAGAGAACTGCAGGATGCAGGCCATTGTCCAAGGCAACATGATGCACTACATAAATCCCAGGATTTATGCATTAGGTGATCTGGGATTCATCCCCAATAACCCACTGTTTGCTCTTGGACAAATTGCTTATTTCCTCAGTTCTTTAGATGTCCCATCTAGAAAAATGAGTTAATGATATTTATCAACCTTTGTGAAGCACATTGAGAGCCATCGATGAAAAGTACCACTCTGGTCAGATTAAACACAGAGCTAATCACCAGAGTCTAAAATGTCCTCGACCTTTTTTTTCCTTTGGAAGAGGGGAGGGGAGCAGAGTGGCACTTTGTAGCCAAAAAAATCAGAATGGAAAGAGAGAGAACTCAAGGGCAAGGAACCAAAATGAATTGGTCAGGAACTTCACAATGGCAGATCATCTCTAGCAAGCTATTTCTGTCTCGTTGGGAGCCCCACAGACAAATTGGATGACGTATACTGTGGTCACAGTGTTACCAAATGAAAGCTACTTGTGAATGATGACCGCTGGCCAAGCAGCTGATATTTTCCCCCAGCCACTATATTTCATCACACAATGTTTAATATCTCAGTATCCTGCTAACACAGATGTTGACATTTTCCTTAGGTGCAATTAAATTCTCCTGGAAAGAGCAAATTTACCATGCAGACAGCAATTTGAACTGGAGCTTTGAGCTTGTGCAGGTGAAACATTTTCCTTTAACAGCAAAATTGCTTGCTTTAAGCTTCATCGCTTTTGCATCAGACAATAGTAGCCCTCCCATACACACACACACACACACACACACACACACACACACACACACACAGCTTTTCTGTGCAACATGCCATGCCAAATACAGTTCCTGTTTTTAACTTAAAGCCATACATTTTATTTATCCTTTCCCCTTTCATTTGAATAAATAAGAATTTAGGCACCCAACCAGATTTTGGATATTTATAATACAATAACGAAGGGAAAGGACTAGTAGAGATCAAGATGGGACCTGCATAGGGGCCAGATTATCTCACACCTGCATACTGTGGGATTTCCTGAATCTTTTTGTGAAGCATCCAGGATGCTGGCCACTATCAGAGGCAGGTCACTGGACTAGATGGACCTTGGGACTAAACTAATATAGCAATTTTTATGCTCCTTTGGAGGTAGTGGGTGTATGAAGCCGATTTAATACAAAGAGAATAAAGTACCATTTCCCTAATACATCACAGCAAGTCTACTAGTTATTGTGAGTGCAGAGCTAAACCAGGCACAGTTCAGAATTAGGAACTGGAAAACAAAGCAACGCCTTCTGAGCACAACACTGGGCCTGTATTTAGAGCCTTATAAGCCACCTGGAACCCAATGGGACCTGACTACAAGTGTCAAGTTCGGCTCAGGCTTGGGTCAGGTCTGGTCGGCTCTGATCACCTCCTCCTGCCCACAGGGTCAGCATGGCCGTGGCTGCATGCCCCGTTCCTGCCAGCTGCTGCCCCCTCGCTGCGCTTTGTGCACTGTGGAGTGAGTGTGCCAATGAATCACACCACCTCTCACCCCGCAGCGCACACAATGCAGCAAGGCAGCAGTGGCCAGCTGGAGCAGGACATGCAGCTGTTGCCATGCCGACCTCAAAGGCAGGAGGTGGCCGGAGATGGATCCGAGGCACAGGATGTGGGAAGCGGGAAGACTCCCAGCAGGCCGAGCACCAAGGACAAGGCAGTAGCGCTGACACAGGTTCAGGGGGAAGGTATCAGGTTTGGTCGGGTCTGAAAACAACTCAGCACTCTTGGGTCAGGTTCATGTCTGGGTCCAGCTTTACAATTAGGCCTGAGTGCACCTCTGCCTGTGAGCGTGTGCAATGCTCTGAGGAGGCTGACGCAGACGGAGCGCTTTCCATGAAGCTGAACTTTACAGAGGGAATCGCAGCACAAAGCATGAAATCGGCAGTGAGCCGTCTGCTCAGAGTGGCCTCTCCAGTGACAACCAGCCCTTTGAGGTGGAGCGAACTGTAAAAAGGGCCTTGTAATGCTGATAATCCAACAAAGGATCGGACTGCTGAAAGACATGAGTTGCAATAACCAAGTTACCTACCTTCATCAGAAATACGGCTGCACCAATAGCAGGTGTTTTGTGCATTCCTGCTTCACTCCCATTCCTCACCAGCCATGACTTGAGGTCAAAGTTCATCACTCTGCAATAAGAGTCCAATGAGCCAAAGACCCTCTCTAGGCACTGCAAAACCCCTGCTATGGCACCGCAAGTCGCTGGAAGCAGAGGGGGGTACATCGTGGTCTCTGACTGCTGCGTCTTCCTCTTCATATTGGAGTAGCACTTTTTAGCCCAGTGTGATAGGTGCTGTACAATGCCACAGTGAGCGACAGGCGCCATTGCAAACAGAGAGTCTAAATATAAATAGACAAAACAGTCAAAGAATGGGAGGAGAAACAGGTTGAGAGAGGCAAAGTGAGTTGTCCAAGGTCACACAGCAGGTCAGTGGCAGAGACGGGAGACTCCTGACTATAGCTAGGCAATTTAATTAATTTATTTTTCAAAACCTATTTTCACTGAAAAATGCAGGATTTGTGCTGGTTGAAACATTTTGCAAATTTGGCTCAATTTCCACTAATTGTTTTGCTTGGGGAAAAAAATTGGAAATATCAAAATGGTTCATTCTGGCATTTTCAAGACTGAATATTTTGACATTTCCTTTTGGAAAAATGGTTTCATTTCAGAATTTCCCCTTCATTTGATTACCTCAAACTCTAAATGAAGCATTTTGTTTCAGGGCCACCAAAAATGTATCAGTGAACCTGAACTGAAACTTTTTTGGGGGGTTCACCAAAATTTTAAAAACATTTTATTTTATTTTGGACATGCCCAGGAACCAAATAGGCAGTTATTTGCATTGCCCTACTCCTGACTTGACCAGTGCCCTCTCAACTGGACCACTTCGCTTCAAATTCAGGCATGCTACCTTGCCAGAACCATACAGAGGAGGAAAGCGAGGGATAGACGGGGCCAAGGAGAAGAGGCTGATCTCAACCTTTCTTTAATCTACTTCGCAATAGTCTAGGTGGCTCTTTTCCAGACCAGCCAATGAAGTCAGGACTCAGAGCACTTGATTGTTATACAAACCCTAAAATATGCTGCTAACAAGTGTGATCGTGCTGGGGCTCAGGGGTAAATTCTGCCTTACAACGTGAACACCTTCTTAGTCTGTGGCTCAACTGCCCGGCCAGTGTTGAAAAAAATTGACAGAGGGCACTGAAGGAAAGCTTGCATTTACCATAGTTCCTCTTGTATGCAGACTCCACCGCTGGCATGTCTGATTACTGCAGGAGGGGGGGAAAATCAGAACAAATATCAACTTTATGGCATAGTTCTGCAGGCTGCTGAGTCCCTCCCAGAAGATCCACGGGAGCTGAGAGCTCAGGAATGCGCAGAACCTTGCAGGATCAGGTTCCCAAGGTGCAATACTTAGAGCCTGAGATCCAAAATGTTTGGTCCATTTTATGAGCTGATTCCCACGCTAATCCTTCTCTTTGGCTCTTCAGAGCCAAGATGCCAACCACTTCCCAGACCAGAATAGCAAGCCACAGGCCTAATGAGTCTCTGCTATATGTGTTCAAGTCAAGTTTTGTTTGTTTAGTCTAACTGAAATGTAACACAAGATGAAGAATACGTCTGAAAACCGAACTTCTTGGGTCTCTGATTATGTTCGCTCACAATGCATTAAAAATTGAAAAGAGCGGCTGCCCAGGGGCTCTTGTACTCTTTGCAGCCCTATGTAGGTAATTGAAAAGTGGATGTAGAAGAAGTGGTTATGTACCGTTCTTACAAACATGCAAAGCTCGAGATGCACAGAAATGCCTGAAGAAAGAATTACAACATACTAGAACTGTTTTTAAAATGTCCCCATCTCCTCTCATCCCACATGTGGAATAAACTTAGAATTCCACAGATCTCCTTTTTGGGGATTTGGGCATACAGTTTTTGTATGATCTTCACTAAATCAGTTTAGAAAACCCAACCTAAGTAAATAGATTGACCTTGAGTCTCATGTGTAAAGAAAGACTGAACCTATTTAAGGAATCCCGATCTTCACCTGGTGATAATCAACAGCTTCCCCATTGAAGGGGGAGGGATAGCTCAGTAGTTTGAGCATTGGGCTGCTAAACTCAGGGTTGAGAACTCAATCCTTGAGGGGGCCATTTAGGGATTTGGGGCAAAAATCTGTCAGGGGGTTGGACTAGATGACCTCCTGAGGTCCCTTCCAACCCTGATAGTCTATTAAAGTAACCAGGACTACACTGACACCAGCTGAGGAACTGCTCCATTGTCTTTTGAAAGCACACCATCTACAAGGTGAGTCTTCACAACCCTGGTCGACACTTAAAAATGACATTGGCCTGGCTACATCAGTTAGGACTGTGAAAAATTTTGTGCCCTGAGCGCCATAGTTATGTCATCCTAATTCTTCCTTCAACCTGGCTGCCACCTCTTGGAAAGGTGGATTAACTAGATCAACAGAAAAAACCCGTCTGTCGACATAGGAAGAGCATATGCTACAGCAACAGCACTGTAGTTGTGCCACTGTCGTGCAGGCCTGGCCTCAGCTGTCTTTAGTTCTCAGACTGGGTTTCTTCCTGGCTTTTCAGGCCTTCAGTTTTAGTCAACTTTCACTTGTCCATTTATTTGTTTTTTTTCCACCCAGCTTCATTTTGCTTCACTTAATTTGTCCCATTTGAATGTATAGTCTCAGACACTTTTGTTCTTGCTTTTGGATGTAAACAGTCCTTTATATTACATTCCCTCTTGTTTCCTTTTGCTGTGTTAGTTGTCTGTATTTCTGGATGAGACGTAAAAAAGGGTTCTGACACATAGGCGCTGACTTCCCCTCTTTCCCCTGGGTGCTTGACCCCCTCTGCCCCTGGCCCCGCTCCCATTCCACCCCTTCCATGAGGCCCCGCCCCTTCCCCCACTTCCCCAAAGTCCCCGCCCCAACTCCGCCCCCTCCCTGCCCCAATTCCAACTCCTTCCCCAAATCCCCGCCCCGGCCCCGCCTCTTCCCCACCTCCTCCTCCCCCAAGTGTGCCACATTCCCACTCCCCCCCTCTCCCCCTCAGCTTGCTAACGCTGGCAAACAGCTGTTTGGCAGTGGCCGGGTGGGAAGCGCTGGGAAGTAGGCGGAGGAGCGGGAATGTGGCACGCTCGGGGGGGAAGGAGGTGGGGTGGGCAGGAGGGGAACTTGGCAGAGCACCCACTAATTTTTCCCCATGGGTGCTCCAGCCCCGGAGCACCCACAGAGTTGACGCCTATGTTCTGACATATTGCAGTTGTCTTCGAAGTTCCCACAGCACTTTATGCAAGAGTTAACCCCGGTGTCCTTGCCAAATTCTAGCTTGGGTAACTGCAGTCTGCCAAACTAAATTCCATTTGTAGTTTCAACTGTATCGGGTTCAACTTCACTTCCCATCAAACTGTTAGATAGCAATGATGCAAGCTATTGAATAGCTGCCAATTTGCACCCAAGAAGTGGCTGCATTTCATTTGCAGGTAGAAGGGCTGAAGTTGTACTACTTATACAAGAGCTGAACTTGACCCCAGATTTGTAAAGCACTCTGTGAGGAAAAGTTACTTATAGAGCTAAGATTATGATTAAATCACTTTTTATTTTCCATTTCTTTGCATTTTTTGAGGAGACAGACAGTCTTCATGGTAAATACCCCGGACCTCCTGTGAGGAATTCTAGTCTATGCCTGTAGACATCCTGCGGCAGTAAAAGTTTAATTTTTATAACACCTAAACTAAATTTGACTTGACAGTGTCCTTTTCATATATGGTAATACTTATTATCTATTATTTTATAATCCCCAAAAGTGTGATAGGCCTATGATATTAAATATGTCAGGAGGCATTTTTCAAGCAGAAATGGCATGTTTAGACTGTTAAGCCTGTCAAAGCCATTCAAAGCAAGCTCTGGTTTGCATAAAATGAGATCTTCCAAACAACAATTAAAAACCAAAAACAGTCACTTTTTTCAAAACAGACTAACTGTTGATGGAACCTGTAACAGGGCGCGCTCACTTCATGCCAGCGCGCCCAGTTTTTTTCCTCTCACAGTGCCCCCTCTTGGCTGCTGTGTTTGTCGGGTGGGTCTTTGGTGACTCAAAGCCGAGTTACACACAGTTCATGTGAGAAGCAAAACAAACCCCTTTCAGGGTATACAGCCAACCAGGCATATCTCAAAGCTCTCAGTATTGTCCTGCAGCTCTCCCCAGGCTCAATCCTTTACTAGTCCAACAGGGCCCATCACAATCCCCTTCAATGTTGCTGTAGCCCTCCCTGGGCTCAGTCCTCAGCCAGTATGTCCACCAGGGCTCATCACAGTACCCGCAATCAGGAGCAGCACCAGGGTTTTTGCCGCCCTAGGCGGCAGCACTCCTCCTCTAAGCATTCGGCGGCGGGGGTCCTTCCGCTCCACGTGTTCAGGGCACTTCGGCAGTGGGTTCCGGAGCGAGTGAAGGACCCGCCTCCGAATTTCCGCTGAAGACTCGGAGCGGAAGGACCCCCCGCCGCCGAATTTCCACCAAGGACGGCAAAATGCCGCCCCCCCAAATCCTGCCACCCTAGGCAACTGCCTAGGGTCGCCTAGTGGAAGCGCCAGCCCTGCCCTCAGTTGGAGTCTGGCTAGTTTGCAAAGGTTCCTGCTCTGTGGAGAAGCGCCCCCTGGGTTTCTTCCCTGGTGACTCTTTGCCTTCCCTGGAGTCCTCAGGGACCCCAACTCTCCAGCTGAGCCACTCCTCTTGAACTCAGTTCATGGTCCCCAGCTCACACGCTGAGTCAGTCTCAGTTCAACCCCCTTCCCGGGTGTATCAAAGTCCAACAGTCAGCCCCATCCCTGGACCTGTTTCAATGCCCTTTCTCAGGGCTTGGCCACTTCCCCAGTGGCTAAGGGGGGACCTGGGCTTGCCCACTACTCTGGGCCACAACCCAGGGACCCTCTAAGTAGCAGCCACGTGCCACATCCATCTAACTAACTTAATTTCCCTGGGCCACTTCCCTGCAACCCTTACCTTTCTCAAGTCCCAGCAGCCAGCCAGGAGCACCTTTCTCACTCCCCCAGTCCCTGCCAGCAAACGGAACTCTTTCTGGCCCCGCAGCTCCCTTTATTCATGCCTGCTGGGCCCTGATTAGATGCTTTCCATGCAGCCTCTTTCTGATTGGTTACATCCCATGCAGCTGCTCTAGGCAGGTTGGAGGACTCTCCTCTTTCGCTCTTTCTGGGATGGGGTGTGGTAGGACCACAAGGCTTTCAGCAGGAAGGCTCGGGGTCTAATACACCCCATCACAGAGTCCAAAAAACTTTCCTTTAAAAAAAACAACAGGATGTTTATTATTGGGGGTGGGATAAGGGAAGGGAATATCACATTTCGTATTTATTTTTCTATTTAATAGATTATCATCTGCAGTGGGGGTGGCACTACGACATGGAAATATTTATTCTGAGAAAGAGCATTGATTTCTTTATTATTCCAATTCCCCTCCTCAATCAATAACCTTCGCGGCTTTTTTCCAAAGTTAAATTAATGCAGATGTGGTTACTGAACCAACCCTTCATTTAAATCATATTTAGGTCAGATCATTAGCTGGTGTAAATCAGCATCGCTCCACTGATGTCAATGGAGTTACTTTAGATCAAACAAGAATTCTGGCCTGTTCATCTAAATTCAAGAGATACCCTCATCTCTTACTAGCTACCATTGCAGCATTTCTCAATACCAGATCTCAAAATCAGATCCATTACTTGAAAGCTCTAATTTCTTGCAGCCAACGAACGTCGGTTCTGTAATGTTTCTGTTTTATCAGTGTTATTTCCAACAATCCACCACTAGGCTTTCAGGTGATTTTCTCAAAGTCACTGCCTAGGCAGCCGTCTCAGTGGGCTAGAACAGATGAAGTCAGAAACAGAACAGGAGTTTAGCAAAAGGGATTAAAACGGCAGTAAACAACTTAATGACAATGTTATGAGTTCTTGATTGCCCATCTCAAGCATCAAATAGTAATGAGCCACCGCTACCACCAGGTGATTAGTTACCAAAAATAGAAATAAGAGCAATTTGTAACTGATTTATTTATCAAAAGGTTTGGAATAAGCTATTTCAAATTCACCAAATGATCCAAGGCCTGATGCAGCTCTCGTAGAAATCAATGGGAATTTTGCTCCTGATTTCAGCTGGAATAAAACCAGGGCCTCTCATGGTGACAAGCTGGTGGTTGTGCTTTTAGGGTGAAATTAATTCCTATGCAGACAGCTTACACAAAGACAAAGCACTTCCGTCCCACTTAAACCCTCAGAAAATGATTTGGTTTAGCAGAGCTCACTAAAATCACCAGCTTAAGGGACTTGAGTGGTGTATCAGCATAGTGTGGGCCTTTTGCATTGCGGTCAATTTCACCGTTAAAGAATCTTTCTGTTAAATGGTAAAGCACAACGGTGACTATAGCAAAGACATTTCAATGGAAAAAAAAACACTAAGCAGTCAAATAATGAGTAAATATGGTGCATTTAGCTTTACTGCTATTCAAACGGCAGTAAAATTACTTGTAATTTGTTTCCCCTCTAATCAGTGGAAGCTATACTCAAATAAATATCTTTATTTCAGCCATTTCTGTGAATGGTACCAAATAGGGACTTGGCAACGTTATTTCCCACTAGAGTTTCCAAAATAATGAAAACCACCAGAAACGCAGCAAATTGGTGCTGAGTATAGACTAACTGCCCCTATAAATAATAAAGATATAAAACATGAATCCATATCTCAACCCCCAGAACAGGTCAGCGATAACAATGAACAAATATTACAAAAGAACATAAGAATGGCCCTACTGGGTCAGTCCAAAGGTCCATCTAGCCCAGTATCCTGTCTTCCGACCATGGCCAGTGCCAGGTGCCCCAGAGGGAACGAACAGAACAGCTAATCATCAAGTGATCCATCCACTGTCGCTCATTCCCAGCTTCTGACAAACAGAGGCTAGGGACACCATTCCTGCCCCTCCGGGCTAATAGCCATTGATGGACCTATCCTCCATGAATTTATCTAGTTCTTTTTTGAACCCTGTTATGGTCTTGGCCTTCACAACATCCTCTGACTATTAATGATGATAATGCATTTTAATATACAACCAAGGCATCTAGGATCCTTAGCAAAAATCTGAAATCAATCAACAACCGACAATTTGTCCAAATAGCACCCACTAAGACAACACCAACACTGTAGTAAGCATCAGAGCCTGGAAAGGATATTTTTTAAAAACAATCTTTAGCTGTGCTCAGAAGAATGCCATAGATTTATTCCAGTGAATTATTAGTGTGAGAGCATTCCAGATTCCTGGGCTATCAATGGAGAAAACCCCAACTGGGAGTCTCCTCTGGACCTAAGGACAGTCAGTCATTTTGTTTGTCATTTGGTTGTTGCTGTAGCAGAGCACAGAAGAAAGACTCACATCACACAGCATGAAATGTCACCCTGTGTAAGGTCCCATCTTGTGAGCCTAACCTGGCTAAGATACCACTGTAATCAATCAGGCCTTTGATGAAGTGCTACCTAACTCTCAATTATGTTGAAGGAAAATTCATGCATTATCAATGAGAAAACAGACTCTGTGGGCAATGGATCTAATTCTCCACTACACCTTGGGTAGCCATTTAGACTACACAGTGAGCGCAAAATGGACATAAAATGCAACCATATGATTTTATAACAATTTACACCCATTTTGCACAGGTGTAATGATACATGAGGTGCAAGGCAAAAGAGAATCTGGCCCAGTATGATTACATCCCTCATGTTCACGGGTTAATACAGATGGTTTCCTTCATGTTTAAATAACCTGATTCTCACGGCACACAACTATTCTTGAAAACTTGAATGTCACCAACTGGGTAAGACGGTGGGTTCCCTGATGTCAGCCAGTGAGGGATTGTGCTTTTAAAATTTTAATGCGTCTTGATTAACATTTCAGATAATGGCTTCATTTATACACATACAGTTATGGCATTTTCTTTAATGAGAATCAGATTTAGCAGGTCTTAGTCCAATTCTCAGTGGACAGCTGTTCACATCACAAACACCCCCACAACTGATGTTAATTGGCATACTCAGAGGTTAAAAGCCTGCTGTTAATATTTAAGCCTCAGTGACTCAGTCCCCACTTATTTGCAGAGTTTGGCTTGTGTATATACCTCCGTGCCTAGCTGAACTATGTGCAGGCTCAGCACAAGGCCTATGCACCCAAAAAAGTTCCCTGGATGCCCTCAAAATAAGGCCTAAGTGGGTTATCCGTGGTGCACCTTCTCCTGCATAGGAGTGAAAGCAGAACTGCCAGTTCCCTTGGTTATTTCAAATCCTGATTTACTGCAAAATGCTTTTATCCTCATTATATTTTTCTTTCTGTAGAGCTGTTCTGTTATCAGCTAGTAGGTGAACCACTATGCTGCTGGTGTGAACATTTCAAAGTCCTTAGAGATATGTTAAAGGTGTTATACAAAATAAATCAAGGAAAATTCATCAAAATTCCAGCAGACGTTGCTAAACTGAAGTGTGTACCACGTTCAGCACATGCTTTCTGGTGGTCACAAAAGAAGATATAAAATGCCTTATTAAAGATATGTCACTGGCACCAAAACAACAAGGCCATTTTGCTAATGCAGAGACAAAGCCAAATGGGGCATTTTTAAACCAATGGACAGAGTTCCTCTGCCAACCCTCTCTTCCGCTGTTTTCATTTTGCTGAATGTCTGGTACTTAATGAAATCATTTTGTCCCATGAATGCTGGTAGAGTGCAACAACTCCCCCATTATAATTCTTATTTATATTACCATAGCATTTAGGAGCCCTAGTGATGGATCCGGACCTCCTTGTGCTAAACAGGGACTCTCCTTTTGCTCTAACTGTAAAAAAAGTCACAACGGATGAGCACAGACAGGCAGGAGAGTACAAAGAAACAAGAAGAGAATATTGGTGTGCATGACAGGCTGTGGTCTCAGTACACCAGCAGCCTGTCAAGTTTTGTGTGGGCTTTACTGCAAAGCAGGGATTTGAAGGGGGAGAATGAGTTAGTTTTGTAGATATTTACAGGGAACGTCTCCCAAGTGTGATGAGCAGCATGGGAGAAAGCATAAAAGTGCTTGCTTGAAAATGTAACAAGTGGGTGATGGAGGCTGGCATCCTGTGCCAGTCGGAAGTGGGAGTTGACCTCTCAGTAGCGAATGAGAGATGAGAGGTAGGCTGGGGATTGGCTGTGAAAGGCCTTGAAGACAAGTAGCTTATGTTTGATATGATAAAGAAAGGGAAGGCAGTGGAGGGATGCAAAGAGAGGAGTGACATGGTCAGAGTGACAGGTCAGAAAAATTACCGCTAGAGCAGCATTCTGAATGGGTATGTGTGGGACAAGACTGCATTTGTCAAGGTCAGTTGTTGTTATAATTGGCCTGAGGCAACCAAGAGAGACTAGACTTATTGGGCCAGTTTCAGGAAAGCTGTAAAGTTCACCTTCCCCCCTTAGCAAAGCCCTTTCCTCATGAGAAGAGATCCAGATTTTGTCTTGTCTTGAGGGAGGGGAGGCAGCTTTAATATCTGCCAGTGCCCTCTAGGAACTCAGCTGGAGGGAGCTCTAAAATGAGGTGGTGGAATAGCACTCTTTCCATCTGCAAATCCTGCAGTCCTTACTCACAGAAGCCTTCATTAAAGTCAATAAGCCAAATCCCAAGAAGTGCTGAACACTTGCAACTCAATTACCTTCAGGGTGAGTTGCAAGCCCTCAGCACCTCTCCGGATTTGGCTGATTGACTTCATTGAAGGCTTCTGTGAGAACAGACTGAAGGATTTGGAATATGGATGGAACACTAACATAGGTGCTGAGCGCTTTCAACCCCCAATGGTTTATAATAGCACCCTCTGAGGACTGGGTCCATTGACAATAATCATCAAAAATACTACTCTCAAGAGTTCCAGAACCTGAATCAAAGAGTCCTTAATGAAAATTACTCTTGCTCTTTTTCTCAGATAACCAGGGAAATAAAAAACATTGGAAATCAGTGGCCTGGAGCTCAAGTTCTCCCCAGAGCGAAGTGAAAATCGGACCTCAAATATTTGTGGCAAGATCTTCAGATGGGATGAATCAGAACAGCTCCACTGAAGCCAATGGTGCTACATCAATTTATGTCAGCTAGAGATCTGGCCTATCAAGTTGTGTTCCAAAGCTAGAACCTATGTTTTCTGAATAAGTTCTAAATTTAGTCCCATGTTCCCTTTCCTACTTAGGCTCACCAAATTTTACAATCCTTCCTAAAGGTGGCAGAGTTATTGTGTTTGCTTTAGTTCTAAATATGATAAACCCAGCCAAGGATCCTTTATGCCAGAACTTCTAAAATGAGTCATAGCAACAAATTAATATCACAGCACAGCCAGAGCAATCAGAGTGAATGTGAGTTGGTTGGTGTGACTAGTGATCTGAAGCAATGCTAAGAGGGAGGAAGGGAGCAAGAGGATGTTTGATCACTTGAAGGCCTTAAAAATGCAGAGTGAAAGGGTAGGGGTAGGGGTAAGGTTCTTGCCAAGATCCAGACTTTGGAATCTGTGCTAGTAATAGCCCTAAACCCAGATCCTATCAAAGAAACAAAGGAACAACTAGCTTTCAAATACTTTGTTTAAATCTGCAGATAAATTTAGACTACCCATCTATTTGGTAGTGGCACATGAAACTCAGTTTCAATTTGCAAGGGTGTATTCTAATTGGACATACTAGGTACATTTAGAAGCATTAGCAGGTGCCTTCAGCCTGAGTGTACCGCAGCTCAACAGATGCATTCTACCTGGAGAATGTTTTCACCAAGGGTTTTCTACCTGCCAGACCTGGAACATTTGCAGCAGAGCCTGTGCATTCTATCTGATGGGAGTACCTGGAACATTCAGCATCAGTCATGTAGGGGGAATGGACCACAAGCTTTGATTCCTGGGATGTAAATGTGATAGAAAATTAAAGAGGAGAAAGGTCTGTACAATACCCTGTGCACTGAAAACCAGGGCAAATAAACACTAAAAAAAATTAGCACATACCATTTCCAGTGCCCAAAACTCTCCAGAGTTTTGCTGGTTACCTCTCTGTGCATCACAGAAAGGAAGCCAAACAGTCCCCAGTGGAACCCAATGTGACAGGAAATGCAATGTCAACATTTAAAATATGCCTTTGTTACATACAGCAGGTTGAGATCCAATGCCTCTTTGCATATTGCATTAGGAAGGGATGTGTTCATTACACGTCGTATTGTTTGCAAGAATATACTGGATCTGGTCAATTGGAGTCTACTGTGAATTCTCAGTCAGACAGTCCTGTGGCTTGCTGTGGCATATGGCAGTGATATCTGCTCCATCCCCTCCTTAATGCACTAGACAAATCTTTTCAATATGTAGAATCAAGTGCCAGGAATATTTTTCAATATTATCTTCATTTAAGAGGTTTTGGTGGTTGTTTGGCTGGTTGGTTTTTCAATATGGGCAGAAGCATATTTTCGCCAAGATTCCTTCTTTGAGGCTTATTTTCAATCTTCTCCAAAACCCAGGACATTACCTAGTTATCAGAGAAGTAATATATTTCAGAAGTTGTCTTTGGGTAGTTACATGCTGAGTTTAATCTATGACCAAAGCTCAAGTAGATGAAAATGCAAATTGGATAGGTCTTTATCCATTAAAACAATCTCAGCAATTATCATCTGCTCTGCAAAACAAGACACTAGTGTGACAGTGGACTCCACAAAAGGTAGCTCTTTATGACTGCCATTGCCATGACAAGACTCAGGGTCATTTTAGACCCCATTTTCTCATTCCTTAGACCATCTTTGGGAGATGCTTTCCTGCGGGAGAGAAGGACTTTACTGCTGTCTAGCATCATCCTCAGCTGTAGAAGTAGCTCTGAAGCTTCAGATGAGACCAGCTCTGCTTTTAGCAGCCAGAGCACCAGGGAATAGAATACAGTCACATCTTGAGAGGGAGCAAGACGGTGGCCCAAATTTAAAAAGATGTTGAAAACCCTCTTGTTCCCCACCCAGCCCAGTTCACCCAGCCTGCATCACCGGTTCCCAGGTGCAGTACAGTGAGGAAGAACCTATCCTTAGAGGACACAAGCTCCCACAGCAAAGTAAATAAATCAGAAGCACAGAAACAATGAGCCCTGAGCGCTGCCCAGTGCCATCATTTTCTCTGGACAGCAGTGGAAGCTGAGGATGTTCACCACTTCCAGAACTGGGCCCAATTGGTGCCAGTTTTTATGGAGTCCCAGCACAAGCGAGATTACAAACCCCTGGGTTCTGCACTGTGATGGCAGCAGTTCATAGGACAAAAGCCCAAAGGTGGGGTCATTTGACACTGAATCCCCTTTTTTGAAAGACTGTTTTTTAATGCCATTGTTATTACACCAACATAACGAACAACTGCTGTTTACAACAACTTTGCTTATCGTCTTGGGAGACAAGAAGGCTGCTTGCCTTGAAGCACTATTGCCTTCACAGGCACTAAAGGAAATGAGAAATCGGAGTGGGTGGGGATGATATTTAGCAGGGAAGAGTCATAAAAACATCTGCCAATTTCACACAAAACTTCTCTTGGACCTATGTGTTCATCCCAGCTGAAAGAACCAAAATGGTTCATGAAAATGTAAACAGCTCCTTTTTCCTAGACCAGAAGTGCAATGCTAGCAACAGCGTGCTGTGCATGGGACAGCAGATAATGTAGGGGCTTGAAAAGCACATTGCAAAACAAGAAAAGAGACTCAGAATTTATTGTCATCCAGATCTACCTGGGTATTCATATGGCCCTCATCACTGCAGTACCTGTGTACCAGTGCGGTTTCACCTGGCATTTCTTTGCATGTTGTACTGTTGTGAAACTAAGTATAGCCAGGGGATTAACAACTACCCCAAAGACTGCAGCAGCAATAGATCCTAAGGGCCTGAGGCTCAGAGATGGTAAGCATTTGTCACCCCATTAACTTCAGCTGGAACCATGTGCACTCAATACCTCTAGAAATCAGGCCCCAGGGATCTTTAACCAAAGCCTATTGAATTCATCAGAAAGACTCCCACGGATTTCACTGAATGTTGAATCAAGCCCCAAAGCAGGTCGTTGGAGTATTAAGTACCTGTTCTCAGTGATTAATCAAACAAATGGAACTTATTATGTGCGGGAAAGTTTCTGAAAAAAAAATCCAGATTTTAAGTAAACAAAGTGGGAAATTCTTCCTTCCTTCCCCATGGCTAATCCACAGCTGTGCCATACTCTTCACTCTGTTCTGAGGACAGGCTTGGCACAATGCACACTAGCCCCAAAGCACCTGGTGGGTCTGTGCACACTTCAGGGGCACGGGGTCCTTCTCTTCTGCCACCCGATCCTAATTGAGGGAGAGAAATATCTCAGCCTTGGCTATTGCACTCTGCCTGCCATACCAGAGATGTTGCCTCCTGCCCCCAAAAGTCAGGCTGACGGTTCTATCTAAGGCCTAGCCCATGCAAGACTAGTTCTGCCACAATGACAGATTTTTCTCTATATAAAAACATCATCAGCGCAAAGTCTGACACCTCACGACTCTGCAGTGTGAGAAATCATCAAATTATACAGTTTGAGAGGGAAGATTCCCAGTATGACCCAACCCTTGAGTCTAACTCTGGAATCCTGAGAAAGGAGACTTTAAAGCCATGACCTTTTGAAGAGCTATTTTAGGTGATTTTAGAGGCTTTAATGTTTCCCTCTGAGTTCTGTACTTTTGGACTTGGGACAACAAAGACCCTGCCTATACAGTTGGAAGGATACTAAAATGGACCTAGTATGATTTATATTCCTACAGTAAATAAGGCTATGCTTCGTGAGTCACCCTAATCAAGCACTCATTTGGGATGATTTGCAAAACTCCCCATTCCACCCAGGAGCCAAACTCATGTTAATAAAGCTTTACGTCATATCACCACACCATCACATAGGCTCTTGTATATTTATATGCACAAACACACACTATATGAATGCACAGCATATTTGTTAGTTTTTCCCTGGATTTTTAAAGCAATACCGCAGCTTCCACCCTGCAATTTGACTGGTGATTTTAAATCTTCCCTTCAGATCACTCTCTGCAATCTTGTGGTATTGCTTTAGGCCAACCGCTAGCAAATTTTATGTTGTTTCTATGTCAGTCATGTAGCTGGCATCTCATATTACTTTGTTTATCCACTAAAAGGGTTTATTTTCTTTCACCTATGCAAGCTTATTCTTATTTGCAGATATTGTACTTGATCCACTCTAAAATGGACATTTCCTGGAAGATTCTGAATCTCTTCATGGATCTGGTTTTTTAGGTGTGTTAGAACTTAAAGGGACTTTAGCTTTACATACTAACTATAATATAGACAGACAGATGTTGATGGAAGCCATCAGGCATCAGTCTTTAATCCAAAGTTAATCACAGACCCAGTTAAGTCAGCGTGTGTGTGCCAAACACTCCTTTAGACTCAGTGGAAGGAACTATTAAACCCCTTTTTGTAGCAGATAGAGTTACAGACAATTGGAGGGACTGCCCAAGGCACATGGTAGGTTAGAGCGAAGCCGTACATGTTGAGGGGATCCCCTGACTGCAAACGCCAGGGGCAAGGATGTTAGGTTTGCTGCCTGTGTGTATTTAGAAAAGCCAACAGAAAACCTGGAGAAGCAATTGCCAGTGATACCCGGAGAGGAAGCAGAAAGACAGAGCTTCTTGGGCAGAGAGCTAACTGGAATGGCATAGCTGGGGGATTTTTGAGCAAGAAAACTGTCTGTTGCTGGTTGTTTTTACTATGTTCAGGGAAACGGGACTGTGTGTACATATTTTACAAATAAACACAATTACAACAAACAAGATATACCTGATTCAGATAATCTATTTCTGCAAGGCCCCAAATATCGGCTAACCATTCAGGTCAAAGGGGCAACAATACATGTGCATGCACACACACCTTCACACATACAACTCTCTCTCTCTCTCACACACACACACACACACACACACACACACACACAAAAGCTGGACTGAATCTAGGATCAAAACTTCATGATTATTTCTCACTTGCTAAAATACCAGAGCCGACTCTATTCAAGCCCTTTCGCATTCACAAAACTGGTCAGAGAGTCAGTAGCAGACACATATTCAATACTGCCTGCATTTGTTAGTCCCACTAGTGATTTTGGTGATCACATTTGAAGCTCCAATACCTATGCCCACATCCTGAAAGGAAGGGAGAAACAAATCCTGTCCAGATGCCAGCACCACAAGAGCCAGACCTGCAGCTACTCAGCCACAAGATCAAGCACCTCACCCAGTGCCCCCCTGAAGAACTCTGCTCTGCATGGCTGGCATTTAGCTCTGAAGGGGAAAGATGCCAGTTCAATCCTAGCTTTGTGGCCATTTCACTTTGTTTTAATTTCCTATCCAGTGAAGACTGACAGAAAGCAGTAAAAGTTAACTGAACATGGCAAGACTTTTAATCTTCTACCTACCCATACAGATTTGGGAATTAGAAGAGCTTGCTGCAGAGAGCTTGGAAGCAATGTTAATGCAAATGGGCCTCTGGTCTATTATCCAATCTCTTAAAAAAAACAACACACACACTACTACAGCAGCACACATGTACCCTGACAGATAGAAGATGAGTGAATTCATCCATTTAAATCTTCCATCTATGTACACAAGAGCAGATTTAACTCAGAGGGAAAGTTATGCTTTGATGGCTGCATAAAATCCATAACATCTACTGCAGTGGCAAAAAACTAATCATTCTGTGTACATATGCAGTTTTGACTTTGGAGATAACAAAATGCAGCCCACTTCTCCGATCACAAAATAATTTAATCTTGGCACAAGCTGCAAACCTGAAAGGATCCAGATAAATAGATTAGTCTGATCTCACATGGATGGAAACTCTTGCACCCATGGAGTTAATCAGGAATAGCTGTTCCAGAATAGCTCCGTTAGACATGCCCTTCGCACTTCTGTAGAGCTTTTTCATCCCTAGATCTCACAGCTTCTTATAAAGAAGTTAAGTATCAATATCCTCATTTTACAGAGAGGTGAAAGGACTTGCCCAAGGTCACAAACAACAGGTCCATGGGAGAGCCCAGAATAGAACTAAGGTCTCCTGAGTCCTGGTCCAGTGTTCCATCCACTGAATTGCCCAACGCAGTACCAGATCAGATCTCACACTGCGGTGTAACAATGATGAACTGACATATGAAGCATGGCAAGGCTGTCTTGCTTCTATCTACAATCTAGTCCACAAAGATCTCAAAGACCTTCTGCTGGTAAAACACTTCATGGAGTTTATTTACAGTGGTCTTTTCCACCACCTTTACAGACTGTGCACCCTCATCTCAAACATACCAGGGAGCCCTCAGCTCCAGAGCCAAGGAAGGAAGGGCTCTCTCAGGGTTCTGACTCACTCTCTTGTCCCCTCTTTTGCGCTTCCTTCCTGTGCCTTCTGTATCATCTGGGCTAATTAGTTAATTAGCCTTGTCACTCTCTCCAGCGCAGCCCAGTCTATCAAGTGGGCACTGTTCCCACAGTGAGGTGTGCTCTGGGGCAACTCACTGGAGTTGCAGTGATCAGAGGGCTTGCTCAGCTGCCACTGCCCAGCCCTCAGTCACTGCAAGAATCAGGTCCATTGTATGATTGTTGAGCATCTGCAGCCCCCATCGAGCGGAGGACCAGGGCACTATTTTATCTTTAAAATCATTAAATAAAATTAATAATATAGAAAAAGCAATAAATAAATAAATTCTCCTGGGATCAGAGCAGTTTTTATTGACAAACCTCTAGCTCCAGATGCAAGTCTGTAGTGGATGATTTCTACCATTATTCTCTGTGAACAGGAGTTGCTGAATAGGCTTTAATGGGAAAGGGATCTTTCTTTATGAAAAAAATACACAGGTCCAGATCTTTATAATTTGCCCATATAATTACCATGATGGCACATGCTATCATGCCAGCTTCAGGCACATTTCTGTGCCCACAGGCCCCGATCCTAGAAAGACATACGTACCTTTATAACAATTGTAAATAGTCCCATTGACTTCAAAGGGACTACTCACAGCGCATAAAGTTAAGCATGTGCGCAAGTCTTTGCAAGATTGGGCCCATGTTCAGCAAAATGCAGGCCATAGTCTAATACTTAGATAATCTCACAATGTGGGGTGTAAAAACTTGATGTTTGTGCAAAACATTTACTGGGTTTTATATCCACAATAATCATCTCACAAAGCATTAGAGTAAAATATCCATCAGTTCCACAAATGGCAGATCAGTGCACAACTGGGTATACTTTGCACCCATTAGAAGGATATATTTGGCCCAAAACAATTAATTCTAAGCTAATAAAAAAGATGATTCAAACAGTTGTTTTCATTTCACTACAGGAAGACTCACCTGGATTCTTTGAACTTTCAAAAATTATGGTGTTATAACTAGGTGCTCTTCAACATCTTGAAGTTGTCACATTTCACCAAACAGAATATAAAACTGCATCAGAAATGTTTCCAGCTCCAGCTTTATTTGATGATACCCCTCAGACATTTGAAAGGGACTCTTTGAATATTCATATTGGTGATGGACAAACTTGAAAAGGTGCCATTCAGATAAACATCTAGATATTTGGCTGTTGTTTCCAAAAGCCTTTGGTTTTAAGCATGCATGAATAGCGTCTCTCTGCCTCTGTCTAGATTTCTAGGGATTCCTGCTTTGAGCCAAGTCTGAAATAGACTAAGCCTCTCTCATGAGCTACAGGTATTTTATTTATTGTAATAGCCTACACTAGGAAGTGCAAGAGGACATTTAAAAGAAATTAATATAACTGGATTGTTTTGGGATTCCCAAACTGAATTCCAGAATAAAGGGTCTGTGCAAACATTAACATTTTCACTGATGTGGTTCTCCCATTCCCACCATCCATATGATATTAACATGTGATGCATTTGTAATTGAAGATGATAATAAATTACTAATGTAAAGCAATAGCAGAGTTGAGCTGGGCAAAACCTACAAATCATTTTCTGTGCGTTTCCTCTCAGATTTCACTCTCATACTTAATTACATGTACTTGGGCTATAAGTCATGTCCTATCATGCTCTTTCCGAGAATATGCAGGGATCCTGTTTTACTGACATGATGATATATTATGCACTATTGTGACTATTAGTATGTTGTGGAATAGTGTAAAAATAATATAAAATGAAAAAAAAATTGAAAAGAAAATTCCATTTAGAAATTTTTCCAAAATGGAAAAAAAAAAAAAAAAGCATTTAGTAAATACTTGTTTTCGTGGGAAATTTAGTCAAAATCTATATGATTTGGTAAAAAATCTGTTCTGAGCAGCATTTTTTTTTTTTTTTTTTTTTTGATGGAAAGTTGTTCTGAGAAAAATTTCCAACCAGCTCTGATTGTGAATTGTTTGCTCAGTTCTAATCAGAAATCATACTGAGTATTGAATACTGCAAAAATACCTTTTGGGAAGTATGTTTTCAGCTACAAGTGATCCCAGCAGTTAAAGAACAAGGTGGAAAACTACTACTATCATTTTCATGGGAACATTATTTTTAATGGAAATCCCTTATGACTGTAGATGTCTCCATTATATTCAATACGTGGGGCTTCCTTGTCCACTCATAGCATCATAAAAAATCCCAGGGAAAGTGAAATATTTTCTTTTATTTCTAGAGTTCATGAACTGTTAAATGACTTCCAAACTGGCACACCAGCCCTGTGGAGCCACTACTGATTATCTCGTACTACAAGGAGCTGGGTGTCTTAATGATTCTCAAATGAACATGCTTGCGCTTTCCTGTGGACCTTTACCCAATAAATAGAATATTACACAATTTGTAATCTCCATTTAGAAACAACCCCTCCATTTATTACAACGGAAAAGGCTCACCAAGTACTAATACTCCTCAACAGTACAGCTGGATGACTAGTACGAGTGTTACATACATACGTTCTTACAATAGCACCAAAGAGGCAACACTGCTGATTGGGGGGGCGGGGGGGGCGCAGTACTTCTTTTGGGAGTCAGAACTAGGCTGTTGTCGGCCAGCAGCGTGAGAGGGAGTAACAGGCACATCAGCCCTAAGGCTGAGGGTGGGCTGATGTCGCATAATACATAGACTAGGAGTGAGGGATACATTCCGCAACTCAGTAAAGTACTTCTAAGGAACCACCTGCAGTGTAGGGTGCTTCATTCCTTGAGGTCTGCCGTCTTTGTGCTCATCTATGCTGTCTAGGCCCTCCCCAGATGGGTGGAGGTGTGGAGCAGCGCTGCCATGAGGCAATCTGCTCCTGCAGCTCCCCGTGTGCCAGTGGCGGATGCCCACTGAGATCCTCCTTCCTTCTGAGTACGCATTATGGCCACCACCCCCATGCAAGGCCTCTGCTGGATAGTGCAAAGGCATGGTGGAACAATGGTCCCGATTCCTTCCTGCCCCTGTTAATGCGTACCGTGGAAGTGAACGGAGGGATAAATCCTTTTTTCGCTAAACAAAGGGACTATGACAGGCCTTTGCAATGACCATGCAAAGGGTCAGGGGAGGCTTCTTCCAAATCCTCTTACACACCCACCTGCAGGTCAGGGAGAATCTGGACCTTTGCAAAGGCAGATCAGAGGCGCAACCACTGCTGGGGATATGTCCCCCGCAATCTTTTAATCTCTTGCTAATAATCCCCTTTATCTGCAGGTCACTTGCCAGGATCATCTGGCTCTACCAGATTCAATCAATTCCCTACCATTGCAGGGGCCTCAGGCGCAGGGGAGCCTCAGTCCCTCCTCTCCTCTGTCCATGGCACATACTAGTCTATTCTCCTGTGGGCTGCAGTACTTAGGTTTAATTTCAGTTGTTGGGTATAGTGTGTTGAGGGCCTGTGATATATAGAAGGTCAGATTTGCTGATGAAGTGGTTCCTTCTGGCCTTAAACACTATGACTCTAAGGAAGTTACAGGTCTTCGGCATTTTCACTCCAGCTTTATTCATGTGGTTGAACCTTTGAGGCAAAGTCCTTATTCTCATTTCTGCAAACCCTCCCTTAATGTGGGGAAACCCTAATTAACTGGAAAAATGCTGTCACCCTGCAACAAATTAGGGAGCAGTCAAAAATTAACAAACAAGCACAGAATTTCTAGATGCATCTGGTCTATGAATTTTCCTGCCTCCTACAACTTAGCCACCTTTAATTCTAACCGGTCTGAGGCCACATCAGCTATTTGGGGTGACCTATGCCATTTCACAGCTGAGGAGACAGAACTGCTCTTCTAGAATATGATACTCTACAGTCTGCAATAGAATTCATGTGGGAAGAGACAGATGAACATATCTTATATTGTATCCTTTTAGATAAGTATGTTAAGTTCATGCCTGATACATAGCTCAATTGACTGCAGTGGACTTGCACCAACCCAGCCTCATATGATCTACCAAGACCCACTTTCATAAATCCAGGAAATACAAAACCAACATTAATGTATTTTCCAAAGACATGACCAGCTCCCTTGAATCTGTTTCCACGACTTACTTCCATTGCTGACTTTGGCAATATTTACTGCATACTGTATCTCCATAATGATTTCAGTGTTGAAATGCTCAGATCTCCCACTTCAACACCAGCATTTGATTCTTTATGCTGAATTAGTCACAATTTCAGATGGAGAAACTTGTTAGTGGAAGTTTGCTGCATTGCTAATATATGTAGAGCACTCAGGAGATGGTTTGGCAACTGAGGGGGAGAGAAAAGAAATAAAAAGAAAGACAGGCAGGAGCACCACACACAGAAAAAAAAACAATTATTCAGCTGTCAGCCAAGAAACATCTTGGAACAACCACATGGAAATGTCCTGAGAGCTGGCAGGCATAGATGACTTTTAATTTTTATGACTTATGATAGAGCATGTAGTAATCTACCTGGTTAAAAAAGGGTGGGAATTTCACAAGTGTTGGGCTAACTGAAATTAATAGGAAATTTATCTTTGACTTCAATGGGAGTAGCATTAACTTGACAGCAATAAATTACTTTCCTTTTAAGCCTCCCGCATAGGTTTACAAAAACCCGAAGAGACTATTTTTTCCAAGTTAAGTAGCTAACCTTTCCTCAGAGCTTCTACCACAAAGAAAGTGTCTGGGACCACTTGCATTAAACAAGAGAATTTTTTTTCAGATGTAGCTCAACATATGGCCAGTCCATCACTACTACAAAAATGAGTTACGAGAAAAACAGGTTTTTCACATGATAATGAAAATTACTTTAACAAAAAGAAAATTGTCAGGCTAAATTAATCCCTGATTCAGTTCCATTGAGTCAAACCAATGATGAATTTTGGCCTAACTCAATTATCATGTATAATAGAAACAGTTCAAATGTCTTAGCAAGACTCTGTGGGAATGCATCTGCCCTTCACGTAGAACACTGAACGTGAATTACACATCTTCTCAGTACATTTGGATCACTCCAAATCCATTCAGTGGGTATAGTTTTCAGCAGTGTCCATTAGTATCCATGTGGGAGTATCAATAAGAATACAATTGGGAATGTCTCTAAACTCCTGCTGTACTCATTTTGATGGAATAAATAGGCCCAAAGATACAAAGGTGTTAACATGACCAACATTAAAGAGTTTTAAGCAAGGTTCAGGATTTGGTATACATGGACTTTAGTACTATGGCAAACACCCCATTAAAAATCTTTTTAACCTCTTATTAAAGATACAGAAAAGAAGGAAAAACAATTAAATCATTTAACATGTAAAGTATTAAGTAAGGCTTTTACTTTACTAGCAACCTTTGTTTCTTTTCTCCTTAGCTGGAGAGAATTTTTAGAAGGAAACCTCCCCTATTTGGCAATGTTTTAGATGGTAAAAACTAGCCTTTGCAGGGAAAAGAGACAGTAGTTGAGATGAGCTGGAGCTGTTGTACGGGGAGATTTTGGCAAACCAGTAAAGTGCCTAAAACCACTATTGCTTATTGCTAATAGTAGTTAAATTAGCAGGCTGTACTGAACGACTCTTGCTTATTGCTAAAAGTAGCCAAGTCAGCAGGCCGTAAATTGGTCATGCAGTGGTCTCTGTGTAACCAAGGCAGGAGGGGAGAGGAGTTTAGGTGCCAAAGACAGGGCAGCTTGACCTTCCTGCTAAGAATGTTGAAATTGCTGATTATGTATTTTAGAAAAACAGGAAGTCTGTCTATATGTGCCCCCGGGAATGTTTGTCAAGGTCCCAAGGCATGGACACTCTGGGGGGAAAAAACCCATATCTGGTAAATTGATGACCATAAGGAAATCCCTTGCTTGATCTTTAAAAACTGCTTGCTTAGCAAGTTTTCTTTAAGGGATATATCATTATGTTACTAATGTATAAATAAGGGGGGAAAGATTGAGGTAACTGGACTTCTCAGAAGGAGCTCTTCAGGGACACTCCCTCTGGACGCATCTTGGGGTCCCCACCGGCAGACAGAAGTTTGACCAGCAGAAGCCTGTCATGGTGCCACTCGAAGGCCACACTCAGCTCTGGTAATTATCGAGGCTTGGGGGTGTTTTACTAACCTGTTGCGGATGTGTGTAAGTGCTTGAGACTAAGTAAAGTTTAGCTTTAAGCGAAAGCACTCTTGTGTTGTCCTGTTTGTGCCAGCCATCTATCGGTTGGACGGCTGTGTCTCCCCTGATTTATTTCCTGACACCACCTCACACAGAGTAAAAGTTACCAAGAGCCCTGGGTTGAAAGAACCCCGGGTAACACTGTCTTTACTATTACTGTTGTTATAATCTGGTCCCTTTCCTAAAAGACAAAACAAAGCAAACACACACAAGGGGAAAGAAGAATAGCAAAGGAAGAAATTGCAGCTTTTGTCTCTGGTGTTGACTCTCACTGCTGGAAAAACACAGGCACTGCACACAGTAATATCAGCCACTCCAAAACCTGGCAAACTTGTACCAGCATCAAGCTGTTTAGGGCATTGCTTTTAGCTGCCTCTTTCGGATCACAGGCTTACAGCAGTGGTGCTAAACCACACTCTTTTTAAACAGAAGGCAAAGGGAAAGGAACTGTAAAGAGAAGAAATAAGGTGGGGAAGGAAAATGAAACACAGGGGGAGAAAAGAGTGACAAAGTCTCACATCCCACTCAGAGGGTATTTGGAATTTAGCCAAACCCGGTGATGGTGGTGATGTCATCTGGGTCCCTCTTTCTCTGGCCTCTCAAGACATCTTTTGGGTTCAGGACAAGGATGGCCTAATGGTGTCACAATGCATCCTGGGGTCCCAAGAGATGGTGTGGGTGGCACTCATGATGAATCTTGCTTCTTCCTATTCTCCCATCTTTCAAGCAGCCAGCATTTTTGTTTGTTTTTGTGTCCACCCCAAAAAAGTATTTTATTTAAGGACTCCAAAAGGTGAGTGATGGGTGGAATAGCCCATCCCCTCATTATTTTGCCCACCAATTAGACCTAATTTTCAACACATCAATTTTGGTCCACTGATTTCCAGTCCCACACTTCTCTTGTTTATCAGGCATATTTTTAACACAGCCCTTGATTTATATCAAGAAGCCTTTTTTGTTTGGATTCATTCAGTCTGTCTGCCTTTTGCACCTTTTCGCATTAACATTTGTAGTTATAGGTTATTGTGACATTTTATGAACTTTCACTCACTTCTTAAAATTGAGCTCACATTTAGGATAAATTTGCAGGCCTGGTTATTACAACAGTCCCTAGCCCATAAAGTACGGCTTTTGAATATCATTAGATGATGCTCATAATTAGTTGTCAAGTATCAGAGGGGTAGCCATGTTAGTCTGGATCTGTAAAAGCAGCAAAGAGTCCTGTGGCACCTTATAGACTAATATCTGCCGAAGTGGGTATTCACGAAAGCTCATGCTCAAATACGTCTGTTAGTCTATAAGGTGCCACAGGACTCTGCTGCTTTTACATAATTAGTTGGTAAGTTGTGGAGTGAGTCAAATGACAATCTGGCATGCTCCAAGGACAGAAAGGAGCCCACACAACATGACATTCTATTACCATAAGACTGTGTATCAGTTAATTAACATGGTTTTAAAAATTGTCCTAGTACCTATTTATGTCACATATTCCCATGCATCAGAAGAGCTAGTACCAGCTGTCGTCTATCAGGGTACATGCATGGCTCTCATATTCAATAATGTGTCTAGGCACATGTATATTAGTCAGCCTTGAAAACTTTTCAGAATTGCCTTAAATAGTTAAATAAATTTATCTTGGTATTGCTGTACTTCCCAACACTTGATAAGTTGGAATATCTAGGGGATACTGCAACTGCTGGCAGGCAGCCTTATCTAGCTATCTAATTTAAAACTGGAATGATTTTAAAGCTAAGCACTAGAGCCGACCACAATATTTTTGTCAAAATATGCTGTTTTGTGGAGATGTATCACTTTCAATAGGAAAGTTTCTGAGGCTCAGGGTCAGCTCTGTGGTAACTTTGCACTCGAGAGAGAGATGGAACCGAATCGAAAACCTGACCTTTTTGATCTGAAAACAGATGTTTCACCACAATTCTGTTTCATGAAAAAGTCTGAAGGGTTGTTTGTGAGGTTTTTTTCCCATTCCTATGTGGAACAAAAACAAATTTCTAATGGTCAAAAGTTATGAAATGGAATAGTCCTCCTCTGGCCAGCTCTAGGAAGTACCAGGCAAACAGAGGCCCAATTTGGCAATGCAATCCTGCTAGCGCTGCTGCCTACAGAATCCTGTGGATTTCAAGGGCACTTTTACAAATGTTCTCAAATAAACAGGTCTTTATGGTTTTTAAGGAAATTTCAAAGCACGCATTAAGACTCCACACCTCTGAGGGAGGTCAATAGTACCATTTACGCCTGTCTCTGGTAGCAGAAACTGAAATAATGAGAAGTTTAGTAACTTATCCAATCTCATGTAGCTAGGAATGGTTGAAAATGTTCTTTTGAAACTGTTTTCCTACGTAAAATTGTGCTTTGGACTAAAGTAAAATTTTCATTTTTAAAGAGGACTTTTTTCACCAAAAATTTTGATTATTCATCAAAAAAAACGAATGCTTGAAAACTGAAATATTTCGATACTGAAAATGTGCCACAGTGCCTCTTGGGTGTTGTAGTTCAGGTGCCTCGTGTTCCCATTTTCTCTATGTGGGCCAGATTCCACAGCCAGACTTCATCTCCCAGGATGAATTGCAGCCACGTGACTTCCACAATGAACGGACTCCCCTCTACAAGAGGCGAAATGACAGAGGTGAATGATATAAGAGTTAGTCTGACTATGGAGCCCAACCTACAGAGGATCAGGGAAGCACGAAGCACCCCAACTACAACACCCATGAAGCATCCGGTGGCATTTCAGAATCAAACGGCTATGGTTTTGGGGTGAAGTTTTGGATTTCGATTTTTTTACTGAAAACTTGCCATTTCCCCATCTTTTGATGAGCTGTAGACAGCAGATCACTGACAGAGCTAGAAATAAAACATAAGCATTCTAACTCCAAGTTCCTTGCAATTACTACTTTAAAAAGCACTCTGTTGGCTGGTAATAGGATTTATTAACCAATGCACAAGCACCATATATGAATGATGTAATGATGATACAAGAGGGATTTTGAAAAGCAGCATTTGCGCAGAGCTGTTTCATTTGGGAGTCCAACATTTCTATCAACTACGGAAGATGATCCAGCTATTCTGTAGTCTTCTCCTTGCAAACACAAAAACCTGCTTATTTACATTTTTAAGTGCTCTGACCAACATGCACAAAATATTAAAATAGTGATTAAAGAAAAAAATTCACAGAATTTGCTCATTTGCTACTAGGCATTTTCCCAAGGAGCCCTAATTATGCTGGCACTCCTTGAAAAATATAGCAAGTTCGGAAAGAATTTGATGACACTTAATTTTAGATCAGCTCTGGGCACTGCTGATTGTACACAGGGTGCCTAGAAGAACATTAGGGACTGCAAACTGCTTTGCCCCTTAAAATGCAGGGAATATGTGATGTAAATTTATTCTGAGACACTGCAGAGTTGCACATCTTTGAGGCTTGCATTTCACGATAATTCAGATCAATATGAATTACTCTTTACACTGTTCCATTTAAAGCAATATTTTGACCATATTTCCTTTTAAAAACTCTCTCATTTCCTGTTTCACAACCTAAATCATCTCAATCAGAAATAAACTCCCTGGATTAGCAACAGAGAACAAAAGAAAACTTTTGAAGCATCTTTTAAGTGCGTTTAAGGTGTCTACACAGATTCAACCGCCCATTACTGTGTTGCTCTTCTAAAGTGCATCGAATATGCCCAGCATGTTCTCTTTTACATATTGTTGCCATTAAATCTGGCCAGGTCATTAGTTAAAGGAAGCAGAGACTAGTAAATCAAGTGGGGTCCATTATCGGGGCCTGCTGGGATAACACTTGTCAAACAAAGTAATTCAAATTAATCTGATTCTTGAAATATTAGAGCCCAAACTAACGCAGCTTTCAAGGAGAATGCAATATAATTAAAGAACCATACATGTGAAGCATCCAGGACTGCTGCCATTATCCTCAATTATGGACCAGGACCCCATTGTACTAAGCGCTGAATAAAAATATCTTGACCTATATTATCTTAATATGCTTCAGGCCTGATCTGCCTCCATTGGGTTCAGAATTGGGTCCTTAATATAATTATTTTCCCTTTTCTCTATTTTTCACAGCTCTTTTGTTTTACTTTGCTCTCCCTTTGGACTTCATCCCAAGAAACGCCGAGAAACCTGCAAGTCCCACTGAGTTCAATGGACATTTCATCCTTTCTTCCTTAAAAGGTAGATTTTGTTTTATTTCCCAGAAAATGACACTGACTATAAAGCAAACAGAATCCCCCTCCTTCCTTGTTAAGGAAACATGCTTACCTATGAATGAAAAACATTTATTTTGCTATGTTTGTAGGTAGCCATATTTTGCTGCTCTTAGGATTATAATCAAGTATCGTCTGCACATGTCGCCAGTGGTTAAAATTCAGAAGTAGATAGATGAAATAATAGCACCGTGAAAAAGGTCAAATTTCAATATTCACAGAGAATGATCACATAAGTAGATAGGAGAACCACTCCATATTCATGAAGTACTGATTGATTTTCTATTGAAATAGAAATTTGACTAGCACACAACTCCTCTTTAACATTCAATCTTAGACGTTATTAAATGAAATTACATCTAAAAATCAAACTTTGAAAAATAGTTACTTCCTTATCTCTGTGATTAACTGCACAAGTGATTCAGTGTTAACTCAGTAAACTCATCAGGTTGTAATAGCCACATGTCCTCAACAGCATATCTGTCCTTAAGATTTATTTCTCGTCTGAACTTAGTTGTCATGAATGTGCCTCTTTTCATTTTTATAGATGTATTTCTATTGCTCCATGACATTGCTATGGGTCTCAGAATTTGTGGTGCAATTATTCCCTTCATTCATATCATCATTATAAAATTCTTTATTATGTGTTCTGACACAATGTGCAGTAGATAGGTCAATATCTCCAGTAGGCTGGACTGTGCTCATCTTTAGGCTGGTGGAAAATTTTCCACTGAAACTATTTTTTGGATGTAAAATTGGGGTTTTGCCTAATCAATTTTGTGTGTGTGAAAAGTATCTGATTGTTCATGAAAAATTTTGGTTTTTCATTAAAAAAATCATAATGACTAAAAAACAAAATAGTTTGGCCTAAGCACAAAATATTTAGATTTAGACATGCTACTGTGGTGCCTCGTGGGAGTTGTAGTTTGGGTGCCTGGTTCTCCTACATTCCTTTAGAGGCTCCACAGGTGGACTTCATCTGCCATGGATGCACTACAGCCATGGGACTGCCCCGGGGCACTGCCTCCCCTCATAGAAAGGGAAGATTGTGCACAAGAATTTTCAGTGCCAATAGAAAACAAGCCCTATTTTCAACCATCAACTTGGAACAGAAGATTACCTCCATTTTCATGTGTGATTATTCTAATGATATAGAAGGGTCATTGGGATTTTTTTGGGGACTATTTACAGTAAATTGGTCACACCATATTTTAATAATAAAGCTTTAAAGAAAACTCTTCCGGTAGGAGAATTTTGATTATCATCTCACCTTTTCTTTGTCTCGTTTTCCTATAATTTGAAAATTTGAAAATAGTCTGAAAAGAGACTAGAGGAGCTTGGGTTGTTTAGTCTGACAAAGCGAAGGCTGAGGGGGGATATGATTGCTATCTTTAAATATATTAGAGGGATTAATACAAGGGAGGGAGAAGAATTATTCCAGCTTAGTACTAATGTGGATACGAGAACGAATGGATATAAACTGGCCGTGGGGAAGTTCAGGCTTGAAATTAGACGAAGGTTTTTGACCGTCAGAGGGGTGAAATATTGGAACGGCCTTCCGAGGGAAACGGTGGGGGCGACGGACCTGTCTGGTTTTAAGATTAAGTTAGATAAATTTATGGAGGGAATGGTTTAATGGTAAAACATAGTAGTCAAGGAAAACCAAACAATGGTAGGTAAATCGTATAATGGCTGACAGGGGTCAGGCTGGTGACTCTTGCCTATATGCTCGGGGTCTGACTGATCGCCATTTTTGGGGTCGGGAAGGAATTTTCCTCCAGGGCAGATTGGCCGAGCCTCTGGAGGTTTTTCGCCTTCCTCCGCAGCATGGGGCAGGGATCTCTAGCAGGAGGGTCTCTGCCGATTGAAGTCACCTAAAACAGGATTGGGGACTTCAACAGCAGAGTCCAGGGAAGGGGTAGGGACGGTTTTATGGCCTGCAGCATGCAGGGGGTCAGACTAGATGATCATAATGGTCCCTTCTGACCTTAAAGTCTATGAGTCTATGAGTCTATGAGTTTATATTTATTAAAACCTCTACAACTTGCTTTCTGCACTTTAAAATTTTCAGAAGCCTCCACAAAATCTCTTGTAAAGGGTTCATTGAAAAAAATGAAATCAAAGTTGTTAGCAGTCTGTGTCACTGATACATTATTATCTGCTCTAGGTTTCAACATTTAATATTTTCAGCTATAGAAGTTTGGCATTTGAATTTTTTTGATGATAAATCTTTGGCATCTGACAGTTACATTGATAAATCTTGGCATCACAGAAGTTTAGATGTGAATGCTTTTGCCAGGGAAACACTTTAACAAACATTTAAGTGCTTTCAATAACAAAACTTTTTCTATGACAATCCATCCCTGTGAATAGATTAGGGTGGAGAATGCTATCAATGTAAGCAAGAAAAAAATATTCTTTTATGGTTATAAACATCCATCTATTCAGGAGCTTTTATGGCCTTATCCCTGTAGTATCTGAGCACTTCACAGTCATTATTAATGAATTTTATCCTCAAACTGCCCCTGCCAGGTAGGGAGGTGTTATCCCCATTTTACAAATGAGGAACTGAAGCACAGGATAGATTATGAGATTTACTCAAGGTCATATAGGAAGCCTGGGTTGGAATTAATCCCAAATCTCATGAATCCCAGTCCAGACTATCCCTTCCCTACTCCTGCATCATTACCCATCCCACACAGAGCATGTCATGGCATGATGAGGACATTACAGACTTTTCACAGAAGCTGCAACCATGCTATATATTAAAACTAGAAATGTCTTGAAAACAACAACAATCATGTCCAGTTGGGATACTTAGTCAACAAAATTCACCATCGCTCAGTGGTGTCAAAAATCAGACAAACTCTTCTTGGTAATGTTTTGGGCTCTAGCATCAACTGAAAGATTATATCGTCTATTTTAAATAGATTAGACAAAGAGCTAATGAGAAATACCTGTCTGTAACTCCATGAGCTGCAACTGGAAACTCTGCATGATTCATGGCAGTGAGCTGAAAATCTTTCCTATCAATGAGCAAAGAAGTTCCCAAAAGCTTCTAAATAGGACACAGCATACACATTAGAAAATCATTTTGTTATGCCAAAAGTGAGCAGAGTTTTGGAAGTTATTTTCTCCTGCCTAAATTGTGCTTTTCATAATGTATGTTTGATGGTAGAGATATGAAGGCTAAAAACACTTTTGGCAGCAAAAATTAGGAGTCCAAAAATCCACCTTTCGGTCAAAAATATATTATTTCAAAGATTGCTGTTCCTAATGACAGGAATCTAGGAATTTAGCAGCCTCTATGCAACAGTCAATGGTAAGTCATCATGCTATTCCTAGTCGTAGCCATTATTAAATAATGTGAGAGTATTATGTAACTTCCCTTTAAGATACACATAGATCATAACTCTGATCCTTTAATATTCTCTCCCTAAAAGACAGTATTGTTTCAGTTCCATTAAGACAGTCTTATATAACTCTGTCCCGGTTTCAGAGTAATATAACTCGTGTTTGTAAAGAATTTAATACATAACATTGATGACAATACATCTACACCCGATACAATACATTAACTAAGTAGTATCTCCATCCTCAAATCCAAAAGGAATGAGTCAATTACCAAAACGCACCACAACATTTCTATCTGTGCATTTATTTTATAAGTGCAGCATTTGAAATACCTCCAAAGCAAGAGGAAGAGGTTTAGACAGCATCAACAGATACACACACAACTGAGACAGTGCTCTTAATGTCATATTTATCATGCTGGTGGTTGGAAATACATTGCACACACAGCTCCAGACAAGCTGGAAGAACTTTCCCACATAGCAAGAAGAGAGATTAATTGTTTTTGGGACATCAGGAATAAAGCCTTTTCCATACTTACCACAAATCCCTCATAAATAGATGGTATTGCCAGCATTCCAACACAACACGCAAAGGCAACTTCAATGGAAAGAAGTTAAGATATTCAAACAATATACAGTAGCTTTATCTTTCTACATCAATTACTTGGCATTGACAACTACTTATAGTCACCCAACAATGGCATTAAGGCTGTAGGCTGTCTCCCGGTGCTGGCCAGCTAATATGTTTTAAAAGGGACCCAACTGACTATACTTGTTTTCAAAAACACTAGCTAATACATATTGGTGAAAAAATGTTAGCTACCATGTTCTTAAACATTAGCTATTTTCCTAGTCTAGACATGACCTTAGCGAAAATCTCTTCATTGTACAGAGTATTTAATTATTCATTTCATTTAAGCAGTAATCACTTTTGTGTACAATGCTTATAACGGATGTTCTCCCTCTGTACTCTGCAATATTTTCTTTGAATGCTGCAGTATTTAGCCACCAAAAACCACCAGAGTTTTCTCAGACAGGTCACGCTTTGAGAATGTTTTTGAAGAAGGATCTTCTAACACACTGTATAGGACCTTCTTCCAAAATACCTTTCAAATTGGCATGAGGCATATTCTGAGTTGATGGAAAGGGGGATGGAGAGAATGTGCTTACCCCTTCACTCATTTTACACTAGCTTGTTCCCCTCTGTGTTCTTTTGCACAACAGGGGAACCTATGGACCCATCCCACCCAATGTTAAACCATTCTGAAAGATATACAATGTAGGTGAGAGAATGCTGCACTTACCAGCAGGCAAGAATGCGACTAGCATTGCTATAAATGTTATACAAGACCATTGATAGTTAATCATACAGTAATAACTGGCCCCCAGAATGAAAACAAACTAAAGAGAATCTGGTAAGCATGGACTTTATCATTTTGTTCCCTAAGGGCAGGTCTACACTGCAGCCGGGATTGACACTCGGAGCGATCCACCGGTCGATTTAGTGGGTCTAGTAAAGACCTACCAAATCGACTGCAGATCGCTCTCCAGTGGACCCCTGTACTCTACCCCGACAAGAAGAGTAAGATAAGTTGACGGGAGATTTTCTCCCATCGACTCCCCACAGCGTAGACCCCACATTAATGCAGTATGTTATTCACGTAGCTGGAGTTGCATAGGGTAGGTCAACTTACCACGGTAGTGTAGACATAGCTTAAGTCATAGCATCTACATGTACTTCAGTTTCAATTAGGACTGGAATGTGATCTTACTTTGGAAGTGGGATTCAGTAATAATGGATACCCTCTAATTCCATTGCTGCTTTGGGGAGACAAGATGGGTGAGGAAAGATTTTGGAGCAACTTCTGTTGGTGAAAGATAAAAGCTTTCAAGCTACACAGAGCTCTTCCTCAAGTCTCAATTGGTCCAATAAACGATATTACCTCACCTACCTTGTCTTTGTAATATCCTGGCTACAACGCTACTGCAAACAACATTGCTGCTTTGGTCAGATCTATAACCAAAATGATCTATAGGGGCATGGTAGCAAATAAGCTGAGGCCAAGGAGTTACCTTTGTTACGTGATTACAGATTCTTGCCTTTATTTACTGCTCAGTGTAATTCTTTCATGATTTCCTAAAAGAATTTAAAACCACTTCTCGATGCCCCATGTGGCTACTTCATGTCTGTCTTTGTCAGTGTTTTCTCCAGCATAAAGTCAATAATAATTAAATTAGTGGTGGTCACCAAAATTGGTGCAAACATATAAAAAAGGTAAAATCAAAATGTTAAATGACTAGAGACGTGACAGATGCAGGCAAGAAAGGGCAATTAAGTACCCATAAAGTCTTACAATGGGGAGAGAAGAAATAAATGGGTCTCAACACAGAAGCATTTGTAGAGTTTTATTAGAAAGAGACATTAGCAGACAGTATCACAAAATAAAAAGAATTAAAACAATCAGCAATGAAAACAAATTGGAAAACATATAAAAACACTAACCAGCAGATTTCTTCTGTTAAATTATTTTATATCTATCTATCTTACTGTATTGCTTGCAATGACATCACTCTAGTTTAATGATTTCTGATTTTCCATCATCTATGTATAAGACATAGGGCCATTTTGATGCTCAGGGAACAGAGTATACTGAGAGAATAGATCTCTGGAACACAGCCTTCAATCATTCACATGATTTTCCTAGAATATCCTGAATTTTGCCATGTATTTAACTTTCACAAAATATTATGTTTTAAACATTTCACTGTTTCAGGGTGACTGCTTCCAAAACTGGCTGCAGAGTATACAGAAATAACCTCGTGTACTAGTGATATCCAGAGCACAAGGAGCACACACCATGAACAGGAAAACTAACAGATCCAACTCCACCAAGATACAGTGGTTTTTATAAAGGGATTTTTTTTGTTTACATCCTCATGTGTTTATCTTTGCAAATGCACATCTTTAAAAACAAGCTGGCAATTCTATAATCTTAAACAGTTGCCTTTTGTACCAACATTAACAAACTAAAGATACTCACTACTTCAACTGAGCTATAATACTCCTTAACATTTCATCAGATTCAGAGCCTCCTGTTCGCACAACTAGTGGCAGATTAACAAGCAATGTAAAGGCCCAGATGTTGTTGCTCCTCAAATTTTATTCACACTTGTCTCTGCGGTTAAATTCCATGTATGTGCTAGTATTGGTTAAATGTTCCTTGATGCAGTTGTCCATGCCTAGCAGTGAATAAAATCATATTGATTTTTTTTTAAAGTATCTTACTAACCCCAACATGTTGTAAAAACAGGCCTATAAAAAAAACCAAGGACCTTGTCCGCAAACCCACTGAGGACATCCTCAGCCGGTATAAACTGTCATAGCTCCATTTAAGTCAAGAGATGTGACCGATATAAAAAAATGTTATAGCTTTCTCTATATAATTGTGTGGAATTTACATCCTGCTTCTGTTAGTTGCCATGAATCACAATACAATGACCCAATAAATGGAGTTAGTAGCTACCTTCTCCCAAAGGGATTGCTGTAATTGAAAATCTTAACATCCAATCTCTTATTTCTTATCTGTGCTATGACAGTTTGCTCTAGCTGCAGATATGCCCATTAGACCAGGTGTATTGTTTAATACCATGGGTTGAATAGGAATACCCTGATAGTAAACAATTTGCCCAGTAGAAGCATGGGTAATCTCAGACCTCAAAACTGTATTTTAAAATATAAATTCACAGAACCATCCACCTTAACCAGTTTTGGGATTTTGTGTGTCACACAAAACACAAAGACAAGTCATGACCAGTGCAGACTTTGCTTCCTAAGACGAAATTTGATAATTTTTAAATTAATGAAGGATGTGTTTCCTCTGCATTCGTACTATTTAAAGGAAAGAGCTCTTTTAATTTTCTCGTATTGCTTTCAACTAGAAAAACTCCTAACTTTATTAAAATATGCATATATACATTTTAATATTTATTTCACAGCTAGAATAATTGAAGTCTGAGAACCATAGAATCTGCAATTTCAATGTAATGGTTAAATTGCAATAATGAAAGATTACTAAGGAATAAGAATAACCTTACGAATATACATTCTCACACAGCATATTGCTTTGGGACTGAAATATGAAATATTTATACCACCTGCAAAATCAAATTACTCCAAAGCGACCAAATATACTAATCCCCCTGCAGTATCATCCACCTTCGGATTTCAAAAAGGCAAGGATTTTGGTTAATACCCATGCAAACAGAGCCCAACTGCCACATACATTTAAGATAAAATGCTGACAATACAAAAGGTCACTAGAATTAGATTATTCTTCAGTATGGTTTGTCTCCTGGTGGCATGTTGAACATTTTACAGTAATTCCTAGGAAATGTAGACATTTTAAATGCAGGCCTCTGTTTATCTATTTATGCAGTGGTTAAGGGACAGATTCTGAAATCCTTATTCACACTGGTCCCAGCTATGAGCTGGCCTATGCATCCCCTACCACCCAGTACAGAGGAGTCAGCATCAGACAGCTACATGCTCTCTCCTATACCAATAGATAGGGAGTCAGTCTTCTGTCTCTGCCTCCCACAGTGCACCAGTCAGCCAATTAAGCCAGGAGAGTGGAGGTAAGCAGTGCAAGGAAATGAACCAGCAAAGCCTGCTTCCCCACTTCCAGCAAGGGGGAAGTAAGGATTCAACTGAGACAATCACCATTTGGTCGGTGCTCTACTCCTGAACCAGTGCAACACCGCGTTGTCCTTTATAAGGTGCCAGTCTTGTCCATTAAGCAACACCTTGCTCCACAACTAGTCACACTGATCTCAAGAGGGCTACTTGTGGAGCAAACTACTCTTCAAGGTGAGAAAAGGTGTCAAAATTTGGTCCTAAATGATAAAAACCATTTCCCCCACAATACACTATATCTGTCATGCTAAAAATATGGGCAAAAGAGTTAAATGTTTATAGAAAGATACTGATACTGTATGTCCATTCTTAAAGTGAAATGGCCTGTGGTATTGTAAGCAAACACATTTGATGCAAAGCATAAAGTAAATCCGTTATTTCAAGGCAGTCAAAATGATATGAATACACATAATTTCAGTGCTTTAAATTCTTAAGTGCTCCAAATATGCTGGGAAAAAATAAGGAGTCTGTATGGAAACTTCGTACAGCATCCAGTTGACTGCATAGGCTTAGAAGTAAGGTGACCATATTACTAGTTCTTCCGCCGCTTACTCCTGGGAAGTACTTGACCACTTTCTGGTGTTTTGGGGCAACGTGATTTTCGTTTGCTAACTTTCACATCTGGAAAGCTGCTGTGAAAGAAAATAGAAAAGAAAATGCAATATAATTAAAAACTGAATATTTCTACTAAGAATTATAAGCATCCGGCGCACACCCTTCCTCTATATTCTTTGGGAGAATAAAACACAATACTGCTTTAACTTATTTTGTCTGCTTCATAGCCACCGGTTCGTGAAAATAAGGTGGAAAACAGAGTTCTTGGTATCAGGGTCCTCTCTACAAATAGCATTAACCCAAAAGAACAGTTGTCAGTACAGAATCTCTCTTCTGTACCTAAGGGGGCAAATCCCAACCAGCCAGAGATTCTGAACATTTATTGTCATGGAGTAAAAAGGACACCATAAACTGTTAAAATGTGGAGTGGTTGCTCTTCAAAAACATTTCAATGAATTGACAGCTTAAGACTTCAGTTCAGTAAGCAACTCTCCAGGATGCCAATATGTTTCATGCAAAGTATCAGTTCTCTTGGGTACACAGACACTCAACATAAGAGTGACAGCCTGGATCATACAGAATTAATAAAAAGACTAAACTGCAGCCCGATTAGTCCTTGAAATAATACTTTCCTGGGTCTCTAAAATTGTTCTCTAATTAGTAGCACATAGTTCTTTCTTTACTTCTCATAACTTTCATAAAAATAGACATCAAAACTTTGGCATCACGGCCACCAAATATAGTAAACCCCAATCTATGAGTCTGAAGCCTGAGAGAATGTGACTGTGACTTTATTATAGCATTCCCTATGAGGGCCCAACACTTGCAAAAGAAAAAGAAAATTACTATTTTCATAAAAAATAGCGATCACATAGCTCACTAGGGCTCCGACTCAAAAAAAGCTACTAATGTATAAAAGAACCCCATTGAAGTCAGTGGGACAGTTCCTAAACTAGTGTAAATGGGCATACTTAATTTTCAGCAGCTGAGGATCTGGCCCAATGGTGACATATAAATGCTTAAAGTTAGGCTCTTAGTTAAATGCCTTATTGCACTGGGGCCAGAGTGCTCAGTACCTTGCAGAATCCAGCCCTTAAATTTGTGAATCACTTTGCTTTTTTACCTCAGTTTTCCTATCAGTAAAATGGGAATAGTACTTACTTCATAGGAATGCTACAAAGATCCATCAGTTCTATTTTGGGTATTTCTAAGGCTCATATCTCTGTAATACCTTGTTTACATGGGGAAATTAGTGTGTAGTAAGCTAAAGTGTGAATTAAAAGCACACTAGCTACTTCGCTAGCTTGATTATCACTTCAAAAGTTTTTTTTCTTTTTCTCTTAATTAATTGGCCTCTCAGAGTTAGTAAGACAACTCCCACCTGTTTATGCTCTCTGTATGTGTGTATATATATCTCCTCATTATATGTTCCATTCTATATGCATCCGAAGAAGTGGGCTGTAGTCCACGAAAGCTTATGCTCTAATAAATTTGTTAGTCTCTAAGGTGCCACAAGTACTCCTGTTCTTCTACTAGCTACTTCGCACAACTTCTCATGTAAACACTCTTATTGCACTTTAGGGGTCCCTGGAGTGGTTTAGCCTAGTACATTTCCAAAGTGCACTAAGCTAATGTGCACAAAGGCACTGTGTGTAGCAAGAGTGTCCACACAGGGAGTTAGTGGGGAGTAGCTGGTGTACACCAGCACCTGCAGACTTTTTTCTTGGGTAGACAAGCCCTAAATGCTGTTATCCTTACTTGAGTTCTACTTTGCAGGAAAAAAAATAAACTTAAGCTTTGGAGGTTTGTTTGACAGGCAAAAGAAATCTTCAATTTAGTAATGTGGCCAGTTTACTGTTTTCTATGTACGTTTTATCAGTACCATATCAAATTATCTTGACCAGTGTTAATTGGGAAAATTTTAAGCATAATATCTATTTTCTTAAAAAAAAAAATTAATGGAGCTATCCTACCTCCTAGAATGGATCTTGAAAGGTCATTGAGTCCAGCCCCCTGCCTTCACTAGCAGGACCAAGTACTGATTTTGCCCCAGATCCTGAAGTGGCCCCCTCAAGGACTGAACTCACAACCTTGGGTTTAGCAGACCAATGCTCAAACCACTGAGCTATCCCTCCCCCCAAAGTATGAGGGTATCAAGATCCAAGTTTATGCCATTTATGTTAGACATACTTGCACATTTTTTCACAAGCAATCCCCAATTTTTTTTTTTTTTAAATACATTGACAAGATGTCCTAACCTCCTGTGGAGACAGTATGTCAGTAAATGAGGCGTAAACACCCAATCTGCCTGCCATTTAAATGACGCACCCCAAATTACTGATGTCTCAGCAAGATAGTCTCTGCAACTTTGCCGTCTAGCTTCCTAAACAACTAATTTTCCTTGTGAAAAAGGGCTACATTATTCTTGCTCTAATACTGTAAAATTCCTAGCTAATAAAATGACAGTGTGTGCATGTGTGTTTAAATTGGTAAGGAAAGGCCAATCTACGCAGTTCCTCCCATACATCCACACCCATCAATGTGTATTCAGGCAGTGCCATGGAGTTGGAACACCTATGCTAAATCTTGTTGCTTCCTGTTGATGTCCATTTCCTTGCTCTAATCCCATTCCTGGTTCATTTTCTCACTGGCTGTAGTTCAGTTAAAACAACAAAAATTTGGCTGCTGCCCTGGGTATGCTAGTGTTAGGTAAAAAGCAAGTCCTCACTCACCTCTCCAGCACCCGAGTTCGTGCGGAGTTGGTATGGGGCTCACAATCTGTCAGAGACCAGACACCAATTCGTTGATCAACGGGCTCACACTATCCTTAGCTTGAAAAGCTTCAGAGTAAGTGTGGCAAGTTTATTAGGGGTGAGCATCAATATTTATACACAGAAGTAAACAAAGTGATTAACAGATCATAATGGTCATGTATAATCAATCAAGATTCTACAGGATAAAACAGGTTAAAATGTAAATTCAGAAAGAGAAAAGGGGAGATGACTACTTAAGGGGAGGGGGGTGTTATGAGTAGTTCGCAGGTCAGAGCTTTGATTAAAAGTTCAGACAGAGACATCAAGTCTGGGTTAAGTTTAAGCTCATCAAAAGTTCAGACTCAACATTCCTCCATTTGTAGCTTTGGGATAACTATTTACCAAAAGCTACACCCCATTTTAAGGAGCCAAGGGCCGCTTGGCAATTTCAGCCTGGGCCAACTCGAAGAGAGTAAGGCCCTTGGCTGAAGTAGGAAAAGAATAAACTGACCCACATGAGTCTATGAGGGAGGGGACACACTGAATACAGCAACACAGTATTATAAGGATTACTATGGCCCCAACAATACCCACCAAGAGTTTTTTTAACCCACCCAAATCCAGGCAGCCAATTTCATAAGGATCCCCACCAATTATAAGGTGGCTGGCCAGAGGAGTAGTTCTTAGCCATTTCCCTTAGATGTTTGGTACATTGAAAAGTGTCAGAGTAGGTGTCATTTACAAAAACACAGCATTCTTCATTTATGAGGGCACAAGTTCCTCCCTGGGCTGCTAACATTATGTCTAAAGCCATGTGGTTTTGCAAAGCTAACTGGCGTAGCTGGGACATTTCCCCGGCCTGATTCTCAAATAGGGTCGCAGTTTCATTGGTTAAAGATTCTAGTAGTCCCTGTTCTGCATTTACTGGAAATTGAGTACATACCCAGCAATTACTTCTATTTCCTAAAATACGAGTTTTAACCTCATGGGAATATCTAATAAAAGCATTATCTTCATAAGTAGAAAATAAACTAAAAAGGCATAATAAAAAACATACAGTTGTCAGAATAAAAGGTCCTCTCATTTTTGCCGAGTCAATTTAAGTCTGATGTCTGAAAGAGGTAAGCTGGTCCATTGGTCGGAGGCAGTGTCCTCAGTGGTGGCAAGAGCTGCTGGTCCGTCACTGTGGTCCACTACGGCTGGCTTGACGTGGGAGTGGTGGATCCAGGATTTGCGTCCTTCCAGGAACACTGCAGTCTGGGTTGTTAAAAGAACCTGGTGGGGTCCAGTAAACCTCGGCTGGAGGGTGTCGCCACGAACGAACTTTTTGGCCCAGACGAAGTCCCCTGGTTGGAACGGGTGGATCTGTTCTTCCAGCGGCACGGTCTGGGAAAACTGCGAGGCTTTCCAAAGGGTACGGAGGCGAGCCTGTAGGGAGAGAAACTGGCACGCGGTCATATGATCCCCTCCCAATAGTGAAACATCAGCACGTGGTAGCGCCCCGCCTTTGAAAGGGGGGTGTCCATAGAGCAGTTCAAAGGGGGATAATCCCAATACACGGGTTGGGCGAGTACGAAGGTGAAACAGGACCAAGGGAAGTACCTGAGGCCACTTTAACCCTGTTTCCTGACAGTATTTAGCCAATGTAAACTTAAGCTCCCTATTCATACGCTCAACTTTCCCGCCAGACTGGGGGTGGTAGGGTGTATGAAAGGAGTGTGAAATGCCCAGTCCTTGTTCTAAACGGCCAAGGACATGACCAGTAAAGTGAGGTCCGCGATCTGAGTCAAGCACGAGAGGGATGCCAAAACGGGGTACAATGTCTCTAAGGAGAATCTTCGCCACTGTGGCAGCAGTACAATTAGCAGTAGGAAAAGCTTCGACCCAGGAAGTCAGAGGGCAAACCAAAACAAGGAGGTGCTTTTTCCCAAAAGCCTTTGGCATATCTGCAAAGTCAATTTGAAGATGTTGAAATGGAGCAGCAGGCGGAGGTCTTCCACCCTTAATTTTGTTAAGAGGCGGAGCAGGTCCATTACGCTGACATGTGCTGCATGCTTTCACTATTGACAGGCAGTAGGGTTGAATGCCTGGAGCATACCAAAAGCGAGCGATGGTGTCCACAAGGGCGTGTGTGCCGTAGTGACCCCCCTTATCATGGTGCCAGTGAACTGCCACGGGGTATGTGGAGCGAGGGAGGCAGGCTCAGCCATCCGGCATAAGCCAGGTCCCTTATTTGTAAGATGTTATAAACTACTTCCAAACAGTCGTGCTGATCCTGGAGGACTGGCAGGTCAGGAAGCAAGGTAGCTGGATTAAGGGGCCCACATCTTTCAAAAATTAGGTTAGTGTCTTTTAAGAGTTCGGCCTCTAGCTGTTGCTGACGATGGGCCGAAAAGACTTGGGTTGTGCCCCTACGCAGAAGGGCTGACAAGGCATGAGAGGTCCAAACCGTGGTAAAATGACCCAGGGTCAGGCTCTTTGCCTTTGTGATCAGCAGGGCAGCTGCTGCCAGAGTCCGGGTGCAGGATGGGGTTCCCTGAGCGACAGGGTCGATCTGCTGAGAGTAAAAAGCAAGCGGGAAATGGTGGGGCCCGCTCAGCTGGGTAAGGACGCCACTAGCAATTCCGCCCCTCTCGTGGACAAAAAGGTGAAAGGGTTGCTGTAATTGGGGGGGGGGGGGCGGAGAGACATGGAGGAGGCCACACTGTCCTTGAGTAACTGAAAGGCTTGGATTGTGTCCGGGGACCACTGCAAAGGGTCAGGAGCAAGGTTAGCAGTGAGTCGGTGGAACGGTTTGCTTAACTCCCCGCAGGACGGCAACCAGGGGTGACAGAAGCCAATTAATTCTAAGAAACGTTGAAGTTGTTTCTTGGTGTTTGGCAGAGGGCAGTTTTGGATAGTCTTTATGCGGACTGGGTCCATTTGTCTCCCCTCTGGGGTTAACAGGAAGCCCAGATATCGGACCTTCTGTGAGACCCACTGAATCTTGTTAGGGTCTATCTTGTGGCCTCTGGTGTGTAGGTATAATAAAAGTGCCTTACCATCGATGCGGAGGGCAGCTTCTTCGCGGTTACCTAATAGGATGTCATCTACGTATAGGACTAACGTGGATCCCTGCGGACTGGTGAAGCCTTCCAAGTCGTGCCGGAGGCATTGGCTGAAAATCATGGGGCTGTCTCTGTAGCCTTGAGGAAGTCGTTGCCAGACATAACTTTGTCCCTCCCAGGTGAAACCAAAGAGATACTGAGAGTCTGGGTGCACAGGAATGCTGAAAAAGGCTGATTTTAAGTCAATAACAGTGAACCACTCAGCATCCCAGGGGATTTGGCTGATGAGAGTAGCTGGATCAGGAACTACTGCATGAAGAGGGACCACCTACTGATTAACAACCCGTAGATCCTGTACAAAGCGCCAACGAATAGGGTCTCCGTCCTTTTTAGGAGGCTTTTTGACAGGCAGTATAGGGGTGTTACAGGGAGTGCGCTGAGGGCGGACTAGCTTTTGTGCAATGAATCCCTCGATAATGGGGTGGATGCCCTCCCGGGCTTCCAGTGACAGGGGGTATTGAGGGACTGACGGGGGGGTTAAGGAGGGCTTCACTTGAATCCTTACTGGCTCTGCTGAAAGGAGCAGGCCTACATCAGTGTCAGAAATTCCCCAGAGGGTTAAAGGCAAGTCAGTGAGGTCAGGGGAGGGGGGGGGGGGGTTCCCAATTACCCTGAGTTGGGTCCGAATCTCCTAACACTGTCATCAATAATCCTACCCCTTCAGGAGTGCAGGTTAAAGTAGCCTCAAGCTTACAGAGTAAATCCCGGCCCATCAAAGGGATCAGACAAGCTGGGGAAAAAAGAAAATGGTGAGAAAAACATTTATCAGCATAAATAACATTTAGAGGCAAAGGGAGTCCCAGAGACTGTGGGTTGCCCTCCACCCCAGTTGCAGTTTTAACCTGGATAGCCAGGGAGAGGGGGCATGATTTAAAAGAGAGAAAGTAGCTCCAGTATCATTGAGGAAGGAGACAGGCAGTCCCTGGACTGAAAGGGTTAGAGGAGGCTCTTTGCTGGGAGGGGAGAAAGTGAGGAAGGAGCCGGCTAAAGACATTAAGGAAATAAGACCATCACATTGTTTGCCTTCGCCCCCGGGGTACCGTCATTGAGGAGGCTGAGTTTGCTGCAGCTGCTGCTGTTGCCAGTAGTTGATCCAGGCCTGGGGAACGGGCTGAGCTGGTGGTGCAGGGGTGTATTCGTCCCTGGTGTAAGTATCTGCGGATGTGACCGGACCCTCTGGGCGTCCCCAGGGGAGGGGTATGCAACCTGCTGCATCTGCTTGATCTTTTGCCTAGTAATTACTCCTCCCGAGGTGTGCCCTTCCATTTCCCCCTTATCCCTCTGCAGAGATTCCGATCTGGAGTCCTGCAGATTCCCCTCTGCGCCCTGGAGAGAGTCCCCCTGCGGAGGAATAGGGGCAGGTGCAGTGGGGACCAACTGACGAGTCAAAACACGCCGTGGTTTACACCCTTCATCGAAATAACATGGAGGGGGGTTCACTCTCGGGAGAATACCTGACTGCCATAATTTTTAAAGATTTCCACAGCTCTGCTGCTGTGTCCCAACAAAACCAGTAACATAACTGTCCCGGATGGTCTTTTTCGATCTGGCTCCTTACTCCTCTTAAGGCAGCCTGTTCGAAAGAGCCATACGAAGGCCACCTCATCTCCGGGTCGGCCAATACCGCGGTATACCCAGTCCAATTCCTTACACACAGTGTGTACAACTTCCTCCTAGACATTCCTGTCTGTACTGGGAGTTTCCCTTCGTTCCATAACTTATTTACAATCCCCAACGGACTCTCAAGAGGCACGCTAGTCCCTTGATCCATGGTGTCTGACAGGAGCCCTCCAACTGGCGTTTACCCTGCTGTCCAGTACACGACCCCTCAATATTGAATTGGCTGGGAGAAATCTCCCGTGGCGCCTGCCAATTCGTATATGAGTGGTCTGACCACTGGACAGAGGCACCGCACCAGAAGGAAATCCCGGACAAGCCCCCAAATTGTTAGGTAAAAAGCAAGTCCTCACTCACCTCTCCAGCACCCGAGTTCGTGCGGAGTTGGTATGGGGCTCACAATCTGTCAGAGACCAGACACCAATTCGTTGATCAACGGGCTCACACTATCCTTAGCTTGAAAAGCTTCAGAGTAAGTGTGGCAAGTTTATTAGGGGTGAGCATCAATATTTATACACAGAAGTAAACAAAGTGATTAACAGATCATAATGGTCATGTATAATCAATCAAGATTCTACAGGATAAAACAGGTTAAAATGTAAATTCAGAAAGAGAAAAGGGGAGATGACTACTTAAGGGGAGGGGGGTGTTATGAGTAGTTCGCAGGTCAGAGCTTTGATTAAAAGTTCAGACAGAGACATCAAGTCTGGGTTAAGTTTAAGCTCATCAAAAGTTCAGACTCAACACTAGAGGGAGAAGGCTACACAGAGTGTAGAGAAAGTGAGTGGCTGCTGTCATGAGAAAGTGTCCCCCAAGCTTTTGAGGGAGAAACTGTCTAGTCACCACCACCTGACTACCTCTCTTTCTCCCCCCCAAAAGAGTCTTGATAAAAGAACGGGTGCACAGCAAGGGGAATATTTTATATTCTGCCTTTTTTTAATTTTTTTTTTTTTTTTTTTTTTTTACAAAAACACATGGATTTGATTTTACAATAAATAACTTCTCATATGCCATGTTTCGATGTTAGCTGCATCATTTTGGGGCTCTAGCCACAGTAAATGTTAAATTCCCTTATTTTAACTACCAGTTAACCTCCCCCCTCCACCCGCCAAAAAAGATCTCCAGCCTGTTAGTATCAGTAAAAATTTCCTATGGCTCACAAATAAAGAAAAAGATTATAGAACTGAGACTGAAGCACGATGTTCATCTTTAATCTGCAGTATAAAGCAATTTTGTTAACGATGGAACAAGATATTTATGTATAGTTTACAAAGGAAAATTCCACTGAAGCAGGATGTCAGCTATGGAGATATGTTTCAGAAAAGTTATTTGAAACCATAAACTGGACTGTGTTTTCCAGGTTAATTAGCTGACATTCTTGCCTCACAAGGCTCTGCTGCAGCTGAAATTAAATGTTTATTGCTTATTGAAAACACAACCATCAGGCACTTTCTTGGTGTTACAAAATATTGGAAGAATAATACAGTTGCTCCCTTCAGTGTTTCTGAAGAAAGAGTAAAATTCTCTTTATTTTTATTTTGAAAGATAACCCTCCGGTATCACGGCTAATGTTGACAAAGCAGTATAGGTAAGTTATTGAAAGAGGTCTACTTAAAATGGAACTCTTCCCGGCAATAAAGAGCTTGAGAGAAGTTACAAATGATATTTGCCATAGCTCCCAATTAAAAAAAAGAACTTTTGGGGAGTTTTCTTGAGACAGACCCCATTTGCCAGACAGGGGCGGCTCTATGTATTTTGCTGCCCCAACACGGCAGTCAGGCGGCTTCCGGCGGCGCGCCTGCGGGAGGTCCGCTGGTAATGCGGATTCGGCAACATGCTTGCGGGAGGTCCGCCAAATTGCCGCTGAAGCCGCGGGACCGGCGGACCTCCTGCAGGCATGCCGCCAAAGGCTCCCTGATTGCTGCCCCCACAGCGACCGGCAGGCCATCCACCGCAGCTTGCCGCCCTAGGCACGCACTTGGTGCGCTGGTGCCTGGAGCGGCCCCCTTTGCCAGAGGATCTTCACACTTACGACCAATGATTTTCCATCACCAACTCAAAGAAATAGGGTTTTTTCCTTATTCACAGAGTTAATTAAAATTGAGTAGAATTTGGGTGTGTTTAAATTAGGCAGCTAAATTGCCTCTCTCAGGCCTGGTCTACACTGGAGGGGGGGGATTGATCTAAGTTACACAACTTCAGCTACATAAATAACGTAGCTGAAGTCAACATACTTAGATCTACTTACCGCAGTGTCTTCACTGTGGTAAGTCGACAGCTGATGCTCCCCCGTCAACTCCGCCTATGCCTCTCGCCCTGGTGGAGTACCAGAGTTGACGGGAGAGCGCTCGGCGGTTGATTTATCGCATTTAGGCTAGACACGATAAATCGACCCCTGCTGGATCGATTGCTGCCCGTTGATCCAGCTGGTAATGTAGACAAGCCCTCAGACTAACAGCTTGGAATCCCATGTAGTGATGACATGAGTGATATAATGTTCACCAATCCATAGCTATTACAATACCAGAATTTGCCACAAAAATACAGTCTGTTTTTATCATTTGCCAAAATGTGTCCAGGAAAAATAATCTGGCTAAACTGGGAATTGCAACTGAGGGTAAAAATGGAAAAGTCTGAAGTGCCAAAATTACCGCCTCCAACAACTGGAGTTTGACTGGAACAACTCATATTTCAGAGCCCAGTCCTGCATTGAAATGAGAGCAGAAGGGCCCCAGCACCTGTATGAAACTCCTGCAAAGTCACGGACCATGTCCCTGAACATCAGGGTGAACACTAGAATGCTCAGGATTTACAATGCTCCTTTGCTGGTTTGTGTGGCCCTAAGAACCCCTGAATGCCTACAGGCAAATGGATCCCTGTTATGTAACTGGACCTGATCCTCAGCTGACCTAAACAAGCTGGCGTGCACACTGTTCCTTTGGGGACAGTTACTGAGAATGTCCAATGGCTAAAGGCTGGACACTGCAGGGGAATGCTTCAAGGGAACTCAGAGATTGGGGTGCACATATTGTTAACCTGCAAGGTACAGTAAGGGTTAGCATTGCCCAGAGGAGAGTGTTTGCATGGTTAATAGGCTAGTGGTGGCAGCTAACAGCCAGATAAGCACAAGCAAAGCTTCCTCTTGCTGTAGGCAGTGGGGTAATAAGGTGACTCAGAGTCCTGTGCATCTCAAAAAAGCATCACAGCTTGATTAAATCCTACTCAGTTACCCACAGAATGAAGCAAACAACAGAATGTACCTGACCTCATCCAAGCCCTCCCTGGCTAATGAAGCTGCAAACCTAAGAACTTTGAGAAATTGATTTCTGCATGCATGGGGGAAGTGAGGGAATCAAAACAGAGGCGACCATTTCCCTCTTCCAGTCTTGCCCAAAACCCAATTCTGGCTGCTTTTGATCCCCAGCACGTTAGTGGAAGACAACATATTAGCTTTAATCCAGAAAAAAAAAATCTATACCTTTAAAAATTAAATAAAATATTAAATTATATATATTATATATATACATCCACCCCCTTCTCTGCTACAGCTCACAGTGCTGCATCATTTAAATTCAATGCAAGTGGTGTGGCTGTATAGCGTGAAATATCTCATTACTGTAACACATTGCTAAAGGCAGCTCCACGTTGAACTGAAACACATAAGCCAACTTATGAAAGTATTCATAACAGATCTAGGTTGCTGCAGCTCTTTTACAAGTTTGCCAAATTCCAAAATGTCATTTTTGAAACATCAGCATCAGAGCTTATTCAGAACACAAAATATGCCAGAGTGGTTTCTTTTGGTATCTATTTACCAGATTCTTGCAAATTAACCAGTTTCAGTCAAAGAAACATTCAGTGCACGTGACATGCATGCAAAGGAAAGGGATATAAACCTTCATGCTTTAGAGCATTAGTCAACCTCTAATTATATGGACCCTGGATGGTATTCAGAGCACTTGCTGGTGGTCACATGGTGCTGGTTTCACATCCTTTTTTCCAGATACTAATTATATTACATACATTAAATACTTTCTTGATGTTACTTTTCCTAAAAACAATTGCCATAGTTGCCACAGGATGTTATTTGACTGTAAACGAGAGGTGGTGTTTTATGGAGTCATGACGGGCAGAGGAGATTTTCCATGAAACGCTTTCTATTAGGAGGTGATCTGCATCATAGAAAAGTTTGGGAACAATTGTCCTTCCAATGCAGGATTGTTTCCTGAAGTACATTTATTAGTACTTTGCTGGGTCTAGATTGAAGTGTCATTTCCTCAGCTCAAGCAGATGGATCACGCTGGTGTGACGTATTTTCTGATATTTACTTCACTATTTCTATCAAAACCCTGCTCTTGCACAACCCAAAATAATCTCTCTCCATCCATAAAATTTATACCTTTAAAGTTTTTGTAGACCATTATTCGGTCTTCATTTAGTCACTGCTTAGCCAGGCAATTATTGTGGCAAATTAACTTCATTAATACTTCCTCTAGTCCCTTGATAATTTTTGTTGCTCCCTTCTGATATCCCTCTGATTTCTTAACATCTCTCTAGTAATGAGGACTCCAGAAATCAATTCAATATTCCAGATCATACCAGAACTGATTAGACACTGATTATTGCCTCCCTAATCCATTACACAATGCCTCTGCCAAGGAGTATGGCAGCACAGTTGGCCAAAATAATTTTGCTTTTCAGTATACATACTCTTGTCTAATATGCTCTTCACTATCATACCCAAGTCTCTTTCAATTTTACTCATTCCCAGCTTCCTCCCACTTAATACTGTGTATGCATTTCAGATTATTAGTTTCCATTTTCTAAGACGAGTCTAACTTTGTTATTTTTCACTCTCTAGGATGCTTTATATACTGTGTCCCAAAAAAGAACTCAGTGTTCCAACATATGGCCCTCAACATTGTAACAGTAGCCATTCCATGATGTAGCAGCCAAGCATGAAGTCATCTATTTGCTGAAATGTATAAGCAGTTAGGAGGAAGAGGATACACCATGAGAAGTGCAAATATAGCTGTTTTTAGGGATATGGGATAAGCATTAGATTGGGTAGCAAGCAGAGTCATTGGTTTAAGGGAGCACAGTATGTCAGCAAGAAGCAGAAACAGTCCCTAGGACATTTATAGGCCAAGTGCATCAATCTGTAACGAATTTGCATTCCACAAATGTGAAGAGACTGGCTACCCAAGCATTACATAAATTCAAAACATACAACTCTCTGCTCTCATGCCAGCTTCCTTTCATTTTGTTTAATAAAAACGTGACCTTAATTATCTATTTAAACCTGAAGGACATTATAAATTATTCCCCACCAAATATCCCTTCAGCTTAGTGCATAATGTAAAACCCTGCTCCCTCTCTAGTGTTTTTTCTCTCTTCAGAAAAATTCATTGGAAAACGATTTGTGTGTACTTGGGTTTCAAGAAGTTTTAGCAATACCAATTTTATTTCTATATGAATGAACATTTCATATAACGCTGCCTCTATCCCCGTATGTTTAAGCCAATTTAAAACTGATTTTTCTAAAGTCATCCAAAAAGTAATTTCTTTCATCTAGTGCTATACTACTTAAAAACAAATTTTGTTTATAAAAAAAAACACACTTAAAATTTGCTTGTTGTCAGAAGCAGTATACAATTAATTTATATTTACTTTGCAGAAATACCCTAATAGAGTATTTTAACAAAATATTTGTAACATATTAAGCTACAATATAAATGTTTACTATCAGATCAAGTTTTGTTCAAAATGTAGAGTTTATAAAAGAAAAATATTATTTAAAAAAGATTTTACAAAACCAGAGCCTCATACAAGCCTCTGTTATTGAAACTGTAATTTCATTTTAGAAGCAAACATCCCTTACAATATTTTCAACCCAAATATAACAGAATTTAATTTATGCATGAGAACCAGTGAAATTCCCTAGAAACAAAAATTAAACCCAGTAAGTTTATTTTCTTTGTTCAAAGAAATGTTAAAGTAAACAGCAAAAATAGTGAAAAGTTAGATTATTAAAATTTAAAGACCTAAAAAGCTAAGCCTAATTGTGCTGTTCATTTACTTACTTTTCTTCATTCACCACATAGTTAAGGAGGTTTACCTTTTAAAGTTTTAACTGTATTGTACTTTTAAAATGAAACTTTATTCTGCAAACTACGTGGTGATCATTACAGATGAAAGGCAATCAATTAGCACAGTAACGGAAACGCTGATGTAAACACTCAAAGACCAAACTAAAGTACTTCTGTATATAAAAAGAAAGCAACAGCATGAGGCCTCGATGTAGGAAGTACACTTAAGGATATGCTTAACTTTACACATATGATCAGGTTTCACAGAAGTAAGCCAAGCCCACGCTTAACATGCATAGGCATGTGACTTTCTGAATAAGTAACACTGAAACTTTATACAATGACAGGTTTCAGAATCGAAGCCGTGTTAGTCTGTATCCGCAAAAAGAACAGGAGTACTCCTGTTCTTTTTGTGAAACTTTATAATTATTACTGAACCAGAACAGATGTGTGTTGCACAAACTTTTTTTTCAGCCAATAGCGATTAAAAACAACCCAAGGGCCCACTCAGCAAACCTTTACTCACATGGTCTTTGTCTTCAGTGGAGCTGTTCACGTGAGTTAGGGTTTGCAGGATCAGGACCAAAATGTAGGGCTCTGGTGTCATAGAAGCTTATTTAGAAACAGGCTTGTAATTAGATTACAATCACACAAAGACAGTAGCATCGATCTAATCCCTAGTGGATATCTGTTCATATCAAAAAACCACAATCCCATGGAAAGATGCTGTACTAGAACTGTTGAGAATGTTACAAGTCAGGTACTGAGATGTATACGCATAGCTGCCTTGGAATTTGCACCACCACTCACATGCTGAACACTTAAGTTCAGTCACTGCAACATCTCGATTCATAATCATTAAACATTCATTATATTCGTGAAACCTTTCAAAAATCAAATTACTTAAGAACCAAGCATTCAGGAGCAATGTTTTAAGTCAGTCAGGAAACTAGAATTTGAAACCAGTATTTGAGATTTTGTGATCCCACAATACCAAATACCCAGATCAAGGTGACAAATATCTCACTGATTTGTAAACAATGCAAATACACTGAAAATAAAAGGTCACTAATCCAAATGTCCTGCCTGTCACAACTCCTATGGCACGTCCCCCTCCTGACCACTCACTAGACCATTGAGGGAATCCAGCCATTGGGTCCTGCGTGTTTTAAGGCTCTGAACTGGGCACTGCCGCTGTCTTAGGGGCTCTGGACACAATCTCAGGATGCAGTTCTATCTAGCACCGCCTCCTACGAGCTCCATAAACAAGGCCCTCTGTCCAGCGCCCCTTAACTAGTGCTGACTCAGCCAGACTTCCCACATAGCTTAAACACACCCTCTCCCAGAACTCGAGCACCAAGTGTGAGCCTTCTGGTTTCTCTCTCGAAGGGGGCTCATGGTAGCTGTAACATATGAAATGCACAGACACTGCACAGAATTCTATCAACATTGCTCTTTAAGAAATACACAGATCAATACAAAAATAATAAACTTTACATGTATTTCCCGGTTTCAGTTTCCTCATCACTCCGGAGTGTTCTTTGGGTTGGGGTCAAAGTCACCTGGAGCCATCCAAGGTCATTATTCTGCAGTACATGGCTTGTGTTCTGAAACATGGAACCTTCTCCCTCAGCTGTCATTGACCTTGGCTGGAAGATACCTTTCCTCTCTCCTGCCAAAAGTCTCCCATCTCTCTCTAAATTTCCCCTGTGAGTCCATTTTAAAGGCTAGCATCACTACCTTGATGCCTTTATTCTGCTGCTGGTAACTTTCCACTCACCAAGCCCCCAGCCCTTGTTGAGGGAAGTTGGGAAAAAAATAGTTTCTCCACTCAGGCAACCTCTTCAGCATACATATTGTCCAATCATTAAATTCTAATGAACATTGTCACTGGTCTGGCAGAGACATGATACAGCCCCCCGCCCGCCCATGGCGGATACCACATTTACATAGAGACATTCAATTATAGAACCATCTTCTCAGTAACAATTTTATAGTATCAACCAGAATTTATAAATTGTATAGACAGATCCCCCAAATCATCACACTGCTTCAGAAATTGGATAATTTGCTAGTAGTATAGAATTCATTAGGACAGAACATTTATAGTATGCATGCCACAAAATGTGAAACACTAGATTAATGAGCTTTTCAACATATCAGAAATAGAAAACTCAATATAAACTGTTTATCAGATCTATTACACAGTACAAAGCGGTGTTCATGCCGTCTTTAAAGTGAAAGTACATGTTGCAGAAACCCAAAAATCTAATTGTGTGATGGCTCTTTATAAAAAGTATTTTTCTATTTTGTTCCTATATTAAAAGTGCTATTAGCCTTACAAACTCTTTACTATTAAAATGGATAGAGATGGAAACAGCAGATTCTTTAAACTGTGCTTGCGAAGAAATCCATTTATATTCACTTTGAACAAAAAAAGTAGGAGAAACACACACTGAGCTCTTGTAGCATTTCACTATTATCAAATGGTATTTGGAGACAAAGTTTCGGCATCTAATCTCTTAAAATCAAATTATTTTAATACTGAATGTCAATATGAGTTTGACAAGGTACAACATGTCTGCAAAATTCAATTAACTTATTAATTTATGCTAAATTCTTATCCGAGGGTCTACTGTAGGTGGAACAGTAGGTTAATGCATTAGCCTCTAACCCTCTGTCACCATAGGTTCAAAGAGTTTAGATATAGGAACAATTTCACCAAGTTTGGAAGGGCGCAGGGCACATTTATACTCAGAGACCAGCACACAAATGACAGTTTTTGTGAGATTACAGGCCCCAATTCAAAACAGTATCCCTATTCAGGACAGTACTGACGCACACATGTGCATTTGAAGTCAATGGGAGCTAAACACATCCTTCAGTGCTTTCCTGAAGCAAGGCCAAACTTAGGAGTTATGTAAAGTCCCGCTCCTGCACAGACTTAAGCATATATTAACTTTATGCACTATGAGTAGTCACATTAAAAATCAATAAAGATATTCACAGTATGTAAAGTTACACACATGCAGAAGTATTTGTACGATCAGAGCCTAAATCAGTAATGGAGTGCACTGATTTAAAAAAAGTTTACAAGGTAAAATGTTGACGTATACCTGTCCCCCACTTTCATGAATACTAAAATTTATCATTTAAAAAAAAGTAAATCATATTCAAAGTCACCAAGTAAAAACAGATTTAAACCTAGATAACAGATTTTTTTTGTCAAGCAGGCATTGATTTGATAATGGTACTTTATTATAACAACTCCATTATATTATTTAAATATAAAACTAGTGATATCTTCAACTCTAATACGCCCATCATTGATTGACTTATCTCCAAAAGACCCTTTGGAATGGATCTGCATGGCTTTATCATTTAAAAAATATCTTGTTACATTATTCAAAACAAAGTTTTGACAAAGATATAGAAATAAATGTAAGATTGTTATTAATTTAACAACTATTCATCTGAGGTGTTTTATTATTAGCACTTTGTATAAAGCATTCTACAAACCACAAGTACATTTTTTAATTAAAAAAAAAAAAAAAAACAGTTGCTGTGTGTAAGGGAACCATAAGGGTGCTGAGCAAGTTTGTAAGAAGTTGTTCATTCTAAGCATCCATTTTCATTGCACTATGCTTTCCATTTGTGATATGCATGCCAAGGCTTTTAATAGTTATTCTAAGTACACTGAATTGTTCTATCACTGCCAGCATTAGAAGATACAGTTACTTACCCTACAGTTTACTGCAGTTCTTTGAGATGTATTGTCCACAAAGATTCCACTCTTGGTGCCCATGTGCCCTACACATACAAGATTGGGTTCTTTTCAATAGCAGTGTCCACTGGGGCTATTTACACATTCTCTGTGCCCTCACACATTCTCATTTCCTGTAATGGGGGATATAAGGGACAGGGCATCCTCCCCCCATGCTCAGTTCCTTTGCCAATAAAAATTCCAGTATAGGATTCTGATGAGCATGGATGGAGTGGAATCTGTGTGGACAACACATCTTGAAGAACTACTATTAGTGTTGGGTAAGTAACAGTATTTCCTTCTTTGAGTGATTGTCCACACAGATTGTATTCTTTGTGATCACAAGTAGTCCTCTGAAAGTCAGGAGGCAAGTGAGTGAAGGTCTACTTGAAGAGTGATCATAGGAGCGCCCCCTGAAGTCTATATCCAACCTGAAGGCTTGCACCAAGGAATAGCGGAAAATAAAGGTGTGGACAGAACTCCATGTTGCCACTCTGTATATTTCAGAAATGGGGACATCTGCAAAGCAGGCTGTAGAAGCACAGGTAGAGTGATCCCTAACTGAACTGGTGGATCTTTATTGGCTAGAGTAACACAATCTGAGATCCACCTGGATTGTCTCTGAGACGATACCGATTGACCCCTAACCCTCTCAGCAAACGCCACAAAGACTGGGCATGCATCTGGTTTGGTTCTGTCCAGATAAAAATAAATAAATAAAGCCCAAACATCATCTAGCACATGAAGTCTCTCTTCACCTGGGGACGAATGAGGTTTCAGAAAGAAATCTGGATTGCGAATGCATTGGTTGATATGAAAGTTGGATACCAGCATAGGCTGATATTTGGAGTTAGACCTAAAGGTGACTCTGTGTCCTTGTGAAAAAAACATGTATAGCAGACCCTCCATGAGAGCTTGCATCTCCCCTATCCTTCTAGCTGAGATGACCACCACCAGGAAGGTGATTTTTACTGACAAGCAACAAAGAGAATACTTGGCCCTTGGCTCAAAAGGGGGCCCTATCAAGGAATAACGCACACTGAAACCTTGAAGTCTCAATACAGCAACTCCTACACAAGTGGACCCCAGAGCAAAGTACTACAGCTTTCAGAATCAGAGCCATTTTCTCCATGAAATGAAAAGTGCAGTTCCAGTGACAAGTTCACTTTCTAGTAAAGCAAAAAGGTGTTCACCATATTGTTACAGTAGTCTCCAGGGATCAGATTTTCAAAGATAATTTAAGGGCACATAAACAGGTTATATGATTAACTCCCATTGATTTCAATGGGACATGGGTTCCTAATCTGCTTATAGACGTGTCTGAAAATCTCTCCAGGCAGCTCTCTGTATCTTTAAACTCTTAAATATGTATGGAAATCTGGCCCCAAGACCCTATTCAACAAACTGAGGAAGTGCCAGGCCTCCGGGAAGTATTTCCATATACAATGTATGAATTAAATTGAAAGCCCCAGATGAACCCCTAGAAGCTGAGTGAATAAACAAAGTCTTATCTGACATTCTGAACATTTAACATTAAAGGGATAGTGTTTCAGTGTGAAATATATATATTTTTTAACCTACTGCAGTTACAAGGAACAAAGAAGATAATTACAGCTGAAAGAAGTTAAAGAATTCTTTAATGTTTTCAGTTTGTTCATTTGACAACACTGTAGGTTTGACTTGACTAGGATTTAAAGATGCATAATTAGGAAGTGTTAGCTAACACACATGCACTAACACATCCTAAAAGTGTAATGTAGACAACACAGTGTACTGCTGCCAACTCTAAGTGCTTAAAAATCATGAGTCAGGCTCCAAGAAACCATGAGTATTAAAAAAAGTATCAATTTGGTTAGCTTTTTGTCTTCTAGTTTTGTAACCCTTATGGGTCATGTTTTTAAACATTTATCTGAAACCATGGATAGAAACTTAGCTTTAATTAAAAAAACAAAAACAAAAAGAATTGTCTATAATTATATGACTGTAGGAGGTGGGGGTTTGGTAAAATACACCAAATATCTTGAGAGTTTGCCATTCTGGATACTTTTAACACATTCTAGCTGCTCATGTTGAAGCCCAGGCTCCTCCAGGAGTCAAGCTGATCAGCTACTACATTAATTATAATATAGGTATTAGCTGACATGACTTAACACACCTTTATTGAAGTCAAGGCAACCCTTGGGTGTATGTGCAGTTTCACAGCTCTGTGGGTGGTGGATAGCACTTCCTGTCTCAGGCACTAGGCAGCTGGGTGTCTAGATTTAATTTTTTAATAAAGCTACTTTCGAAAGAAATTCTATCATCACCATAACAACAAATGCTTTATGAAGCCCCATGGTCTTGCAAATTCCAGGCTTATCTGAATTTTTAGGCCCTGACTTTATCCCTTACCATTAGGGGTGGCCAACCTGAGCCTGAGAAGGAGCCAGAATTTACCAATGTACATTGCCAAAGAGCCACAGCAGCCCCCCCATCAGCTCCCCCACCCCGCTCCCAGCATCTCCCACCCACCAGCAGCCCCGGCAATCAGTACCTCCCCCCTCCCTCCCCGCACCTCCCGATCAGCTATTTTGTGGCATGCGGGAGGCTCGGGGGGGTAGGGAGGAGGGAGGAGGAGCAAGGCCACTGCAGGCTGAGGGGAGAGGGTGGGAAGGGTTGGAGTGGGGGCAGGGCCTGTGGCAGAGCCAGGGGTTGAGCAGTGAGCACCCCCCCGGTACATTGGAAAGTTGGCGCCTGTAGCTCCATCCCCGGAGTCGGTGCCTATACAAGGAGCCACATATTAACTTCTGAAAAGCCACATGTGGCTCCGGGGCCACAGGTTGGCCACCCCTGCATTACATGCACATAGATTTCTGCTTACAATCAGGAACTATTTTCGTATTTGTGAAATTTAAAAAATATACACTCTTCCTACGCTTTAAATGAAGAACTACATCTGCCAGTAAAGCTATGGAAGTTTAAATTTGTACAGACTAGTATGTATCTGCTTCAGAGTTCCATTAATAGCGGATCAGATCTGTGAAAGAATTGTGGGTTTTATGATAAAAGCATGAAATTTGCTAGGCTTAGGGCATAACCTAGAAGATTTTCATGTATGGAGCCATCACCAATTCATGCCACGATAGCTGTGGCAGACATTTTAAAATCTGAATGCATTTTCCTGATGTTTTTCTGATAGATTTTGTTTAGGATATGAAAACATTCCAGTGGGTTTTCATTTCTGTGCATTTATATTCATATTGTCTCAGGTGTCCTAAAAATTAAAGTAATGAATTGTGATGGCTTGAAATTATATGAAAATATTAAGAATTAACATGTTCTGTAGCATGTCACCAGGGAGTATTTACTAAAATATTATATAAAAAAATAGCATAGTACGTTTATAAGTTTCTAAACATGAACAGTAAGTTACATTTCTCTTTGCTAATATTTCAGATTGATCTATGCATAACAGGATATTGCTGTCTCAAAAAGATTGAAAAAAGGCAGCTTATGTAAACACACAGCCTAAAATGAATTAAGAAACAAAAAAAAGTCTTTCACGTCTTCAATATACTGAAATATCAGAGTCCCCACCATTTTTCAGGGAGAGCTGCAATTTGGTCTTGGAGATCTCCCTTGCAGGAGGTCATCTGAACAAAGGGAGATTATTTCCCTTTATTATTATTTCACTTGCTAGTCTCTGTTAATGACTTGGCTTTGTCCTGCAATCTCTCTGTTACAAATGTGGTGTACTGCTGCTGCCCGATCTTTTTAACCTCCCTAACAGGGACAATCACAGCAGGTTCTCTAATGCCTTAGTGTCCAGTTTAAGTCAACACACTCTTCTGAGAAGGGGTTACACGTCTTCTGACCTCAACAAATATCTTGACTTGTCGTGCAAAAGAAGCCAGGACACCTTTCATCTGCACAGGTTGCTTGGTGTTAGACCCATTTCAGGTGGTTCCTTTCTCTGGCATGGCTTCAAATTCTCCTATCAATCTGACCACCTCTGGTCACTCTATCATCCAGTGCCAAAGGACCTCTGGACTTTGTGTGAGACCAACAGCTCCACCATCCCCCTTTGATTATTGACTTATTTTGCTCATGACCATGATTAAGTCTGATTGCAGAGAAAACATGTATCTTGTGAATAGTGAAGTTCCCCTTTAGAAACACTCTAGCTGTGTCTGGATGCATGCGTGAAGGCTTACCATATCTAGGTGGTGAACAGGAATCCAACAAGCATAATTAGTATGAGCTAACACAAAGAACTAGGGTGACATCTTTCCAATGCATTCAATGTAGAGAGCAAAGTTTTGCCTGGTGGACTGACAGCACATAGGTCTATATAAGAAGTTCCAGATGAAGCATGGGATGCCAGAAGTGGAAACTGGACTTTTTTTTTTTTTTAGTTTTTGCTTGTGACACAATTTATCATACCCCATGGAAACCTCATCTTCCCTGAGAGCTTGGGTATACAGAGTATATGCATTTTGGAGCAAGATGTATAGATTGCTGGTAGTTACTTTGAGAGTATGACTAGTATATGTAATATGAGACACTTTCAAGGAGGAGTCAACCATTCCTGGGGAGGCCACTTTGGCCTGAACAAGGGCTTCTGTCCATCTACTATCTTCTAGCCAATCTCCTTTAGACTTGCCATTTCCAGATGTATACCACCCAGGATAATGATAAATTTGTCCTCTGCACACCCACATTTTATGTTTGATTATGGTGAAAATGGGCTGATCCACAGTGATCACTGATACTTGGCATGACTTTAGGTAATGTGCAGAATTCCTTATAACACTCATGGTGTGACAGATCATTGCCACAAACTTGGAGTCGTCTAAAAGGAGTGAAAAGAACTGTGATGGCTGGGGTAAGTCTGGCACTGGCTGTCTGCTGGCATGATAAGCTACCTAGGAAATGTCTTGATCTCTGTTGAAGGTATCCAATCTTGCTGCCTGCCTTACTTGATCAAGCCACCAGCATTCTTCTTGCAGGGCTTGCGTAACCAGCTGGTAATCATTCTTGATATCAATATCTTCAGCAGGGATAGGAGCATTGGTTTTCTTCAAAATCAATGAAGTCGTCTTCACTGATGCTGCAGTCTCACAATCTTGGGTGAGAATTCCATAGACGACTCCCCCATCTTGAGTACTAGAATGCTGAAAAAGTGATATCCCAGTTCCGTGGAAGGAGTCTGTTGCGGTGGTTGAGCTAGGATTATTCTCTATGCTGTCTATGACTGCAGTAGTGAACAGACCACCATGAAGCTACAGAGGACAGACTACATTCTCATCCTTGAAGTGTTGTCAGGCCCTGTTTGCTATGCTGGTAGAGAGGGCCACCACTGTCAGAAGATGGACAATCCAAGTTTAAAGACAGTATTAGTTTACTTTTTCATGTCTGTGCATGAAGCGTCAAACCAACGTAGATTGGTAAAAGTGTTTCTCAAGCTTTGTTGTGGTACAAACTTTCTATTCCTTCATGGAGAGGGATGTTGTTATACTGCAACTCAAAAGTAAGGGTAGCCGGATAAATGGAAACTTGTTCTGACTGAGTTTTAGTGTTTGGATTATCCAATATCCTGGGCATCAGTGCCAATATTGACTCAGGCACAGATTTTGCTTGGCATCCTGGGTCAAATGATCCAGTAAACTCTGTTTTCATTTGAAACGTGACTTCATATAATTTTTGCTGTTTGGGCCAGGTGAAGTGCTGCTTCGTCACAGTCTTCCTCACATACTTTTTGGAAGGCTGGTCCAATATCCTGATTGAAGGCAAGGAACATATTGTGTCCTTCTCTGTGTGCTTGGAGATCTGGAATGCGTGAAAGGATACAAGACTAATTCAGTGCTGTGAATGTGCCCAACCAGTGTCACCCCCAGCTGTTCTAGCCTAGCAGTAGAGAGCCTTTTGAGGTTTCTATTTAAAGACTGAAAAGACGGTTACTCACCGTTGTAACTGTTGTTCTTCGAGATGTGTTGCTCATATCCATTCCATTAGGTGTGCGCCCGCCGCGTGCACGATCGTCGGAAGATTTTCTACCCTAGCAACACCGGCGGGTCGGCTGTGGAGCCCCCTAGAGTGGCGCCTTCATGGCGCTGAATATATACCCCAGCCGACCCGGCGCCCCCTCAGTTCCTTCTTGCCGGCTACTCCGACAGTGGGGACGGGGGGCGGGTTTGGAATGGATATGAGCAACACATCTCGAAGAACAACAGTTACAACGGTGAGTAACCGTCTTTTCTTCTTCGAGTGCTTGCTCATATCCATTCCATTAGGTGATTCCCAAGCCCAACTTAGGTGGTGGGGTCGGAGTGAGACATTGCTGTGTGCAAAACCGCTGATCCGAAAGCAGCATCGTCTCTGGACTGCTGCACTAGTGCATAGTGAGCTGTAAATGTGTGGACTGATGACCAAACCGCTGCTCTACAAATGTCCTGGATCGGAACTTGTGCCAGGAAAGCCGTCGAGGAAGCCTGGGCCCTCATGGAGTGAGCGGTGAGGTGCGGTGCTGAGACACCTGCCAGGTCATAGCAAGTCCGGATGCAAGACGTAATCCAGGAGGAATAGGCGTTGTGAGGAGACCGGTGAGCCTTTCATTCGGTCGGCCACTGCAACGAAGAGTTGCGTCGTCTTTCTAAAGTGCTTTGTGCGGTCAATATAGAAGGCCAGGGCCCTTCGTACGTCCAGGGAATGCAAACGTTGATCCTGGCGAGTGGCATGTGGTTTGGGATGAAAGACCGGGAGAAAGATGTCCTGGTTGATATGAAAAGGAGAAACCACCTTAGGGAGAAAGGCAGGATGTGGACGAAGCTGCACTTTATCCTTATGGAAAACTGTATAAGGGGGCTCGGATGTAAGCGCCCTGAGTTCAGAAACGCGCCTTGCTGAGGTGATGGCTACAAGGAAGGCTGTCTTCCAGGATAGGTACAAAAGTGAACAGGTGGCCAGTGGTTCGAATGGAGGACCTGTGAGCTTGGAGAGAACCAGGTTGAGGTCCCACGTCTGAACGGGCTGACGTTGTTGTGGGTACATCCGGTCTAAGCCCTTGAGGAATCTAACGACCATCGGGTTAGAGAATACCGAGGACGCGAGTTCCCCTGGGTGAAAGGCCGATATAGCGGCCAGGTGAACTCTAATTGAAGATATCGCCAACCCCTGCTGTTTTAGGGAGAGGAGATATTCCAAAATGAGAGGAATGGGTGCCTGCAACGGGGACATGGCTCGTTGTTCGCACCAACAGGAGAACCGCTTCCACTTGGCCAGGTACGTGGTGCGTGTTGAGGGCTTCCTACTGCTCAGCAGAATCTGTTGGACAGAGTGCGAGCATTGCTGCTCTGCCTGGGTGAACCATGGAGCAGCCACGCTGTGAGGTGGAGTGATTGCAGGTCGGGGTGACGCAGCCGGCCGTGGTCCTGAGAGATGAGATCCGGACACAACGGAAGCGGGATCGGTGTCTGAACCGAGAGTTCCAACAGTGTGGTGTACCAATGTTGTCTCGGCCACGCTGGAGCGACCAGAATTACCTGTGCCTGGTCTCTGCGCAATTTGAGCAGTACCTTGTGGACCAGAGGAAACGGAGGGAAGGCATAAAACAGGTGGTCTTTCCAGGGAAGGAGAAACGCATCCGAGAGGGAGCCCGGAGCTCGACCTTGTAGGGAGCAGAACACGTGGCACTTCCTGTTGTCTCGAGATGCAAACAGGTCTATCTGGGGAAACCCCCACTTTTGGAAGATGGAATGTATGATGTCCGGACGGATAGACCACTCGTGCGTCTGGAAGGACCTGCTGAGTCGGTCCGCTAGAGTGTTCTGGACTCCAGGGAGGAACGATGCCGTGAGATGGATTGAGTGGGCGATGCAGAAGTCCCACAGGCGAATGGCCTCTTGGCATAGAATTGACGAACGTGCTCCTCCTTGTTTGTTGATGTAAAATATGGCCGTGGTGTTGTCGATGAGAACTAACACACAACGGCCACGTAGGAGATTGAGGAATGCCTGGCACGCCAGGCGCACTGCCATCAGCTCCCGAACATTGATGTGCAGGGCTAACTGGGGTGCAGTCCACAGGCCCTGGGTATGGTGTTCGTTGAGATGGGCGCCCCAACCCAGAGATGACGCGTCTGTGACCAGGTGCAGAGAGGGTTGTGGGGCGTGAAATGGCATCCCCTCGCAGACCACATTGCGATCTAGCCACCAGGTGAGGGAGGCCAGGACCGAGTTCGGGACCGTGACCACCATGTTCAGGCTGTCTCGATGTGGACGGTATATTGATGACACCCAGGTTTGAAGTGGGCGAAGCCGAAGTCTGGCATGCCTGGTTACGTACGTGCAGGAAGCCATGTGACCCAGCAGGGTAAGGCACGACCTCACCGTGGTAGTTGGGAAGGCCTTGAGCCCTTGAATGAGGTTCGTGATGGTGCCAAAGCGGTTGTCTGGCAGGATGGCTTGCGCACGCCCGGAGTCTAGAACTGCGCCGATGAATTCTATTCTCTGGGTAGGTTCTAGAGTGGATTTGTCCTTGTTGAGTAGGATGCCCAACTCGTTGAATATGTGCACTATTCTGTGGACGTGAGCTTGAACTTGCTCCTTGGTGCGACCGCGCACCAGCCAGTCGTCTAGGTACGGGAACACCTGTATTCCTTGCCGACGAAGGTACGCTGCCACGACAGCCATACATTTCGTGAACACTCTTGGGGCCGAGGATAGGCCGAAGGGAAGGACTGTAAATTGGTAGTGCACCGTGTTTACCACGAATCGCAGGAAGCGTCTGTGAGGTGGGTAAATTGCAATATGAAAGTATTCGTCTTTCATGTCGAGGGCGGCGAACCAGTCTCCAGGATCGAGGGAAGGGATAATGGCCCCCAGAGAGACCATGCGGAACTTCAACTTTACTACGAATTTGTTGAGTCCGCGCAAGTCCAAGATGGGCCGCAGACCTCCTTTGGACTTGGGGATCAGGAAGTAACGGGAATAAAATCCCCTGCCCCTTAACTCTATCGGAACCTCCTCGATGGCCCCCATGGCAAGGAGCGTAGAAACCTCCTGTGTAAGAAGTTGCTCGTGAGAAGGGTCCCTGAAGAGGGACGGGGAAGGGGGGTGGGAGGGGGGGATAGAAGAAAACTGGATAGCGTATCCCCTCTCCACCGTGCGGAGGACCCAACGGTCCGAAGTTATAAGGGACCAAGCACGGTGGAAGTGGGAGAGGCGATCCCGAAAGGAGGGAGCTGGATCCTGGGGGATGACTGGGGCGCCGTCCTCGACCGCACCTTCAAAAGTTCTGTCTAGGACCTGAAGGTGGTCTTGGTGGCCCCTGGTTCTGACCGGGTTGAGGGCCAACCCATCTTCTCCTACCACCTCGCCCTCGCCTTCTGGCAGGGTCCTGTCTCTGACGAGGGTGAGGGGGGTAAAAACGTTGAGGCTGGGGCCTAAATGGTCTGCGCTGGGGACCCGCAACATGCATCCCCAAGGAGCGCATGATTGTCCTGGAGTCCTTGAGGCTCTGCAATCGAGAGTCCGTCTTCTCCGAGAACAACCCCTGTCCTTCAAAGGGCAGATCCTGTAGGGTCTGCTGTAATTCAGGGGGTAAACCCGAAACTTGGAGCCAGGAGGTCCTGCGGCCAGGGTTCTCGCGGCCGAGTCCGCTATGTCCAGGGAGGCCTGTAAGGAGGTCCGAGCCACCTTCTTACCCTCCTCAACCAAGGCCCCAAACTCTTCCCTGGACTCTTGGGGAACCAATTCCTTGAACTTCCCCATAGAGTTCCAGGAATTAAAGTTGTAGCGGCTCAGGAGCGCCTGCTGGTTAGCCACTCTAAGTTGCAGCCCTCCAGCTGAATAAACTTTACGGCCAAACAAATCGAGTCGCTTAGCCTCCTTTGATTTGGGCGCTGCAGCTTGTTGACCGTGGCGCTCCCTTGCATTCACTGATGACACCACCAGTGAACACGGCTGGGGATGGGTATACAAGTACTCGTAGTCTTTGGAAGGGACAAAGTACTTTCTTTCCACCCCTCTCGCTGTAGGTGGGATAGAGGCAGGGGTTTGCCATATCGTAGTTGCGTTCGCCTGGATCGTGCGGATCAGGGGCAACGCCACTCTTGATGGGACATCCGCCGCGAGGATATTTACAATGGGGTCCTGCACCTCCACTATCTCCTCCGTCTGTAGGTCCATGTTACGGGCCATCCTACGTAACAGGTCCTGATGAGCCCGAAGATCTATCGGGGGTGGACCTGTGCACGACGTGCCCGCCACTGCCTCATCCGGAGAGGAAGAGGAGGATGCCTCTGGTGGTAAGGGATCCAGGGGAGGATCCTGGTCTCCCTGTTCCTGGGTCGGAGCATCACCTGTCCTTGGGTCCGGGACGTCAGGTGGTGCGGATACAGAGGCCTCCATGCCCCCTGGAGGAGGGCGAGAGATGGTGGACTCTGGTGCCCTTGTATCAGAGTGACCCGAGCGAGAGGTTGTTGGAGCCCCTTGCGCCTGGTGGTATGCCCACGGGGTCCAGAACGACCAGTGAGATGGGCCCTGGTCAGGGTCCTCTGCTCCCTCTTGCCAATGGCCTAAATCTTGCTCCCCGGCTTGCCCCTGAGGGGGGTATGCCGATCTTGGCAGGTCCTCAGAGGAGCGAGACACCGATCTCGATGGCCATGGCGGTGCCGACTGAGCCGAGACGAATCCCGTGGGATACGGTGCCGTCTGGTGCCGATCTAGAGATGTTCCATCTCTACGCGGTGCCGGTGATCGGTGCCGAGATCGCGATCGGTGCCGATGGCCTCGCCGGTGCCGGGAGTTGGACCTGGATCGAGACGATGACCTAGAGTAGGCCCGGTGCCGGGAGCGGCCTCTCGAAGTCGAACGTCGATCGTACCGGTGCCGAGAGCTACGTCTCGACGTTGATCGGTGCCGACGATCATAACGGTGCCGAGATGTAGAGCGGTGCCGCGATGATCTTGGCCGCGAGTACGACCGGTGCCGAGGTGATATCCGGCGCCGGGACTGCGAGGGGACCTGCTTCGGGACCTGGATCGGTGCCGTGGTTCCAGCCCTTGCGATGGAGGGCGCATCAAGGCAGGTTTTCCCCTAGATTGGACCGGGCGAGTCAACGGTGCCGACGGTGCCGGTGGTTGTGGCGGTGCCGGCTCCGTGAGAGCGATCAAGTCTCTCGCCGTCGCGAAAGTCTCCGGTGTCGACGGGAGGCACTGTATCACCGCCGGTCTCGGTGGTGACTCTGTCTGCACCGGACTCAACGGCCTTGGAGCCGGAGTCGACGGTGCTGGAGGCACCTGTTTTCGGTGCTCCACAGGTGGACGCGGCTCTACCCCCGGCACCGGGGGAGCCGGCGTCTTCGGCACTGAGGTCCCCGCCTTATGGGATTTTTTATGTCCTGGGGATGATGAACGGCGCCGAGGCACTTGTTGTGAGTGCGGTGCCGATGAGGTCCGGTGCCGTGGAGGCTTGTCTGCCGTGGTCGGCATGGTCGGTGCCGCTGGGGCACTGCGCACCGAGGTGCTAGGTGCCGGGGTCTGGCGCGCCGATGGAGCGTCCGGGCTAAGTGCTGCCTCCATAAGGAGTTGCCGGAGTCGAAAGTCCCGCTCCTTCTTGGTCCTCGGTTTGAAGGCCTTACAGATCTTGCACTTATCTGTTTGATGGGACTCTCCCAGGCACTTCAGACACGAGTCGTGCGGGTCGCTCGTTAGCATAGGCTTAGCGCAGGAGGCGCACTGCTTGAAGCCGGGAGCCTTGGGCATGAGCCCGACCACGTGGCCGGGGAAAAAGGGGGGAGACAACCCCCTTAATCCCCCTTTTTTTTTAACTATATAACAACTATAAACAAGTGAATAACCAACTATATAACTATAAACAACTAGAACTACAACTATAACTGTGAATAACTGGATAAGCTAGGGAGAGTGGAGAACAGCTACGCCGTGCTCCACAGTTCCAACGACCGTCAGGGGCGGTAAGAAGGAACTGAGGGGGCGCCGGGTCGGCTGGGGTATATATTCAGCGCCATGAAGGCGCCACTCTAGGGGGCTCCACAGCCGACCCGCCGGTGTTGCTAGGGTAGAAAATCTTCCGACGATCGTGCACGCGGCGCGCGCACACCTAATGGAATGGATATGAGCAAGCACTCGAAGAAGAAGCCACGTCTTCATTCGGTCTTGTCTCTTCAATGTATACTATCAGTTCAGCAAAAGCAATTCCACGGGACATCATCGGTGTTGCTTTGCTCAGTTTTCCTCTCCTTGACTTTGGAAGACACCAAACATCTTGCATGATCATGATACTCTGCCTCTTGCGCCACACTCAGTTTTGCAAGTAAGTGCTGGTTTTGCACCTGGCATGCACACCTGCAGACTCTATTAGCAATGTCAAGGGTATAAGCCTCATGGAGGTCTTTTGATGGTATATGCATTTCACAAATAAAGCACGTTTCTTTTTCTGGAGGTTCTTTGTGCTGGTCACTTAAATGTGTGCATTTCCTCTGCAGTTCATCAGGGCGATCCATAGCTTTCTCAGTTTTTTCCCCCCCTCGGCCCTTTTAAGTTTGGTCCTGTTAAACATGATGTAGCAAGATTTGTGCCAACACCACTGTTCTTGTTCAAATTTTTTTCAATACCATCACCATCATTTAATCTATGTATTTCAATGGATATGGCAAATGCATTCAATTTATGGAAACATCTGAAATCTTCTGATAGAGTCTGATAGAGCCAATATGCTCTCTTTTTTTATTCTTCTGGATTAATCAACTCTGCACTTTTGTCTTCCTGATAAAACACACGCTGCTCCAATCAGTAGATGAAAGGGATGTTTCTGTTGATGGCCCTGGCTCTCAAACAAGCTTGAATCTTTCTGACATGTTTGAAGTACTATCAATAGCCAACAGTAATCCAACATCTTTCACTATTGTGTACAGTTAATATTACCCAAATCACCAAGCAGTTTTCACGCAACAAAAGTAGCATCTGAAAGAAATGACTAAATTGTGCCACGACCACAATGAATCAGAATATGTTCTTATACCAATGTTAAGGTCAGGCTGAAGCAAAACCAAGAATATATCCCTTGTATGTCCAATTGTTAAATGTTATTTGCCAATTATGACAATGTTATTAAAATTGCTGCCATAGCCACATGGAATGAGTTGGTGATGGCCCCATATCTGAAAAACTTTATTAGGTCATGCCCTAAGACTGTGGCAAATTTCATTCTTTTACCAAAAGCAACAGAGGGTCCTGTGGCACCTTTGAGACTAACAGAAGTACTGGGAGCATAAGCTTTCGTGGGTAAGAACCTCACTTCTTCAGATGCAAGCATCTGAAGACTTGCAGATTCAGACTAACACGGCTACCCCTCGGATACTATTCTTTTACCATAAAACCCACAATTCCACCTTTTTTGGTATAATAGGCATGGAATGTTCCAGATGGTCTTTAGCAATACAGAACATTCACTGAAAGTAAGCATGGGTTCAGGTATTTCTAATCCATCTGGGGAATAAGAGGTGGTGATTATAGGACAAAAATGACTGCTGAAATATCTGAAGGAATTAGTTTGAGAAATTTTTCACTTGACCAGAGCTCAAAGAGCCGGGAAGCTGTTTGTGGAACCCAGACAGTCATTAAGTAAATTTATTAATCTGAAACAATTATTCAGTTGTTATGACTACAGATCAAATGATTCTCTGAAACGAACCCAGTTAATCAACAGTGTTTATGTGAAGTGGGACAAAATCTTATATGTTATCCTACCATTAACAAAGATGTATTTTAAAGTCAGTATGTTCTTTGCTTTAAGAAAAAGGATATTATATATTTTGAGAAATGTAACAACAAAAGTGCAGATTTGCCTATAATTGTCCTAAACTCTGAAGCAGACTTATTTTTAAAGGATGGGGAAGAAAAAAGCCTCTCACTCCACTAGAGTTTAGAAAAGAGATGGATTAATCTGAAACAAAGACTAGAATGTACTCTTTGAGACACTGTTTTTCAAGTAAGAGTTCTACAGGCGTTCAGGTAATGTTCATAAATTTTTCAGAGTAATTATGCATTGTATTCAAACAGATTTTCAGAAGCGCTCACCACCTTCAGTTAAGGCCAGACTTTCAAAAGATGGTCAGCCAGCATTCTGTAACTCCCACTGAGAACAATGGGAGCTACCATATACTGAGTACTTTTTGAATGCTTAAGTGGGAACTGCTGGTAACAGATATTTTGGAGGAAAAAAAATCAAGCCTATAACGTCAATTTACTTTTATAGTTTCTGCTGGACTAGTCCTTTGACAATACGCATTTTATTATTCAGCCCTGTTCCCACAGCGTGATCTACATGAGCAAACCCCTCAGCCTGTGATGAGCTCCACAGAAATCAATGGGGCTTTTTGTGGGCCAAGTGGTCAACTTACTCGGAAACACCTTGTATAATCAGGGTCCAAGACTTCAGTTACTGAAGATTTTTGTTTTAAAACAGACTCAAGTACACTAATACATTCATTTTAATGACAATAATGGGTTTGTTCACTTAAGTACAGATCCACCACTGAACTGTAGATAAACTGGAGTCACTCCATTGAAGTCAAATCCCAAACAAGTACACTTGCCCTTCTGCTAACAAATGAAGATTTTAATATTTTTAGAGACGGGGATGAGGTAAAGAATCCGTAGTATTTAAAAAAAGGTATTTACTTGATTACTTAATGGAGAAGGGGGGAGGAAAACAGGGAAAAAAACCCAACCCAAACCCATAATCCCAGAGGACATAGCTGCTCATCTCCATCTCAGGAGAAGTGAAGTCTAGGTAAGCTAATAAAGGTTATTAACAGAATCAAGTAAAATGAATGGTCATTTAGCCATGAAATAATAGTTTCATCAATATAGCAAAATACACTTAACTGGTGCACTCTGATGGCATCTAAAATTGCCAATTAAGCTATGATCTCATTAAGCAAATGTCTACTGAAACCTAGCATGCTTTGCAGTGATGCCAGACTAAACATGAATTGACACTGTACCCATGAGTTTAATTAAAAACAAACTAAGCTAAAATGAATATAATGAATTTAATTGACAGGATTGTAGGTTAGTTAAGAAGCCAGTCCGAAAAACTCATTTGGATACCAGAATGGAACAACTTTGTGGGATTTTTATGGAACAAGAGCCTTTAAGGAACCAAGAAGCAACTAGCAGCTGTAAGATACAATAAAAACCTTTAAGAAGGGTATATGAAAATAGACTAAGTAAACAAAAGTGCTAGTAAGCCATTGTGAAGCACCAAATACAAACAACTGGAAAAATATCAGATCCTAGGCAGTGACCCAATTTAGATGGCCATGACAATCAGCTATCAATTAAATGTATGCTATTACAAGGGTAATGAAAATCACCCTTGTTTAAACTTCATCAGTGCTGATCAAAATCTATTGTGTATTTACCAAAGTACAAATATACTCAGAATGCTGATTATGTCAAATTAGCTCCTTACTCTACAGATCTTCCCTGTACGTCAGCGTCATATCTGCTTATTCACCAAGGCTATTCGTTAGGCAATGAGTTGCAACATGAGTGGACTCTTGTGCCCATGGAAAGCTCCACTGAAGTCAATGGGAATCTGCCCACGCACACTATATTGCAGGATTTGGGTTTACATCCCAATCCCAAACTCCCTTTAGCTCTACTGAGCAAATGCAGGTATAGAAAGGTGAAGCTGGATTCTCCATTTTGTTTCAGAACCGCCTCCAACAAAATTTGGCATTTATATTTTAACTGCAGGACCTTTACTCTTGGAGAAAAGGAAAGGTTGATTTTCAGATCCCATGTCAAGCTGACAGTGTAGCGTTAAAAAAAATCCACATTTTTTTTCTACTTGTACACTGAGCAAATAGGATCTGAAAATCATCTACAATAAATACAGAAGCCTTTCATATTTTTATAGTCACTGTAGTAGTAAGAGAGCCTAAAATGTAAGCCCTTATATCAAAGGGCTGGTATGAGGCCTAAGCTAAAGTAGAGGCCAAGCTTTGCTAATATAAAGTAAAGTTAGCAAAAGTCAGGCTGTGAGCAAACGTCAGGCTCTGCAAGCTTGCAAGTTCACAAAATCTGGCAAGAACAGGGCTGATATTGCAGAAATACACATTCCTAAGAAGTGCTAGTCACAAAGTACTTGTGCGAACACATCCTGATATCAAGTGGTACCAAAATATCCCGATATCAAGGATGGTACAAAAACATTCCCCAAGGATAACAGGAATACACTGACCCCTCCTAAAAGATAAGGTCAGAATGACACTACGTAATAGAGATGTTTTAATCAAACCAAGATGTACAAGGCGATGGGTGATAACAAGCCACGTCAGGGGGCAGTAACTAACTATGTCAGAGGGACAGTACTAACTTGTTTGTATCGTGGTATAAGATTTATCTCAGAGGGAGCATCTTTGTGTAGCCTAGGGAGGAACAGAAAATCCCATCGTTGACTAAGCTGGTCCATTGTTACGGGCATACATGTATTAATGGTCTGGTAGAGTCTGCGAAATACTAGTAACGTGCTTTGTCAACAATAAAGCTGGCTGGGTGCCTTCATCCCTTAACAGAGCTTGTGGTCATTGGGTGGTTCTGCTGTGTGCCAGCTGTCTGTGCAGGGCTGGGACAGCACACAGATGAAATACACGCACACACAGCCAAACATTACATCAACATCTTACCACAAGTTTCAGAGTAACAGCCGTGTTAGTCTGTATCCGCAAAAAGAAGAACAGGAGTACTTGTGGCACCTTAGAGACTAACAAATTTATTAGAGCATAAGCTTTCGTGGACTACAGCCCACTTCTTCGATATGCATCCGAAGAAGTGGGCTGTAGTCCACGAAAGCTTATGCTCTAATAAATTTGTTAGTCTCTAAGGTGCCACAAGTACTCCTGTTCTTCATCTTACCACAGTAACCTTTCAGAATAAAATATTTAATGGGGAACTGTATAGGTCATGTATTGAGAAGTGGAGATTTTCATTTGTCTGAAGCTATTCCACGTTGCATCTGATTGTACCTGGTGCAAAACGTACATGGTATACAGTGTGCAAAATGAACTTGTGTTCTCATACCAGTTTTCAGTGTCATCACTCCAAAACTACTGCAACTGCCATGCAAGTTGGCTGAATGAAAACAAGCACTGAATGGGCATGCAAACTGAATTACTCTCTCACCCTTAGAAGTGACCCACTGTGCTGAAGCACAATGGAAGGGGAGGTCTGGGGAAGTTTGCATTTCCAGTGCTCACGGCATACCAGTTCTGTGGATAACGACAAACTTTCAGACTGCATGGCTGTCCATCTGGTACCCTTCACATCCAACTCAGGGGCTCCACCCTCACCTGGGAGGTACCTTCCACCAGTACCAAATTTCACTTTGTTCTCAAAATTAAAAAGGAGAATAAGAAATGGAGGAATCTCCTATATCAGCAATATATTTATTATAACAATTTTCCTCTGCCCCCCTCCCTGAAAGGATACAATAGAAGTATACATAGATTTTTTTCTGCAGCTTCATTAATATCTCAATAGAAAAACTGCAATATCCAGGTTTCATTCAGAGTTCTAGTGAAATTGAATGGAGAGTCGGGCAGGACAGGATCCACCACTGCTAGGTGAGCTTGCTCTCTAACACCCACCCAAACCCTATAGACCTGCCCTCCATTCTGGGCCAGGAGACGCATGTGTGTGCATATGCCAGAACCCAGTGATGGGCATAAACCATCTAGAACCTTGCCAGGACCCACCATTTGAGAATCACTGCCTTAAATGGTGTCCGAAGGTCTAGGAAGGATTCAGATTCATGTCTTGAACCAATATCTTGTGTAGAGATGTCCCCAGCATAAAGCCATCACCATGAAGATTTCCGGTACAATCTACAGATTTCAGTACTGAGCACCTGCTATAGCTCCTCAATTTCATTAGATTTGGGTGATCTGCACATACATTCCAAATTACTTTGTTTGCAAGCCTCCTTGGCATATTTGAAAAGGTAGCAGCTTGATTGGTTACTTCTCCAGAGGATGAGAAGCAGCAAATAAAAAAAAAAAAACCTTTCTGAAAGCAAAGGGAACATAAAAATTGTGCTTTAAAACATTTCAGGAATGAGCCCAAGACTTAGGTTAAAAAAAGTGGCCAAAAGGCCAGTAAAAAGGAATACGATGTTACCAAGCTGCCCATTTCCACACTTTTCATTAATAGCTATTAAGTGAAATAAATAAAATAACTAATCTTTGGATTTACTGCTTCAATATTAACTTTTAACTGGCGTATGTCAATGTACACTGATTAGTGCAAATAAAGGGGGACTCCAGAAGATTACTGTAACATCTCTATGGTGCTCATTAAAAGCTTTATGAGACTAGGCAATTTATTAACTGCAGTGTATGAATACTAACATATCCTTTATTAGCTCTACCACTTAAATTAATATATACAACAAATCATCCTGAAGCAATCAATAAAACTGACAATACTGCCCTGGTTTGGAACTTTTTCATTTTCAAACTGTTGTGTCTGAACAAAGGTAATGCAACTGGAGAAGTTGGTAAGATCAGACCAACTTTAAGGTCTAGAATTCAATTAAAATCCAAAAACTACAGTGTCAATTATGCTCTGTCTTGATCTGCCTAGGGCAAGGAATAACCAGATTAGCTACCTGAGAGCAGAAGTGTATAGATTGCTATCTGGTTTCTGATTGTCTTTCAGAGGACCCTATTTGTTTTGAAATTTGTAACATACCTGTCACCCTCATACTAGGTGTACTGTCAAACACTAAAAACAAAACTATTGCCATCAAATAATCAAAAGAAAGACCCTTTTCTGCCACTGCCACTCTCCACCTTTTACCCTCAGATACCCTCAAATTCTCTCATAGCCACTAACCCTGAAAAGAAAAGGATAAATTACAAGGCATCGGCATCATACCCTAACGGCTGCCATACTGGGCTGTGGTATATCCTGCCAAAGTCAAGGACTCCCCATTGAAAGCACTGTCATCTGGCTTCAGGAGTTCAACAAAAGAATCCTAGCTGATTGTTCCAGCTCTGAGTGGAGACTGAAAGGAGTGCATTAGAAAAAGCGATCTGTGGAGAAGTATCCAAAGCTAATTTCCCATTCATAGAAATACATTCCACTGCATCACCACCACCCTACACAAATTAAATTACTGAGCTATCCTTTTACTACTCAACACAGAGCAGCTAGTTGACATATTCATTGTAATCCATTCAGTCCCAAAGAAAGCCTTAATTCCCAACAGAATAAATGTCATTAGGGTGGAAAACATGAAAAACACATCAAATAAAAGGTTAGAGGATTGTTAAATGTTCTGAATCAGACTTGACAGAAAGAATGGTCATTTAGCTGAGGAATAATCATTTCTCTATTAAGGTTACAAAAATCATCCTGCTTTAAAAACCATAACAATGAACGTCAGCTGTCCCATACAACATAAAATTGTATGGGTAGTAATATTTATTAGCCTCTTCTTCATAGAAAGGAAATGTGGCTTCAGAGTAATAATTAAGTATTTTTAAAAAGTGGTGTTTAAAAGGGGACTGTCAAGTTAAAGCTGCAGGTTGTGTGTTTTTTTTGGATAAAAAAAATCTTTTTTATTGTACCTATGTTACCAACAAGTAAGGTAGATAAGGTTCCTAGTCAGTTTTACTCTGTAGGTTCTCACACTCTAGCACAATACTGTAATGTTGGATTTGCAAATACTAAGTGGGTAAACATTTCTATTTGGATACATATTTTAAAAAATTTCCTCCCATCATAAAACCTACATTTTGAGTCTGATCGCAGAATCATAGAACTGTAGGACTGGAAGGGGCCTTGAGAGATCATCCAGTCCAGTCACCTTTACTGAGGCAGGACTAACTATTATCTGACCACCTCTGGCGGGTGTTTGTCTAACCTGTTCTCAAAAATCTCCTGTGATTGACATTCCACAACCTCCCTAGGTAATTTGTTCCACTGCTTAACTACCCTTACAGTTAGGACATTTTTTCCTAATGTGTAACAACCTAGATCTCCCTTGTTGCAATTTAAGCTAATTACTTCTTATCCTCAGTGGTTAAGGAAAACAATTTATAACAACCGTTTACATATATTACTGTGCCGCCCACCCCTCCCCCATCTTCTCTTCTCCAGACTAAACATAGTTTTTTCAGTCTTTCCTTGTAGGTCAACGTTTTCTAGACCTTTAATCATTTTTGTTGCTCTTCTCTGGATGTTCTCCAATTTATCCACATCCTTCCCAAGGTGTGGTGCTCAGAACTGGACACAGTACTCCAGTTGAGGCCTTATCAGTGATGAGCAGAGTCAAAGAATTACATCTCATGGCATGCTTACAACACTCCTGCTAATACATACCAAAACGATGTTCACTTTTTTTGCAACAGTATTACATTAGTTTGTGTTCTACTATAACCTCCAGATCCTTTCCTGCAGTACTCCTACTTAAGTAGTCATTTACCATTTTGTATTTGTGTAATTGATTATTTCTTCCTAAGTGTAGTTCTTTACATTTATTGAATTTCATCCAACTTATTTCAGACCATTTCTCCAGTTTGTCCAGATCATTTTGAGTTCTAGTCCTGCCCTCCAAAGTGTTTGCAACCCCTCCTAGCTTGGTATCACCCACAAACTTTATGAGTGTCCTCTCTATGCCATTATCCAAATATTTTATGAAGATATTAAATAGAGCTGGATCCAGAACAGATCCCTGCAGGACCCCACTCAATATGCCCTTCCACCTTCACTGTGAACCACTGATAACTACTCTAGCTTTTCCCAGTTGTTCACCCACCTCACAATCGGCTTGTCTAGGCTATATTTCTCAAGTTTGTTCATGTGCGACAGTATCAAAAGCCTTCGGGCTTGTCTACACTGGCACTTTACAGTGTTGTAACTTTCTCATTCAGGGGTGTGAAAAAACACCCCCCTGAGCGCTGCAAGTTTCAGCGCTTTAAAGTGCCAATGTAAACAGTGCACCAGCACGCTATTTCCCTCGTGGAGGTGGTTTTTTTAGAGCGCTGGGAGAGCTCTCTCCCAGTGCTATGCCGCGACTACACAAGCCACATTAAAGCGTTGCCGCGGCAGTGCTTTAACATTGCCAGTGAAGACGTGCCCTTAGTAAAGTTGGGATATATCTACTGCTTATCCCCTATCCACAAGGCTTGTTACCCTGTCAAAGAAGGATATTGGGTTGGTTTGACATTATTTGTTCTTGACAAATCCATGTTGATTGTTAGTCATCCCTTTATTTTCTTCTAGGTGCTTACAAACTGATTGGTTATTTGGTCCAGAATCTTTCCAGGTACCAAAGATAAGTTGACTGACCTATAATTCCCTGGGTTGTCTTTATTCCCCTTTCTATAGACAGGTACTATATGTGCACTTTTCCAACCCTCTGGATCTCTCCCATCCTTTACAAGTTCTCAAAGATAATTATGAATGGCTCAGAGATCTCTTCAGCTAGTTCCTTAAGTATTCTAGGATGCATTTCATCAGGCCCTACCATCTTGAAGACATCTAACTTCTCAGTAATCCTTACCTTGTGCTTTTCTTGCTTTAGCCTCAGATCCTACCCCATTTGAACTGATGTTCACTATGTTAGTCATCCAATCATTGCTAACTTGATAGGTGAAAATTGAAACAACTTTGGCCAATGCTGTGTTTTTGGTGATTGTCCTTCCTTCCTTGAGTAATGGGCCTACCTATCTTTGATCTTCCTCTGGCTTCTCATCTGTATATGTAAAATGTTTTCTTGTTACCCTTTATGTCCCTAGCTTATTTTTTGCCTTGGCCATTCAATTTTGTCCCTACATGCTTGTGGGGTTTTTTTTATATTCATCTTCCATAATTTGACATAGTTTCCACTTTTTATATGACTCTTTTTGGAGTTTTAGGTTGTTGAAGATCTCCTGGTTAAGCCAGGGTGGTCTCTTACCATACTTCCTCTCTTTCCTATGCATTGGGATAGTTTGCTCTTGTGCCCTTAAGGTTTCTTTGAAAAAACACCAACTCTCCTGAACCCTTTTCCCCCTTCAGACTTGCTTCCCATGGGATCTTACCTACCAATTCTATGAATTTGCTAAAGTTTGCCTTCTTGAAATCCATTGTCCTCATTCTGTAGTTTTCCCTCCTACCATTCCTTCGAATCATGAACTCTATCATTTCATGATCACTTTCTCCTAAGGTGCCTTTTACCTACAAATGCTCAACCCGTTCCTCCAGTTTGTCAGAATCAAATCTAGAATCGCCTCTCCCCTAGTTGCTTTCTCCATCTTCATTCCAAAAATATATTGGATAACCTATGCCCTGTTGTATTATCTTCCCAAAAGATGTCTGGGTAGTTGAAATCCCCTATCACCACTAAGTCCTGTGTTTTGGATGATTTTGTCAATTGTTTAAAAAAAGCCTCATTCACCTCTCCTTTCTGGTTAGATGGTCTATGGTAGACATCTACCATGACATCACGCTGGGTTTTTTTTACCCCTTTTATCCAGAAACTTTCAACAGGTCTGCCTCTCACTTCTACTTCAATCAGTGCAAGCGTATGCATCTTTGATATACAAGGCAACACCTCCTCCCTTTTTTCCCTGGCCTGTCCTTCCTGAACAAACTGTACATTTCTATACAAATATTCCAGTCACATGAATTATCCCACCAAGTTTCTGTGATGCCACGTATGTCATAATTATGATTATTCACCAGTATTTTTAGTTGTATATTCCCCATATTTCTTGCATTAGTAAACAGACATCTTAGATGTTCATTAGGTTTCCCCGCTATATTCCTTCTAGTCTTTTCTTTGTCCCTGCTGTGACTGCCTGTTTTCCCCCAGATTCCAAACTTTCACCCAGGTCTCTGTTTTGGACTTACCTATGGGCTTTTGTCTCATACCATTAAACCTAGTTTAAAGCCCAGTTCAGTAGGTTAGCCCATCTATATCCAAAGATACCTTCAAGAAAGCGGAAGACTATCACTTTAACCATTCTTTACCTTTCAAAGTTGATCTAAGTGCCGGAAAAAAGGTAAAATTTATATAAGAGTTCAGTATTAACTTTTATTTTTGTACCATATGTTGAAAAGCCTTCTTCCTATATTTATTAGATTTTTCTGTTTAGTATACTCTAGATAGAAGATGACAATATATTTCACAAATGTTGGCTTTTGTTTTAAAGAGTAGCTAAACTATAGTATAGTATATGGCTAAGAAACACTGATCAAAACTATCTGCTGTGCCAGTTGTATCATGTTACATAGTGCAGCTGCCAGTTGCATCTATTTCTGTCTTAGCAGCGTATGACTATCCTCGCAAGAACAGATTTCAAGTTTATTCTGTGACTTGAGTAATCTCATTCTATGCAGATATTATACATTTTACTATTTTAGCTTTACTGCTTGACTTCTTCCAAAGTAGGAGACTATTCACCAGTATGACAGACTGTACCCCTTATGACAGGTTCCCCCCCGGGGTGCCACCTGGAACTGGGGTACCAATGAGCCCCTTGACCCACCAGCTAGGGCTCCCTAAGAGATGATACAAGCAGGCTGCAGATTCTTAAAGGGCAAGCTGCACTTGCTTTACAGCTTGGAATCCCCAGGTGTTTCATTCACAGGCTAAAAACCCCTTTAGTTTGGATCCAGCACTTCCCCCAGTTCAGTCTTTGTTCTTCAGGTGTTTCCAGGAGTCTTTGTGTGTGAGCGGTTAAGAACCCCAGATGTCACTCCCCTTCCCTTATATAGCTTTTGCATATGGCAGAAACTCTTGTTCCCAAAGCTAGGTCCCCAGACCGGTCAGTGGAAAAATACTGACATCCCAAGATGGAGTCTAGAGACATGTGGTCTCATCACATGTCCTTGTAGAGTCATAGCAGCCATCACTCACAGGCTGTTTGGAGCGTTCACAGGAGGGAGATAAGCTTCTTCTAAGCCCTACTGTTTTTTCCTACTGGCCCATTGCCCTGGATAGGCCCTTTCCCACCCACTATCTAGACCCATCTTGTCTAGTGGGCGTTACCCAGGTGTAACTACATTTGAAAAACAGATGCACAATCAATATTCATAACTTCAGATACAAAAATGATATATGCATACAAATAGGATAATCACATTCAGCTAATCATAACTTTTTCAATGACACCTCACATGACTTATCTTGCATAAAATACATAATTATGACAACTATATCAGAATAATATCACTGAAGAATATGGGGAGCAGTGTCACACCTCTATATTCACAACTTTTACAAGACTCATAAATTTTGTACAAAATATGCTTTGTGAGGTATCATTTGAAAACTCATAATTTGCTGATCATTATTGTCCTGGTAAAATATTGTGGCAACATTGCATGTAAATATTCTACTGCCTGATGTTACTAAGGCATATTCCAAATTTGGAGAAGCAGCCCAAACCAGTTCCTCAAAGACAAACTGACACCTCAGCCAGGTGTCAACAAAATCAAATGGACTATCAGCCGGGTAAGTGGCCATTTTTTGGCAGGAAAAAGGGTGTGAACGAGAAATTTACATTTTGGCAATGGAACAGTTGAAGGTTACCGTGTAAACAGACTGGCAGTTGCCTGAACCCCAGCTGGAGATGATTCTCAAAGAAAAGAAAAAGATATAAAAATGAGGAACAGAAGACACAAACCACCTCTCTCCCCTTATCGCTATTCACAGCATCAACAATGTTTGAAAGACAAAGGCGGTATCATTTAACTTGGGAAGTGGTCCTGGCTGAAGGAATCCAGCCAGATTGCTGTGAGCATATGGGGAGAGAAACCTTTTGCTTTAAATTCACTTAGCTTGTAAAGTTAGGTACTAGTTTGCATTTTACCTTTTATTTCTTTGTAACTAATTCTGACTTTTATGCCTCATTACTTGAAATCACTTAAACTCTATCTTTCTGTACTTAATAAACTTTTTTATTTTATCTAAACCAGTGTGTGTTTGGATTGAAGAGTTTTGAAACCACCCATTTGAGATAACAGGGTTTGTGAATATCCTTTTCTATTAATGAAATGACAGACTTTCTATGAGCTTGTACTGCACAGAAGGAAACAGCTGGGAAGTACAAAATGTATATTTCTAGGAAAAAGTCTGGGACTGGGTATTTGTTGGTGTCACCCCAGAACAATTCCGAAGTGGCTGGCTAGAAGTACTTATATAACTCAGCTGGGAGTAATTTACATGCTAGAGGAAGTGTGAGAGCGAAGCAGTGTAATAGCCATCCCAGATTGGAGAACTGAGTTCAGCAGTCCAGACTGTACCCTGGAGAATGTTACTAATGTCTTCTTCACTAATATATATAGAAAGATATATTAAGTGAAGTTATAAAACATACAGCCAAAATCTGTAGCCTATCCATCTACTATTTGACATAGTATCCCCTTCTTGCAAATATTTATAGAAAAGTATGTGATAACAATGGTCTGTATCTGGCTTGACTAATTATAAATAAACTCAGTTCCACACACATGCCATTCTGACTGTTCCACAATGTACCTGTTTGTGATTTTACATCATAAACTCTTCAGGCTAAGGCACTTGTTTGATATAGTTTACCTATTGTACAGCTCAGTGTCCACTTACTGAAGTATAAATAATGTTCTCTAATTAACCTGAAGAACATGAAGCATAATCAAAGTTGGAGTTTACTTTCTGCTCTAGATTCTTGTGCACAAATCAACCTGTCCACATAGGTTTATTTCAGCCAAGCTGTAATAACCCTATCAGATGTTTGACTAGATTCTCTGGTTTAGAAAATTACCAGGGGCAAGAAATGATTTTTCTTTGAACAAGTCATCTTGCTAATATTAATTTCCCACACTGCTGTGCAGGAATATTCTGCATAGGAGAACAGAAATTCTGCAAGTTTCAACTGTCTCTTCCACTACAGAACATGGTCTGCAAACCCACAAAGAAGCTAATGGTTCCACTCCCTTAACTTTTGGATTTCTACTCAAACCGAATCAATCATTGGCACTCTCTGGATCACAGTTTCAGTGGTGCAAAAGAGAGCATAGGATTTTTATTCTGTCATCACTGGGAAAACTAGCCACATGTCATTGCCTGATAGTTTAAAAATGGTGGCCTTCCAGTTTAAAAATGGTGGCCTTCCACCTATGACTCAGAGGATGATGATGATGATGATGATGTTGGGAAAATAAGAGTCCCTCCACCTGGGAGAGATTTTTAGCTGCCCCATTAACCTTTGCATGACATTCTCAAAATACATGGCAATGATAGAAATATCCTCACATGGAAAGCACGCATCAAATACTTGTACTTTACTCAACAAAAAACAAGGCTGCAATTAAGTCTTATAGTAAAATATTGAAAAAAATATTCTGTAATCAGTGAGATAAGGTGCTACTATTAAGCCACGAGCTAAAAAAATGGAAAAAAGGAAGATATCCATCTAGCTGATGAGAAGTGATAGAAATATTGTATAAAGGAATGAAAGATATATACATTGCTGCAGTTTGCTTTATTCATGCATATGGCCACATTACTCCACATGATCGCTGTGGAAGACTCCAGCTGTGGTCTGAGAAGCAAGAAACCAGCCTATTCTTCTTGGAGCATATAATGAGACCTCTCTACAGTACAGGACCAAATTCTCTCTGAATCTTTCAGCCCTCAGCAAGCGGGCTGTGCTCTGGGCAGATTCTGGGCATCTAAGGGAGAAGGATTCCTTCTCCTCCTCCAAGCAGTGGGACCACTCTGCAGCTGCTGATGCAGCAGAGCCCTCTAGCAGCTGGGCTCCCCCTTTTCTTTGATCCTGCTCCCATTTCAAGCCAGTGGAAATTTTGCCCCTCATTTCAATGACAGCAACATCCAGTTCCATTGTGTCAGAAACTGTTAACTGATGTTGTTTCTTTTATATTATGGGATATTATGAATTAAACAAATTGATAAAGATGCATTTTCTAAAATCTGGAAACTACATTTGAACTGAATACATCTAGCTTAGAACAAGCTCCCAGTTCATTATGGATAATGTGTGAAGTCTTCAGCATAAGAAATGCAAATATATACCCTGATGTGCTTTTTTGGTTTGCTTTTATAAATTTCATCTAATTTGTATTATGCTTTCAGTGGACATAAAATATATCGATGATGATTTCTCTTTTAAGAAATTGTAACCCAAAAGGAAACATTCCGAGCAGTGGAGGTCAAATGTCATGCTTCAAACAATCATTTAGGACAAATCTAAAGACCTTTTCAATTTCCTTCTTTCATCGGATATTGTCAGATGATTATTATGTTTGTCATCTGCAATAACTTCTCTGCTGATTCATATTTGAAACCACGCACTGTAGTCATTTTTTGACTAACCAAGTTTCAGTCAATAAGCAATCGCTTTTATATGGTGCACCAAAATGAAATTTGTTGATCTGAATGTATCATTTTGTAGAAACATTTACAAGAGTACGGATCTGTTCTGCAAAGGTGCATCGTGGTGGTGCGGGAGAGGGGGAGGAGTTCTCACCACATTTGCCCTTCCTCTTCAAAAAAATAAATAAATAAAAGCAAATATGTAAACATGTACCCTGATTTATATGCTGATCAAAAATGGGAGACTAAAGAGAGATATAGGTAGCTTCCTAACTACCCATCAAGATGGAATATTTTATATACCTCTCTCCCCTCGTTAACCACAAGAACTACAAAGAAACAAATATAGTTCTCATTTTTGTAGCTTCTTAGCAGTATAAATCTGTTCCTTAGCCACTTTTATTTGTTACTTTTTCAGCCTAATAGTTGCCTTTGAAACCAGTTATTAGTATCTGAAAGGAAACAAACCCAGCAACACTTTTTCAGTACCTTGCAGGAATGTTACCTGAATTGAACCAAGACAGTGACATTTTCAGGGAAGTGACTAAAGGTCCCAGATAAGTCTTTATGGACATTCCAATTGTCTAAAGAACAAATGCAAGATAAATATATACATATTTTGCCAATGGGAGGTATAAGAAATCACCGCAAATCACATTGCTGCTGGGTTTGGGAAAAATAACATGTACAATATTTCATATTTTAGCCTTGAGTTATTTTCATCCCATTTTCAACTTCACTTGACAGAATAAAAAGGTACAATCTATTCTACCCCTTTCAAGCCCAATCCTAAAATAAACTACTGCCCCAATAAACTTCAAGAACAGGATCTCTTAGATTTATGTTCAAATGACATTCAAAATAACTGTAGATAAGCAAAGGGGACCAGTAACCAACTCTGTCATGTCACGCTCGATAGTATGTTATGGTCCAAGTATTATAACTCATTTGAAGGAGTTTACATCCCTTACTATGTTGCCAAAACCTGCATATCGATCATACAATGATACTCGCATGTGTCTTTTCAGGAAGAGGGTGTTTGAGGAAGGAGTCAAGCGGTTCATGCATGAGTATACCCTAACTATTAGGAGTTCTAACTCCTGCCTGCTGCAAAGGCAGCTATGGCTGCTTGCCTGTTGGGCTAATGTTCTAGACCAGCGGTTCTCAAACTTTAGCAACACGAGGACTGCCGTTTTGATTTTGAAATTTTCATGGACCCCCAAACCCACCACTCAGCCAGGCCCTGCCCCTACTCCACCCCTTCTCCCAAGGCCCCACCCGACCCCATCTCTTCCCCACCTCTTTCAGCCACCTCCCCCAAGCGCGCCCTGTCCATGCTCCTCCCCCTCCCTCCCAGCGCCTCCTGCATGTTGCGGAATAGCTGTTCCCCTGCATGCAGGAGGCACTGGGAGGGAGGGTGAGGGGTTAATCAGCAGGGCCAGTGGCCACAGGCATGATTCTGTCCCCTCCCCAAACGCACCCCACCCCCCGCTTCTTCCCCTCCCTTCCAGAGCCTCCTGCACACTGCTGAACAGCTGTTCCCTGGCATGCAAAGAGGAAAGGGGAGGAGTTGATCCCTTGGAGTACCCTCCATGGACTCCAGTTTGAGAAACACCGTTCTAGACAATGGAAACAGCAGCAGAGAACAATCATGAGGAAAATGTTACAATGCAGACTACAGCACTGGAAAATAGGTACAACTGAATATTTTATGCTAGTCTCAGTAAATCACTTTTAGGTGCTGTCAGAAATTATGCTTATGAACATTCTTCTTCTAAACATCACACATTTCTCTTCTAACCAAGGGCTGTTCTACACTAAACTTCTAATGATTACTTATTTGATACTTCACTACTGATTAACATTCCCATTGATTTCTGGCACCATTATAATCAAGGCCTTGTCAGTGTTTCCATTATAAACTGTTATTATCCAGTACAGCACCATACTTTATTGAGTAAATAATATACACACTTTTAAGAGTTCCAAATTTTATTTCAGTTATGGACTATGAAGTTTATGAAGAGCAGCATCAATCTACTGAACACACATGTTCTTGGGATAATTTCCCCAATTAACTATTTTAAGGACTTCCTTAAAAAAATTAATTCACAATTAAGTCGGATATGATTCCTCTAATATCACCCTCTTATGCCCAACTACTGCAGCTGGCATGATATTCAAGCAGGGATTCCAGCACCAGCAGAGGGACCTTACATGCAAAATTAGTTCAGTCCTCTGGGCATACTGGATTTTTCAGAAATGCTAACTAGTCCAATCGTATGACTTAAAAAAATGTCACAGTCTCGCATGACAAACTGCAGTATTGTTGCAGAATCCTTCCAAATCTTGATTTCTATTTCCTCTTCTGAGGATTTTAGAAATTTACTGGGGATAGGGCACCGGACTAGGACTCTGAATACCTTGGTTCTATTTCTAGCTCTGCCACTGTTGTGTGATCTTGGGCAAAACAATCTATCACTCTGTGCCTCTATTTCCGCTCCCACCCTTTGTGTGTCTTGATCAATTTACACTGTAAGCTTTTGGGACATGGGCCATTTCTCACTATATATTTATACAATGCTTAGTACAATTAAGCCTGATCTCAGATGGGACCACTAGACACTACCATAACGCAAATAATTAAAAAGTAATTTTCTGTTCTAAAAAACGGGTGAGCTTTTAAACACAAAGGAGTGGGGACTTCTCCCGCCACACAAAAAGAATCCAAAATGAATACTTGAAATAAAATGTGCTTGATTTGTAAAATTTGTGATGCAAAATCTTCCAACATTTCTAACTCCATCGTGGCATTCTTAACTACAAGTTTTCTGTTACTTGTTTATTTAAACCAAGCCTTTTTATTTATGCAGAGGAAACAATTAAATGGCCTAAAATAGTCTCAACCAATTACGTCATTCATCCATGTACTGTACTCACTTATCTGATGACTCTGAAACCATCTCAACTTCTTGCAGATCTCTCAAAATATCTGAGCTGGAGCTGAAAGGATAATATATAAAAAAAAAAAAAAAAAAAACACCTTTTAGTCTATATATGCAATCCTTGACAATTATCCAGAACTGGACTTTCAATAATAAATTAATTCTCATGGAACTTCTTATAGCTCCCCGATTCTCAGGGTGATTCTTAGCTGATCAAGGCTCCAGTATAGGTTAGTGAGGCTAAAGGACCACATGCCAGCTGAGCATAGCCAGAAGGCAGTATGTTCTGGCCACTTCTCCTTCCCACTTCTTGAACCAGAGCTCACCTGTGTGAGCAGGGAGGAAAAATCAGCCATGTTGGTGGAACTCTCAACTGGCCAGATCCAACTGCTTTCCCTCCTCTTTGCACCAATCACGTAGTACAAGGGGGAGGGGCGCATATTAGCAGAGAGAAACTGGCCCTTTAGTTGCCATTTAGGTTAGCATCATGAAATAAAGACTCAAATGTATTATGTGAGCACCACCATGGAGCAGTTAAACATGACAGCCACAAGATTAACGAGTCTGAAGGAGATGAGAATAGTAATCCTTGTCTGTTTACAGGGTCCATCATGCATGAACAGTTTGATTAGGCAGATTTTAATGTAAAGAGATTGTGTGGAGTTTCTTTTCAAAGATAAATATTTTCCTGTCAATTTTTCTGTCAAACCTTTGATAGCAGAATAGCAGAATATCAATTACTTTACAAAATTTATCACCTCTGTTGAGGAACAACAAATTAAGTGTAAAAATCCTAATTATACTGAATGGCCATTTTCCAAACAATAAACCAATGTACTGTCGTTTTGGCTTAACTCCACTCCTTGTCCACCTCTCACAATCATTTCACAGGAGTTTTTTCAAGTGTAGGGAACCTATTCATGTTATGGTGAACAAACTCTCCAAGCACTAAAATCATGTAACGTCATTGAAGAGAAAAGCTTTTTTTTTTTTTTTTTTTAAATAATTTCAATATATTGGATCAAAACCATGAAAATGTACGAATAATTTAAGCACAAATAAGAGAAAAATGAAAAAAAATCCCTGTTCAAACTAACAGATGATAAAATGTCAGAGTTTCTTATGAACAATTTAATCACATCATGGTCACTTGTGGAGCAAAAACTTGCTGCTTTTGTGGAGCATCACAAATTTTATTCCCTAATGACTCCCATCTGAACCTCGTCTTTCCAATCTCCAACTGATTCCTTTATTCCCAACATTCATATTGCTACTGCATCTGCTCCTTCTGGCCAAACAAATAATCTACTTTATATTTCCTCCTGCCTGCCAACTGCTGCTCCAACACGTCCTCTTGCTCGGTTTCCAACCCTCTCCAGGTTTCCCAGTGCACCTAATCTAAGCTAGTTCTCCCGCTACCTTCTACAACCTCTGACACTCCACACAGCACTAGGATGGAATCTTAATGAGACAGAGTGCCATATTTTTAAAAATAATTTAAGAATAACTGTGCCAGTGTGCGGCCTGTATATGTGGCTGGGAATCGGTATCAGAAGTTCCTAAATCCCAGTGCAATGCTTAATGTACGAGGCAACACTGTCCCAGTCAGTGCTTGAATCAAACAAGTACATCATTTTCCGACTTTCCTGTTAAAAATGACAATTAAAGGCCAGAACGTGTACATAAAAATTAGGATCTGTTCATGCATTACCAGTTCTCTTCTTCTTGCTGCTTATTCCCCAGATGAAAGTACAATCCTTGATTGCAAAGATTACAATTAGTTGCCGTAGAGATAATTGTGAAATCACTAAAAGGATTAGGATTTCAGAGGAGAAATAAGCTACCAAAATCAGATTAAGTGCTATGGAACAGTGAGACTTCTTATGCGAATGTGCCTGCGGCGTTATTGTAGAAAGCTTGGGATATTACCTCACCCATTTTGTGTCTCTGTGCAAATGTGCTCAGTCATAATGATGAAAAGGGAAGATAAAAAGCAGAACCAATGGAGGTATACGGACAAAATTATTTCAAAGCAGAATGGGTTTTCAAAGTTTCCTGCGAAGCATTAGACTTTTTCCAATGACTCCTTCGGAGCATTTGTGAACCACTGAATAAAGAATCGGTAATTAAAAAATATTATAAAACATATAGACTACCATAATCTGAAATTAAGAGCAGCGATTGTGATTATGGGGTAAATATCTTTCTCATGCACCAATTCTGGGCCGTAGGACTTGGTACAAGAGAGCCCCACTGGGGCCAACGGGAAGGAATTTTGTTTCCCCCACAGGATGCAGAATGGGAGAAAAGTTGTTCCATGACTGCCTGGGATCTCCACTTGAGTTGCATCTGGCTTACGAACGGACACTTGCCTGGTGGGCTCAGTAACTCTCCAGATCAAGCTTCAGCATTCTAAACAAGCTCCAAAGGCTGTTGTGTGTGCGTGAATGTATACAATCATTAACATGGCTACATAAACATAAACCACGCAGCTGACAGCAGCGAATGACAGCCTCTTCCCCGCCCCCAAACCAAACAGAAATGTCTGACACCCCTCCAATTCCATCCTTCCCACAAGCGGGAAAGTTAAGAGGAGAGGAATGATTTAACGTGACCTATGTAGAAGTCACTTGTGTTACTCAAATTCAGCAAAGCGCTTATGCACATGCTTCACTGTAAGCACGAGCAATCCCATGAATTCTGAATGTGACTACTCATGTGCTTAAACACTCTGCTGAATCAGGTATTGAAACATCAGCCCTGTCACAGAGCACCAGCATACTGTACCAGCTAAGAGCTGCAGAAACAAATGGACTGTGATTTTATAGTTAATTCAACTCTCAGGGGCTGGGGAGATGGGGAGGAAATAATTGGTTTGTTACTGTGCAATAATTCAACTAATCTGAGAATGTTAACTAAAGTAAAAAGATACATCAGAGCGCCTGAAGGGAAAAAAAAAAGTTAATTTGCCATGCCCTTTATAGCCCCATAACAAATAAGCATACTTAAAGAAAAAAAAAAAAAAAAGAACAGCAAGCAAAGGAATGCAAAGTAATTGTTGCCTGTCATATAGTCACTTCACTGTGCATAGGTAATTTAAGGATCTCAGATCACTCTGGGTTTGTGGGATCTTAAATGCCGTAAATGTCCAGACACAACAGAGCTCATTAAGAATGGAGTAGCAGGCCTGCCTAGTGGTCTAATGAGAGCAAATTCTGTTGTCACGGAAGTGACCACTGTCTGAGTGCACACCCTGGAAAAAAATATCCCATATTATTCTTGAGATGGCTCCTCTGACCAAGGCAGAAGCAGCACTGGCAGGCTGCAGCAACCAATTAAGAAGGCACTCAATTGGAATGGATTTGATGTACAGTACACTCCCATTTATCTGAATGGCCTTGTGGACACCCAAAACTTTCGGATAACCGGATGTTCAGATAAACCCACTAATAACTTCTTAAGTAGCCTCTTTGCACCTGTTAGCATTCCAGGTTTTTTTTAATTGATTAGCACTACAGGTGCTTAGCAGATAATTAGCTGGTGATTAATACAGGGGTACATGGGGGACACTGTGAATCTGTATAATTAGGATTTTCGGATAAAGGGAATTCAGATAAACAGGAATATACTATATACACACTAATCTTAAAACAATGCTACATTGTTGACTTCAGTGGAGCTACTGCAACTGTGCACTGGTTTAAGTGATAACCAGCCCACATCCTATACGGGTAAGCAGAAGCGTAATTCGATGCACAGACATAATGAAAGGAAAAAAAAGAAAAAAAAACCCCGAGGAATCCTTGTGGCACCTTAGAGACTAACAAATTTATTTGGGCATAAGCTTTTGTGGGCTAAAACCCACTTCATCAGATGAATGGAGAGAGAAATACAGTAGGCAGGTATATATATTACATCACATGAAAAGATGGGAGTTGTCTTACCAAGTGGGGTGTCAGTGCTAACGAGGCCAATTCAATCAGGGTGGATGTCGCCCATTCCCAACAGTTGACAAGAAGGTGCGAGTATCAACAGATGGAAAATTACTTTTTGTAGTGACCCAGCCACTTCCAGTCTTTATTCAGGCCTAATTTGATGGTGTCCAGTTTGCAAATTAATTCCAGTTCTGCAGTTTCTCGTTGAAGTCTCTTTCTGAAGTTTTTTTTGTTGAAGAATGGCCACTTTTAAGTCTGTTATTGGGTGTCCAGGGAGACTGAAGGGCTCTCCTACTGGTTTTTGAACATTACAATTCCTTTCATTATGTCTGTGCTTGATGTCTGATTTGTGTCCATTTATTCTTTTGCATAGAGACTGTTCACTTTGGCCAATGTACATGGCAGAGGGGCATTGCTAGCACATGATGGCATATCACACTGGTAGATGTGCAGGTGAATGAGCCCCACCACCAGTGATAGATGTTCCCCTGCACACCTACCGGACAGTAGGCTACCCCTCTGAAACCAGACATAATGAATGCTCACACATTTTGGGTGCACAGTGAGGCACACGGCCAAACAACAGGTTTAAATAAATAAATAAAGTAATGGAGATATCCTATCTCCTAGAACTGGAAGGGACCTTGAAAGGTCATCGAGTCCAGCCCCCTGCCTTCACTAGCAGGACCAAGTACTAGATTTTGCCCCAGATCCTTAAGTGGCCCCTTCAAGGATTGAACTCACAACCCTGGGTTTAGCAGGCCAATGCTCAAACCACTGAGCTCTCTCCCCCCTTCTGGGTATCTAATATTATTGATGTTGTGAAGTGCATTATCGCTTTAAACAAAGGTTATGCCATGATAGAAAATCAACAGCTGATTAAAAAGAGAATGTTTTTAATATAAAGGACACAGAAAAATAGTTCTTATTTCAAAATAACATTAATTTTCACTGATAGGAAGTTTATTTCCAGGACAACAGAACAGCAGCAGAGGTGGCCGGACTGTTGTGTATTTCACATGTTGAGACTAAAGGCTACAAATTCTTTATTTCCAACATACTCTTCAAATCTTTACCATGTTGCCTTCTAATCACATTACCACTATGTTACCATCTGGCTGATCACTTCTGAACATAATTCCACCATGATTATGGAAATGGAAATAAGGTTGTGGAACAAATATTGGTTAACACCACATTGTTCATGCCCCTATCTTTAGTCTGTCTTGTCTATTTAGACGGTAAGATCTTTGGGATAAGGAGCGTCTCTAATTCTACAAAAACAACAAGGAGTCCGGTGGCACCTTAAAGACTAACAGATTTATTTGGGCATAAGCTTTCATGGGTAAAAAAGTCACTTCTTCAGATGAGAAAAAAGATGCATCTGAAGAAGAGAGGTTTTTTACCCACGAAAGCTTATGCCCAAATAAATCTGTCAGTCTTTAAGGTGCCACCGGACTCCTTGTTCTTTTTGTGGATACAGACTAACATGGCTACCCCCCGATACTCTCTAATTCTAGTATATAGCTCAAAAGGACACTGTACTTGGCCGGCCCATTGGCACTTCTATAATGAACATGATTAATAAGAGCAATTTTAAATGATAAATAGAGTCCAAAATATGGAGTAGGGATTATCTCTATGTTTTTCCTTCTTTGATTGGCAAAGTAAATTACCCCATAATTAATAGCATAAGTGCTAGATATTTATTATTAATGATGTAAAAGCTTTGCACCAATATTAAATACTCATATGGCAGAAATTTTGCCAACTAAATGCCTTCTTTTATCATGCCTGTTTTTAAAAATGACAAACCTAGTGCACTTTCATTATAACACAAGGATAGTAAAACATTTTTGACAGCTGGAAGTCTGAGAACTTCTAGAATACATTTGGGAGCAGATATAGAACTCAGTAGCTTATGCCTCAGGTCAGTTAAAAGTTCATTATTCTACAAATGAAACATGATTGACCTCTGGGGAAAGAAATAAACTTGATTTATAGAGCAGATACACAACTGGCTTCACATAGCTGTACTGTCATCACCTCACTGGGATCCACTCTCCCAATGATGTCTCCATACAGAACAGTATGTGGAAGAGGAGCATAAAAATCTGTCAGGGGTTTACAGAAAAAGAGATAAAAGCCATTAACAAATCTGTCTGATTATCTTTCCTACTGATTAACTATCAACTCAAAGTTGACAGAAGTCATGGTCCAATTTCAACCAAGAAGTACTGCAACTACTCTAGGTGCATCCATCGACGATGTACCATTCAAGCTCACTGGCAAATTTTGCTACCTACACAGTTTTGTTTCACGTAATTCAATGACTGATGACAATATTATGAAATGCATTGGGGCAGCCAGAGGTGCCTTCAGAAAACTTCACAAAAACGGTGTCAGAACTGCAAACAAAAATTGATGTTACCATGTTGTCGTCATACCACACTCCTAAATGGCTGAGATACATGGACTATTTATCAATGCCACATAAAATATTTGGACTAATTAACTATCATAGACATTGTATGTGCAATGGGTATTAAATAGCAAGATTTGATTCCAAACACCAAGGTCCTTGAGTGCTGAGACATCATAAGCGGTGACACTTTTACAGTGAGAGCACAGCTGAGATGGTGCGGTGATGCCGTCTGAATGTCCAACAATAAAATACCAAAGGCTGTTTTCTATGGAGAATTGCAGACCGGAACTTATTTTAGGGGCAGGCCAAGAAAACAATACAAAGACACTCTTCTGAAGGTAAACCTACAATCTTGCAATGTTGACCTGGGAGCTTCTAGTTCATAACAAGGCCTCTGTACCTTGGACTGGAAGACTTTGAGTGCATAGACTGCTGCAATCAAGGAGAGATGTGCAAGGCATAAAGCTAAAAGCAGTGTATATTCATCTACAATTGTTTTCACCTGTGGCACTTGTGGACAGGGCTGCAGGTCCAAAATTGGTCTTTGATCTCATCTCAGGATCCACAATAAGTGACTGTAGTTCATCTATCCAATTCAGCAAGAGACTCTCATATTTTTTTTTAACCTGAGTTTCCCTTTGACCAGACATTTCGTTTAGAGGTTAGTAGAACTGTTGCTATCTGGTAAACGTCATGTTTTCTAAATGAAAAGGGGCCTCCTACACTCCCTATATCTGCTTCTTAAGCTGGAAGACAAAAGCTCCAGTTCAGCAAAGTACTTCAGCACATGCTTAAGTGCTTTGCTAAATCTGTACATTGGAGCCTCATTTAAAGCACAAAAAGTTAATGCCAAGACTCCAACTGACTTTAGTGGGCTTTGGATGAGGCCTTAATACCAGGGATCAGAAGCTCAGAACTTTAAATTGGCCCTGCTACACTGACTCCAATGAAGCTACATTGATTTATACCATTAGTTTTCAACTTTTTTTCATTTGTGGACCCCTAAAAAATTTCAAAAAGGAGGTGCGGACCCCTTTGGAAATCTTAGATGTAGTCTGCGGACACCAGGGGTCCGTGGACAGAGGTTGAAAACCACGGATTTATATGAACTGAAGATCTGTCTCTAAGTCTATTCACCCTCTTCAGTGAGAATTTCAAATTAAGTTGTCATATTTCATTACACACCCTAATAGCTTAGCCACTCCAGCAAACATTAGATACAGAAGTGTCTGATGTTCCATTAACATACAAGTGCAACTGCTGTCACCATTAATGGTGCCTCCCTCACATCAAGAGATTTTATAGAGTAGCTTTTTGTTTGTTTGTTTGTAAGCTCCTGCCTTCTGCCTTGGAGCTGCTCCCGGGAGCCTCCTGCTTGCTGTGCAAGAGGGGAAGGGGGAAGAGTGGTGCTAATGTCAGGATATCCACCTCCCCCCGCTGCTGCTCCCCGTTCCTGAAACCCATCTCCACAGAGCAGAGTGGACACAGAACAGGGCTCAGGACAGAAGGAGCCTCCTGGCAGCAGCTGCTGTCTCAACTTGCTCATCTACTTAAAAAGGCAGTGTACTTAGAGTGGGGTCAGCGTACTTAAAGGGGCAATGCACACCTCTCTCTCTCTCTCTCTCTCTCCCTCCCTCCCACACACAGTGTCTCTCTCTCTCACACACACACACACACACACAGGTGTATGTCTCTGTCTTTCTCTGCCATCGTGTCTCCCCTCCCTCCATTCCTGCTCTCTTGTAGAGTGTGAGGCTACATTAACAACGTGTTAACCCCTGAGGGCTCAGCCAAGTGCTAGTTCATCATTTAGCAGTAAGGCATTCTCTGGGAAATATCCCTTCCTCTTCCACCCTGTGACTCCATCACCTCAAAAAATATAGTCTTTTGTCAGGCGAAAAAAATTTCCCTGGAACTTAACCCCCCCACCCCTTTACATTAATTCTTATGGGGAAATTGGATTCGCTTAGCATCATTTCGCTTCAAGTAGCATTTTTCAGGAGCATAACTATAATGTTAAGTGAGAAGTTACTGTACCACAACTACTTATACAGAACACAGCAGTTCACGAAAGCTATATGCATGACTTCATTTAATGCTGTTGGAAAAATTATCCTTTAAAAGTCATGCATTTTTGTAGCTTTGTTCATTTGGCATTTTATATTTTGTTCTTTGGATGGGTTTAGCAATTGATGAAAAAAAGACTGAACATGTTTGGATTACTGTCATACTCCATAGTTACATATTTTATTAAAAGCCTTTGGACATATATCAAATGCCCTTTACTCTCATTTCCTCAATTAAAAACATGTGTATACATATCTAGAATATCAGCAGATCAGTACTAGTTAAACTAATAACATACCAATTTCTATCACTGATACACTATGGTCATATTAAAAGAAAAAATTCAAGGACTAGTATTAATCATTTAGTTAAATACACGTTTTTATGAATGTAACAATATAGGGGTAATTAAATTACCTAGAGTACAGTGCTTCATTACAAAAAAAGTCAGAAACCATACATTCTTTTAAACTTTAAGGGTCTTTTGCTCAAAAATCCTTCTCTCTTTATTACTCTCCTATAAATATTTAACATGCAGGTTTGGACTTTGCAATGTACTCTACTGACTATTGCCAGATGATATCCTGATATAAAAAAAATGCAATACTCACAAAAACCATGGTCTTGCACAAAATATGCAATGCTATTTAAATCAAAGAGCTAAATTATTCTTTTTTCTTGAAGACTTGCTCCATTTATACTTATCTGATTATATATTAACCCTATAGTTTCAAGACTCAGACGGGATACTTTAATTTCATGCTAACTAGATTACCATACTATTACATTCCACCATGTATTACCACCACCTTACACCGAAGGACATAGGGATACAAAGAATCTGCCCTGCATCTTCCTTCAAATGTGATTAAGGGTTGTTTTTTAATTCATATGAAGCATGAATAAACAGTAACAAGAGGTATAAATCATGGTCTAGCTAGCACAGTTTTCCTAACATCGTACCTAAATCCCAGGTATCAAATAGAAAATGCTACACTATGTTGAATCTAATGCAATGCATGTATTCTGATAAATAAGACTTCCAATGTCAATAGCCTTTTTGACTTTAAAAAGAAACCTTTGGGGCAGCCAGTTAAGCTTACAGTATATGCAACAGTAAATACAGAGGTGACTATTCAAAAAAATGCCTGTTTTCCCTAAAATGAATCCAGGTGCTCCTTCCCAATATTTACTATAGGAAATACCTTGAGTACTACAAACACTGAAGCTGCCCAAATGTAAATATTTATTTAGGGCTAGATCAGGGGTGGGCAAACTACGTCCCACAGGCTGCGTCCGGCCCATCAGATGTTTTAAGCCAGCCCTCGAGCTCCAGCTGGGGAGCGGGGTCAGGGGCTTGCCCGTTCCATGCATGCTGTGGTTCCGCATGGCTCCTGGAAGCAGCAGCATGTCCCTACCCCCGGCTCCTACACGTAGGGGCAACCAGAGGGCTCCGCACGCTGCCTCCATCCCCAAGCACTGCCCTCACAACTCCCATTGGCCAGGAATGGCAGCCAATGGGAGCTGCAGGGGCTGCGCCTGCAGACAGGGCAGCACGCAGAGCTGCCTGGCCGGTGCTGCGCAGGAGCCGGAGGGAGAACATGCCGCTGCTTCCGGGAGCTGCTTGAGGTAAGCACCACCCGCAGCCTGCAACCCATAACTCCTCCCGCGCCCCAACCCCCTGCCCTGATCCCCCTCCCACCCTCCAAACCCCTCGGTCCCAGCCTGGAGCACCTTCCTGCACCCCAAACCCCTCATCCCCAACCCCACCCCAGAGCCCATACCCACAGCTGGAGCCTTCACACACCCCTCGCACCCCCTAACCCTCTGCTCCAGCACAGAGCCCCTCCCACACCTTTAACTCCTCATTTCTGGCCCCACTCCAGAGCCCGCACCCCCAGCCAGAGCCCTCACCCCAACCCCCAATTTTGTGAGCATTCGTGGCCCGCCATACAATTTCCATACCCAGATGTGGCCCGAGGGCCAAAATGTTTGCCCACCCCTGGGCTAGACCATCCCTAGCCCGGATGCAACTGAGCAGGAGGAGTGTCCATACTCTTCCCCCGCACAGCTGAATGAGGGCTGCATGTACTGCTGTTCTGGATGTAGGGAAGAGAGTAATCCAAAGTTCCCCATTGCTAGCAGGTAGACAGGGCAAACCACAAGTGTGGGGAGTGTGCCTCACCCCAAAAAGGGAGCAAGAGAGAAACAATGACAATTCCTTACTGATGCTCCTCCTGGGGTGACACTGCTAGGTGCTAACTCAATCAGGGTTGAGTCTAAATGTTCAAACTAGCCCTCGTTTACTTAAGGTCCACCACTGTAAGGAGCAAGCAAAAACCAGCAAAGCAAACGGAGAAACTGCTCCAGACACTGACCTAAGAAAGATTGGCACAAAAAGCAGTCTCCTGAGGTGCAAGAATTCTGTAGGTTCAGGCCTAAAACCGAGGGTAGGCTGTAAACACAGCTGCAGCATTGGACGCCTCAAGGGGCAAAAAGAACAGACAGGCTCGGGTTTAGTACTAGTATTTCTGTTTTAGATTATCTCTCAGAGTGACTGAGAGAAGAGCAAGGACGAAGGGAGCCCAAGTGAGATGGCTGCTTTTTCCATCTTTGGCTGCGATATTTTCCTAACAGTCTCCACTTGCTAGGTCAGGGGAGATGGGAGGGAGGGAGTTGTTTTAAATCACCAAAATTTATAATGTGTTTTTTCTTGCAAGGGAAAGTGGTGGTCTGTACAATCTTTGTGGCTCTCAGAAACACATATTTGGTAGCTTTTCAAACAAAGTGCAGTTTGGAGAGAGGAATGCACTGCTGGCAATGGGCAGTTGCCTTGCATATATCTGCAGTCATTTATGCACTTCATTTAAACCTTTTTTGTTAGCATCAGTCTTGCTCCATGTCTGCTGAAAAGACAAAGAAATTACAATGTGCGGTACTCCAAGGGCATTCCAGACATGGTCTAATTGCCTAAATTTGTGTGTACCGCTTTAACATACAACTTGGCCACATTTTTTAAGATCATTTTGAACCACTGCAATACCGGATTGTTAAGGTTCATGATTTTAAGTAGCACACTAACCTGAATTAAAAAACAAACAAGGACTATCCCCAAAGCAGAAAAGATGAGGAAAAGCAGAAAAAATTCTGAAAAACGCAGTTCTTTGGAGCCTCTAGTTACTCTGAGGTAACTCAACATGGAGCTGGATCAAAGAGTAAATCACTCACAACTACTAAACATTTATTTTTGTAAAGAAGGTCCAGATAATTACAATGGATACCTCCTGCTGTTCACATCTGTGAGATTATGGGTACAGTTCAAGAATTTATGGATATTTTTCATTGTGTTTTCGCACTTAAGAGAGTAAATTTAGTTCCCATAAAAGGGAGGGACAACAACACTGTCTTTGGCTAGGCATAATGCCTCCATATACTCCACCAGATTGGGACTGTAAAGTACATTCAGATTATTAGTAACAGCAACACTAATATCATTTACAAGATTTTCTTACAGCAAGTACTGAAGTTTATACATTTAAAACTTTAAATGTGCTGAACAGCTCAGAAGAACTTCAGAAAAACTGAACTCACATATTCCAGAAGGGACCATCTCAAACAAGAAATCATCACATACCCCCACCCACAGGAAACTGCTTTTACCAAACAAACAAGGACACTCCACCAGTGAAGTAGATCGCATCATGGAATGGGATACCCAAATACCCCAAGGAAACCTGCTTCAATACAGAAAAAAGCTCTGTGAATGCACTACACTAGTTGTCACCTACAACCCATTCGGGGTATCATTAAACAACTACAACCCATACTCAACGGGGATCACACCACAAATGAAATCTTTTCAGAACCCCCCTCTTCTGGCCTTCAAACAACACACCTCAGCCTCACCACGCTCATCATCAGAAGCAAACTCCCCACACACCAGGGCCCAACAATTCAAAGCAGCGCCAGACCCTGCCAGAAAAACAGATGCAAAACCTGCTAACATATGTCCACTGCTATAATGACAAATACTCCCCACAACACACCTTTCAAGATCCAGTGTCCTATACATGTCTATCACAACATGTGGTATACCTCATCCAGTGCACTAAATGCCTCAACAACAACTATGTGTGTGATACTAGACCAGGGGTCTGCAACGTTCGGCACGCAGCTCACCAGGGTAAGCACCCTGGTGGGCCAGGCCAGTTTTATTTACCTGCAGACGCGGCAGGTTCGGCCGATCGCGGCCCCCGCTGGCCACGGTTCGCCATCCCGGGCCAATGGGGGCGATGAGACGCCGCGGCCAGCACATTGCTCGCCCGCACCACTTCTCGCTGCCCCCATTGGCCCGGAACGGCGAACCGTGGCCAGTGGGGGCCGCGATCGGCTGAACCTGCCGCGTCAGCAGGTAAATAAAACTGGCCCGGCCCGCCAGGGTAAGCCGAACGTTGCCGACCCCTGTACTAGACAATCATTACACTTTCGAATGACCTCACAGAGAAAAAAGTACCAACACACCATACCACCTGTGGGCAAACATTTGTCACAAAACGATCACTCCATATCTGACCTCTCAGTCCTCGTCCTCAAATGAAATCTGCACAACACCGCAAAGGATGAGCCTGCAAGCTGCAAATTAATAACTTTATTGGACACTAAAAATCAAGATCTTAATAAAGAAACTATATTTTTGGTTTATTACAACAATCTGTAACCTGCTAATGTCCCCTTTTTTGTCCGGTGATTGCAAGGGTGTTAATGTGCAACTTAACCTTAGAATATGTTGACTACTTATGCTAAACAATTTGTTCCATCTTGTATTTAGTGTAACGCTGAGAATACATTTCCCAGAGCTGAAGAAGTTGGTCCAATAAAAGAGATTACCTCACTCAGCCTGTCTCTCTATTTAAAACTTAAGGCAGAAAGAGGAATACAGAAAATGGTTTGGCAGGAGAGAAAACACGGACATCTTAAAATATCAGGTACTCACAAAAACAACGAGGAGTCCGGTGGCACCTTAAAGACTAACAGATTTATTTGGGCATAAGCTTTCGTGGGTAAAAAACCCACTTCTTCAGACACTCTTCATTGTTTTTGTGGATACAGACTAACACGGCTACCCTCTGATACTTGACATCAGATACTCAACCATTCTATGCCAATTTCAGTTTAAATTTAATACCCTTTTCCTATCAACCCTGTAAAGTTTGGGAAATGCTCAGTGTTTGAGGAAGAGGAATCAAACAAATGGACAAAGCAATTTTGCATATCACTTTCTGAAAAGGGTGAAAAGTCAAAACAACGTAGACATGATTCCTGTTTAAATACTTATGCTGAAATGCTTGTACAGTGAATTTTATTTTTGAATACATTTAGTCTATTATAAAAAATAGCACAATAAAAGCAGATTAATTTGTCTTCGCTACACAGTGACTTTAACAGAAGGCACCCACTCTATAAACAGACCATGTTAATAAATCTGTCTGTGAATGGATTTACATACAGTAGCTAATGCATTTTTGTAAAAAAAGTTGTCAGTAATTGGGCAGGCTCATTATTAAAAATACTATTGAACATACAAGGGCAGTAAAGCAATTAAGCACATGCACAGTTTACATTAAACTCTAAATCTATTTTCAACATTAATATACATAGAAAATGGGGTTAAACTTTCATGGCAGCCATTTAAACTGGTGAGTTTTTTCTCTCTATTTTGATTATCTTCAACCATTGTTACTGTATGTGGAATGCTATATACTCTGAACAGGTTTTGATTTTGAAATAGCTACTTATCTGCAAATCATCTCTATAATCTTAGAAGGCATGAAAAGATCCAACAAGGATAATCATCAGAACGGACAATAGGAAATAATAAGAACTGATAAACTAAATGAGATTAAAAATGACAGTAATCAACATTATTTTGAGTTTTAATAGGTCTATGTCGTTAATATCTCCTCTATTACTCTGCAAATACTAAAATTTCTTGGGTTAAGAAACATAGCTTCATTTTTCCATTAAACTGTCAAACTCCATAAGCTAAAGTATTATTCCATTTTGGATTTTTAAAAGTAAAAAAAGTAAAATAAAATGTACTTTCCTTGACAAGAACATTTGAATACATGTATGTTCAGTTATCCAAACAAAGGCAGGTCAGTTGACTAAATTATTTCTCTAAACATAGGTTAACAGAACTTCTAAGAGTGAATAGAAGGCAGCACATTTCATTTGAGAGGCAAGAATGATTGCCATCTATTCATTCCCAACCATCTGTTTATAGAAAACTTGTTTGGTTTTTAAAGTGTAGGCATAAAGAATTATCTTACAATTCTCCAGAGAAGGCTTCATACTTTACTCTGAGCTACAATGATCTTACTAATCAGCAATACAAATCACACCTGCATAAATTATGTAAAACTGTTTTTGTCAATAAGCATCATTCTTAGAGATTAACAATCTTCTAAAGACAGTGAACGAAACATCTGTTCCTCAACTATTCTGCAAAATTTACATTGAAAAAAGTTTTCAAGAATGCCAAATTCCTCCCCCTAGCCCCCCCCCAAATCTTCTACATATTTCACATTCTCGTGTGTTTGTATTTATAATGATTTTTACTGTATGTCTCCAAAAATCAAACCAACAAAAGAAGTGAAGGTCACAAACAAAGCTTGAATGAAAGTGCTGACTACATACATGCATGTGAGGATAAAGGCTACAGACTAAGATCATCTGCATATAGTTTATGCTAAACTAATTCAAAATATGAAAGATATGCTGTCATAGGTGGGCTGGCCCTTTAAGAGGTGTTGGTCTCAGCCCAGCTTGTGACAGATCAGCTACCACCTCACTTCCCTACAAGCTGATCAATGCAATCATAACACTCATCTGGGGAAGAGCAGGGTGATTTCCATGAAAGGGTTGGGACCGCTCAGTTGAGGAGGAGATCTGCAGGAGGGAGCTTAACTCTGTGATTGGCACCCCGCACCCCAACTCCCTGCCCTGAGCCTCCTGCTGCACCCTGCACCTCTCCTGCAACCCCCTGCCCCAGCCCTGCATGCAATTTCCCCACCCAAATGTGGCCCTCAGGCCAAAAAGTTTGCCCATCCTTGTTCTAAACGACTTAGGTACCTGATATAGCTAGACCATATCATGGTCAGAATTCACCCAAAGAGCATACTGCATATAAGGGGTCTCCGGTATACATCTCCCCCTTATCTGTCGTTTCGCGTATCCGTCACTCATCATTAGGGGAACTTGTTCCGAGTCATGTCAGTCTCGATCCGCATATCTGTCACTTCACCTTTTGCGTGGTTTTTCTTTGGGTGCTTCCCCCAGTGGCCAGGAGACTCTGGGACAGAGGTGGAGGAGCGGAGACACAGCGCGCTCAGAGGAGTGGGCGGAACTGGGTGGGAAGAGGCAGGGCGAGGGTGGAGGGGGGGTAGGAAGAGGCAGGATGGGCCATTATTTCTTATTGGGAAAAATTCCCTGGTATCCGTCATTTCAGTATCCATCACCTTTTTCAGGAACACAACCCCAACGTATACCAGGGACCCGCTGTAACAGCCCACTACACATGGACAAAAGACAAACACAACAAACTGTTATCCAACCCTACAGTTTTTGCTACTATACATTCTACAATTTCTTATTTTCAATATTTTCTTTAATTAAATAAAGTTAAAGAAGAACTGAGATTTAATTTTTGTTTGTTGTTTGCTGCTGAATGTTCAGTTCTTTTAAGCAATGAACAAGAAAAAAGCAGCCATGTTTCCAGTTAAGGTGTGAAAGCCCACGTAAAATGTAAACAGGAAAGTAACTTCACTGAAGGCAAGATCCTAAAATTCCTACATGAAGTAAAGTCCACTTTGACATAAAAGGCTGCAGGAGAGGGCCCTACAGCCTAGGGCATATCTTAACACCAAACTTGCAATAAAACAGAAATGTATGGTAAAGAAAATTAATGAGCCACTACATGCTATTCCTGCCTCTCAAGAAAAGCCTTTTCATTTTAAAAAGATTAAAATTCCAGATTTGCTGGGGATGTTAATGCCAAAGTTAGCTTGAAATCAAGAAAATAAAATGAGTAAAACAGATGTGAATTAGGCGCTATTTTTTCCATTCATTAGTCTGATTTCCCTTCTATCTACTTTGTCAAACTAAAACAACAAGCAGAAGTCCTGGGGCAGTTATAGTAGCAGTAATGTTCAGGGCAGGGAAACCCCCTTTGAGATGTGTGCTTGTAAAACCTGACCCTCAACATGAACTTCATAGAGTTGAACCACCAACAACCCTTATGAACAGACTTCCAATTTGCAAACTGTACACAAACTGAACCTGTGGGGTTCATGCTGCCACACATTTACCCGAAACCCTTTGTCAACTACAGCTCAGTCATGTTCCCCAGGGTTATACTGGGCTTCAGGTTCTAAACACAAGGCTTCAGGAGAGACAGATGAAGCCAAAACAAATAACACACCCAAAAAATGCCAATAAAGCAGGGCTGACTCCAGCTGCAACAAGTCCAGCAAAGGCAAGATAAAAAGCTGGTGAGAGGAAAAACAGTGGAGCTGCGTCATTTGCAGGTCATAGAAGTAAGAGGTTCCCACTGGCAGATGGAATGGGAGGGACTACCCCTCAGCCAGTGACAGTGGCAACAAAACCTCTGATGACAAGGAGAAGAAACAAAAGACAAATGGTACAATTAGAAGTCACGCTCGTTATTTACCCAAAGCAAGGCTTTCGCTGAGAATGTAAAAGAAAGGTCAAAGCTTGAGCCTCCCTTAGGTATTCATCACTGTATAACTTACAAAATAGGCTACTGATCCTGTGCATGCAAGAACAAAAGCTAATTTAAAAGCTATGTGGCAATGTGCAACAGCTTATCCGAAGGCAAAAATGAATCCTTTCAATTCATCTCAGTTGTCTTTAGTCAGCAAGTGGTGAAGGAAAGAGAAAGTATTCCCTTCACTGAGTTTGCATAATGTCAGATCCAGCTAAACTATTGTACAAATTGTTTTGCTAGTAGGAAGTAAAAGATATAATTACCATCATTGTCTCATATGTATCACTGATAAAAAAAATTAAAGCAACATGTAACAGCATGCTTAGCAAGATATGAAAATGACCCTTTTACTCTCACTAGCATCTCCAGATACACTAATTGTGAATACAAGTCTCCAGCATTCGTGATTCATTTTAACAAAGCTCTGAAAATGCAGAATGGGTTTCTTTCAATAAAGTAATCAAGAAAAATATGTTTAAAGCAACAGCTTCAAGGTGCTCCTAGACCATATTAAGCTACAGGTTCATAGGAATGTTCCTTATAACATCAGAACTTCATAACCATCTGGGGGGAGCTTCAGAGAAAGCCACTTTATATGAAAAAAGTGCAATTAAAACAATTATATAAAGATGAACTGAGACAGCGAAACGGAGGTAATGAGCAGTTCTTTTAAATTACTTTCATTCACAAGGGAGACCCACAATTCAGAGGCTCTGTTCAGTGTTTTACAGTTCATTCTCTTATTGTTCTAGAACATGTCTGTGTAGCGGGGCGGCCTGGCTTCCAGGCGCCCCAGGAAGGGATGAGCCAGAAAAGCCGCCAGAGTGGGCGGAGCCACCGCGGCCTGTCCCCACCCCCCGGAAGTCAAGGGGCGGGACAGGAAGTATAAAGGCCAGGCCCCAGCGCTCAGTAGCTGGCCGGCAGCGGGAGAGGACAGACGCTGGTGCCCGAGCTCCCGCGGACCTGAGCCTGCCGAGAGCCCGGTACCCAGAGGAGGACTGGCTGAGCCTGCCGAGAGCCCGGTATCCTGAGGAGGACTGGCCGAGCCGGCCGAGAGCCCGGCATCCTGAGGAGGACTGGCCGAGCCGGCCGAGAGCCCGGCATCCTGAGGAGGACTGGCCGAGCCTGCCGAGAGCCCGGTACCCTGAGGAGGACTGGCCGAGCCTGCCGAGAGCCCGGTACCCTGAGGAGGACTGGCCGAGCCTGCCGAGAGCCCGGTATCCTGAGGAGCAGTCTGAGCTTCACCCCGCCGAGGACCCAGAGGGAGTGACAGACCTACCTGGTGCTCGGGGCCCGGAGGAGCCCATGATCTGTGACCCAGCAGACGGAACTCAGGAGGAGCAGGTACCCATGGAGGAGGAGATGGGAAGTGGCCCGGGGATAGCAGATCCCGAACCCATGTCAGTGTGTTGCGGTCAGGATCCCCACTGACTGCGCGGCAGACGGACTGCTGCGGATAGGGCCCCGGGCTGGAACACAGTGGAGTGGGCGGGCCTGTGTTCCCCCCTGCCACCCCGCGCCGGGTGGCAGTCTCTCCTCCTCCTTGTCCAAGGGGCCTGGGCCCCTGACAGACTATCCGTTGGCTGCCCTGCCCTGACCTAGGGCCTGGGCTAACCCAAACTGACCCAGCCCCTGCTACAAGGCCTGGGCCTCTGACTGACTATTGGTTTGCTGCCCCGCCCTGACCCAGGGCCGGAACTGTTAATTGTGTGCTCAGCCCCTGCACAAAGGGCCTGAGCTCAGAACTGTTAATTGTGTGCTCAGCCCCTGCACAAAGGGCCTGAGCTCAGAACTGTTAACTTAGGGTTACCATACTTCAGCGAGCAAAAAAGAGGACGGGAGAAGCCCCGCCCCTGCCCCTCCCACTTCCCGCCCCCCCTGACCTCCCAACCCTCCCCCCGTTCCTTGTCCCCTGACTACCCCCTCCTGGGACCCCTGCCCCTAACTGCCCCCCAGGACTATCTAAGCCTCCCTGCCTCTTGTCCCCTGACTGCCCCAACCTTTATCCACACCCCCACCCCCAGACAGACCCCTGGGACTCCCACGCCCCATCCAACCACTCCCCACCCCCTGACAGCCCCCCCCCCGAACTCCCAACCCATCTAAACCCCTCTGCTCCCTGTCCCCTGACTGCTCCGATCCCTCTCCGCACTCCTGCCCCCTGACAGCTCCCCCCCAGAACTCCCAACCCATCTAAACCCCTCTGCTCCCTGTCCCCTGACTGCTCCGATCCCTCTCCCCACTCCTGCCCCCTGACAGCCCCCCCCAGAACTCCCAACCCATCTAAACCCCTCTGCTCCCTGTCCCCTGACTGCCCCCTCCTGGGACCCCTGCTCCTAACTTCCCTCCAGAACCCCACCCCCTACCTAAGACTCCCTGTTCCTTGTCCCCTAACTGCCCCCTCCTAAGATCCCCCCCCAACTGCCCACCAGGACCCTACCCCCTACCTGTACCCTGGCTGCCCAAAACTTTCTCCACTCCCCCCAAAAAGCCCCCCCCCCCGTTTCTTGACTGCCCCCTCCAGAACCTCCCTGCCCCTTCTCCTGCCCCCCTTACCCTGCTGCTCAGAACAGGGTGTTGGGCTCTGTGCGAGCCGGACACGTGGCTGCGCTCCCCAGCACAACAAAACCCGGTCCCTGGCCCTGCACAACAAAACCCGGTCCCTGGCCCGGACCAGGTTGCAGGGGAGAGCTGTCCTTGTATCAGCACAAAGTGCTCTCGCTCCCGTTTTGCTACGCTGCATGGCAGTAACCGCTCCCAGTTGCAAAAGGGGAGGGCTGCACTTTGTGCTGAGACACTTGCTGGAATGCAGGGCGGAGCTCCTCTCCAGCTGCTCCGGAGTCCAGCCCGGGACTTTCCTGCAGCCCTCCCAGCCGCTCCGGGGGAGGGGGGAAATCCCGGACATTGTGAGTGCTTTACAAATTCCCCCCGGACGCTATTTTTAGCACAAAAAGGAGGACATGTCCGGGTAAATCCGGACGAATGGTAACCCTAGTTAACTGTGTGCTCAGCCCCTGCCCAAAGGGCCTGAGCTCAGAACTGTTAATTGTCCGCTCAGCCCCTGCACAAAGGGCCTGAGCTCGGAACTGTTAATTGTCCGCTCAGCCCCTGCCCAAAGGGCCTGAGCTCAGAACTGTTAATTGTCCGCTCAGCCCCTGCCCAAAGGGCCTGAGCTCAGAACTGTTAATTGTCTGCTCAGCCCCTGCCCAAAGGGCCTGAGCTCAGAACTGTTAATTGTCTGCTCAGCCCCTGCCCAAAGGGCCTGAGCTCAGAACTGTTAATTGTGTGCTCAGCCCCTGCCCAAAGGGCCTGAGCTCAGAACTGTTATTCGCTTTGTAGCGGGGCGGCCTGGCTTCCAGGCACCCCAGGAAGGGACAAGCCCCACCCCGGAACTACTACAGTCTGTCTATAGGGTGTGTTGGTCCCAGGACATGAGAGAGACACAAGGAGACTGAGGTAATATCTTTTATTGGACCAACTTCTGTTGGTGAGAGAAACAAGCTTAAGCTTACTATAAAAATAGTAAATGAAACAATGAATTCACACTACTGTGGCTCTTTAGGGTAATGCTGATCACTAATTTGGCTCCTGAATCACTGAGGTCTGAGTATCACTGCCCTAAAGTCTTTTCATATGGATCCCATGTGACTCTAGTCGTTTAACAAATAGCACAATTTTTTAAAATCACCTTTTATGGAAGGAACTCTATTTCCCCCAATATTTCTTCCTCCTCTTCTGGGACACATGTTCTATTGCTAGCATCTCTCCCATATTCTCCTTTTTACACAGTAGGGCAAAGAATTTAATTCCCCTTGCATGAATTAAAATGTTTGACTTCAATTTTCTTTTCCATCATTAAATTGCTTGTCATCCCTTGGAAAACCTACTGTCTCCATATCCCTCACTACATTGTTCCTTAAATGACTGAATGTCTCATTGCCTAAAAGGGTAAGACAAACAATCTTACTTTTATTCTCCATGTTTGTGTTGAGGGTTTTTGTTTTATTTTTAGTCACAATTCACGTCATTCTGTAAACTTGCTAATTCTCCATTGTACCAGATATTTTATATCGCTGGATTAGTTTTTTCAAAACCTCTATTGTCCATACACAATTGCGTTATTTCTAGATGGCAGTAATATGGGAAAGCAGCATGGTCTTGTGAGGGTTAGGAGCTGTGTGGCCTAATTCTCAGCTTCCATTGACTTCAACAGAACTTGAGAGTGCATAGCACTTTTAAAAGCCATGCCAACTGAATTTTTTGCCAATGATTCCACAGACGACTTCTTGAGCAACCATGGGCAAGCCACAAACTCTGAGCCTTATAGTTTCTTTATCTGTAAAATAGAGATGATATTTCCCTACTTAACATGGAGGGGAAATTATTGTTTGCATGGTACTTTGAGAAACTCAGATAAAAGATGCGATAAAAAGGTACATTTAAATGTCTGCTATACATTAAAATTAAATTGCCAATATAACTATTTCCTTTGAGAGCATGTTTTCACTTACAAAAGCAACCTGGCCAGACAGTATATTGCAGTTTATAAATGATTACTTAACACACACTCCCAGATAGTTCTATGAGATCATAGAGACATCAAAAACTAAACTAGAAAGACACACAGTTCTGACATAGGAATGGGTGGCAGATTAATTCTTCGACAGAAAACATCCTAAACGGGCACTAAACATCCTAAACATCAAACAATGGAAAGGACTTGTCAGCAAAACTGGTTTCACATTAGCAAAGTAATTCATTGTCAATAAAGAAAAAAACAACCGAGTCTCTTCTCAAAAATATATCACTGTTTGAAAATGCACAAGTTTGTTACATTACTTGTAATTAATTGATTCCCCAATTTAATGATACAAAAAGGGACTCATTGCCAAGAAGCTGAAATAAAAACCACAGGGAAAGGCAGTATTTTGCTGCTATCACAAGTCTTCCCATCTTTGTCGTCAGGGCTATCATGAGATACATAAGGAAGAAAAAAATCGATATAAATTGGTATGCCACTAACCTCCTTGCTGATCCCGACGACTCTGAGAATGGAGGAGAAAGAGATTCTGAGCCCTCAGCCAAATTATTGCTTGTGTCAGAATCAGGTATTTCGGCTTTAGGTAACTGATCTGTTACAAAGTTCTGGTCAGTGCATTGTTTTTTAATATTCTGTTCTCCTGGCAGAAATAATACAAGATAGAGATTAATACCTGGTAAATAGTTTAGTTTCCCTTTTATGTTTTTTTTCTGTTTGTTATTCCCCAACTTGGAAAAGCCAAAAAAAAAAAAAAATTAAAATCATATTTCAAACATATTTCCTCCCCTCCTTTGACTACCTGTGCAAGACTTCTATCACTGTTTCAATAAACTGCCTAATTTTTTCCCCACATAGTAAACACCCACCATGAACCAGAGATAACAGCAACATTTGTCCAATATCTATTTTAAGCGAGGGTGAGCGAAATTGCCAAGGCTGTGTATGTGCAGTTGTCTCCAATCACAGGAACTGACATTATATTTTAAAAATTAGCAAATACTCAACATGTGGCAGCTCTGTTTCCTGGTGCCCAGTATAAATTCACTTTATATCATTACTGGCCACAGTTTTATAACTTGGAAGTTTGACAGCTCAAGGTAATAAGGTGGCTGTAAATAAAACTAAGCTGATGATTTGCCAATGCCTCTGGAAAGACAGAAAAGTCAATATACTGCCTTTTTTTTTTGTTTGTTTTTTTAAGTTAAGGAAGCATGTCTAGGCAATACTATTCTAAAACCATTCTATTATTATTTTATATTTGACAAATGTTTTTATCAGTAGTTACCCCCAAGTGATTCCCTTTGCCATTCCAGAGGGACAAAGATGTCCGTTATTCCCTAGAAAATATTATAAAGAAACTAAATTGTTTTTATACCTTGTCTACACTCATTTTCCAATGTAGTTATATATATATGTATGTATGTATCATTGTAGGCTAGGGATTGTATTCTGCTCCATGGAAAGTGCACGTTAACCACAGCTCCTCCAGTGACTATAAACTTTGGGGAGAAAGGGGCAATTACTGCAGTCCCTAGAACTGTAAACAGCTTCAGAGAAGTACCATCCCCTAGAGTGGTTTTCATACATTGGTTCAGGTTAAGTTCAAGAGATGCAAGAGACAAAGAAAGAACGTGGGGTATAAAAAGTGTCAGCTAGAATTGATAAAGATAGCTTGATTTTGATTCAATAAATGGACAGGACCTTTTGTCTGGAGGGGACCACACTAAACCCTGCAGAAGGGCTGGAAGAACTGAAACCTGCTATGGTCTACGTAGAACTGACGGGAGACTTCTGATATGTTTTGTGTGCGTTTAGACCTTTTGTTGTTTTATATGATTTCTTTGTATGGTTCTGTGCTTAAATAAATGTACTCTGCCTTGAAAGAGCTGTTTGGTTACTCAATCAGCGGTGTACACTGGTCACAGCCCTTGGAGAGAAAGCAATGTGCAGGAACTGGACTCCTAGCCAGAGTTGCTGGGATAAACACAGCAGCGTGGGGCACGGGTCACTTGCTGGAGGATTCTCTGCACCTTGAAGTCTTTAAACCACAAGTTGAGGACTTCAATAGCTCAGACATAGGTCAGGGATTTATTACAGGAGGGGGCAGGTGAGATTCTGTGGCCTGCGTTGTGCAGGAGGTCAGACTAGAAGAGCATAATGGTCCCTTCTGACCTTGAAGTCTGAGTCTATAAATTACAGGGAAGCTGTAGCCTAAAACCCCTGGCCATGAGGGAGAGGGACACAGATCCCTGCCCAGAGAAAGGTGACAGCTACAAGCCTGAGACCTGAGAGGACATTCCTTGAGCAGACCATGGATGGGGTCAGATGTGTAATTATCCTGAAATGGCGACAATCACTAAAAAGTAGAAGTCAATGGGAGATACTAAATGAAGCGCCAACAAAGTACATACCAATACATATCCAATTCTGTGAAGAACTAGAAAAAAATGTACAACACACATGAATGTTTCTATTCTCATTAGTGAATCTTTCACATAGGAGTTCACTAGTGCACTGTTCTTTTCTCTCTCACCAATTAAAATGTGCAGGTTGACACAGAGAAAATTACCTTTAATTGAAGACACTGAGAAACACTTTTTTGGTGGGTTTAATTTTTTTATTAAGAGTTGCCAAGCAGACAAGATTTGTGGATGAAAGAACAGTCAGATGCAGCTAAGATCTGGCAGAAAAAAACATTCACTGAAAATTCAAAGACTACGTAAGGTTCTGAGCACATGAAGTGTAATTAATATTTTGCATGTGTCTTTTGTGATCACTTGCACCAAGCGAAATCGAAGAACACCAAATGATGCAAACTAGCTGGGATAGTATACGAGGCAATGATGCAAGTTCAATACAGCAGAATCCTCTGTAATGTGGGCTGAAGATTTAATACACCACTGTAGCTGAAAATGTGATGAGAATATTATTTTTAAAAGGATATGAGCAAGCTTTTGGAAAAAGCTATGTATGACTTATTTTAGTTTAGCTTGACAATAAAGCTCACAATTGAAAAACACAAACAGAAAGGCTGCATGAAAGATATATACAATCCCTATACATCATGATGAGACCTAGGTTTATAACAGAGCATAGCTAGAAATTAATATTTCAGAGTCTGGGATCCCTTCATCTAATAAGATTTCAGAGGGAGAGACAAATATAAAAGAGATATCATTTGTGGAACAAGTTGAAAAAGAAACTTTGCCCCCAAGATTTCTAAAATTGTAATGGTTCAAATGAAGATGATTATTTACTGCATCAAGGTCTGTATGAAATGATAAGCATGAAGTTCAGGTATTAAAATGGTATTTCCATTTATTTTTATTCATGAAAGCTCTGTCAGAGGAGATAGGTCACGAGCCATTGACAGGCCAAAGCACCAATGCTGTTACCGTGAGAAAAGCAGGGATTTAAATGGCTGATAAAGTAAACTGCCAAGTTCTCTGAGGTAACAGCCAACAACATGTATCCAACTTTGGTCAGTGGAATTTAGCTGAAATTCTGTAAGCTTCACATTTTTAAATTCCACAAGGCTTAGACTTAGAAGTACCCTCCTAGATCATCCCCAAAGCATGACCAAAGGTATACCCACATTGCCACAACAAGCAATATCATAAAACAAATGAGACTGAACAATCTTATAGTGAGAGAACTAACAGCACCCACAGGTATTTCTTTGTCACTGCAGGTAGTAAAGACAATATCTATGCTGGATGTTATTCCTAGAGACTGGACTACTCACATGCTTAACCTTGAGCATGTAAATATTTACCTTGTTAAATCATGACCTACATTAATTGGTGGCTTTGGGGTATGCGTACATGCATCATTTCTTGGGGAAACCCAAGAATTATTTTTATTTTCAGATGTATTAAACATTACTCACCTGTGTCCATAGTCTGTTCTTCAGCAGTGGGTGCTTCTCTCTCTTGTAAGCTCTCGATTTTCCTTTTACCAGTTTTCTTCCATCGGTTATTTACCTGATCCACTAAAAGCTGAAATTCACCTTTATGTTTATTCCCTGAAACACAAAATTACACTCCTCTATGAAAAACAAATTGCTCAGAGAACAGGCAGCACCATAAGTGTGCCAGGGGAGAGTGAAAAGGACATGAACAAAAACACAAATGCATAATAATGAAAACATATCTCCATTTTAAAAAAATCACTAACTGACTCGCTGTTGCAACATTTTAAGTGTTCTATTTAAGGGCTCAATTATGAAAAGTGCTCACTGAAGTCAGTGGGAGTTTTGCCATTAATTTCAGAGGAACTAGGATTTCAGTATCTCTCTAGTTAATTTGGGTTTTTTTTTAAATCAACTTGGTTAAAACCTCTGGAACGACATATCTTTCTGTATTCAAAAATAATTTCCACAGTTATTCTGGTTACTTTAGACAGTTATTTTACATCATCAACTACTAGGTATAGAATTATGTGAAAGATTTTTTTTTTAAAGGTCAAAAATCTAAATAAGAGACTCAGGATTTTTCCCCCACTTTAAGAAATTGGAAAGGTTTGTTTTTTAAAACATTTATAAAAATGTTGTCCATAAAACAGCGTCACACATGCAAGGTAGAACAAGAGAACATGCAAAAAGAAATGTTACTAGTCCGTTTGCATTTTGCTAAAATTCATTTTAAACTTTTTTTTTAAAGCAAGATGTGCTATAGAACAAAAACATCTGATCATTCAAAAGCCAGGTTAAGTGTGCAAGCGCATTGGAATTAAATAGTGTTTGTTTTTCCCTAATACCATGGTCTGCCAATTTAAAAAAAAAAAATCTGCTAAATAATTTAGTTTTTCTTGCCATAATATTAGATAATGCTGTTGAAGAATTCTAGTTTCCTTGGGATTAGCTGGAGTACTGGTTGCTCGTTAGGGTCCAGATGGCTCAGTGAATTGATCAGTAAGGGGATAGCAAGCTTTTCACCTCTGTCACTTGTCCTTATTCACAGTGGGACAATAGTTAATGAAAATAATCACAACCAATCTGTTCAGAGGCCTATGCAGAAGGTGCTAGAGATTTCAGTCCATTACACGGTGGAAAGCTATCTACATTGCCATGGCTGGCACTATCTGACAGAGAGAAAAGAATGGTTATGGAGACTGGACTGCCTCTCTTACTCCTAGCGATGGTCCTCTACTTCCAGGGGAAAGAGGTAGATCACTGTGTAGGAAAAAATTGCACTGCTGCTGCTCTGCCCTGTTCCGTGCATAGAGGATTCAGTCCTCAGGACAATCAATATAACTCAGACACTCTTATATTATATATTACAGGGAGCCTTTCAAAACTTAACAGAGAGAGATGCCAGACAACTCTCAGTGAACCACTGCTGATCCAGACCACAATTTGGAAATCTGTTTTTCTTATAAGAAAAGAAATCAAAAACAAATGTGAAGGCATTTTGTGCCATTAGGAAAGGCTAAAAACACCTAAAGGGAAACTTAAGGCCACACATCACTGATGTTCTCTCTTCGCTGCAGATGTCCACAGAGCTTGCAGAACTGCCTTTTCTGCACACACACAATCACGGCTTCCAGGTAACCAAAATAATGAGAAAGCTCCACTAATCTTCTTAGAATTTTGTATTTGCTAATTTCACTTCTCATCTCACCTCCCCCAATCTAACACAGGTGAGGACTGCCACTATAAATTACAGTTACACCAAAATTACATCAATATTTCTGTAAAATAAAGCACTAGCTTTGAATAGCCAACGACTACCTTTTTCTGAATGAAAATGTGAATTCAGAAAGACGGTCATAAGTGGCTTTGCAAAGAAAATGCCAAATGTCACAAAGAGCAGACGCCTAGCTTTTAAAAAACTGCACCAACACGAACATTATTACGGTTGCAAAATCAAGTATTCAAAAGTTACGAAATGCCAGAATGCCTATGCAGCCTTCATTAATTAAGTCAGCTCCCCTGAAAACATAGCCTTCATGTTATATAAAAGGAAGCATTGATTGCTTAGGGAAGCATTGTTCTAGGCTGGCTATCCTCAACTTTTTCAATACCAAGACACCCTGCCCATCACTGTCTTATCTGGGTGCCACTGTTGTCAACCTCCCAGCATTCCATTTCAGTTTCTAGACTCAAGAGAAACAAAGATTTAATAAAGAAAGTTCAGACTTTGCATAATTTTCCTTACCTTCCCTATATTAATGTCTCTGGAAAGGGACAGTGAACAGATATCTGCACATTGTTTTAGGCAAAAGCATGGTCAATAGTTCTACAAAGCAATGTCAAAAATGCTATGCATAGAATAGTAATCTCCATTCTGCACTAATGTAACTTCCAGTTGTAATTCAAAATCCATGCACTCTGTTTTTTGAGCAACTTTGCCAAATGGATTTTATAGGCAATAGATCTTTTGTCAAATAGCATCACAATTTAATAAATATTACTACAGAGAGTTAAATTTTACGACTACATCTGTTATTTCATGTTTGGAAAAAAAAGTCTCTGTTCCAAGATGATGACAATTTTTTCAATAAAGGAAATTTTAATACACATCTGTGTTTTATTTATTTATGATACCTCAGTGATTCAGAACATTCCTAATCACAGTTCAATGCTGCCCTTTAGTTATGTACTCATTGCATTTTTGATGATTTAGTATGTTTATGATCAGCTTCCGGTAGTCAGTCAAAGTAATGCTTATTATTTGGATACTCAAAATTCTCTTACTAAAAGGCTGGCAAAATGAGAAGTTTGCTCAGACAGAAGATTATGTAGATTACACACTACCTATAGGGTGAGAACATACCTTTTTTTTTTTAAATTACATTTACAAAAGATTAGTTATTTGACTGTAATTACAGTAGTAAAGAAAGCCATGAAAATGTATTAATACCTGTAGTTAGTTTTAGATTAATTGCAATCTAAAGGCAGAGTTAGGCTACAAATTTCTTTCCATTGAAAAATCCCAAAATCTAGAGTTGTCTTGAAAAATAGATTACTCTTTTTTGGCTTTTCAGAATAATTAGTATTTGGACTATCTAACCTGGTGGAAGAAGCAGCCATTTGTTTTCCATTGTTTTGTTTTGAATTAAATAAGCCCTGATCCCAATATATTTCTGAAATTTTCATACAACAATGAAGATCTGTTTTTACTGACACACAAAAAAAAAAATCTCAACATTCTCCAGGACTCCACATAAATATACCCAAAGAGCCCATCCACAGAGATTTCAGACAGCCAAATCACCTAGAAAATAAAACATGAACAGATGTACGAGTTAAATGACTTGATGACTATCCCAAAACCAAAGAAATTGAAATATTTTTCCAATGCTTCATTTACCAGAGGGGATTCTGAGAAACAATAATGTTTCTCGTCTGTCACTATTTATTATAACAGCAGTCTGTTGGTAACACAGGTGTATGATACGTAAGCAAACCATTACTCAGAAGAGACTACTCTTCTATATAGGGGTACTGTACAAACATACATTATACAGCTACTGAATAGTGGTGCCTGGAAACAATTCCTCCTATATCCAGATTAATATTTATGCTTTATGGTAGACTACAACAGTGTTTTATGCTGCTTCTTTGTAAAAGCCATTCACATGCTGCCCTAAATGCACTTATTGTGCAGAGGACTGAGGAGGCAGATCCTATCCTAACCACGCAGCAGAAAAACTAATTTGAACCCTCAGAAGAAATAAATGGAGTCTAAGGGTCAGCTCCTCAGCTGGAGTAAATCAGCATAGCTCCATTGGCTTACCTCTGGACCTACTTCCACTGCAAAACGTACTGAGCTAACAAGCAACTGGGACTTGTCCACTCAACAAAGTCCATGTTAGTAGACTGGGAATCTAATATACCTTTCATATTCAGTCCTATAACATCAGTGCTTAGGAAAGCTAATTTCTGGTATTGAAACCAAGGTGCTGTAATCCTGCAGTTGTGAAATCAAACTTTTGACCCAGTTGACACAGAAGTACCCTTCCAAGCCCTGATTTCTTCCCCCTGGAAATTCAGCCTCCATCTCTCGGTTTACTCTAAAACAGCTTGCATGCACACTGTGAAAAAGAAGAATAGCAGCACTTCCCTCCATCACCCCACCTTCACCTACCCCTCCGCCCACCCTGTAAGATATTGGAAGAGGCCCCCGTTGGTGTTTTTGGCCCTAGCTCCCTTCTACTCCCTCTCCACTCCTCTGTCTCACTGCCAAATGCCCAGTCTCCCTTCCCATTCCCACTCACTTCTCTCCCTCTTCATATTCTTTCTCCTCCTCCTCAAGAACTTAGTCCCAACTCACATTCCCTTTCCCTTCCGGTCACCCTTTCCTCTCCTATTCACTCATCAGTTATCAGTCTTTCAGCCATCATAAATGGGAAATAGAGATCCCTAGCTCTTCACAGCAGCCAGGAGGAGTACACTCCCCTGACCTCCAAAGTTCCAGATTTTTCTGGCATGCAAATACTGGATCAGGTAGAAAAGGGGAAGTTAGAAGATGCATAGAAAATGAATTAACAAAACAGATTTTTATGAAGTGATCAAAATCAATAACAACAAAAAGTCTCATCTGAATATCCCTCTATGAATATCCCTCTGCTAAAGAATTATCAGCACACTGTGATCTGTTCACAGAAACCAGAGGTGCCTTGGCAAAGATCTTAGGTTCAATAAACAAATAAAACCTTTGGAAGTTTGATTTTTTTTCCCCATCTAGAGACAAATATTCTTGGAAGTGCCTCCTATGATCCATACAACAAGCTCCTTCCACCTCACTTCTTCTGCCAACCCTTTCAACATTACTCTTCTTACCAAGGATGCCTCCCATCTTCTTCCATCAGAACTTGTCCTATGCATCAGATCTGAGATATTCACACATCACAGCGGTGAATGGAGTTGACTAATTTAGACAGAAATTAAACTCCTCAATGCAAGGATGCTGTCTATTAAGTGTTCTGTAAAGCGCCATGGACATTTAAATAGTAATAATTTATTTAACTATGAATTCAAGTTCTGTGATATTGATTTGACCTAGCTTATCCTAACTGCTTTCTTACCCACTGAAGGGAAAAAAAGATTTTAAAATGGTGCATTCCCTTATCTTGTACATTTGACACCCTTCCTTTTGCTGCAGATGGCAGAAAATAAATACACCAAGAACAATTCTTTTCAATCAAAAAGTTAGCATATAAAATGCCTGAATTAAACCAATACATATTGGTTAAGATATTTTTCTGGCTCTTTGCATTTTTTCCACCTCTGTCAGTATTCTTTTAGTTTGTGGTGCAGCTACATAGCATTTAAATCACACAAGTGATGTCCTGGAAAACAAGCCACATCTAACATACAATATAAACCATTGGTGTGCAGTCTCTGAAATTACACTAGGCACATGTTTTTAAGAATTGTGGATATTTTGATAATACAACTGCAAATGCAATTACAAACGTTTAAAAAAACCCCATGACATCAATCACTAAACCTCTCTGACTCACAAGGCAAACGAAAAGATTCACAACAAAAAGCTACAGTAGAAAATGAACTTTTTTGTACAAATGAAAGAAAATTTACAGAAAAAAACAGAAGCCTGATCCTGCGAAGAGCTGAGCATCCTCCCAGCTCCAAATTCAATAAAAATAGGCCCCATCCTTCGGTCATTGACTTCAAGGGGAACAGCAGCAGGTACATGTGTTATTACAGAAAGGAAAGAATAGTTACTTACCCTCCAGTAATTCTTCAAGATATTGGAGTGACTATGGATCCTGCTGTAGGTGCACATTCATCTCATGCGCATGACTTGAGACTCTTTTGAATAGTAGTGTCTGGTGAGGCCACGGCTTGCCCTATGTCTCCTCCTGCTCTTGTGCTAGGACAAAGGGCAGAGCAAGCGCAACTCTCCTTCAGTTCTCTCGCGACTTGAAGTTCATGTTAGCCGAGGACTCCTAAAGTGGGAACGGAAGATGAGCCAGGGAACTCACGCTCACAACATCTTGAAGAACCACTGTGACTGTTTTCTCTTCTTTGAGAATAGGTCAGTGTTGATTCTACTGTGACTAGCAAGCAGTATCCTCTTCAAGATGATGGGAAAGAGGAGTATCAGCTGCATCAGTCAATTAGAGAGGACTACCACTCTTCCAATTCTGGCACTGGACCTACCAGTCAAGTCCAGGGCATAACGTTTGACAAATATGAGCAGATTTCTCCATGTAGCAGCTTTGTAAACTTCAGCTATCAGCACACTACAGAGACAGGCCAAGGATGTTACTTGGGCTGTGGTTGAGTGAGACTTGATAGTCAGTGGGGTCAACACATCTGGCAGCTGAAAGCACAGTGAGGTACACTGAATTATCCATTCGACAGTCTGAAGAAATAGCCTGGCATTTGGATTGATCAGCTGTACTCACAAATAAACGCGGTGACAGTCTGAAAGATTTAGTTCGGTCAATGTAACATTGGAGAGCTCTGGAAACATCCAGGGTATGTTGCTTCTTCTCCCCATTCATGGAATGCAGTTTTGGTAAGACCTCAGGATAAGGCAATAGATTGGTTTATGTGGAACTGGAAAAGCACCTTAAGAATATCTTTCACATCACCTTGTCTTTATGGCACACAGTATATGGCCATTCCATTATGAATGGCTTAAGCTCATTTACTCTTATGGCCACAGTGATGGCCACAAGAAAGACCATTCCAAGGGTAAAATGGTGAATGGAGCTCTCCAAGAGGTGCTCAAAGGAAGGCGTCATAAAAACTTAAGCAGGATGATGTTGAGAGCCCATGCCAGAGTGGATTTGGCAATGAGTGGATATGTACGCATTAGGCCCTAATGACACTTGGATATTGCTGGATGAAAGAAGACTGACAACAACTGTGTCAGAGGATGATATGCCAATATTCCCACTAGACAGACCATGATTGAACTGAGAGTACAGAGTGTTTCAACTACAAATCCAGAATCTTCGGTATTAGGGACTGCACTAGGTGTAGGCCAAATTGGAGCTTCCATCTAAAGGAAGAAGCTTTTCTTGTGAATAGCTTCCTGCCTTATATTACAAAGGAGCAAAGAGCAGTCTCTTCCCATAGTACTCAGCCAGCCAGCATCCAGATTAGCAACTATAGCATCACTGGGTCTGGATGGAACACTTGGCCATGATCTTGCAAGGTGTCAACAGTTCAATAGCCTGATCCAGGGGGTTTCAAGAATATTCTGAGCAGGTCCATCAGCCGGAACGTTTTGGCCCAGAGGGAGATATAAGGATGCACTTGGCCTGGTCTCTGAGTTTGGCAATCACCTGGGATATCAGTAGGATTGGTGTGAAAGCATAAAAATTTCCTTGATTCTAGTGCAGAAGGAAGGTTTATGGCCCCTCTGAAACAGAGGTTGGGACATTTGGTGCTGCCTCCAGAAACGATCAGGTTATCACCAGATTTCCCCCATTGGTGGAATATCAACTGGGCAGACTTCAGTAGTGACCACTTCTAGTTGGCGGCAGTTTGTCTACTTAGGAAATCTGCCAAGTTGTTGCTCGACCCCAGAGGATGCAGGGATATCGGGGCTATACTGTGTAGGCAGTAGCAATTCCATAGCTCAATCACCTCTTCACTGGGCAGGGGAAGGAGGACTGGCCCCATTCTTGTTTATGTAGCACATCTCTAGTGTGTGATCTGACAGTATCAGTCAGAGCCCTAAGACTGGGAGGAACACCATACACACCAGTATAATGGATATCAGTTCCAGGGCATTTATATGTAATCTCCTGTCCTCTAGGGACCATATCCCCCTACCAAGCCTGTTCCAGACACATCCATAACCAAAGCTCTAGAAGGGGACGGGGTTTTGAGTGGTGCTTCTTTCTGGACATTGTTGAGGTGTAGCCACCAGGTCAGTGCCTTTAGGACAAAAGCCAGAATTATTACTCTCTTGCTCAGCCTATGCCTGGTGAGAGAGTAGATGGACCTGAGCCAAAGTTGTAGAGGCCTCAAGTGAAGTCTGTCAAGTGCTGTTACAGATGTACCCACTAATACGTGGCCTAATAATGTAAGCAGGTCCATAACAACATAATAGGACATGCTATCATCCTGTTTATTAATGACCTTAGTGAGATAAACCTGTCCTGAGGTAAGTACACTCTTGCTGTTTTGAACTCTACCCTGGCTCCTATGAATTCTGTCATCGGGAATGGAAAGAGACAATTTCTCATAGTTCACCAGGAGGCCCAGTTCAGTAAACCGGGAAAGAGTATTGCTACAGTTTCAGAATTAACGGCACCTTTGACACACACACCCACTCCTGGTCTTCCTTGAGGGCACCCACTTAAGGTTTTAGGCCTCCCAGCTACCATCTCTCTTGGGGCAGAGACCCATGTCTCTCTCCCTTCAGACTGTGGATTTAGGTTTGGAGTCTCTCTGAACCTCATTGTTATTTCCACCAATTCTAACCAGGGTCCAGTTAACCTGTGATTAACTCTTTCTCCAGGAGCTACAACAGCGTATACCAGTTACCAACCAGCCTTCATAAAGCAAGGTGCATTTCATTCTTAATGCAAAAGCATTACAGAGAAAACAAAAATAATAATCTACATGCATACTAAAAGCTTACCAGAGGTCACCCTTACCTCCAACCCCAGTATTTCAAACCCCAGAAATGGGGTTTTTCCTCTCCTTGGTTACAAGCTCATATCAGTTTTTAGGTCAAATACCAGACCCCAACTGGAAAGTTCAGCGGATTCTTTATATAGCTAGGCCCTTTAATATCCAGTGTCCAGGAACAAGTAATCACCACTATCCACAGGGTGCAGGTTCAAAAAGCTAGGTTTTTTAATAACCGGGGTTTGGGAATTTGCATTAGCTATGCCCCAGGAAACTCACTTAACACATTATCCCAAAAGTCCATGCCTATCTGGTACTTTAAATATAGTCATTTTAACACCTTACGCTTCCAAGGTCTCATATCTGTCACAGGTATAATTTCTATTTGCCAGAGTTTTGTGATAGGATTTGCCTCTGATCGATCAGTCGACTAAATACAAATAGGTGTGGATGCCTCTCCTCCTTAGGAGTGCTGCCACCGTAGCAAGGCGCTTTGTGAAGTCGCTTGATGAGGTAGAGAATCCAAAAAGAAGTACCATGTACTGGTAATGATTCTGTCCCACTGTAAATCTGAGGTACTTCCTATGGGCTGGGTGGATGGTGATGTGGAAGTACGTATCCTGCAAGTTGACAGTCACAAACCAGTCGTGAGTCTGAGGAGCTGGAATGATGAGGTGTTACCATTCGGAAGCTGAGGCAGCATATGTATGTATTCAGTCTCCTCAGGTCTAAGACAGGACAAAGACCTCTCCCCCTTTCTTCTTCAGAATGTGGAAATATCTGCGCCTGTAATCCCCCAAAACTTTTTCTATGGCTCCTAGACAGAGCAATGAAGCCATTGTTTGTTTGTTTGTTTGTTGTTGCAACTGGCTCTTGTGAGAAGATTCCCCAAAGAGAGACAGTAAAGAAGGCAGGTAGGGAGTAAAGAGAAGAACTGGATGGGGTAGCCATAAGTAACGATGTCTATCACCCATTTGTCAGCTGTGATCCCTGGCCAATGGAAAGGGATGAGGCAATTTCCGAAGATTGGCTATAGGAACTTGGTTTCAGTGTGGCTCACAACCATCTCTTCAAACCTACTGCCTCTGGGAATCAGACTGAAGTGCAATGTTCTGGCTACTATTTGCCCTTCTTTGATGGGGTCTTTGAGTTCCTACCGGCACTCTTGTGGGAGCCTCAACAGGAAGAGGGTCACCCATTCCAATATCAAGAAGCTCTATTGCAAAACAGAGCTCGATAATGAGTGGTTCTAACTTGCAGGGAGGCCGAGTAGGCCTTTTTTCCACCCCAAAAGATCCAGCTTCTTGAGATCCTTATTCTTTGGGGTCCCTTTAGTTGATCTTTGTTTTGTTGTCTCCCCTGAATCACTGAAAGGACTGGAAATCCTGGTGTGGGATGTGAGAAGAACTGTTCAAAGCCCTTAGGCGGGACTTGGTAATGTTTCTGCACTTGCTTCAAAGTTAGAAGAAGTGAGGCCAGCATGTGCCAGTGATTCTTCGCAGTCTCCAACTTGCCCTTGTTAACCAGCAGGGCAATCTTTGTGGGCACTGAGGAGCTCAAGATGTTGAACAGCTTGTGTATGTTCTCTTGGATTACTGTCATCTCAATTTTTAACGTGTCTGCTGTCTTGCTAGAAGCTCCTGGAATGCCCTAAAGTCTTCCAGAGGTGGGTTAGGGTTGGCGCAACTGCCTTCCTAGGAGAAAAAGATGAGTCTTCGCATGGAGCGGGCAGCTGGAACATCATCTGGGCTTGCTTTGCCCCTACTCATGGCAGGGCAAGAAGTGCAGCTTGAGCCTCACGTCCCTCAATTACTGGGGTGCGAGGAGGAGTGGCAAATGGAGAATTTGCTGAGAATGTGCCGCCCTGATAGACCCAGCTATTCAAAAGATCTGAGGTTGTGTACATGAGACCCAGGCACACTTACAGTGGGATCCACTCTGACACACAAAGAATCACCTTTAATTCTTTTATTTTTAAAGGTACAGATTCTCGTAGCATCTCAAGTGGCCTTTAGCAGCAGGCATACAAACACTCATTCAGATTACTGAGCCAAAAAAATATTGATTTGTCATTCTAAACACTTAACATATACCTGAAGAGGGAATTTCGTACTTCACCATTTGCCAACAGTATGGCAAACTGTACTCAATAGAAGAAAATGGGTCTTGCTTCTGGCTACTTTGAGCCTTTTAAAGAGGTTGTTGAAGGAAATACCACCTCGTCGCAAGTTTCATACTGAAGAATACAACAAAAGAAATAATACCGCATATGGAATATTTTAGCATGTTATGGAACTCATGCCAGCAGGAAGCCAAAGAATGAACATGAATTCAGCTATGAATTTGGAACCTTTGGAGGCAAACGTACTAAATTAAAAGGATGAAAGTGTTCCATGCTATATATTAAAACCCTGAAGCCCCTCCATATTACAGACAAAAACATACCTAGTGAAAGTCTTTTAAATTCTGAAATGTCCTCTAACTTTTCAGGATTGGAGTCTAAGTCTGGAGTCTAAGTCTGGATACATTTTGAGACTTGTCCTCAGCAGCCCATGATCCTTTGTTCAAACACATGACTTAAATGGATTTTGGATCAGTCCCTTAAAGAGCTACTAGACGCTTGTCAGAATTAGGAAAGCATGCCTTTTAGAAACAATTAAGTTTAACAATCAGAATTTATGCATTTCTGTTCCCCTGAATTGTATTAGGACACATTTTTGCATGGAAGCAGAACTATTATTAATGAATTGTTTTGACTTAAATGAAACTGCTTAAGATCTAAAACCAACAACAATGTGTATGCAGAGATATAAATAAATATACCTGAAATAAAACTGTTAAAAGTAAAAAAGAAGAAGCTTTGCCTACAATTCAAGCCCAAACTCAGGCTTGGCATAATGGTTGCAACTTTATGAACATCATCAGAATTGTATCTAATAAATGCAGAGTTGCATTACTCTAGGGTAGGGGTCGGCAACGTTTGGCATGCGGCTCGCCAGGGTAAGCACCCTGGCGGGCCGGACCAGTTTATTTACCTGCTGACGCAGCAGGTTCATCCGATCGTGGCCCCTACTTGCCGCAGTTCGCCGTCCCGGGCCAATGGGGGCAGCGGGAAGTCGCAGCCAGCACATCCCTCGCCCGTGCTGCTTCTCGCCGCCTCCATTGGCTCGGGACAGCGAAACGCGGCGAGTGGGGGCCGCGATCGGCCGAACCTGCCGCATCAGCAAGTAAATAAACTGGCCCGGCCACCAGGGTGCTTATCCTGGTGAGCCGCGTGCCAAACGTTGCCGACCCCTGCTCTAGGGATTAGTTTGGCCCTAAGGCATTGGAGGAAAGATAGGTAGAAACAGGAAATATGGCCCCATTACAATTTTAAATGGATCCTTAAAATATAACCAGGACAAACTATCCTTTCATTGCACAGCTACTCCATGCTTAAAATGGGAGACATTAAAATGTAATGCTCCTGTAAAATGTTGAAAATTGTATTGGTGGGATATGGCTCACTGTTGAGATTGCTTGAGTTTCCAAGCAGACTGCCGATGAAGTGAAATGACTGGGGTAGACAGGAGAGGAAAAAATCCAAGAACAACAAAATTACAATTCAAGAGCTAAGGATCGTGAATGTTCTACTTCTAACCCAGCAAATACACAACGAGTAACAGGGAAATCAATATACTGAATGCAATTTCTGCAGCAAGTTATTGGAAAACAGGATGCAGGTCCAACAATCTGAATGCAACCCAGTCAATAAGGGTGCATCCCAAGTGGTACCAAAAGCTCCTAATTCCCTCTCTTAGGAGATGTTAGGAACTTTGAAGGATCAGAGCATAAATGGAATAAAATGCACACTACATAATACATTTTTAAATAGCAAGAAAACCCATCCTCTTGCTTGGAAAATCTAGTAAGTAATTGGTCTTGTTAATGGAATTGAACATTTCCCTTCTGGAAGGACAGGTTCATAGATTCCCAGGCCCGAAGGGACCATTGTGATAATCTAGTTTGACCTCCTGTGTAACACAGGCCAGAAGAACTTCCCGCAAAAAAATCCTTGAACATCTCTTTTAAAAATGGCCAGTGAAGGAGAATCCACCAGGACCCTGGGTAAATTATTCCATTGGTTAGTTACCCTCACTGTTAAAAACTTACCCTTTATTTAGGTGCCAGGGTCTCAAAGAAAAGATTTTTCAACACACCAACTTGCTCAACACACCAACTGCTGCTGGGGACAAACTGTAATTACTGCATTCTGAATCTTCCCTTTTTGAAGTAGGTTATTGGGAATGTAGTACTGAGACAACTGCAACGGAATCCTTCAACTTCAAGAATTCTTGAGCCCTGTCAGCTTGGGTTTAGGCCTGGGTATGGTCCAGAAACTGTACTGGATGCATTAGTTAATTATCTTCTTCGGTGAAGGAGGAAGATCATGCTCTGCCTAAGATATATAGCCTCACAATATCGATTGTATATTAATGCCTCACAACACACCGTAAAGACAGAGAAATATTATTGTCCTCTTTTTTTTTAAACAGATGGAGAACTGAGGCACAGAGAGGCTATTTTTATACTTGCACGTATGCCTACAGCAAAAAATGAGAGTTTTTAAAACACAAAATGCAAAGGTTGTATTACTTACGATAATCGGTGTGAATCTCATCTATTTCCTTTTCTGTCTGGTCCTTTGTAAATGTCATGCTCTGCAAAGTGATACAAAATGTTCATTTGAAGAAAATGAAGATATAAGAACATTTTAAAAACACAAGCTGTAATGTCAGAACATGAAGGAAACTTATCTTTGAACCAGATGAAATGTTCCTTTTTACCCCCACTCTTTAGACACTATGTCAACCCTATGTGGGAGAAGATCAATTGTCCAGCTCCTTCCCACCATCTCTGATCAGCCCTACCCGTTAACATTTAATATATACCTGGGCTATTTATAAAGTGACCCTTTGCTCTACTTTCACAAGAGCAGCAGGAGAATGCCAAGCTGGGTAAGGAGACTAAAAACAGAACAAAAATAGACCTTCCTTAAGGCCTCCCTCCAGTCTTCTGATTGGTTCAAGGCCAGTATAAAGTGAGATAAAGATAAAAACCCTTCAGTATTTTTATTGCAATCATAAAATGCTCAAGTGTAGGTGGTTTGACCACAGAAGCATCAGTACTACACAAACTAGTATTCCCCTTAACAATAAGCGATATGACATTTTAACTGTAAATTGTTTTACACTAGTTATTTAAAATACACCCACACATATCTTGAATATGCTACTAATGGTTAATTTAAATGTAAAGGAGCTGTAGTGATTTGGCACCAAGCATTCTGCTCCCCCTTTCCCTCCCCAAAGCCATCCTGCCATGTACCAATAACAGTGCTCTCCTGTTAGAAGTACCATCATCACCATGATTCCCTCTCCCTGCTCAGAAGGATTGAGTTGGGTAGGATTTAGCTCCAGATATAAATGGTTTTCCAGTTGAACATTTTAGCACACTGAAAGGAACCAGCAATTCCTTTAATGAAGTGATATGTAAAAATGCTTCATGTCCCACTCCATAACTCTTTTAGTACAGAGATAATAAACTTACATTTTCACCAGCTTTATTAAATTCAAGTTGAGTCCGAGTTTTCTCATTGTTTTCAAGCTCTTTCACTATTTCTGCAACTGTTAATATCAACAAGCGTTATAAATGGAAGAACCACAATATGACTGTTAAGATAAAGAATAAAACAGCATTGAAAAGAATTGTCCTAGAGCTAAATGACATTCACGGCTACATGCATTAATCTTCCACCTCGGGACACTCGGTCTGAAATTCAGATTTGAGTCACAAGTGAAAACAAAATAGAATAGGCTTATCCCAGTAGACTAATGGACATTTGTTAACACTGCAAAACCATAATTTGCAATAGTTCAGTAGTATTGGTAGTCTGTACACAAGACTCAGGAAAGGAACACAAGGTCAAGAGCTACGGGACCTGGCAGAACTGCCTTGAGGAAGGTTACACAGTGCTTGCTTTCAGATGGCTCCTAGCCAGTCCCTGGCCATTAATCTCTTACCTTCTCCCAATATGAAATTCATTTCCAATCTCTCTCTCTCCCTCCCTATATATAAGATTTTCATTGGATGTTGTACCAGCATATTAGATTTTCTATGATATATAGACAGATATATTTGTACAAAGTCTCCATTTTATAGCACATATTTAAATGAAAAAGAGATTAAATTATGAAATATGCTGATTATTTTTAGCTCCAAGGACTTCATCCCAAATGCAAAACAAAACTGCCTGCGGGTGTCAGTCCAAAACCCACAGTCCAAACAAAGATCACATATTACCGTAAGAATTAAACCAGGCACATCTAAAGATTACAATTAGGTACAAGTGGGCTCATTAACACTCTAGACATAACTAGAGCTATGCAGTACTGTATGTAATTTATTGTGCCATTTAAATTACTAATTTATCTCTATGCCTAAATATATCTGCTGAGCCACCAGAAAACTATGTGCATTTATAAAAACAACTACTTTCATGAGACAATTAAGTGTTCAGGGTTTGGTCAGAGAATAAAAAAATCTTAAATTATATAGGAATAAAAATTGGAGAGAATCTGGTTTAAACCAAAATCCAGGAATTTGGCTCACATACTCTTTCAGCAATTCAGCTGTCCTTATTTCACAATGGCCCCAGCAGCTTTGCTATAGTTGAGGATGAATTAATGCTTCCTGGGATTTAATATTCCAGCTTTATAAGAAGCACATTGAGTCAAAACTTGGTAATGATAGCACTGCATCATTTATGGGCTGCTACTTAAAGTACACTGTGGAAGTATTCATTACTATTATGGGAATCTATATGTGAAAATTCACCCTTAGAACAGAGTAATGCCCAGAACCCTGGAACTGTAATACAGAATTGTGTGCACTGCAGCACCTATGTTTAGTGGGTCTTGTGTAAACATGCTACTGAAGCCTTATCAGAACTGGTTTCTTTTTATGTTGTTCTTGCCAAAACAAATCCTACACCAGTAAAAACCCCACTTCCATGAATGCTTCCCTCCACTCGGGTGCTCCTGCTTGTCCTCTCTGAACTGTCTAAACCTTGCATGACTGCATCCTTCTTCCACCTGCCACCATTTCCTGTCAATTCAAGGGGGGACATTTTTACTGTTTCTTTATTTAAAAAAAAAAAAAAAAAAGTTAGTAAAAACTATTATAGTAAATACAATTGTCCTCTGAAGAGTTATGTTAAATCTGGAAACTAAAATTCAGTAATGAAATTGTCAATAGGGAGTTTTAATCCTAATTTAAGGGCAAATCTCACACACACCTTAAAAATGGAGTCGCTACTGAGCCTCCATAATTAAAGGAAGCTTGCTGTAATCAAACTCAGTTTTAAAATTAGGATGAAGTGTACAAGTCCCATTTTTAAAATGGATTTAGCAATTTATATGTTTATAGTTAATTGAAAGTCAGTGGGACTTCGGCTCCTAAATCATTTACATGCTTTAAAATATTTTACTCTTAGTCAGTAATTTAGTAAAATAAGGAACAAAATGAAAAACCACTCGAAGTCCTGGATATGTCAAACTGAGAGTTCTTTACTGTTCTGTAAAGAGCCCCACCTGTACTTGTTTCTGTGAGGTACCCATACATTTTGGTGCAAACATCAAATACTAAGTTATATAATCCTGAGAGTATTATTAACTGGGAAGTAAGGTCAAGATTTTCAAAATCAGGAGTCGAAAGTTAGATTTTGAATTCCTTACAGACTCCTAAATAAGTGACATAATTTTGAAAAGCACAGTTCCACCCTGGATGCCTAACTTTAGGCTCCTGTTTATGAAAATACTGGCCTAAAAGTAGGCTTGGAAGGATTAGATTTTTAATAGATAAATGTCGGAAAATATCAATTTCACCATATGCACACAAACCAATGAAAAAATATTTCCATAGATGATAATCAAACTTTACAGATAGGCAAAGAAAGAAAAATGCTACTTGAGAATTTATCAGAGTCAAAATCCAGTTATATTTTACTCTGATTTTGGATTAGGCTTGTTACAAATGGACTAGCAAATGAATAGTAAAAACAGGTCTGACTTGTTGATTAAATGATATTTACTTGGTATATTTTCACATATGTTGACACTGTTTTAAAACCTTAACTTTTTCAATTTCAAGATCTTCTGTCATGAAATAATTTTGACCCGCCTCATAGTTTCCTGAAACTGTAAACATTTAAATCACTAATAGAAAAAATTCTTAAAACCGATAATTTTGTACAATTGTGAAAATTTAATATTGATAAAAAACAAACAATCTTTAAAAATACTTAAAAATAAATATTGATATTATCCATCAAAATTATAGAAAAGTTTAATTCTGCCAAGCTTACCTAGAACCTTTTGCTGTTTAACATTATTTGGACACAAGAGTATATTTTTTACACTACACACTGAATAAAAAATACCATGTTTATTAGAATACTGGTAAATATATTCTCAAACACAGTATAGTCTAGTGGTTACAGAAGAAGAGTCAGGGCTTCAGGGTTCTGTTTTCATTTCTGCCACTGCCTCATTGTGTGATCTAAGCAAGTGACATAACCTCTCCGTGTCTAAGGACTTGTCTAAACTTACAAAATTAGGTCAACTTAATTTAGGTCGATCTACAGCCACCACAGTAATTCAATCGGCTGTTGGTGTCCATACTACCCTCCTGCTGTACTCACTAGGAGCCCTTGCCCTGACTGAAGTGGGGCACTGACAGCTGCACAAGGCTCACATCTGGAGCCCGGCAGGATTCAAGTGTGGACGTGCTTAGTGTGGGGAACCCAGGTGTGAGGTGAGAGGGTTCTGAGTGGGGCAATATGTGTACAGGGGCTCAGTGGGGGGTCCAGGTGCGGGGCGGGGGAGTGGGAGATCTGGATGCACAAGAGCTCATTGGGAGGGTTCCAGGTGCAGGAGCAATGGGACTCTGCAGGGGGATCCAGTGAAGGTGGTTAGGGCTAGCGAGGGGGGGGGGTCTGGGTGTGGAGAGATGGGGTTCATCGGGGGGGGTCTGGGTGTGGGGGCCTTAGTGGAAGGGGTTCAGGTACATAGGGGGTAGGACTCATCGGGGTGGGGGGTTGAGTGTGTGTGGCCCTGTGGGGAGGGTCTGGGGGCATCTGGATGCACAGGGCTTGGATAGATGGGGGAGCAGCTCCCCATATAGTTACCCCTCTCCCCCATGGCTGAGGTGCAGGAAGCGGGGGAGGTTTCTGAGGTGGCTCTGGCTGGCCCTGGCCATTCCATGCAGGAGAAGTGCACTCCTCCTCCACCCCCAGCCCAGTCAGGACTAGCAGCTGAGCCCAGCACAGGGTAGGAGCCATCAGCCAGGGCATCCCCAGCCCCAGGTGGGGCTTCAGGAAGGTCGTGTGGGAGGGGAGAAGGGGGGTTTCTGGTAGCAGTGGGTGAGGCTCGGCAGCGGGGATCTGGGTTTGGTGGGGGGGGACCAGATGCACGGGGGTTGGGCGGATGGGGGGGGGGGGGGGAGGGTGTCTGACCCAGCATGGGCAGGCGTCCCCAACAACGCCACAGTGATTTACCCCTCCACAAGCCACTCTGGGTGCCTGAAACCACGCGCCTGTGCTGCTGGGGAGGGGCACGTGACCACTCTTGTGGCTTCCCATTGCTTCCCCATCAGAAAGTCATTTTTCGGTGGGGAAGCAAAGGAATCTGCGAATTCTGTACGCCTGCAGTGACGCAGAATTCCCCCAGGAGTAGAAATTGAGCCCTGTGCCAGGCTCACAGCTCGGCTCCAGCTCAGGCTGTAACCCAGGAGTATGGGGGTGGGGGGACGGTTCCTGGTGTGAGCCCCACGCTGTGCTGACAGCTGGGGTGAGCGGGGCCAGCTGTGAGCCCCACACAAAGCTCAATTTCACCCCAGGGAACCTACTGGAAACAGACATTCTTGTCAATTTCACAGCTCCAGCTGTGAGCCCTGTTGCTGACAGTGACAGTAAACAGCTGATGTAAGTAATGCAGTGTCTACAGGGACACTGCACCACCATAGCTACACCAACATAAGTGCTACACTTCTCATAGAAGTGGAATTATTATGTCAGTGTAGCAGGCCACTTACTTCGGCAGAAGCAGCATTCTAGTGTAGACACTGACATAATTAGGTTGACTTAAGATGTCTTATATCGACCTAACTCTGCAGTGTAGACCAAGCCTAAGGGCTTGTCCACACTGGCATTTTACAACGCTGCAACTTTCTCACTCAGGGGTGTGAAAAAAAAAAATAACACCCCTCTGAGCACAGCAACTTTCAGCACTGCAAAGCGCCAGTGCAGACAGTGCGCCAGCACTGACAGTCGCGCTCCCAGCGCTGGTAGCTATGCCTCTCGTGGAGGTGGGTTTTTTAAAGCGCTGGGAGAGCGCTCTCCCAGCCACGGGAGCGCTTTAACGTTGCCAGTGTTGACTAGCCCTTAGTTTGCCTACATTTAAAACAAACTAACACTAGCAGCTTACCACATAGGCATACAGCACAACAGTAATGAGTGGAGATCAAGTGAAAGCACTCAAATGTTAAGACATTTGAAAGTTTAGTTTTGTTCCTTTAGTAAATAAGTTATACGAAAGCATCTATATCTCTTTAATTGAACGAATCTACAATTAACTAAACTATATTTTCAAATGAAGTGTGAGCATAATTGCAAACCATAAAATAACTATTGCATATGTTTTATACAATATTTTAAAACATGCCTGCACAAAACCATGAGATGCATACACACAACATGATCCTGTTTGAAAATACAGGTGGACATGTGTGAAAGTTAAGGGGAAAATAAATATTTCCAGCACATGGATTTCCCAAAATGCTCACCTCCCCCTCTCTCTGGAGCTTGTACTTTGCTTTTCCTGTTCTTCCTCCCCTAGTAACCAACACAGATCTGCCCTCTATGATGATAAACAGAACATAAATAGGACCCACAAAGGAGGAAGTTTAAAAGCCTTACTTCATAGTTTAAGAGAAGGCTATAACCTTCTGCACTTATCTCTCTTCCCAACATTCTATTCACCCTTGATCGTTCAAGGAAACTTGTAGAATTGTTTCGCTCATGACCTACTCTCTAAAAGCGCTATTACTAATCCAGCCTCCATACAGAGTCTCACCTACTTTAATAGGCAGGATCTTCCCTTACTTCCATAGATCTGCGTTCAGGCATATGAATCCATGTTGGTGGATCCCTTTGCAGGACTAAAAACTGAATATGGAAAATTCATTAGTTTGCAAAGGATTTCCCAGTCACCAATGAAGTTCTACTGGGGTATGGTGTTTTTTGTTGGTTTTCATTTTACAGATTGAAATTACATTCATTACATGTCAAGTATCAGAGGGGTAGCCGTGTTAGTCTGAATCTGTAAAAAGCAACAGAGGGTCCTGTGGTACCTTTAAGACTAACAGAAGTATTGGGAGCATAAGCTTTCGTGGGTAAGAACCTCACTTCTTCAGATGCATCTCATAAGAAGTGAGGTTCTTACCCACGAAAGCTTATGCTCCCAATACTTCTGTTAGTCTTAAAGGTACCACAGGACCCTCTGTTGCTTTTTACTCATTACATGGGGGTTCTAAACACAAAGGCTAACCCACTACCCATATCTAAAGCTATTGTAAGCATTACATGTAAAAAGATTATACATATAAAACATTTTCCTCTATGATTAATAGCATAGGAAAGAGAGTGCTTTAAAATAGGACAGTGGAATGATATATAGAAAACCCAAGTACAAATGTTCTTAAGTAACACACATTTTGTAAACTATTCAGGGCAGGTATGTTATCATGCAATGCCTTACTACACTGGTGTGCCAATTCTGCTTTGGGCCTCCGGGCAATTATGGCAATATAAATATTAAATAATAATGACTACTGCTCCCAAATCTAACCTGTGTATTCCTTCTGTAGGATCACTAGCCAGCGTTTTGTAGAATTAGGCCTGGTCCCCACTAACCCCCCACTTCGGACTAAGGTACGCAAATTCAGCTACGTTAATAACGTAGCTGAATTCGAAGTACCTTAGTCCGAACTTACCGCGGGTCCAGATGCGGCAGGCAGGCTCCCCCGTCGATGCCGCATACTCCTCTCGCCGAGCTGGAGTACCGGCGTCGACGGCGAGCACTTCCGGGATCGATCCGGGATCGATTTATCACGTCTAAACCAGACGCGATAAATCAATCCCAGAACATCGATTGCCTGCCGCCGGACCCTCCGGTAAGTGAAGACGTACCCTTAAAGACCACCATTCATTTGTTGCTACCAGCGACATAGGGCTTTAGATAGATAGATATAGTTACCCTCACTAGTTGACCAAGATTAAAAAATTAGTGACTACACACAAAAGTTAGAAACCTGCTATGGCTCATGATTTCCTGATAAACATGCTGAGTAATCTAGTCTAGCTGTTCAGGAAGAAAAAGCATATGCTTTTTAATAGGCTACTTTGTACTAGTGTACATATCCGTGACTAGGAATTATTACGTGTATATGTCTATTTATCTACTTTAAAACTGTTTGCATTTTGGTATGTATACATAATAGTAATCTTAAACTGAAGGAAAAGTTCTCTCTTAATATGTAAAATATGGTATATGTGGCTCCGGAATATACAAACTCACTTTCTTCTTTCAAGTAAGAGGTATTATGGTTTCTTTGTACAATATCATATTCCTAGAAAGTCATTTCATAGTCCCTTAAAATAATTATTCAGAAGCAATTCAAAAATTGCCTTTTTTTTTTAAACTTTGCTTGCTGGAAGTACATTACACAAAAAATAATATATATGCCACAGTTAAATAAAGAGACATAATTCTGTTGTGGATTTATGGAAGACAGATAAAGGATCTTCACCTTCACATTTGTTGTTTTGTAAACAAACCATTTTATAACCTCTTCACCACCATAGTCTGCTTCTCTCCCCTAAGCACATTACTGTATACTGAGAATCTGTTCCCCCACAGCAACATACAAAAGACTTTTTCTTTGTGTTTTTCACTTACCATTTTTGTTTGTTTGAAATGAAAGCTGACTGTCTTCCATTCTTTTAGGGGTTGTCTATCCGAACAACTAGTCTGCAGCAAGCTGGGGTCTCAATACACACACATACCCTTGTGGACCCTGCTCAGTGCATTAACGGTTAGTTAATTTCAAAGAGGACTAGATCAAAGTGTGTTAACCAACTGTTAATGCACTTCAGCAGGGTCCACAAGAACAGTTAGTCTGCAGCAGGCTAGTGCAGCAAACTAAATGTTCGTGTGTAGACAAAGCCTTAGTTTTGTGGCCACTTTCTTTAGCACTCATCATTCACAAATTATTTTCTCTCATTATTTTAGATCTCAGCTTCTCTAACAAAGAGCTGATAATTTTGTGCAGTATATTGAGAATCATATTATTTTAGTGTACATCTTCTTCCTGAGTATTTAAATTCTGCTCCCAGCATACGCAGTAATGGAAAACAAATTACTTGATAGGTGCTTATAGTCTGAAAAAATAGCATTGTGAGATTCCAAGAGTTTAGCTTGCTCAATTTATTATTTTTTTCCTTAAACTATCTGCCAGCACTGCAGACTTATCCTGGAATTTAAAGTCAAGCCGTTTTCTTTCTGGCTCACACACCTTCACCAGTAACATTCTGCTACTGGAACTTAAAGATTCTCTTTCTTGATGTCCAAGCCAGACTACAATCGAGTTAACTCTCCAATATCTTTATAGGCTATGCTGTGCTAGCAGAAGTAAAAAGTAGGAGGAATTCATTTTTGTCAGAAAAGCAAGCAGATGTGATTTGAAATACACACAGGGAGCAGACCTGTTAATTAAGAAGGTACTATGGGTCCGAGAAAAAGTCTTCTGACCATAACTACACTTAACATTTTCCTGTAGGTTAACATACTTAGTTACAAAAAGGTTCTTTGAATTTTATTTGAGGGTAGGGATGGAGGGGAAATGGTTTTTGAAAGAAGGTAGGGAGAATGCAATTCTCGTATAATACATATTTACAGATTTCCTAGATCCTCCTACATTCACCCACAATTGCTAACACCTGTATTTTACAAGACAAAGCTAAACTGTACTGATTCTCCTCTTTTTTACACCAGGACCAGGGTACAATCAGAGTGATTCCACTCAAGTCAACTGCTACCCCAGTATTAAGAGGAGAATCAGATCTACTTATTCTAAAATCATTGATGCATTTTCTGTGTTTAGTCTGAATTTAAAGTATGCATGAAAATAGAAAGTTTTCCTATGTGTTGTGTTGCCCTGAACTGACAGTCAGCAAGACAAGATATTAGGCCAAATTCAGTATTGCTGTGAATGGTCACAGCTCACCATGACTTCAGAGCGAGTTGTAACCCACTACCACCTTTGCTAAATTTGGTTATTAAATTAAAGCTGGTTTAAACTACACTAATAGCTATTATAAATCAATTCTAAAACGCAGCAATAAAAAAGTAGCCTCTCTTCCATTTAAGCTACTAGAGTGATTAAACAGCTGTCAACATCATTCATCTCTAACCATATCAACCCATCTCCAATCATTATACTGACTTCCCTTTTTAATTCCACATGTTCAAGCTTCTCCTCACTTTCAGGTTTCAGAGTGGTAGCCGTGTTAGTCTGGATCAGCAAAAACAATGAGGAGTCCTTGTGGCACCTTAGGCCTGATCTACACTAGGGGGGAGTGTCGATGTAAGATACGCAACTTCAGCTACGGGAATACCGTAGCTGAAGTCGACATATCTTATTCCGACTTACTTCCCATCCTCACGGCGCGGGATTGACGGCCGCGGCTCCCCCATCGACTCCGCAACTGCTGCTCGCTCCGGTGGAGTTCCGGAGTCGACGGGGAGCATGTTCGGGGATCGATATATCGCGTCTTAACGAGACGCAATATCGATCCCCGATAAATCGATTGCTACCCGTCTGGACGTCCTCTTAGAGACTAACAAAATGCCCAAATAAATTTGTTAGTCTCTAAGGTGCCACAAGGACTCCTCGTTTTTCCTCATTTTCAGAAATTTTAACTCCAACCCCATGTCTTTATCTCTGCCTACTCCCTGCCCCACCTAAGTTACTCCCCGATCTCCTTTATCCATTCCCATCCATGCTCTCCTTCTTCCAGGCAGCCCATTCATCTTAGAACAGTTTCCCTATTGTGCGTGAACTTTCCTTGTCCTACTAAAAGCATCTGAAAATCCAACAGAATCATACAGCACCATCACTGTAGTCCCAACCATGTTGTTTCAAATCACTATGTTGTATCTATTGCTATCTTCAGAGTGTAAGCAAGCTCTTCAAGGCTTACATTTCATTCTTTGCATTTTGTTATCATCACTTCGCTACTGGAAATTGCCATGCAGATTTATGGAGATATGTAAACAGTCATTTCAGATAAATTAAGTTGTATTCTTTGGTAGAATATTTTGTTTCCCCGTGCTCAATAGTTTGCCCCATAACCGTGTTTCCAAAATGAGACAGAAGAAGGCATAATGGTTTTACCCCTACTTGTTTTATTTTTTAAAAATGTAAGAATTCTTTCTGGTTTTCTGACTGTCCCACCATCAGAAAATTCCAACTTTGCAATCTGGGCTCATTCACAAATGTGACAAACATATTGCTGCAAAGAGTTTTACATCAGTTTCTATTCTGGTGCACATTATATCTCTGCACGAGAACTTAGGTTGGAGTTCAACATTTTTTCCAGGTATTTAGGTGCATTAATATGACACAAATTAGATTAATAGTTTCAGGTAAAAACATTTTCAGGACTGAGAAGCCAGTCACAAAACAGCTGGAGGCAGGGGTGCCACTGCCCCCCTTATAAACTTTAGATTATGAGCTCCATGGGGCAGGAATTATCTTTTTGTGCTGTCTTTGTACAGCACCCAGCACAGCAGATCTTAGGCACTACAGTAACACAAATAATAATAATATTCAATTAAGTATATTGAACAAGTATAATAATAAAAATAGAAATTAAATGTGTGACAGCAAACAGTCAGTCTTGGAAAAAGACATAAGAATTAACTTTTGATAAATTATACCAAGAGATTATTTTTGAGTTATCTTTGGGGCTTGAACTACACTAAATTCTTTTGATACCATTGTGCCAATTGTTTTGTATATGTAACAGATACAGTTGCTTCCCTCTAACTCACATGCACTACTCAGAAACAACGGTCATGTTACCTATAAAGCCAGAAGAAATCCAAGAGAGCCAACATGCCCATGTAGAGATTGGAAGTCTTGGCTGCATTTCATTCATGTCCCACAGATGGCACTATCTAAGGAGAATGCAACCAACACCAGACAAACGGTGGTTTGTTGCTTAAAGAACATTTACCCTGTAATTTCATTAGATGTTAGAACGAGTTCCATTTCCCAACAAAGCAAAGGAAACTGTTTAGAGAGATCTATGGTTACAGTTAATTATACTGCAGCAAAGCCACATATCTATATTGACAGGGGGGGTGGGGAAGAATCTCCATAGCAATGCACTTTCTTACTCATTAATTTCACACACTCCACATCATCTCCTCTTTACAAGACTACAATTGATGTTAAACCCAACAATATATACAGAATGCCCCACTGAGCAAGATGAGGAGAAATTCAACACAGAAATTCCTCTGGCATTCTTAAAATCCTCTGATATTTCCTAGCTTGCTAGTGATGACCCAAAGAGTTTAATCTGGAGACACCCCAACATCATTATTCACATGCAGTATCAGTAGTGCCACAAAACATTTTGGAATTCATTGAGCAAACCAGGAAGTGTCAGAGGATTTTATTTCAGTGGAAAAGAAGAGGGTTTTTTTTTTATAAAGTTACAAATTGTTTGTACCGGATGCTCTCCCAGTATGTGTGTCAACTAATTTTGCCATTTTAGCTTCATAGGTCATATTTTATATGATTAATGCAAATTCTCTTAATCCCCATGTTCTCCCACAAGGCCCCAAACTGTCTTGCTCCTACTCTGAGAGCTAATTCAGTTTCTCACAGGATAGAGAAAAAGAGAGATAATTTCATAAAATGTATTAGAAACTCTAGGAGAAAACATTATAGCTTTGCCATCCTACCTGATTTGGGATTTAAAGAATCACATTGAGCATTATGCATATGCACAAATTCTTGATGTCTTTTAATGAGCTGTTGCCTGGTTCCTTGGATAGACAGCCCACGTTCCTTTAGCTTCTTCTTCAAATCACGGTCAGAAAGTAAGTTGTAAACGACTTTAGGCAGGGACTTCCTTTTGTGACCAGAACTGCAGGAGAAAAACTAAACCAATGAAAAACCAAGAAATTCTGTCTTGTATAGCAGGAAACCAAGCAATGACTTACAATTCTATAGTGCTTTTCATCCAGAAGGATCTCAAAGCACTTTACATGTAATGCTTATAAGAATCATGACAAACCATTGAAATGTTGCTACCTCTAGGGTGCAATGCAGTACCTACAGTAACCTCCCTATGAAGTGAGAACACCTTATCCATCTAAAGCTAAGGGGGGAATTTTAAATATACAGAATGCAATTACTCTAGTTGAAATTTGATCAGCAAATTGAGATGAACACCTCCATCTCTTGTAACAAGCACCATGGGGTCTTTAATAGCTATAATGGGTGAAGACTTCAAATTCATATCAGCTGCTACACTGAGGCCTATGTTCAGCCTGGACTTAGAGGGAATTCAGCTCCTAGGTTTTCCATCCAAATACTGGCTGTGCCTTAACTGCACAGTTATTGAGATTTTAAAAGGTCAGAATGTAGATTTGTGTTAGAAAACTTTCCAGTTTGCTGAAAGAAATACTCCAAGGAAAAAACCATCAAATAACTATCCTAAAAGCAAATTTGTAGATGCCACCTGATAAATTATATTAAGAAAATTAATAGTGTTCTCCCAATTAATTACCTCCTACAAAGAGCTCCACTTCCTGACATTGCTTAGTGTGAAATAAGAATGTGAAGACATCCATTCTGCTGTAGCACAGGGGAAATGGCTTAATTACAGGAAATAATAGAAAACGGAAGGCTCAGTGTAACATTTACATTTTTGCATGAGCGTAACATTCTCTCTACTCATAATCTTGGAGACAGAGAATGCATAAAACTGCAAATGTATGCTCAGTTCACCTTAATGGTGAAATTTGTATCTGAGCTGATTAAATTGGCTAGTGACCCATATTAATTCCTAGCTAATCTTCAATTTAAATAATCTTGTGCTAGTGATACAAGAAGGTAACAGTTACAGATGCTTTTCTTTTCTGAAGCAGAACACAATAACCCCCTTACAGAAATGTAACTATGGCGCTCTACATTATACATTATGTAACAGCTTTCTACCTCTAGAGTAAAAGATAGTTTACTTTTCATTTGAAAAGTGTATTTTCAAGCAATTTTAGCTCATAATACTGAAAATAAATTTAAAAATTACTACAAAACAGGTTTTCATGACAAGCCTAATTACTTTACTTTAATCTCTTGTAATCATTGTAGCACATCTGGCAAAAAGATGCATTTCCTCCCAATTACTTTCAAGAAGAGAGAGATGTTTAAGATTCTATTGAGGAACAAACTTTTCATAGAATTAAATCTTTTCAAAGTTCTGCAAAAGTTTAACACCTATTGTAATGGACAGGCTGCATGATCTAGTGGACTGAGAATGTGGGAGGGGGGGGGGAGGGAGAGCAAAGACGGCTGCATGATAATGCGAGCTATTCCACCAGAATGTTGGATCTCTACGGATGTTTTGTTTAAAAAAAAAAAAATTCTAAATTTCTAAAGTCATGCTTATCTATAATTATCAAAAATCTCCTGTGTGCAATTTAGAACTAAATAACTAGCCTCACTGAAATGTCACATCTTAATACAGCATTCAATATGCCCTTATTTTAAGACCAAGCAGAAACTGAGCAAATTCCTCGGAGAGGAACTAAAAACATACCAAGTGCTACAGAGATCTGAAGTGTTATTGCAAAAAAATAAAAATATTTCCAAGGTCACGCTTAATTCCACAGTAAGTAATCCCTCATGACAAATACCTTCTTGGATACTCTTTTAAACTCTGAGAAGTCTAGATGAAAATAAATCAAATTATACAAAAAAATGTAAATTCTTTATATTCTAAAGGGAAAGTGTGTTTCAACCATGCCCGTGCCATGAGCACTTAACAACTGCAACTAAAAGAATTAACTAAAAGTCAACAACCAGTCAAAATAATAAGATGTTAGCACCTGTTTGGCGCTGCACAGTAGACTCCTGTGGCAATAAGACTGGTTATGATTGTTTGTCATTGTCTTCTTGACAGCAACGGACACACTAACACACACAATTAGCTGTTCTCTTGAAAACCACAAGAATTCTGTATTTAAAATCTTGGATCTAGCAACCAAAATGAAAATTTAGCCCATTTTCTCATTTGTCAAGAAAACAGTGACAACAATCTCACTGAGCAGCAGAATAGAGCACAAAGTCTTTCAACTCAATTCCAACATTTTGATGCCGTTATTCACTTGCAAACACTTCAGCTGGTAGATTTTTGTTGTAGTAAGCCTGAGAATGCATAACACAAGTTTAAACCTGCACTGAATAAAGCAGACATAAAATCACTTTTAGTGTGGGCACAACAGCATGTGTCAGCGATCCAGGGTTTGATCCTGGGCCAGCAAGGTCTAGAAATAGTGCTCAGAAATTGGAGGAGGAGGAAGCACTTGTATTGTCCTCTAGCAACTTGACTCTCGCAAAAACAAGGCACTGTTTGAAGATGTCTCTGAAGATGTTATCTAGCATTCTAGGGTTGGAAAACTGTCACAGCACAGGACTCATCAAGAGGGAGAGTGGAGACGGGTCAGAGGACTCTGGAAATACAATTAGAATGCCAAGGGTACATGCAGCAAAATTTTTGTATCTGTAGCAGTGGAAGATAATATTCCTGCTCAATTTAGATAATTGGCAACAATGAGGGAGAAGACTCCATATCACTGATGTGAATAGGGCAAAAGTGGGACATCATTAGGAGGGTACCTGTAACAGAACACTGGCCCTGGTATGCATGCATAAAGTAAAGCATGTGCACAAGTCTTTGCAGTATCAGGGCCTTAAAGAGCAAGCTGCGCCCAATCCAACTGAGACCCCTCCCTGAAAGCAGGAGACTGTACATTTTACTTTTTAACTTGAGAGCTTGTGGAGCACCTGCTTTTTGGCTCATATCAGAGCTTTAAAGAGGAAAATTTGAAGCAAGGGCCCCTTCTCATCCATTGAAAAAATGAAGAGAAAAACCATCAAGATAGAATTTCAATGAACAAAACTACAGAGACACTAACATACAAGACTATGCTCAACATAAAACCTAGGAAATTTAACCAAATTTCCTACCATTATAAAACTTTGACTCAAATTACAAGAAAAGAAATAAGGTTGGCACTGAATGTATCATGTTGAGAGAAGAAAATCACCACCATCGTTATTTACATAGCAACTTCGACGTCCACAGTACGTAACAGAGAAGCAAGACAGTTCACTATTATAATATATCACTGCCAGCATCTCACTCCAACAGTAGCAGCAACTGGTCAAATTCACATACAAGTTCTTAAATTTAAGTTTCTTACCTTCTGAGACTGTCCTTCTTCTCATCTCTCGTCAAACAACTATCTAGGTGTCTGTTTATATATTGCTCTGGAATAGCAACCTCACACACAGGACAATCCACTGAAAATAAAATAAAGAGAAACTTGATGGATTTTTAAAAGCTTATTTATTACTTACAGCAAAGTCAAATATTTTCATATGAAAAATACAATAGTTATTTATTGGAGAGTCAAACACAGAATTCTAGTTTTTCTTTTTAGAAATTTGGCACATCCACCCAGACGAATACTAAAAAGGTAATCATTTCCATTTCTAAAACATTTATTCCTACCCTTTTCAATATTTTGAGCAGCATCTTCTACCGTGTCACAGCTTATATGTTTCATATATTTGCTATAATAAAGCTAATGAACGCTGCAAATATAGGGGTAACAATATTTGGGCTTCTATGCCACTGTAATTGTGCATTACTGTGAGTTTACATAGTTTGAATTATTTCAATTCCCAGTACGGAAATTGTTCTTCAATTTTGATGAATAATAAATTATGCTAATACTTCATACTCATGTAGCACTTCCTTAATCCAAGGATTTCAAAAGGACTACTTTCATATATTCATTAATTAACTGTGCCTTACAGGAGCCCTGCAACAAAGACAAGTATTAACCTCTCTCTGCCTCGGTTACCCATACAAAAAATGAGGTTATGTGACTTAGCCATGGTCTTACAGCATAACCGAGAACTGATCCAAAATCTCCTGCTCTGACAGTAAGACGTGCTCCCTCCTCCACCTACAGCAGAGATCATCTTAAATGAACTCTTCATGTATTTATGTTCCCCCGAGCATGTATTTGTAAAAAGGAACATTGAGATCCGCAAAGATTTCGCTAAAACCTTTTATTCTTTTAATATGCTTGCCCTTATGTGGTCAATCACTTTGTATAAAACCCCTCTACCCAGTAATATTTAAGGCATAATTTGAGAGTGAGATTCTTCGATCATCATCACCGTGAAAAGGATCAGTTTTAAACAAGAAAATTAATTCTTGATGTCCCTGTAATACCGTTTCTTGTAAAGAAATTTGATGATGTCTGAGACTTCGATTAACACATTTACAAAAACCTTTTGAAACTGGCTCCTGAATCAGTATTTCAAATCAGAAATACCTTAGCCAAGACAGAAGTACAATAAACAAACAACTCTGCACAGCCTATTATTGCATCCGAGATTTATGGTTCAACTCCCAACATGGCATCAGAAATAATATTCTCCTTTGTAACAACTTTAGGCTCAGCAGGTGCTGGCGAGAGAATCTTTCTTGTATTGTTTGGCCAACTATATCAGATTTGTTGGAATAATTTATGTAATGAATGCTGGGGAGTGATCAGAAGGTTTAGCTGTTAATCATAAAAATGGTAGCCCTAAAATCTTCATTTACCAAAGAACAAATGAGGCGTATACTATACAGAAAGACCTTACATTTGGTTTCAGTGAGCAAATATGATGCACGATACCAAGTAGCAGATCATCTGGGTATGTGGATAATATTTTTACATAGCCACTTTTCTGACCATAAGCGCATATTTAAGTGGTGTTTGGCAAGCTGATGAATAGGTACTGTACAGACTTGTGAGCTCTAGTCTACTAATAAATAAGTATGCGAGTCTTCCATGAAGGTCCTGGAAGACGCGGATTCCTTGACTGGAGGAGTGTCGGCAGCAGCGGCGGGGCCCCAGGCCACCCCGTAGCCCCAAGGAGAGGCAGCAACCACCAGAGCACCCCCGCAAGGCAGCAGCCCCCTCTCTCCCAGCACCTACGATTTAGTTAGCAGTGTTTTTAATAAAAGTCAGACAGGTCACTAACCGTGATTTGTTGTTTATTGCCCGTGACCTGTCCATGACTTTTACTAAAATTACCCGAGACTAAATCGTAGCCTTACTAATAAATTGTCAAATAGAGACTTAAAAGAAGAAATAAAGATGCAATAATAGTCACATTTTTACACTTGCACAGTACATTTATTTCCATTTTGTTCTTTAATCAGGACAATAAGGATGTCAAAATTAAGAAGATTCCACTGTTTTATTTTAGCAGATTTCATTTATTCTGAATATTGAAACTACTCATTTTTACTCTTCTTAGCTCTACAGAGGACACAGACCTACAGCAGGCTGAAGTATTATCTTTTTCTGGACAGCATATCAACAGAATTGTTAACTAAAATGCAACTGCAAATAAACAATATGCCTATATGTATATCCCTCAACTGCATTATACCTACACCTTAATACACTTCACGTGGGTCAGGGTGAGCAAGGATGTGAGAGCCAGAAAGAACATAGTGATTAGACAGCAAACATCTTATGAAAAACAATAATTTGAAACTAAGTTTGCTATGTAATCCTAAAGTGCCTTAAAAAAAAGTCCTGTGTTTTTATTAATAACTTTCTTAGAGTTGAATTACATATTAATCATTTGGTGCTGGCTCAAGTCCCCCCATGAAGTATGTTTTTAATGCAACATCATCCTGATTAAGCAGCAGCCGCCAATGCCATTCAGTACCCTCAAAGGGTATGTCTACACTTCAGTTAGACACTGCGGCTGTCCTGTGCCAGCTAACTTGGGCTCATGGGGCTCAGACTAATGGGTTGTTTAATTATGGTATAGATATTTGGGCTCTGGCTGCAGCCCAAGCTCTGAGGCCCTCCCACCTCAAGAAGCCCTAGAGCCCAGACTCCTGTCCAAGCCTGAACGACTACACTGCAATTAAGCAGCCCCTTAGCCCAAGCCAGCTGGCATGGGCCAGCCATGGGTTTTTCCTTGCAGTGTAGACAAACCCAAAGATGTCCCAATAATGCAGCCGTCTGGATGAAGCACATCCCAATTAAACATAGCAGAATGTAAATATGTGCACCTTTCATCTCAAAGTAATACAGAGAGATTAATTAAGCATTTTAAGGCAGGCAGTGTATATCTGATATTGGCGACAAACAGAGTAGAAGACTGAAGCATGGAATGAGAAAGACAACATAGGCAACTCACCTTTTGTAACTACTTTCATTACAGATGTAGAGGGTTTCTCAGGATTTCTCATGCCTTCAGGACTTGTGGCTGCCATCCCTTCACTGACCACATCATGAGTCTCTGCAGAACTACAACATCTATTATCTGTTTCTTGTTCATTGTTGCAACCTTTATAGTCCACCTCAGCAGCTACAGATGTCCTTTTAGGGGTCTGAGTGTTTTCCTTTATCAAGAAATGGTCTATAAGTTGTCTGTCTTGTTTTAAAGCTGAACCAACCATGGAACCCGCAGCATGACCTTTGCCAGTAGAATATTTGGTATAGTTTGTTGAAGGAGAAACTGGTGATGAATCCAAGACCAACTCAAACAGTTGCTGCCTAGAAATATCCAAAAGGTAAACATATAATTAGATAAACATAATATTATTGGGTCCCTCTGACATCCTTCCCTCTACCCTTCTTTGGGAAAAAAGCAGGGAGTAAAGAGAGTAGGGAAGCTTCCTAAGCTCTAGTTCCAATTCTTTGTCATTCCCCTGCCTGTTAACAAGACACAGCTTGAGAAATCCACCTCCTCGTGTGAAATAGGAAGCACTCTCATTCAAGGGTTCAGAAGAATCAAAGAACTCCTTACAAATAAGAAGCATCCAACTCTTCCAGCAAAGAGAACTTACTAAACATTAATCAAGTGTAACCACAGAATCTACAGACAGAGCTAGTGCCTCTGTGGCAGCTCAGAACTCTGTGAAGCTAAAGCACAGTGAAAACGCTTAAGTGAAAACTGCTAAAGAACCCTGGGAAAGACCCTCCTTGCTGCTCTAGGCCTTTCATGCTGCTGAAGAAAATTAAGATGTCCATTAGCGTTCCAGAGCTGGCCTTGGGAAACTTCTTCCTGACACAGGTTTGCACAAGGCAGCTTATATATTGCCCAATGAGGCCACCACACTTCAATCCCCCACACAGGGGGCCAAGGGACATGTTACAGGGTGTCAGGTTTCAGAGTGGTAACCATGCTGGAATTCTGGGTGGCACTTTGACCATAGGCAGTTGCGAACAAGCTGTGGTAATCCCCAGGGCTGTCTTACGTTATATGAAGGGTCTCATTGGCCCCTACCACCATCTCAGAGCTGCTTGTTTTTGTGCTGCACTTCTTAGAGAAAGGCAATATAAATATTACACCCCTTAAAGGCAACAGTGAAACTAACAGGAATCAGGTCAATTTCATTCTGTTCAAGATTAGGAAAGCTTTGAATAGTAGCAGAGGCAGCCACTGGTGCTACTTGTAGACAATAACTCATCAATTGAGGCTAAAGAAATACAGAGTAGTGGACACAGGTATCTATTTTACAACTACCTGAAAACTGAAGGAAGGCCACAGGAAGCCACAAAGGGGAGCACACTTAATTAGCAGAGCCATGCAAATGTGCACACTGCACTCAGGGGCGTGGCCAGAGGTGAGCCTGGAAGATGGCAGTGGGATGAGGTGGGGGCAGTGGGGTGAGATGGGAGGTGGTGATGGGGGAGCTTGGGGCACACAGGGCTGCTACGGGGCAAGGCGCCTCTCTCACAGTCCCAGCCCCGGGGCTGCTGCAGCGGGACGAGGCGCCTCTCCCCCAACCCAGGTGCTGCTGCAGGGAGAGAAAAAAAGTATGAATGCAACAGATATTTTTGAGGTGGCATAGAAAAGGAGAAATAAAATATAAATGGAATAGGTAGAGAATATGAGGTAGGAAAGAAAGAGAAAAGGATAAAAGGAGAAGAATGTCACTAGGGACAACACAAATGCACCATAATCTATTATAAAAATAAAGGGGGGAAATGGTGTTAAGTCTGGAAGGAAAAAGATTTTTTGGTTTGGGTTGGATTTTTTGCAAAAACAAGAGGAAGACAAGTAAGTTACATTTTTAAATGTATCAAACTGGCTGGCAATACGTTACATTATATCAAAGTAAACAGCATACAACTGTTCCAATCCTTTAAAAACGGAAGGGAACAGAGGTATCGGGTATTTATTTTTATTCTTACTTGAAGTTGCAGGATTAGTATCTTCAAGCGACAGATATAAGCCTATGCGTACTAGCATTCTGCATCAATAACTCAAGAAACAGTCAGGGACCGTCTCAAAAACAATGTCATTACACCAGCACAGTCTTTTGATAGAATGTCAGGGTTGGAAGGGACCTCAGGAGGTCATCTAGTCCAACCCCCTACTCAAAGCAGGACCAATCCCCAGACAGATTTTTGCCCCAGATCCCTAACTGGCCCCCTCAAGGATTGAACTCACAACCCTGGGTTTAGCAGGCCAATGCTCAAACCACTGAGCTATCCCTCCCCGCAATAGATTTCTCTGTATTCATCCTCTGCATTACCTGAGAATTTCTCCTCCTTGGTAAAGATTATGACTGTCCATTCAACAGAAAGTTCCCATTAAAGAAAGAACAAGTAACAATGTCCAATTCGAGACATTCTTATACTAGGCCAACTAGTTAGACTATTTTTATTAGTTGTTTAAGGTGCAGCAACTGCACAAGATCCTTTGGTTAGTTGGTTTTTTTAAATCCATACTTCTGCCACCAGATGAATCTGCAATACTACTAGTCAATGGCTCTTGCATTAATTTAAGGACCACATTAATGTAAGGACCACAGTTACCACTCTCACTGAACCTGTTAGGCCATGTACCATTGGTATAATTGCAGCAGCTATTTAAGAGACATACAGAGAAGCCAAAGATCTCATTCTGATTTTCCTGCACTACAAAATTTAACCTTACACTGGCAAATTCACATTTACAATAGTCCCAGGGCACGGTGAACTTCTACAGCACAAACAAGAGAGTCAAGAGCAATTAACTGTGGCAACAACAAATGTTTTGCTGTCTGCTCTCAAACAGATGTGGTCTAAGTTTCTACTGGTGAAAGGATTGTTAGTCCATGACAGACATGCAATACCAGAGAACACTAGCTACTGTTGTCACAGGACTAAATTCAGGAAAAATAAGAACTAGCTGGTTCTGAACATAGTGAAATTCACCTCGTGCAGAGTGTTTTTATGACTCACTTATGCTCCCTGTTAGAAGCTTACATGGGCGGTTAATTTCATCCTAAAAGATCAGAAAACTATGAGACAGTATATCCATTTAAAGCCTTAGGCATCAACAAAAGAACATTATAATTCATATATGGGAGACTAGGACAAGACAAGTGCAGATCACTGTACAGTAATCTTCAAATCAAGAGTAATATGCTGAAATTGTGTAAGATTTGTCATACAGTGGACTGCTACATCCTACACCAAAGATGCAAAGAAATTAGACACCTATTATTCATAAATATTTAGGCACAATTCACTCCATCAGTGTGTCTTGCCAACGGCACAATTTTCGGGGAGGAGGTGAGCAGAATAGCGGGAAAGAAAAGAAGGTCAGGGGAAGATGTTTTTCTTACTGTCACATAAAATGCATATTTCTTCAAAATCAACCATAAACACGTATTCACAGTCAGCAAACAGTCTTTTCAGATTGTTCTTTTATACAGAAATCGAACCGGTACCATTCCCTCCACTGCAGCAAACTAAACTATGTGCAATTCAGATAACATAAAACAGATCAGAAAAGATAATCATTTGGCTTTGTAACACAGATCAGCTCTCTCATGTTATTGCTGATGATAAAAAACTTCTAATATGTTCTTATTGGTGAAATATCTAAAAGATTACCTAGTGGCCCATAACTCAGTTTTCTTACACGATAGAGCTGAATCTATTTCTCCTATCTTTTCAACTTATTGTTTCATGTCATAGATGTCACAGTCCCTCAACAAAACAATGTGGTTTCCTATTTAAAAAAAATAACGGAGACAGGATTATATTTCTTTACAGTTTGGAGAGGTTCCAGCCCATGGTTGACAGATGTCTGAATTAAATTCACTCTTCTGATCAGCTTACCGACTCACCAAACTTTAGACTGATAAATATTAGGAAAAGAGTAAAATATCTTTCCAGCGAAAGATCAATATACCTGCCTACAGCTTGTAATGTCTCATTTTAGTAAGATTATAAACTCTACTGGGAAGGTATCATCTTGTATCTCAGTGTACAGTGGCTAGAACAATAGGTCCACAATCCTACATAAATACAACTAAGAGATACTAATGTACAGACAACTATCCTGTATGCAGTTTTTGTTAACTCCAGCTCCCATCCTAAAAATGTGTTCTGGTATAAAGTAGGCATCAATGCAAGGGACAATGATTGGGGGGAGAGGGGGGGGAGAACACAAATTGCTTCTAAAAAATAAATACAAAAACCTAGTTTCTCTATCAATAAAATGGGCTAAATTCTATATTAACTATAAAACCTGTCTAGGAGAACCACATATTTTCTTAAGGAAGACAGAAAAAGAAGCTTGTATAAACTCATTTCCTCTACTGAAATACTAATACCGCTCCCCAAATAGTATTGGATAAAAATATAAATATATAATAAATATAAATATAATGTAATCTAAAGTATATATCTATCTCCATCCTTCAAAAATTACATCAATTACCCAAACTGAACTGTGAACAACAATCAAGTATATTCTCAGAGTTCTCTCTCATGTTGAGTTAGATAATGAAGACTTAAAACAGACTTTTTAAAGACATCGATAACCAAACTTTAGACTACACACAATAGAAAGAACTTTACACCTTCACAATTCAGACGTCCATGCTATGACTACTATATTTTAACTTGTCTACCAAAACACAAATGGATCAGGTCAGTCTACACTTATTTTGTGGGAGAATCAAAATACTGTTACTAAATTCCAGAAAGGAGACAAAAGTCACACAATGGGATTTTCTAAGTCAAATGTTTTTTGACAACATATTACAGCTACATTTAGCTGTGTGGTGACATCTAGTGGCTATATTTTGTGTGTGACGAACCAAACAACATCCCCAACACAATGCCAAAATCTAATGAAAAGTCACTGGTATGTTTGGTTGTAAATACAATATAGCCCCATTTACCTGAACCAACACTACTTGAAGCTTTCTTTATTATTAACTGTCACCACCTTCTCTTCCCATCTATTGAATCCCAGTTATTCCAACTTCAAATTATCCCTAGTGGTTCTGACAATAGTTGCTCCAAGTGGTTTTGACAACTAGGATTATACTGCAGTTTCATTTGTCCCTCCAAACCAGGAGTGGGCAACCTTTTTGGCCTGAGGCCACATGTGGGTGGGGAAATTGCATGCAAGGTCATGAATGTAGGGCTGGGGCAGAGGGTTGGGATGCAGGAGGGAGTGCGGGGTGTGGCAGGGGGTACGGTATGCAGGAAGGGGTTTAGGGAAAGTGGTTGGGGCAGAGGAGAGCTGCAGGATGTATGAGGGGGCTCAGGGCAGGGGGTTGAGGTGCAGGAGGGGTGCGGCAGGGGGTTCACGGCAGGGGATTGGGGTGCAGGGGGTTGCGGGGTGCGGCAGGGGGCTCAGGACAGGGGGTTAGGGTGCAGGAGTTTGGGGTGCGGGCTCCGGCCCAGCACCGCTTACCTTGAGCAGCTCCGGGGTGGTAGCAGCACACAGCGGGGCTAAGGCAGGCTCCCTGCCTGTCCTGACACCGCGCCACTCCCGGAAGTGGCCAGCATGTCTCTGCAGCCCCTGGGGGAGGGGGGGGACAGAGGGCTCCGTGTGCTGCCCTCATCTGTGAGTACCTCCCCCAAAGCTCTCATTGGCCGCGGTTCCCCATTCCTGGCCAATGGGAGCTGCGGGGGGCAGTGCCTGCAAGCAAGGGCAGCATGTGGAGCCCTCTGCCCACACACACCCCTGTTCCCCAGGGATGTGATGCTGGCCGCTTCCGAGAGCGGTGCGGGGCCCACAGCACCATGGGGGTGGCAATCCCGCAGGCCAGATCCAAAGCCCTGATGGGCTGGATCCAGCCTGCAGCCCGTAGTCTGCCCACCCTTGCTCCAAACCCAGAAGGCAGAAAGGCCAGATACAAGGCTACCATATAACTAATGCCAAGTATCAGAGGGGTAGCCATGTTAGTCTGTATCCACAAAAACAACAAGGAGTCCGGTAGCACCTTAAAGACTAACAGATTTATTTGGGCATAAGCTTTTGTAGGTAAAAAATCCCACTTCTTCAGATGCAACTGAAGAAAGCTTATGCCCAAATAAATCCGTTAGTCTTTAAGGTGCCACCAGACTCCTCGTTGTTTTCATATTACTAATGGTAATGCTCACTTTCTGTCACACCCAGATTCGTAAATTTCACCTAGAAACTGATTCAAGTGGTAAGTACTGGTTTGACGCAGTAAGATTGCATATTTGAAATTGCAAACATAATGCAAAGTGTATATAACTATAAATTAAGAACGACTTTTACCCTCAGCTAAATTATCTATGATGTGTTTTATAATTTTAACACAGCAGCATATTATCCTATCTGAAAGGTTACAGCCTCATAACTGGGAAACCTTAGTTTGAGAATGTGTATGGTCTCTAGTTTTAAAGGTATAAAGAGGAGCCAACAAGATCTGTAAAAAATCAACATCTCACAACCTTTCACTGTTTTAACCCTTACATCTCCATCCCTCCTACTCTTTGTTTATTGTCATCTTCCTGTGTTATGTCTAATGTAGATTATAAATTCTTTAGGGCAGTGAATTTCTCTTTTGTCTGTAAATTGGTGTATATACCTATGGTTCCATGTAAAGAGCTTGCCCTGTCTAGGTGCCCAGTGGCAGTAGGCATAGCTTTAATAAATGTCACACAATACCTGGGGAAACTTGTACAGAGCACCCTCTAAGATGCACAACGTAAATAAAAGCAAAACCAAACGAAATCATATAGCAAGTTCCTTCTTATATCAGGAGATCCTGGATCCCACTGATCATAAGCACATTTCCCTTGCACAAGTGTTTATGAGTGCGACGGGGTTTACTTGCCCCACTGGAGCGGAAGGGGTTAAGGCAGCATTCTGAGCAGCGGAAGCCATGTCCCCTCGACCCTGCTGGGCATGCTCCAACTGCTGCTACAGTATAAAAGGGAACAGCCTAGCTCAGTCTGGGCTGACTGCTGAGGAGGAAGGATGCACCTTGCGGTCTCCAGCCAAGGAGCAGCCAGCATCCCAGACCGTGGGAGCAGGAGATTCTGAGACCCTTGTAGGTGCCCAGGTACCTGCAGACGCCCCAGGGAGATTGCAGTCGCCACCCAAGGAGACTCCAAAGACACCCCGACTTCAACTACAGGAGTCATGGTAGGAGGTAGCCCAGGGAGGAACTAGCCAGTGTCCCTGCAGCAGTCGGCGTGTTGTGGGCAGAATCCGTGCTGATTTAGTGGTGAAACCATTCGCCACTACCAGGGCCCTGGGCTGGGACCCAGTGAAGTAGGGAGGGCCTGGGTCCCCCTACCCCAGCCACCCACTTTGGGGGGCAGCCCAGCAAACCCCCTCCTACTGACTCTGCCCCTTGGGCCACACTTCCCCACAGCCCAGGAGAGTCCTGCTGACCCCGGCCATTGAACCACGCAGCCCTGAGGCTGAAGGCAGCCATACTGACTTAACCACTGCGCTACCACGCCTTTGCCCCACCCCTAGCGTGATGGAGTATACTTGCCCCGCAACAATGAGATCGCAAATAAAGAGAAGTGGGTGAGAACTCACTGCTTCCAAATAAGAATTCAGGAGAGGAAAATAGGTTAAGCCTCCTAGAGAACAATTACATGGGACAGATATAAATGTATGGCATGGTATTTATAACCCACACATACAAATTCTCCTGAAAGTGTACATCGATATAAAAAATTACAGCGCTTTCAAATGGCAATTATCTATATGGGGAAGGGGGGGGTTATTTCCTCTCCTGGATAACAAGTATTCTTGACTAGAAAACACAGCCATCACCATCGGGGTGGTGGAGGGAGTTCTCTCTTTACCACATACATAAAGAACAATGATCATTTTCAGTTCAGACCAAATACATTTTCTGTTTGTGATACACAAATTGACTGACCACCTTCACCCAAATGACTGCTATTGTAGAATAAGGGCTTGTCTTCACTGCCTTCCTAGCGCAACGTATAACTCAAGTTTTGCCCAAACTCAATTCCTGTCCACACACAAAAAAATCTATCGCTCAAGTGAAGTGGTACCTGAAGTTCAAGCTAACTGGCCTATCAGGAGGCATGGGCTGAAGCTCCAGAGCAGCTTATGCTCTCACGAATAACGGACGAGGGAAGCAGCCGGTTGAATGATGACAACCCACCAACTACTTCTCGAATCACTCTGTGTGACTTGAGTGCTGTTTCTCAGTTGGCTGCTCTCTCTTGAGCTAGAAGAGCTCAAGTGAAGTAACTTGACCGTATTCACTTCAGCTAATGGTTGTAGTAAAGACAAGCTCTAAGGCAGATGAGCTTTTTTTAACCACATCACCCCAAGTTTTTATTTCTGAGTCGTTTGGAAACCACCATTCTTACTGCCCATGATGCAGCTCAGCACTGTTAACACATAAGGGCAGCATCAACAGCAGTCCATTTTACCCTCCGAGATCCACAATTCGTTTTCATGCCTCATTCAAAGAGTGGTAAATTTTGTCCCTAGAGCATGGTCCAAATAACCAGGCTGTGAGCTGGTGAAATCCAAGAAGGCTGGAGAAAGGCTGTTCTTCAGCCACAAAAGTAGCCTTAGGGCTACAATTGCCCCCAAAGGGGGGCACTCCCTTGCCCCCCAAAAGTCCAGTGAATTGGCATCTAGCCTGTCCCTCCCCCCAAAACTCCCTCTCTCCAGTCAGTTGCAGGGAGATCATGTGGAACACAGTTCTATGGGATGCAGTCTCCAAAAAGACTCCCCACCCAAAGCAGCTTCTTACGGTTTATCTACGCTACTGCTTAAGTCGATGCAACTTACGCCTCTCAGGGGTGTGAAAAACCACCCCCCTGTGCGACGTAAGTTACATCGACTTAAAGTGTCCTCCAGAGACACTCTCCTGACAACATAGCTTCCGCCTGTCATCGAAATGGAGTAATTATGTTGCCAGGAGAGCACTCTCCCATCGATGTAGCGTGTCTTCACCAGATGCGCTGCAGCAGCACTGATGTAGTGTGGTAATGAAGACAAGCCCTCAGAATCCTTCTCATACACCTGTGCTGTGGAACTATACCAATTCAGAGCCCTCTATATCCACCTAGTGGGGCAGGAGTCACTGCACACAGTGGGCAGTTCGCAAACATTCAGAGGCCCACATCATCCTTATTAGGTCCCCCATCCTCAAACACACATGGGCTTGAAGTTAAGCACAAACAGAAGAATTTGCAGGATCAGGGCCTAAGACTTTTTAGAATTATTATGGTTATTCCTTTCCATGCCCATGCACACTCTGACCTTGGAGCAGAAGCTTTTATTCAGCATTTTCCAAAATGTGCTTGCAACATTAGCATTTTTCTTTCCTAAAGGCCTGTTTAAGAGAAATATTTGAATTTTGTGGCACACACAATATTTATTTATTTAAGCCCTAAAAATGCTGAGCACCTGGGCTCAAACTGAAATTAATATAAGCTGCAGGTGCTTGGCACATTTGAAAGTCAGGCACTTGAGAGAGGTTTTCTTTTTCGGGGGGTGGGGGAGAGGGAGGAGTAGGAAAGGTGTCTTGCACAAGCCACTGCAGGACAGAAACCAGCCCTGTGTATTATAAAATGGGGGCGTAAGAGCTGGATGAGCACAGTCCACATGCAGCAATATTCCCTCTGGGGTCACCTTTGGCTGCAGAGGAACTGCTATGTCAGGCCATAAACGAATGACTACTGCAGATACTTTCGTTTTTACATATGCAGTCACCTCACAAGCAGTCTCCTAGCTCCTGCATGTGATTTCAAGATCACTTACAACTGATTAAGAGATTACTTACAGAACTGTAAGCCCAGTCTCAAAAATATGTAAATGTAAACTGTGTATCCCAGTGATGCATTCATTCTCTTGCATGCCTGAGAGCAACATACAGGAGAGACTGGTAGTCTTGAAGCAAACCAGGTGGTTTCTGTTCTTGCACGCATCAGCTGAGAGAGCTTTTTTTGGCAAGTATCATACACAACATCACCACATTAAAATTAAGCAAGACTCCCCACTAACAGAACAGATTTCTGGCTTAAGAACACCACTGCCCTGAGGAACCACAATTGCTTTGCCATATGCTTCTCATACTTTATTCAGAAGGCCTCTAAGGCACCCATTTTGTTTCCTCTCTGATGAACTGCCCTGTCCACAGCTCGCACTAAACATGTGCACAGCTTAGTGACACTGCTCTTTATACATCAGGACAGAGCCAATCAGTTCCCATCCCCTTAAAGCTATATGCACATCCGTTTCCACACATCAAGGATGAATAAGATAATTATAAGAGTCTCAAAAGACATCTCAGAAAAGAGCTTAGGAATAGTAAACTATAGTTAGCTTCTTTCTATTGTGTGTGCACAGAAGGACAGAGCACTAATTATTCATTAAAATTGGAAAAATGGAAAACAAATAAACTTATCCCTTTAATTAATCTAATGCATTTCTACTGCAGAGACTTGCAAACTGAGGGCTTGTCTACACAGTGCATTAATCTGCATTGGAGGGGTGTAAATTCTAGTGTGCACTAGCATGACACTAATTGGCCCATGTAGACCCTGCTGGCACACATTAAAAGTTCTTTAGTGCACACGGATATAGTCCTATTTCACACTAGACTCTCTCTGGCGTGGACTAATACATGATATAGACAAGTCCTTACATAATCTTCCAAATATAACTTTGGCTCAAAATTCAGTACTTCCACTAATTTAATGCATTTGAGGTCACCTTTCCAATTAAAATATTTTATGATGCATATTCCTATTCTATGCCTCAAGACACTTCCTGCAACCTGACAGTCATCAAAGAAAAATATTCATATTAGAAAGTGATTTTGGGAATTCACAGTAACCACAAAGGTCAGTAAGGAACAATATTCAGTATTGATGCACTACAAGTACACCTTTCCCCTCTGTGAAATGTTTTTTTCAAGGCTGTTTTACATGCTTCCCAGGTTAGTAGAGGACACTACTGTTTTAAGGTCTACTGATCCAGCTCTATGTTGAGAAATTTCAAGTCACAAGGGGGAAGACTATTAAACCACTGTGAACTACTGTGAACTATAAGATTTATATTGATTCATCAAAGCAGTCAAAAGAAATTAAGGTTTAAGATTCAATATCATAATGGATCCAAGTCAGCACTGCTTGTTCCCTGAAAAATTAAATCCTAATAAAAAAAAATCCATTTGTCACTAGAGAGAAAGTGCAAGCTCAAATATTGGAATTGTGCAATTTTAAATCTTTTTTTAAAAATTCAATTAAATCTAATTGCATCCCTGGACCTTTCTCAGGAGACAGACACACAAAATGAACAATATAACAATATATGTCATCATTTATGAAGCCAAACTCCTCATTGACTTTCAAGCAGGGGTCAGCTTAAAAAAAAAAAAAAAAAAAAAGGCCCATAGCCACATTTGCTTCCCATAATGAAGCATAATTAAAAAAAGGAGCAAAGAACAAAAACAATCACTTGCTATCTTACTCCTTTTATCAGTCTCTCCATTACCCTTTTGTTAGGGCAAGAAATCTCTCACAGACAAATGCATCGACTCTGTGGTAAATTCTACACCAACTTGTGCTTCTTTTGCTGTTCCCACTATTCAGGGCTACAAAATAAATCCCTAAGGCGAACCAAGAGCAAAGTAGGAAATAAGGAAGATAACATCCAAGTGAAGGCATGATATTCTTGCAAATCTATTAACTAACTAGAAAAATTCAGATTTTAGGCTCCTTGGACAACTTTACATTTATTCTGCCCCTTAAATCCATGTGAGAATTATCTTCTGAGTGAATAATCCTTGGACCTGGTTGAAATATTTTTATCAAAACATTTTTTCAACCAAAAAGATGATTTTGCTGAAAATGTTCATTATTGTTGAAATTTTCTATTTTGTTTCCCAAGAAAACCTTGAAACCAAAAATAAGTTATGATTTCGGTGAAATTTTTTGTTTTTCAGTGTGTCATAAAAGAGAGACATTTTCATGGGAAATTTGGGGAAATTTTTTTTTTTTTTAAATTTCTCACACAAAACTAGTACTTTTCTACGAGCCTTTTTAAATCAAAAATCTGCAGCCGGATTGAAATTAACTCCCTTTTTCTGTTTAAAAAAAAAAATTAAAAAATTCACCCAGACAAGTTATAAAAGTAGTGTTGTTTTTTTAATAAATGGCTAAAAAGTACTATTCAAATACTTTTATTTAAATTATAGGTATTTGTAATACTATACTGTCGCAAAAGTGTATTTTCTCTTTTCCCACCCTCACCGTGTCAGAATAAACTCTAGGAGTAGACTTTCCAATTAGTCTCTGGATCACAAATTCTCCAACAAGAATGAGTGAAAGAAATAAAATTTAAATTCAGTGAGGTTTTTATGTGCCCTTCAGAGGCATCCCTAATGCAAGCTGGAACTTCATTAAGCCCCGTAAGTATGTAAAGCAGCTGCTGCCATAGGATGTGGCAATGTAGGTCTTCCCAGTCCATCTCCTTCTTCTCTTGGCATGGTAGACCTTTCTTTCCTCCCATTATTGTCTCAGGCATCTAACAAATAGCTCTCTCATGGTTTCCATTATATCATCTCTGCTTCAGAAGGCCTCTGTTTCTGTTCAAAAACACATCTGCTTCCACAGAATATCTGCAACATCACTCAAGTCTTCTTCAGAATAATTTTTTTTACAGTTGCCTTTCACCTCTGAAAGGGACTTTTCTAAGCTGGTTCCAGGTTTTAGGATTTTCTAGACTGAAATACAAATCCTTTTGAATGAGTATCACTGCAACCTTCTCTCCATTCTGTGGTTCACCTGTGTTTCCTCATTTCTTTAAGAAACACAGCAATGTTTGTAAGTCTCCATGTCCAAAATTAACTCCTTACATTTAAGAAAAGCATTACTATTACAGAGAAAACCCATCAGAGTACTGCCCTGTCTTAATCTCAGTATTCAATCCCTTTCCCCAGTGCAATTGCCCTTATCTTAAAAGGAAATGGGTATATGTATAATGGCCTATTAATAAAGTTAACCTGTTTTGTTGAGGTTAAAAAAAGTAACCAGAGACTTAAGGCCTCATATATATATACGAGTTAGTAATGTATTTAAAAGAACAGTTTACACTGTACAGGGAGGTCAGAAGTTCAGTGGAACCATTCAGGCAAATGAGCCTGAATCACCCACTAAAGAAATTACATTTAGGAACTGGAAGACAAGCAAATCAATGGAAACAGTTCATTCTCACAACTGGCAAAAGTTGTCCAACTTTCATCAGCACCTTTTAATAAAACAGTCACTATAATCCTAAAATGGATTTGGCAACATCTCTTTCACAGAGGAAGTACCTTGTGCATTCTGACACTGCTTTTCACCTTGTCCCTGTACACTGGCTCCTAACATCAATCTATGACTCTGAAGGGTCTTATGGGAAATCAGTAGCAATAGGAGCTTACAGGCCTTCCAAGGTGGCAGAGTACCTTGGCTGGCAACAGCAGCAGGACTAATGAGTTACAGGAAATTTTCCAGAACCTGCTCTGCCTCACTGCCAGGTTCTCTATTACATTTTCTTTGTTAACGGCTGGTTGTGAGGAATCTCAGTGTTGCATGGTTATTTATGGCTTTGGTCTTCTCCTCTTTCATTTAGCAAATTATTAGCTGTTAGGAAAAGTCTGAGGTTCAATTGCATTATAAATCTCATTTATTAAAGGTTCCAAAAGAGTCTGAAATAGTATTCTGTTTATTCCACTGAACTTACCTTAGTAGTTAAAGACTAGTACAGCATCCCATAGGAAAATAAACTTCACTCTCAGCTTTTCATAGGCTTGTCATGTTTACAATTGTATAGATAATCATCATTTTAGAATCACAGTAACAAACTTTATACTGTAACTCTAGCACACATCTATTTTAGCATTTCTACTGCAGTTATGACTCTTACAATCATTTTCAGCTAAAGACCATTCATTTACATAAACAGAGGAGCTTTTCTAGTATAGTATATGCTACAGAGTATGTCTGTTTGCAGACCTTACTATTTAACTACAATTCCAGGCATACCCAACACTCAATTTGTTATTGTCCAGTGCAATATGTGGCGGATACAATTATCAGTTTTGACTTCCAGTAATTACAGTACTGCTATTGGCTTCAAGCAAACCTGACTAGGATGGAGGTCACAGGTCAGAGTAGGGTGACCAGATGTCCCGTTTTCAAAGGGACAGTCCTGTTTTTTGGAACTTTTTCTTATATAGGCGCCTATTATCCCCCCATCCCCATTCTGTTTTTTCACAGTTGCTATCTGGTAACCGTAGGTCAGAGTAAACTTGAGTATAAAATTAATTAACTGAAGCACCATAAAGCAGCTGTAATACTGCTACCAGCTATCTTACATACTTGTATAGAGGGCACCACTACAAAATATGAAAGGCCAGGTCCAAAGCCTACTGAAATCCATGCAAAGGCTCTCATAGACTTCAGGAGATATTGGCTCAGGCAAGTGCAAAGAATCCAAGTACAAAAAAGTAGAAGTAAATGTATCTTTATTTGTATTTGTGTTGGTGCACACAATGTAAACTGGAACACATTCCAGCACCTAGTATCTTTCACAAAGATTATTACACAGCCCAGGAGTATTTTTCCCAGTATTTCTTCGTAAACTGTGAACAAGTTCTCAAAATGGTCATCTGCCTCAAGTCAGAATGGTGGTCTATTTGGTTGAACAGAATGAAACTACGTAATTTGTAAAAATGGAAGAGCTAAACACCCCATCTCCCCCACCCTTTTTTTTTTTTTTTTTTTTTTTTAAGACCAGATTATCTGCACAGTTATCATAATGATGGGTTCCTTATAAAAACCATTAGAGACATCTTCTGCCTAGACAAGATTCCATTGACTTCATCTATAACTAAGTATGCAAAATGCACCTTACAATCAGGCCCTTTTTTCCTAAAATTTGTCAATCCTTGTGGCATTTAGATTACAAATTAAACATTAATCTCCCCACATACACCCATTAATCGATTCATCTACTATATGAGATACGATGTGAAAATTTTCAATAGTTTATTCTCTTTGGTTGCATTATGACACATGGGCCTGGGTTTCTAACTCAAAACACACACACACACACACATACACTATGGCATGCAGGCTTAGCTAAAGGAGTCAAGTGATGTCTATATTTCTAACCATGGAAGCATATGTAATATTTGAAAAATTCTGTTGTACCTTGCAGAATTAAAGTTTTTTACCAGCTCATCTAATATCCGGTTATTTTTCAGGTCAGGTTCCGTGACTGCCTACAAAAGAACAGAAGTAAACAGACAGTGTTCAAGCAAACATAATTTACTTCTCAGATGTGTGTTTCGGACACCACCCAGACAACCACCACCCCTCAAAATTGTTAAGTCAAAAAAGTTGCATAAAAATGAAGTACAAATATCTTCTACTGAAAACCATCTAAGACCCTGAAATAAGTGAGTCTCGAAAATGTTAGGTAATACCCAGAAGTATAGATAAAAAAAATACTTTTTTCCAAGACCAACCCCATTAACACTAGTCTCCAACAATGCTTTATTGTACCCAAGCTCCAATCATTTTGGAAGACAAAAGTAGGCTCCTAAGGATGAGATGCGAACATTAAGCAAGAAGGAGTAAACAAAGGAAAATGTCAGTCTGAATAATGATGGAATAAAAGATACAGATTATGGGGTAGTCTTCTGCATACACATCATTCTTTTAAAAGAACCTTCCTCTCTACTCTAATTTTTCTCCTGTGTTACCATTCCAGAGCTTCCTTTTCCCTTACTCATATCAATCAATGGGATTTTTAAGGTGGTAGACAGATGGATATAAAATGTGCAGTTCAGAAATATATACTGAAGAGTTTGCACTTTTTTAAAACGTCAAAAAACTGACAATATATTACAAATAGACCTTTCTGAATTCTTGCCTTGAACGGACTCATGCTTTAGGAATATGTAATGAAAATTACCTATATTTTGCCAGTACTTTTGAAACATTGTTTGTTGTGTTTAAGTAGGCTACCATTTAAAAACATCCAGTAAAACCCAACTGACTTAAAGGCAAATCCTATCTTAAAGTCTAAGACAACTGGTCTTCCATGTACTTTATTAAGTGAAAGTCTTTCAGATAAGATCTTAATAAGAAAGTCCTGCCTGTGCTGCACGGGTATTGCTGGTCCTCAGTGTTTTTCAGAAGAGAAGGGATTTACCCCAGTATCCATGGCCAACATCTACATGCCTCTGCTCCTTAGTATATTGCCATTCTCCACCCCAGAAGTGGCTGCACTACACATCTGATGAGTTGTATGGAACTCATTTTACAATATAAGTAGCAAATATATTAAACTACTTATTCTACACAATAGACACATAGGAATACACTTAATCTCCACTATGCAAAGTGTCCCAGCAGCATCGACAAGACTTAATTAATTAGAACTAGAATGTTAGAAAATGCTCTCATGGGGGGGGGGGGGGGGGAGGGAATAAAAAAAAAAAAAACCACAAAAGTCACTTCTGAGTATACTCAATCTAAACATTCCATCACCAACCACCCCAAAATAACGTGTACTCCTCAATTTAAAATATGCGGGGGGGGGGGGCGCGGAATCAATCAAAAGCCATTTCTATTGGCTATAGGTTCTGTAAAAGTTTATTTTTTATTAATCCTAAATTATGGATCAAATTCAACCTGACAGTGTCTCTTTAAAAGACCAGTAATGTGAACCATGGAATGATCAAAGATTGATGAAAATTCATTTTCCCTTTGGGGAATAAATGCAACGTTTTCAAACTCAGGTGCCTACAAGTGCCTAAATCTGTATTAGACCACTTATTTAGGTGCCAAAGATTGCAATGTCTTCAATGAATATTCAGGACCTCTGAAAAAAATCATGACACTTAGCTGCCTAGATATGTATTTTAGGTGCTCAACTTGAGGCTCTCTCATTTGAAAATACCAGCAGAGGTGAACAATATAAGAAGCAGTTCTATATATCTTACAATGACATATCTGATTAGACCCAAAGAGGAAAAAAAGTCTTAATACTAAAGATTTGCCCAAAACAATATATAAGAAAAACAAAACAAAAACACTTACCACACAACATGTTGGACATTGAGTTTTGTAAGACAGAAATTTGCGTATACAAAGGGAACAATCTGAAAAAAAACGAATTACATACCATATAATCAGAGTGTACTAAGCTAAGATCAACACACATTGTTGACAGTTTTCAGAGTGGTAGGTGTGTTAGTCTGTATCAGCAAAAAAAAAAAAAAAAAAAAAAACACAACAACAAACCAAGGAGTCCCTGTGGCACCTTAGAGGCTAACAAATTTATTTGGGCATAAGCTTTTGTGGACTAGAACCCACTTCATCAGATGCATGAAGTGAAAAATACAGGAGCAGGCATAAATACCCCTCTGCCATGTACTTTGGCCAAACCAGACAGTCTCTATGCAAAAGCATAGATGGACACAAATCTCACATCAGGAATCATAACATTAAAAAACGAACTCTTCAGTCTCTCTGGTCACTCAATAACAGACCTAAAAGTGGCAATTCTTCAACAAAAAAAACTTCAAAAACAGACTCCAATGTGAAGCTGCAGAACTAGAATTAATTTGCAAACTGGATACCATCAGATTAGGCCTGAATAAAGACTGGGAGTGGTTGGGTCATTACAAAACCTAAACCTAATTTCCCCAATACTAATTTCTCCCTACTGTTACTCACACCTTCTTGTCAACTGTCTGTAATGGGCCACTCTCTTACCACTTCAAAAGTTACCCTTGGTATCCTGGTGTTAATTGATTTATCTTGTTAGACTGACCTCACACTTGGTAAAGCAACCCCATCCTTTCATGTATTTATACCGACTCCTGAATTTTTCACTTCATGCATCTGATGAAGTGGGTTCTAGCCCACGAAAGCTTATACCCAAAAAAATGTGTTAGTCTCTAAGGTACCACAAGGACTCCTTGTTTTGTTTTGTTTTTAAAGACATTGCTGAGTAACTATATACACATATATATTAAATCTAGCAAAATGTGAACTAAAGTAATTATAGTCATACGTAAAAACAAACATTCAATAAAGAATACTTTACCAGCATATTTCAGCATTTGATCTCAGTCTGTGTGTCCATTTTAAAAAAAAATATTTAGCAAATATATCCCAAAGCAACATCAACTACTACTGCTAACATATCATAGTTTACTGAGCTAACCTTCAAGTTTGAAATAAACTACACTTCCTAGAACCACAAAATTCAAATCCCATCCAGTATATGCCAGGTTGCATGCTCCTGTCTTTTAGGGCCTTGTCCAAAGCTCACTGAAGTCAATTCAGTAACTCCCATTAACTTCAGAGAACCTTCAATTAGCCATTATTTTTATCTTCCTGCTAAGAAATTATTAAAGGGGTAAGGGCTTGATCCTGCAATGCGCTGAGCACCCTCAACCAAAGCTGAAAGTTTACTTCAGTGGGAGTTGAGGATGCTTAGCATCTTGCAGAATTGAGCCTTCCAGAAGGGCTTCTTTGGATTAAAGGAGTAAGAAGGGCCTAGGAATTCCTGAGTTCCAATCCCAGCTCTGACAATGACTCAGTGCGTGGATATGGGCAAGGCACTTCGCTTCTCTGCCTCAAGTTCTCCATTCAGTAAAATGGAGATAAAAACACTCCTGTGAGGGAGGTCTTAAGTGCTTTGAGCATGTAAAGCTCCATAAGCATATGAGTGCTCTGTGTTACTGTTATGTAAATTAATAGATCTGATTAAGTTCTCTGCTGATAGATTTTTATTCCCTACTAGCCTACTGTCAAGTAAATGTTCTGTCCTAGTTTTAACTCATGGACATAGCTTTCATTACACTTAAGTTGATTAAACTTTCCAATAATATTGTAATTGCATTTCTTCTTGAAACAACTCTATTTTTAAGGAAAAATCTGTCAGAAGCATCACACTCTGCAGCCCAAGTTATTCACAGATTGCTTTGGGCATGCAGCTGTCTAATAACAGCTGGAAGAGCACATCAAGCAATAACAATCATTAAAGATAATTTTAGCATGTACTTTCTTATTGTTCCAATTAAATTTCCTGCACCTCTCTGTCTGCAATAGTCACAAGCACACCTACGTCAAAGTGCTTCTGCAATATACCTTCCTAAGGGCTGGTCTACACTAAAGCTGTAAGTCAACCTAAGTTATGCTACCTCAGTTACACAAGTTAAGTAACTGAAGTCGACGTAACTTAGGTCGACTTAGAGCAGTATCTACTCCACACTATTTTGACGGGAGATGCTTTCCTGCCGACTTACTTCCCGCCTCTCGGGGAGATGGAGTACAGATGTCATCATCTGCCATTGACTTAGCTTGTCTTCACCAGACCCACCAAATCGACACCGCTAAATCGATCGCAGCAGAGCCAATTTAGTCATAAGTATAGCGAAGCCCTAACACAATGTGAAAAGAACATTAGGGTTACAAAACCAAGCACTCAAAAGTTGGGAAATGCCAGAATTAAGGATGCCTGCACAAACTTAACTCAGCCCCATTGTGCATATGCCAGCACAGGGATCGGCAACCTTTGGCACAAGGCCCATCAAGGAAATCCACTAGGGGGCCAGGACAGTTTGTTTACCTGCAGCATCCGCATATTTGGCCGATCCAGGGCTGCGGGAAGCGGCGTGGGAAAGGGATGTGCTGGCCGCCACTTCCCGCAGCCCCCATTGGCCTGGAACGGCGAACCATGGCCAGTGGGAGCTGTGATCAGCCGAACCTGCAGATGCTGCAGGTAAACAAACCATCCCGGCCCACCAGCTGATTTCCCTGTTGGGCCACGTGCCATTGGTTGCCGATCCCTGTGCTAGCATATCAATACCAGCAGCATTGACACCACTGAAGTCTCCCTGGTGCCCGGTGCCAGAGCAACCTATAGCGCCCAGGAACAGCAATTGCACGGAAAGTCCTGTTTGGCCCCTGCAACCCTAGGATAGAGCACGCTCAGTACAGATGTAATCTTCCAAGAATTTAGCTACCAAACTCCACCAAGACTCTACAGACTAGGTGCAAACAGAGGTATCTGAATTTGCCCAACATGTACATTTTTTGGCACAACCAGCAAAAGGCACCACCAGGGCAACACCCTTGTCAAATTTCAAGCCCTTGAGCCAAAGCATTTAAGCTACATAGCTTCTCAACAAACCAACTGTAATTTTTTTTTAAACATGTATTTTTTCCTAATCTCATTCTTAGAAATAGCTAACGCACTTTTTTGCTGAAACTTGCCAACAAATTCAGCCTGAGGCAGACACCCAGCATGGAAAATTTCAACCAAGACAGTTAATATTTGGCAAAATCATAATCAACTGAAAACAGGATCTTATAATGGGAGATGACAGGTAATCTTAACTAAAGGCAGCACTACCAGCTCCACGTATAATCCCATCTACAAGACAACTTTGAGCCGTACTCCTGACTCTAGGTCTTGCTAATGTATTATTCTGAAAGACACTTCAGCGGTGAATTGATAGAAATACACTCTTTATAATAAAAACAATGGCATTTAAATCCACTAGTCCCCACAACAGACATCTGCACTCTCAAAAAAACAGTGGCTGTTTCCCAACAAACCTCTCAGAAAAATGACTGCCCAATTTACAACCTGCATTTGTGAAAGTGTCGGCTAGGATGTATAGATGAAAGACGGTGGTCTTTGCTCACTAAAGACAGTGGTTACCACTGAACCATCTAGTACAAGGCACCATCTGCGAGTTCTGATTTAGAAGCAAGGACACAACTAGAATTTTGCTGGGGAGGGGTGGGCAAGTTGCCTGCCGAACTGCCCCAAATTTGAGTGGCATTGCAACCTGGCACATGGAGTCACAACATCACTCAAATTTGACCTTGCCTCCCCTCTGCTATGCCAGCAGAGTAGGGACTCTGCTGTTACACCACCCAGCTGTGGTTGAAGGCTGGGGGAGGGAACCTGGGCCACCCCCTCCTTGCACCCATTTAAAAGGGCTATACATTTTTTTTTTAATTCCCATCAAGAACCTATAAGCTCTGCACTCTAGTAAATAATAAATGACCAGATCATAACTTTCCATGTGAACCACCACCAGAGAGGAATTTTTATGAGGAAACCGCTGCACCAACTCTCTACAGCATGCCTTGGGAACAGAGTGCAGGAAGGGGCTAGCTCCCTGCAATAAAAACCACAGGATCATCCCCCAACCCTGATAGATCCTGGGGGAAATCACAAAAGGCAGGATCATGCACACTAAGGCTATGTCTACACTACCGCAGTAAGTCGACCTATGCTATGCAACTCCAGCTACGCAGCTAGAGTCGACACACCTTAGGTCGAGTTACCGTGGGGTCTACACCGCGGGGGGTCAACAGGAGGAAATCTCCTGTCGATTTACCTTACTCTTCTCGTCGGGGGGTAGAATACACAGGTCGACTGGAGAGCGATCTGCAGTTGATTTGGCGGGTTTTTACTAGACCCGCTAAATCGACTGCCGGTGGATCCATCTCAGAGCGTTGATCCCTGCCATAGTGTGGAACTGCCCTAAGCTTCAAGGCCAGAGCTAAAGCTGAGGTATAGATTTGCACCCCCTTGGGCTCAATGCCAGTGAGGCTTCGTTGGAGTCAGGGTTTCGGGTCCCATTTAACACAGTTGTCCCTGTATGCCCTGGGACAGAGTGGAGAGATGCATGGAAAATTTAGTACAGCTCTAGGCAATAAGTTCTATAAGGCCAAAGGGGGGTGGGCAGGACAGGAATCTGCATAACTTTAGCCTCCATCTGTTGATGTACCACACAAGGGGTCCACTCACATAGGGCCCGATTCTGCAGTCACTCCACATGTAGAACTCCGGTTAATTCAAGTGAATAGAACTCCTGTTCAGAGCATGGCCACACACACACCCCAGTTGGCTACTGCCAGCTGTGGAGCAATGAAGTGCATCCCCTGGCCTTGGGTGCAGCGTGCTCCAGCACCCCTCCCCTCCCCCTGGAAACCCTTATCCCTGCCTCTGCCACACTGCTGCAGGCAGGGATAAGGGATCCCCAGGAGACTGTGGTGAAGTTTTGGGACTGGCTCCCATTCACCGCCCTCAGCGCATGCTGCCCAGGCATCTCTGCACATGCAGCCCCAGGAAGGACCAAAGAGGCTGCCCCCATAGGGAGGCGGAGTGGCAGAGCTCCTGGATCAGCACAACCAGGGAGGAGATAACGCCCAGCATCCTGGCCAAGCTGATTCTACTCCAAAGGCAATTTATTCCAGTGCTTAACCAACCTGACAGTTAGGAAGTTTTTCCTAATGTCCAACTAAACTGCCATTGCTGCAATTTAAGATCATTGCTTCTTGTCCTATCCTCAAAGATTAAAGACAACAATTTACCTCCCTCCTCCTTGTAACAACCTCTTATGTACTTGAAAACTTATATCACCCCTCAGTTTCTGTTCTCCAAACTAAACTAATTTAATTTTTTTTTTCCAATCTTCCCCCATAGGTCATTTTTCTAGACCATTATCATTTTTTTGTTCATCTCTGGACTTTCTCCAATTTGTCCACATCTTTCCTGAAACCTGGTTCCCAGAACTGGACACAATACATCAGTTGAGGCCTAATCAGCGCAGAGTAGAGCAGAAGAATTACTTTGTGTGTCTTGCTTACAACACTCCTGCTAATACATCCCATAACGATATTTGCTTTTTTTGCAACAGTATTACGCTGTTGACTCATATTTAGCTTGAGATCCACTATGACCCCTAGATCCCTTTCCACAGTACTCCTTCCTAGGAAGTCATTTCCCATTTTGTATGTGTCCAATTGATGGTTCCTTCCTAAGTGGAGTACTTTGCATTTATCCTTATTGAATTTCATCCTATTTTCTTCAGGTCATTTCTCCAGCTTGTCCAGATCATTTTGAATTTTAATCCTATCCTCCAAAGCACTTGCAACCCCTTCCAAGCTTGCCATCAGCCGCAAACTTTATAAGTGTACTCTCTATGCCACTATCTGGGGCCTGGTCTACACTAACCCCCCAATTCGAACTAAGGTACGCAACTTCAGCTACGTGAATAACGTAGCTGAAGTCAACATACCTTAGTTCGAACTTACCGCGGTCCAGACACGGCAGGCAGGCTCCCCCGTTGACTCCGCGTACTCCTCGCGCCAAGCAGGATTACCGGAGTCGATGGGGAACACTTCTGGGTTCAATTTATTGCGTCCAGACAAGACGGGATAAATCGAACCCAGAAGTTTGATTGCCTGCCGCCAAACCAGCACGTAAGTATAGACAAGCCCTAGGTGTCAGCTTAACAACGGCCTTGACCATCCAGCCCTGCAGGGTCTTGAGACCATAGGTTCAAGCCCTAGGTTAACATAATTGGTGTGTGGACACCAGGGGGGTTAGGCTTGAGCGTGGGCTTACACTGCTGTGTAGGCGTACCCCAACATCTAACAGAAGAGATGGCAGGATGGAATGAGAGTCAGGCACTAGTAAAGGATACATACACACACACACACCCCATAAAAATACTCCTGTACTTACAGTTATGTGAACACTGTGGTATGATCATTGCAATATCAAAGTAATCAAAGCATATCCCACAACGCAACAAATCATCCACTGCCTGAAATGGGAAAAATAAAGTTAAGGTCATTCAAAGGCACCCTTCAAGAGCTCTTCTTCTGACTATACGTCTGATATAAGAAATATCTACATGCTTTCACTCTCAGAAATTCTTGTCCACCAGTTTCCTAAACCCCATAGACGAAAAACAACAATCTCTCACATCTCTTGGGGCTGAGTTTAACAGTTGCTTTATGTCAAAAGCTGTTACACTAAATGCCAACACAAATGCAAATTGTCACATAGCTATTCGGTAGCAGCTTGCTGAACACAAATTCAATAAACAAACTGAACTGAGAACAGCTTCCAAAATCAGTTCCAATGTGTAGACTTAATCTTTGGCACATCTGCTAGAGCTCAAGGGTGAAAAGGGGGAAGGGAAAGGCAGTTCTTGCAGAAGCCCCTTCCCAAATGGGAGCTCTGCTAGCAATTCAATATTCTCTGACATTCCTCCTGACAAACTCTCCCCATCCAGCTTCCTCCCTAGCAAAAATGGGGGCATGGGTCTTGTGGAAAGCAAAGGGCCTACTCTGCTACCTAAAAGTTTTAGGAGGGGTAGGGAAGGTAAATTCCACTATAAGGCCAGCTGCAATCCTCTGATACTTCAGGTATCCCCAGGGTCACTCTTGGGAGCCCCCATGAATCAAAATGCCAGCCCTGACCCTTGGCCAGCTCTGGAGAACCACGCTCTTGATTAAACATTTTAAGGACCCCACTCTTACTTATAAGGATCTCTGGACCATAAGTCTTTTACCACCCTCCATAAGCACCAATGGACGCGCCCCCCATCCCTTCCCCCAGGTCCTGCCCCCCCCCGTTCTCACTGGACAGCCCCGGGCCGGTACCCCCCCCCCTTGTCATGGGGGGGGGAGGGCGGCTCGGTACACGCCCATACAGCTGGGATCCGCGGCTCCAGTGAGCTCCCCCCAGCGCAGCGCCGGGACTGAAGCCCCCAGGAGCCTCCCTCCCACTTACTTTCAGCAGGGAGAGGTTCTCGGGCCAGCGCGGCTCGGCCAGCGCCATGGTACCCACCCCAGGGCGGGCCAGCTCCCACCCCGCACGCAGCCGGCCCCAAATCACCCGCGCTCAGCAACCGGCGCGCGCATACTTCCGGCCCCGCCCCGGGGGTTGCTGGGAGATGTAGTTTCTGCCGCGGCTGCGCTCGGCTCCGCTGGCAGAGCTGTGGCTGGGCCGGCCAGGGTGGGAGCGGGGAGGCTTGTCCCTTTAGGAGAAGCTATATACCTGTCTCATAGAACTGGAAGGGACCCTGAAAGGTCATCAAGTCCAGCCCCCTGCCTTCACTAGCAGGACCAAGAACTGATTTTGCCCCAGATCTGTAAATGGCCCCCTCAAGGATTGAACTCACAACCCTGGGTTTAGCAGGCCAATGCTCAAACCACTGAGGGATTCCGTCTTTGCTGCAGTGTCAGCCTCCCTCTCCCAGAGACATTGCCAGGGCTGTTTAAAATACAGGGGCCAGCAGGTGCAATGGGACCCTCCCCTCAGGGATTTCCCTACACCCCCCCCCCCCCCCCGAATTTCACCAACACACCTCCCACCCTCAGTTTTGTGAACTAGTTACATGCAGCGTTGCCAATTTAGTGATTGTTTGGAAATTTGAATTGAAATGGAAACATTAATACAAACGTTAAAAGCATATGAAGTATATGATAAAATACGTGCATCTGAAAAAGTATAATAGATTTGAAAACTATGAACATAGACTAGTTTCCTTGCACAGCTGTTGTTTTTTATGACAATGTCAATGCATTCACTTCGGTGATGTTGGCCAACCTAATAATTTCAAATTATGATTTGTAAGCAAAGTCTAAATGAGCTCTCCCTGACAGCTACCGATGAGCTGGGGGGAAAGGTTCCAGGACCAGATTGTATTTACATTCACACTTAATCTACATAGGTATCCAGCAAACAGAGCTGTATTGCCCACGTAATAGATTTTGGCTGGGGTTGGGTTACAAATCCCTTGAATGAGAGGGGTAATGTATTCTTATTGCATGAATAAAGGGCAGTAGAACTGTACTTAGCCTGTGCTGATTGAGGGCATCAAGAGAGGATGGAGACAGGTGTTTTGCTTGATGGTCTGCCTGAGTCACAAGTACTAGTGACATCATTCTCCCACTACAAGAAAGGGACCAAGTGACCTTCGCCATTGGATCATATGAACTGGAACCATAAACTCCCTAAACATTAAATCTCACCAAATGAGGGTCAATCCATCCTCATCATCATATCCACTCATTATACTCCACACCCAAACACAACCACTCTATGAACTTCATACCCTCATATCTCAATGTCTGTACTTTGACCCATCAACCCTTTACCCCCTAATCGGGGATATTGCAGACTATGTATTCCTCATGCTACCTGATCTTAAACCAAACTTTGCACCCTCGATAATCTGTATGTTATTCCCTGATAACCAGAAACTTCTATGCTCACACTCTGTTCACTATTTATTTTTTTTAACATCATCTTAATAAAATTTTTTAATTTGACCTGCCCCTCACCACTGTTTAAAAGAAAGAGCTGATTAGGCTCCACAGATAGTCTTTTGTTTTGTTAAGTGACCACTACAGCTGAAATCACTGAAAATCAGGTCTAAGCACTTAGACCTGCTGTGGGACAGTGTTTCTGTGGAAGAGATGACCCAGTCTGCAGTAGCAGTGAGGTTCCCGCACTGAGAGCTCAGTGAAATCACAGAGAGCAGGGTAAAACCTCAAGAGACCAACTCTCGGAGGTCATAGTGGCAGGTGGCAGCAGAAGGTGATGATACAGGGCCATTGGCAACAGAGTGAACGGTGGCACAATGAACAACAGTGGCCAGAGCGAACCGTGAGCAGCTGGAGGAACAAGCAAGGTACCTTCTTGCCCCCTACCTGGGAGGTGAACTCATGTGAAAGCACCTCTGAACTCTGAGTCTCCACTGACCAAGGACAACACCGGTGAGTGTTAATGAGACTGTTAAGAATGCTGGACACACAACTCAGTTCATGCGAACAAACAGGGCTGTGGCATCATACTTTCTATTTAAGCAAGAGATACCACGTACTACAAACTGGAGGCCAATGTTCGTCCTGAAGTTGAACACTGGTTCCAAACAAGACCAGCAAATGCTCACTATCTTTCTGCAAGAAACTCAACTGACTGGCTAGAAGCATGTGGTGCAACATTGAAAGACTCAACAGTTGAAAAAGTGAAGAACTCTCACCACATTCAAAAAATTTGCATACATGGCTGATGAATGCACCGATGCAAATGGGCATCAAGTATTAAGTCATTGTGTACGTTATCTTGATGTCAGTGGTAGGCCAGTAGATGCATTTCTAGATGTTCAAGTTATAGAAGACACATCGGCTGCATCTGTGACAACCCAATCTTAGAAGAGTCAAATGCTTGTCAGTTGGACCCCAAACAGATAGCTGCTTGTGCATTTGATGGAGCTGCAAACTTCTCTGGAAGACATGGTAGAGTACAAGGTTTGCTCAAATAAAAATGTAACCCTAATCTCTTCTATACACACTGCAGAGGCCATCTACTCCAACTAGCGCTAGTACGAGCTGCAGACTCTTCAAAAGACATTTAAAAAGCTATAAATTTAATGTCTTCATTATATTATTTTTTCAACAAGAGTCCAAAAAGACTGAATATCTTGGAATATATAGAAGGTACACTGGGACTGAAGTTCAAATTAGTCCAACCTGGGAAAACCCTCTGGCTTTCTCATGAGCAATCGTGGACTGTTGTCTTAAAATTACTCCAGCCATTATTACTGGTTTGGAAAGTATCTACCAAGATGGGATGGATCTAAGTAATGAGGCTGGTGGATTACTTTTGCTACTACGTTCAGAGAAGACTATTGCCATTCTCTCTCTTGTAAGTCTACTGTTGAAAACACTTGGGTCATAAAACAATGCCATCCAGGCATCTGCTACAACAGTAGTAGATCTTTGTCCAGCAATAGAAACTACATTTGGATCAGAGAGCTATCCATTGAAAAAGTACTGGAAGAAGCAAAGACTTCAGTCCAGAAGTTGACTAATGAAGGCATTTATATTGAATCCTTAAGTGAAGAGGACAAGAAGTGTTTGATAAGACAACTGAAAAAGTACACAGACTTGATTCTTAAAAATCTACAACAGCGACTTCTAGATTCTACTCAACCTCTACATAGCTTTTACAGATCCCTGTCCTATAAAACACTGACAGTTGAGTGGAGTGAGTAAGGCACTACCAGCAATGGGGCTGCCATGTGCTCAGGACAGAATAGAGAATTTGAACACAGAGTGGAATATCATACGATGTATGAATGAAGATTTGACTTCAACTTCTTTTTTATTATCACTAGTGACTCGACCCGATCTTTATGCTATGTTTCCTGGGATGAAAGAAGTAGGAATTCATCTCTTGCTACTCCCAGTCACAACAGCTACAGTTGAGCGTTCTTTTTCATCATTGAGTAGAATTTTGTGTTTGGAAAGAAGTCACCTTCTGCCTGATCATGTGAATGAACTAATGAGCATATCAATTGAAGGAATGTAAGTACCGGACACATGAGAAGCCACCAAAGATGAATGCATTGCATTCAAGAAGTTCATTAACAGAGTTGTGCAAAATTATAACAAGAAACCAAGAAGGATATAGATGTAGTGCTTCATAGAAGACTAGAGTAGCCAACTTTAATTTGTGTGATGATTTTAAAACATGAGTTAAATCTAATAAAATGGTCATGAAACATTTTTCAGTTTTTATTATGGTACCATACAGCCCACCTTCACGGTCTGACCCCTCATCGGCCCTGACACTCCCCCCTGTAAATTCAAACACCCCCGCTAATTTTAATTCTTGGGGAAAACATTGCCTCCCATTGTGTCCACAGGGACGTCTCCTGGGATCCCGACGTTGGCCCTCCAGTGAATCCAACATCACACTCCACTATTGTCATCCCAAAAACACATATTCCTAAGAGGTGCTAGGCACAAAACACTCACGCAAGCATATTGCAGAAGGGTTGTACCAGATCACCCCAATAAACACATTCCCCAACAATAAGAAGAATACGCTGACCCATTTTAAGGATAAGGTCAGGATGACAGCATGATGAATAGAGCTGTTTTGATTGAACCTACAGATACAAGGCAATGGGTGGCACCCTGATATGTCAGAAGGCGAGAAGTACCTTGTTTGTATTGGTGTATAAAGATGTATCTCAGAGGGAGTGTTTTTGGCCAGCCGAGAGGGCAGTGTAAAGGTCCGCCCCTGACTGAGCTGCGTCCATTGTCACCGACATACATGTGCTAGTGTAACTGTAGACATTGATCCGGGGAGCTAGGACCATGCTTTGCTGACAATAAACCTGGCCAGGTGCCTTCGCACCTTAACGGATTTTGTGGTCACTAGGCGGTTCACTCAAGATCTGCTGTGCCAGCTATCGGCACAGAGCTGGGACAGCACACAAGGAACACACATGCAGCCGAACATCTGATGACAACTATCACAAGATTTTATTTAAAAAAACAAGTTTGGGCAGCTTTTTATTTGCCTCTAAGGTTCACATTTTCAGTCTTTTCTTCACAACCGCAAGGGGCAGAAACTTGCTTTAAAAAAAAAAAGTGGCCATCTACACATAATCTGATGATTCAAGGAGCAGAGGCTTCAAGAAAAATGCCAAATATTGCAAGACTAGCAATACAATGATAAGCATGAGCAACAGCGTAGTCTTCAGAACATGCTACAAGACCATTAGTTTGTCCATAATTTTGCCTGAGGAGAAGATGCTGGAGATCACTGATGACTTTTAGAGTCACAGAATTTAAGGCTAGAAGGGACCACTGGATCATTTAGTCTGACCTGGCTACCACCCAGCACCCACACATTAAACTGAAATTATACAAAGTATTATAGGAGACTAGACTATATGTGCCACAGCCAGAGAATAGGAGGGACCACGGTGCACCAGTGCCCACGGCAACCGCAATGACAGGGAAATTATCCACACCCACACACTGCAGAGGAAGGCAAAAATCCCCCAAGGTGACTGCCAGTTTGACCCAGGGGAAAATTCCTTCTCCTCCCATATATGTCAATCAGTTAGACCCTGAGCACGTGAGCAAGAACCAACCAGCCAAGTACTAGAGAGAGAGAATGCTTGGTGTCACCTCAGAGCCCCGGTCCTCCCCATCTAATGACCCATCTCCAACCATGGCCGTCCCTGATGCTTCAGAGAAAGATGAAAAACAAACCAGAATAAACTGGGAGCTCAGACACTACAATGATGAGAGCTATACCTAGATAGATTTGGATGTGAGGATTTCATTGATCCCTGGGGTTTTCAGTTGGATCCTTCTATAAACATTAGGTCTAATTTGTTATTTAATTAACGTACTAGGGGATATGCTGCAAAACCGTTTTAAGGTAACAGGTAACTCTTATTGCAAAAGGGATTTTATCTAATATGAAAGTATAAAGCCTGAGGTTGCGTCTTTGTGTTTATTTTTTGTGTAAGTTGTAATGTTTGCTTTCCCTTACTATTTCATCTTTGAATCTATGTTTTTTTCTATTAAACAAACTTTTTGTTTATTTTCACTGCAAGCAGGTCTCTGGTATGCAAACCATGTAGACTGTGTAAGCCAAAGTAAGCTGATATCTCGGGGGCTGGGTTCATGCTCTCAGATGTGATGAACCAGAGGGGAAAAGTCAGCGTGTCTGATAGTTAAGAACTCAAGGAGGACATATTTGGGGAGACTCAGAACTAGAAGGGCTGTTGAGGTCACCCTGCAAAGACTCACTTGGCTGGTGAGACCTTATGCTTGTGGGCTGGCGACTAGTGTCAGAGATCTGAACCATATTAGCCGCACAGCACCAAGCTACCCAAAAGTTACTGAGCAGGTGATGGCAACTACTCACTGGTGTGGGTGGACCCCAAAAGATCATGGCTTGACTACAGAAGATTACTCTTTTTCTGTTCTCCAAAGAGCAATTTAGGCTGTAACTTTACTTATAGCTGATGTTCTCAAACCAAAACAAGTTAGGTCCTGTGTAATCTTGATAAATTAGAACAGGAATGTGAAAAATAGATGCTCTGATTCAATTTAAACCATGAGTCAATGGCACTTTTCCTTCCTGTTTTCTGTTCCTTCTGTTCACCTTTTTAATTTGTTTAAATTCCACCCCTCATTTGTAAAATCCTCTTTCTCTGAATCGTTCTCTGTTCATGGGAGTGAATATGTCAAGAGATCAGAGCAAGGACCTTGGACACAAGACACTCGGGGGCTATTGTCTGTTCTGCCACCAACTGGAGTAAGTCACAGTCTCTTTGTGCATCATTTTACCCATATGAAAAAAAGAAAGTGAATTACTTGTTAGAGGTGATATAGAGCTTAATGTACTAATAATGTTTGTAAAAACAGCAAGGAGTCTGGTGACACCTTAAAGACTAACAGATTTATTTGGGCATAAGCTTTTGTGGGTAAAAAACCCAGTCTCCATGCATCTGAAGAAGTGGAGTTTTTACCCACGAAAGCTTATGCCCAAATAAATCTGTTAGCCTTTAAGGTGCCACCGGACTCCTCGTTGTTCTTGTGGATACAGACTAACACGGCTACCCCTCTAATGTTTGTAAAGTACTTTAAGAGTAGCAGGTAGAAGATGCTACCTATATAATGTGCAACCATTATTAGTCAGTCTCTTCTTCTGCATAACAAATTATTATCCATGTTCTACATGCTTTAATACAATAATTATAAGTTTAACAATTTTAAAATCTTTTTCTCTCTCTCTCTATTTCTGGTACCATTTTCACTCCACATGAGTGTGGGGTAAAATGAATGTAATCTATAAGAGAAAGTTGTGACTAGGTGTCAGGCACTTATGAGTTCTAATATTTCATCTAAGACACAGAATCTCATTTTTGACCTTGAGCAAGTCATTGAACCTGTCCGTAGTTGTAAAACTGTGATGATAATACTTACCTACCTCCTCCTCAAGGGTGTCGTCAGGATTAATTAGTTAATGGTTGGATAGTGCTTAAAGCTTTATAAAGTGCTATTAAGTTATTTTTATTATAATCAGAATGTATTATTCAATTTTCATTTTCTAATTAAGTCTAATTAAATACCAACATAGGAACTTTAAAAATCTTATACAATAATTTTTGCTCAAATAGTTGTTCATACTCAAAATTTCAAGACCTGCAGTTCATGATCAATATAAAAAATTTATAGTTCTACAAGTTTGGGAGTTATGTCTAACAATGTGTAAAACTACTCTCAAAACACCATTTTAAATGGACTTTGTTTACCATTTCCAGTTTAATTTTATTTCCATAGTGACTGATATTTTTAGCAGCTGTCACACTGAATGTGGAAACAGAATCTAAGCCAATGAAACTGTTTGTATAAAGCTATTGTTAATTTTCTCTGCATGGCATTTCTTCAACTTCAAGCACTCAGGCTGTTTGCATGGAGTAAGTCAGAGCCAAGTGAATCTTGGCATAAGCAGGTGCAAAACCCCAAAAAGTCTCAGGATCTAGATCACCAGTGACATAAATGACCATGTAAAATACACATTAGGGCTCAATCTCCTCTGGGACTTTAATCTCCTCTTACTTACACAAGTGAATCTCCTCTTATTTACACAAGAGTAAAGTCAGTGGAGTTACTCCAGATTTACACCAAAGTACGTGAGCACAGAATTTGGCCCCAGACATAAATTGTTCAGAAAACAAGTAAGTGTACGTAAGTGGCATCAAATTGGCATTCAGATATGCAAAATTAGTGTAATTTTCATGCCTATGATTTCAGATCACAACCAGAGACTGCTTACCTCTTTACCACCCATCCCCCATCATCATGACCCCTTATGATCGTCACCTTCCTCATCTAATGCTCACTACTATTTTTTTTGTTTCTTCATCTTCCTTTCCCTCTTAAAGACTTTTCTTTACCACCCATCCCCCATGATCATGACCCCTTATGATCGTCACCTTCCTCATCTAATGCTCACTACTATTTTTTTTGTTTCTTCATCTTCCTTTCCCTCTTAAAGACTTTTCTTTACCACCCATCCCCCATGATCATGACCCCTTATGATCGTCACCTTCCTCATCTAATGCTCACTACTATTTTTTTTGTTTCTTCATCTTCCTTTCCCTCTTAAAGACTTTTCTTTTCCTTCAGATTCATTACTTTCCTTTCTTGCCCTTTCCTCAGTGCCTTGTTATCAGGATTGAATTGGCATGACAACTTGCAGATTTTTTTTTTTTTTTTTTGGCTTTAGGTGTTTACAGGTTTCTTGTGGTATAAATGCAGTAATACGGGTCCTTCGGCAACATATACTTTGCTATTGCAATATTTGCATTAGTATTGTTACACAGAATAAGTTTAAAATTTACAAGTAAGCTGGTGGGATATTACACTGGCATTTGGTTCAAAGTTTATGACATGTGGACAAATGCCTTCTTCCCTGCTGCTTTAGGCCTAGCACAGGAGATAAAGTCATTTGTCTCTTTGTTTGATAATATCTTAATAAATAAATCCTGTGTTTGCTGGATTAAGCAGGGTAACTGGAGAGGACATAGTGACCAGATTATTGCACCAGCTGAAATTAGGAATAATTCCATGAATCAGTGGAGTTATACCAATGTTATACCAGAATCAGGCCTACAAATATTCAGTGGGCCAAACAACTTCAACAGGTGAGATTGAGAGGGATCCAACCCAGAACACCCAAGGATTAAAGGACTCAGCTGGGAGGTGAGAGACCTGCAGTTAAATCCTTGTTCTGAATCAGACAGAGTGGGGGTTTGAACCTGCACTTCCTACATCCTAGGAGAGTATTCTAATCTGGCGGACATAGGATATAAGAGGACCACTTGATTTTTTTGCAAGAAAGGGATGACCTGGCTTATGCAACTAACTTCAGGAGACGGTCCACAGCCCAGAGTTGGATTGATTTTATCAATACATTAGAAGCAAGAGGAAGACCAAAGACAGGGTAGGCCCACTGCTTAGTGAAGAGGGAGAAACAGTAACAGGAAACTTGGAAATGGCAGAGATGCTTAATGACTTCTTTGTTTCGGTCTTCACCGAGAAGTCTGAAGGAATGCCTAACATAGTGAATGCTAATGGGAAGGGGGTAGGTTTAGCGGATAAAATAAAAAAAGAACAAGTTAAACATCACTTAGAAAAGTTAGATGCCTGCAAGTCACCCGGGCCTGATGAAATGCATCCTAGAATACTCAAGGAGCTAATAGAGGAGGTATCTGAGCCTCTAGCTATTATCTTTGGAAAGTCATGGGAGACGGGAGAGATTCCAGAAGACTGGAAAAGGGCAAATATAGTGCCCATCTATAAAAAGGGAAATAAAAACAACCCAGGTAACTACAGACCAGTTAGTTTAACTTCTGTGCCAGGGAAGATAATGGAGCAAGTAATTAAGGAAATCATCTGCCAACACTTGGAAGGTGGTAAGGTGATAGGGAATAGCCAGCATGGATTTGTGAAGAACAAATCATGTCAAACCAATCTGATAGCTTTCTTTGATAGGATAACGAGCCTTGTGGATAAGGGTGAAGCGGTGGATGTGGTATACCTAGACTTTAGTAAGGCATTTGATACGGTCTCGCATGATATTCTTATCGATAAACTAGGCAAATACAAATTAGATGGGGCTACTATAAGGTGGGTGCATAACTGGCTGGATAATCGTACTCAGAGAGTTGTTATTAATGGTTCCCAATCCTGCTGGAAAGGCGTAACGAGTGGGGTACCGCAGGGGTCTGTTTTGGGACCGGCTCTGTTCAATATCTTCATCAACGACTTAGATATTGGCATAGAAAGTACGCTTATTAAGTTTGCGGATGATACCAAACTGGGAGGGATTGCAACTACTTTGGAGGACAGGGTCATAATTCAAAATGATCTGGACAAATTGGAGAAATGGTCTGAGTTAAACAGGATGAAGTTTAACAAAGACAAATGCAAAGTGCTCCACTTAGGAAGGAAAAATCAATTTCACACATACAGAATGGGAAAAGACTGTCTAGGAAGGAGTACGGCAGAAAGGGATCTAGGGGTTATAGTGGACCACAAGCTAAATATGAGTCAACAGTGTGATGCTGTTGCAAAAAAAGCAAACATGATTCTGGGATGCATTAACAGGTGTGTTGTGAGCAAGACACGAGAAGTCATTCTTCCGCTCTACTCTGCTCTGGTTAGGCCTCAGCTGGAGTATTGTGTCCAGTTCTGGGCGCCGCATTTTAAAAAAGATGTGGAGAAACTGGAAAGGGTCCAAAGAAGAGCAACAAGAATGATTAAAGGTCTTGAGAACATGACCTATGAAGGAAGGCTGAAAGAATTGGGTTTGTTTAGTTTGGAAAAGAGAAGACTGAGAGGGGACATGATAGCAGTTTTCAGGTATATAAAAGGGTGTCATAAGGAGGAGGGAGAGAACTTGTTCACCTTAGCCTCTAAGGGTAGAACCAGAAACAATGGGTTTAAACTGCAGCAAGGGAGGTCTAGATTGGACATTAGGAAAAAGTTCCTAACTGTCAGGGTGGTTAAACACTGGAACAAATTGCCTAGGGAGGTTGTGGAATCTCCGTCTCTGGAGATATTTAAGAGTAGGTTAGATAAATGTCTATTAGGGATGGTCTAGGCAGTATTTGGTCCTGCCATGCGGGCAGGGGACTGGACTCGATGACCTCTCGAGGTCCCTTCCAGTCCTATAATCTATGAATCTATGAATCTATGCTTAATTCCCCTCCCTGCTCAGTTTTGGCTTCTGTGAATGTCTTTCTTAGGCACCTAATTCTTCCTGTGCATTGTGAAGGGAGCCTGGGTGCCTAACTTGGGCCTGAGAATTCCACTGGGTAGAAGGGCACCTGAACTTAGGTGTTGCAATGCTAAGCCGAAGTCTCCTTTGCAGGTCTAGCCCAAGGTAATTCCAAGTAACACAACATAAATTCCAACCACAGCACTTCCCCTGGGACTAGACTACTGTTCCTTCCTGAGAATTTCTCAACCCCAGATTCTAAGTTCTCCTGATCAGAAGGCTACTCTCTCCTCCCCACGGTGGAGGCAACAAGCTGCACTTCACAACAGTGAGTCAGCATGGCTCAATTAGCATCTTCCTACGGGCTCTGACACCTGTTGAAGGTATGGTGCCACACTTTTACACCATCCAATGCCATTTTCTTTAGCGCCTCCTTTTTCTTATTTATTATCTGGAATAAGGAAATGCTTTGTGGCCCCAATCATAGATCAGACCCCATTGGGATAGATACTGTGCAAACACATCATAAAGAGATGGTAGAGAATCTTGCAGCAGCATTCAGGATGGATGGAGGATACAGAGGGACCTAGACAAATTAGAGGATTGGGCCAAAAGAAACCTGATGAGGTTCAACAAGGACAAGTGCAGAGTTCTGCACTTAGGACGGAAGAATCCCATTCACTGTTACAGACTAGGGACCAAACGGCTAGGAAGCAGTTCTGCAGAAAAGGACCTAGAGGCTACAATGGATGAGAAGCTGGATATGAGTCAACAGTGTGCCCTTGTTGCCAAGAAGGCTAATGGCATTTTGGGCTGTATAAGTAGAGGCATTGCCAGCAAATGGAGGGACGTGATCATTCCCCTCTATTCGACATTGATGAGGCCTCATCTGGAGTACTGTGTCCAGTTTTGGGCCCCACACTACAAGAAGGATGTGGAAAAATTGGAAAGAGTCCAGCGGAGGGCAACAAAAATGATTAGGGGGCTGGGGCACAACACTTATGCAGAGAGGCTGAGGGAACTGGGATTGTTTAGTCTGCAGAAGAGAAGAATGAGGGGGGATTTGATAGTTGCTTTCAACTACTTGAAAGGGGGTTCCAAAGAAGATGGATCTAGACTGTTCTCAGTGGTACCAGATGACAAAACAAGGAGTAATGGTCTCAAGTTGCAGTGGAGGAGGTTTAAGTTGGATATTAGGAAAAACTTTTTCACTAGGAGGGTGGTGAAACACTGGAATGGGTTACCTAGGGAGGTGGTGGAATCTCCTTCCTTAGAGGTTTTTAAGGTCAGGCTTGACAAAGCCCCGGCTGGGATGATTTAGTTGGGAATTGGTCCTGCTTTGAGCAGGGGGTTGGACTAGATGACCTCCTAAGGTTCCTTCCAACCCTGATATTCTATGGTTCTATGAACTGGAGTAAGATGGGATTTGTCAAGGTTGGAGAGGAGAAAGAAACTGCAATTGTCAAGGCGTAAGATGAGGATGACCTGGATGGGAGTTTAATCGTCAGACAAAAGGTCAGATTTTATAGATGTCATTTAGGAAGAAGTGGAAAGATTTAGATATGTCCTGGATGTGAGGCTCTGGAGAGAGGGCCAGGTCAAAGTTAACATCCAGATTATGGCTTTGAGTGACAGGGGGATGGTGGCGTTTTCCACAATGACTAAGAAAGGAGGGAATGAGAATTCTTGCCTTTGCTGTGTCTTACCTTTCCTTCTCCACAGCGACTCTGTCTAATATACGGGCCATTTGGAGGAAAGTCTAAACTAGCTAGATCTTGCCTGGTAGCTGGATTCACTGTTGTTTTGTACAGACACTACCTGTTGACTAGGGTCCTAGTTTGAGTCTCAGATATGTCAAGGAGCTCAGAAAACAGATGGGGCATTCTCCCACCTGGTTAAATCCAATTTAGTGTAACCCCCTCCCCCCCTCCAGCTGACTAAAACAACAAGCCAAATCCATACTTGGTCTAACTCAAATTATTTTAATGGAGTTGAACCAAGGATACATTTGCCACAACACCTCCTATTAAAACACTGAATTGACCTGACAGAAGTTGGGTTCTATCACACTGAAACCTATAGAATCTCCACTATTTAGTACTTTTAAAAATCATCTATACAAGGTAAAACCTAGTGCTGCGCCAGTAAAGTCAATAAAACCATGAATCCCAATAGTGAATTCATTATTATTTATTATTATTATTATTAATAATAATTTTATTAGCATGCACTCTAATATCATGATGAGCATGGTACAAATACTGTGGACAGACATGATAGAAAGAAATAGATAGGAGGCTGGAGAAAGAGAGAAGAAAAATGTCAGCACTAAACCAGTTAGTGGGATTATTGTACACTCATTCTTCTCATGGAAATACACCTCTGCCCTGATATAACGAGACCCGATATAACACAAATTCGGATATAACGCGGTAAAGCAGCGCTCCGGGGGGCGGGGCTGTGCACTCCGGCGGATCAAAGCATGTTTGATATAACGCTTTTTCACCAATAATGCGGTAAGATTTTTTGGCTCCCGAGGACAGTGTTATATCAGGGTAGAGGTGTGTTATAGACATCTATAGGCGATCCAGTCTCAGAATGAGTGTACATGGAATAGAGCTATAATTTATATTGAGGTTATGAACTTTCATTCACTACCTGCAATACTAGTTGTGGTACTAACTAGTTTACATTAGCAATGAATGATCAGAAGCCATTGTTCGTATAATCGCTCTCAGTGGGTGTAAGAGACTCCACCGACATCTTCAGAGATATGTTCATTTAAAAATTTTCTGACACTCTGTGTCCACAAGGTCTGGAAGGATGGTCTCCCTCTTGACTTTTGCAATTAGCTTACTGCCTCTCACCCCAGTAGATTCTATTTTCTATTTAAAATTTCTCTGGAGGAGCATACAGCAGTCCTGTGCCATGGAAACAACCTCCTGTGTCTACATGCATATTACTGTGATGGGTTGCCATGGCTATGTGCATTACACCCACAACTGCTATCACATAAGGCAGCTCAGGTCTGTCTTTCTGACTGCCAGAAAGAGGGGGGTGGGTATTACAAAACCCATTATAAATATCCAGCTCCTTTGGCTGGAAGTAAGCATCTCAGATGGCAGCAGATCATGCCTGAGTGCCTCTGAAGTGAGTCAAGAGGTTCCAGTGGATTTTCTGATGTTCTGGGGGAAAAGGTCAATTGCTAGATGCTGGCTAAGTAATATAGGGTGAAATTTTCAGAAGTGTGTAAGTGACTTAGGAGCTTGAGTCCAATGGGTGCTTAGGCACTTTTGAATATATCACTCACAGAGTGCACATTAAAAAGTTAGTATTTGACAATAGGAACCACACACTGATAGCTAACACATGGCAATTTCCTTCATACTTAGAATTCTATTCTATATAGGTTCTTACACCACTTTCATCACCATACCAGCTGGACCCCTTCCAGAAGTGCAATACAGTGATGTGACAGGTTTCAGAGTAGCAGCCGTGTTAGTCTGTATCCGCAAAAAGAACAGGGGTACTTGTGGCACCTTAGAGACTAACACATTTATTTGAGCATAAGCTTTCATGGTCTACAGCCTACTTCATTGGATGCATAGAATGGAATAGAATGTTCCATTCTGTACATCCAATGAAGTGGGCTGTAGCCCACGAAAAGCTTATGCTCAAATAAATGTGTTAGTCTCTAATGTGCCACAAGTACTCCTGTTCTTTTTACAGTGATGTGAGTTACATCTGTCTGTGAGATTACAAGTTTGACTGATAAAGGTAATAGTGCAGATGTAATATACTTGACTTCTGTAAGGCATTTGACTTGGTAATGCATGACATTTTGATTAAAAAGTAGAATGATACACCTCCACCCTGATACAACGCTGTCCTCGGGAGCCAAAAAATCTTACTGCATTATAGGTGAAACCACGTTACATCGAACTCGCTTTGATCCGCCGGAGTGCACAGCCCAGCCCCCCGGAGCGCTGCTTTACCACGTTATATCCGAATTCGTGTTATATCGGGTCGCGTTACATCAGGGTAGAGGTGTACAAAATTAACACTGCACATTCCGTGGATTAAAAACTGGCTAACTGATAAGACTCAAAATATAGTAGTAAACAGGGAATCGTCATTGAGTGAGTATGTTTTAGTGGGGTCCTACAGGGGTCAGTTCTTGGCCCTATGCTATTTAACATTTTTATCAGTAACTGGGATGAGAACATAAAATCATTGCCTGCGGATGAACATGAGCTCCCAGTACAATGCTGTGGCCAAAAGGGGCTAATGCAATGCTTGGATGCATAAACAGGGGACCCTTGAGTAGGAGCAGAGAGGTTATTGACCTCTGTATTTGGCACTGATGTGACCACTGCTGGAATACTGTATCCAGTTCTGTGATGTCCACAATTCAAAAGGGATGTTGATAAATTGGAGAAGGTTCAGAGAAGACCCACGAGAATGATTAAAGGATTAGAAAACATGCCTTATCGAGAGAGACTCAAGGAGCTCAATTTGCTTAATGAAGAGAAGGTTAAGGGATGGCTTGATCATAGTCTGTATTATAAGTAACTACATGGGGAACAAATATTTGATAATGGGCTCTTCAGTCTAGGAGACAAAGGTCTAACAAGATCCAATAGTGGGAAGTTAAAGCTAGACAAATTCTGATTAGAAATAAGGCATCCTTTTTTACAGTGAGAGTAATTAACCATTGGAACCATTTACCAAGGATCATGGTGGATTCTCCATTACTGGCAATTTTTAAATCAAGACTGGGAAGTCTTTTTAAAACATATGCTCTAGTTCAAAATAAATTATTTGGGGGAAGTTCTATGGCCTTTGTTATACAGGAGTCAAACTAGTTGATCACAGTGGTCCTTGCTGGCCTTGGGATGAATCTATGAAATAGGAAATAATTATGCTTAAGGCTAAGTTTTTGTCATGGATATTTTTAGTAAAAGTCATGTACAGGTCACGGGCAATAAACAAAAATTAAGGGAAGCCCATGACCTCTCCCTGACTTTCACTAAAAATATCCCTGACAAAACGGTGAGGTGGGTTCAGCACCCACTGCTGCTGGGGCTCTGGGGGCTCCTGCTAATGCAATAAGTGGAAACTCCGGGATCCTCCCCCATGCAGGGGCTGAGCAGTTCTAGAGGTGCACTGCCACCCACGGCAGCAGGGAGCTCCGGAGGGTTCCCCACCACCTGCAGCGAGTGGGAGCTCCAGGGTCCCCGCTCCCCAGCTGGGAGCTTGGACGGTCCCCCCCCCCGCCCGCCGCGGCTAAGCAGCTGCAAGAGGTTCCCCCACTGCCCGCCACTTGCTGGGCAGCTGCGAGGAGTCCCCTGCGGCAAAGCAGCTGCGAGGGGTTCCCCCGCTGCCTGCATGGCTAGGCAGCTGCAGGGGATCCACCTTCTGCGGCTGGGCAGCTGCAAGGTCCCCCCAGGAGGGCAGGTACTGGGAGCTGCGGAGGGAGACCAGCCGGGAGCTCCAGCCCCAGGGCAGAAAATGTCACAGAGATCAATGGAAGTCACTGATTCTGTGACTTCCATGACCTCCGAGACATAAACGTAACCTTCATGATGGTATCTGTTGGTAAGCGGTAATTATGTCAAAATAGAACAGCTCATCAAATAGAAAACTTCTTTACCAGCTCTGACTACACTTGCTGAGGCTCATGCTGTCACCAGCCAGCTTCCTGTAGTTTAGTAAACTAACGACCTTGGAAACACATTGTCCTTTTGGATAGCAGCTACATGATCGGAATGTACTCCCTAGGACAGAGCAAGACTACACAGTACTCAGAATGCAATTTCTAAGCTGTCTTGTAAAACCCCACAGGATGAAAGGACTGCCTGATGGACCTCCCTCCTCCAGCTGCCTTAGCTGAACATTAATAATACAAGACAAAGTTCGAGACGATGAAAATTCACCTTGTGCCTGTGGCAATGTAACGCCATAATGCTTTCCCTGGGTTCTCTTTTTCTGAATGGTAAGGAAGCTGTTATCACCATTTTGGTGCAACCCAAATTTGCCTCTCAAACACATATCTCATTCAGTGTCCTATACCAAGGTCACACTAGCTTCCACCCAAACAACATCATAAATCATCTTATACTTACTGGAGATCCGCAGAAGGCAGCTCCTTTGCAGTTGCTCCTGCACAATACCCTGTAATGGTATCACGATGGTGAAAATTTTGCTAAGGGTGCCACCGGTTTGGAGTCTGACCTTGCAGCCCGATGGACAAAATGTTCTTTACGTGCTTCATTGCGATAACTGTTACAGACCATTTGACTCCAGACAGATGCCTGGTCTTAATCATTGTGCTATTAAACCTACAAGCATCAACGTTGTTGTTAGGCTTTTAAAATAGTTTACTATCATTACATTTGTACTAGAGCTGTTCATTGCTCACACAGAGATGTCATTTATTTGCGTCGTATTTAGTCTGAAATAAAACAGCGTCCCACTATTGGGCTAGTCAAGCCCATAGTTTTAAAGCAGTGTACATTAGTTATTCAGAGTTCAGCAGCCGCTCTCCACTTAAACTGGCTATGTTTTTAGCTGAAAACTGTGCAGATTCCTCCGATTCTCTTCCTCACACAAGCCTTACAATACCGTAACTTCAGGTGATTTTCTCCCTGATACACAGTGGGGTGATTTTGGGTAAAATGAAAAAATCAAGCTCTGTGGACCGATATTCAAATAATTATTTCTTTAAGAAAATTTGTGACCTATATTATGTAGAAAGTCAGATTAAATTATCATAATGGTCCCTTCTGGCCTTAAAATGTATGACTCTATGAACTTATATATCTGAGAAGAAACTAATTACTTGCAGAGACTCACTGATCTGTAGTGAGAGCTTACAGGATAATTTTCATGGCAATCTAACTGCCCACTATTAACAGTTCCTTCAGTTAATGTTTTCACTTTCTTCTTCAGCTCTGACAAAGTCATCTCAATTTCCTATGGTTTGTTTTTGAAACATTCTGTCCTTTGGCTCTCGCTCCCACATCGTGACTATCTTCCTCCGATTTTGTACACCATATGACCTAAGCCATTGGTTTGTAATTAAATGATACCACCCAAGAATGACACAATGGTTCCATTGCCATGGGAACACATCTGCATCTCTTTTTGGTATGCTAATCAACATCAAAGGGCAGACGGTATATTCCAAATTCTTGTTGAGACGCCTGGAGCTGTTGCCATATAAACTGCTGTTGACTAAGACTGAATTCCGAATATTTCCATGTTTCAAGCACCCGGCCAAGCAACCGAGACGCTGCTTTCTTCTGCAACTTTGTTCATCATATCAAAACAATCTCTTCCAAAGAGCATCCATCTTCCTAGGCAATCTGGCCAAATTATCCCCATAGCCCTTATAATGTAATATCATTACCAGGGCTGATTCCATTCTTCACCCTGGCCCCAGTATGTCGCTCAGGCAGCTAAAGGGGCCGTCAATGCAATGCATCTGGCTTGTGGGAGGTAGGGATTCCCCTGAGACTGGCACAGCATACAGCTGACTTATTTACCTATCTTTCAAACTCCAGTGTAGGGGGCGTGTCAGGAGCAGGGCTGGGAGTATGAGGGCTGTGCCAGGGGCAATAGGGGTTGGGTCCATAGCACATGGCACTACAGGGATTTGGGGCTGCAATGAGTTTTAATCTCCTTTGTTGGCTTCCTTACATTGATATCGGTGTTGATGGGAGAGATGGGTCCAAATCAAAACCTGAGATCCAAGCAGCCTGAACTTTGAGGAAGCTGAAACTTTACAGCTCAGGTCTATTTGACAGAAAGATAGACTCCAGCTGGCAAAGGGTGTGGTTTGCCCTGGACAGTTTTTTTTTTCTACCAGTTAGATGTCCCTATTTTTATGTTGAAATTTGGAAGTAATTAGCAGGCAGGGCACTCTTATGGTTGACAGTTAAAATTCCTGGAGATCATCTTACCAAAATGCAGTGTGTATAAGTTACAGGGGTTAGCATGTGGTTTGTAGATAAAGAGTCCCATAAAACTGCCTATAACTCCCTGCTTCATAGTCAGGTTTCTTGTCTGTTTTTTTAATTTCCCCTACCAGGGTGTAGGAAGCATACCACAAAGGCTCACCTGGGCCACTGGATGGGTAGACCCCACACCAACACTGGGTGGCCAGGCCACCCATGAATTGGGGCTTTCCACCACAGATTGGTGGGGTGATAAGGAGTCAGTGAGGTCACCAGGATGGTGAAACACATGCAGCCGAGGGGCAGGAGGCCACAGGGTGAGCAGGGAGCCCGCTACTGTGGGATGGGGCTGCTGGGGCATGGGAGGAACTCACCTCTGAGAGTTGGGAGGCCATCAAGAAGCTTGGGTGTTCTCAGCCATGGAGCAGATCCCACTGAGCAGGTGTGGATTGGCCACCGTGCAGTATTCCCCTGGGGTTTAGAACCTGTCCACACTTGGGCTAGTACACCTAGAGCCAAACATGCTTGTAACCTGTGTTGTGTCCCACAAACCATGTTCTGGATCCTTGCTACAGAGCAGTAGGGGCAGGGAGTGTATAGCAGGGATTCTGCAAGCACTATTATCCAAGTGCTTAAAAAACAAACTAATCGGACAGGAAACTGTGCTGGAGATGTGTCTTTTCCCTGGGAAAAGACTGGCAGCAGATTTGGGCCTGGGTTTGGCTGGCACTGCATGGACAGTGATGGGATTGACTGGGTTTGTTCCCCTTATTTCCCTGTAACATCCTTCCCTCTGCCCCAGCCTTGCCCATAGAATCAAATTGTCCTTAACTTCACCCACTTCTCCTTCACACATCACACTAACTAATCCCCCTTCCTTTCCTTGCTGTTTACACCCTTCTGGTGTCCATAGTTAGTTCTCACGACCCGTCCCTGTCATCCCATAGCTGGGCTGAACTTTCCCTCTAAATTAATCCCTTCAGCCCCCTGGTCATTCCTACTGCTTTGCCTGGAGCTGGCAGTACCCCCAAAGGAGGGCAGGCCTTGAGTGGCACAATAGTCCCCCTTACCAAGGTTCCCAACAGCTTTAAGTTCCATCTTGGGCTCTGTAGAAGTTTTGTTGTCATAGGCTCCCTGAGAGATACACTGAATCAAAATATCCTCTAACTGGCCTCATCCTGGACCCCCCACACCTCCAGGCAGCTCCACCCTGTGACCTAGGGACCGCTCGGGGCCAACTAGCAGAAGGAACAGGAGTGCATAAGAGTTACAGGGATCCCCTAGGTATCTACATACTGGTTCACCAAAGAGTGTCTGGCCAGGTATCTATTGAAAGCCCATATTACACTGCTCATCATAATCACTGTAAAATGTATGCACAGATAATATGTATGGAGTTAGGTATCTCTACTGAAAATCATGTTCTGAAGATCTGTGATGTGAGGCTGGTCACCAAAAGGTATTAAACAAGTTTTCTTCAGGCAAGAGACACGTCTCTACCTGTCTGGCTATACGTAGATGGAGTATTGTATACTTCACAATGAAAGCCTATTTACAGTCTGAACAAAATGCAAATCAAGAGATTGAAAATTCTCCAACAGGTCAAAACCAGCAGTAGGGTTTACCTTTTTTTACAAGTGAAGACAATGGATGGCTGGAACAATATCTGGGTGTGAAGAATACACTCAGTTATCTTTCACTGAGCGGACAAGCAGGCAGCTGGCTTGGATTATGAAAGAAGGTCTAGCAGTTTGGCAGTGGTAGAGAAATTTGGGGTGAGCTAACTTTTATGAGACAGGAAAATGTCTTGCTAGTTACATTTAGGATCTAGAAAGCATGTTATGATCTTATCTTGTATGTAACCATTTTTTCCCATTAATTCTACTTGCTTGTTCTCAAATCTCTGCTCTGTGTTAAATAATTTTCCTGTTTTTGCTGTAACCTGGCTAAGCGCTGTGTGTTGGGTGGAACGGTGATCCTGAAGTGGAACCGGTAAGCTGGTGTGTGCTACTCTTTGGGAGTGGCAGATCTGTTAATTCTGTCAGTGTCCAGTGGACACGCCGATCATTAACCTGTACCGAGAGTGTGGGACCTGCGGAGGCCTCAAAGGCAGTGCTTGTATTGCCAGAGGCTGGCGGTGTTGGGTTGCTGACCCACAGCAGGGACAGAGAAGGCTTCCTCATGCTAAGGGCAGGTGGTAGTGAAGTGCCACACAACCCTGGGTACCCCCAGGGAGCCTCACACACCACCACTGGGAGCCGCTACAGCCCAGGTTCCGCTAAGAGAACACAGGTGAATCTGGCCCATAGTCTGGTCCCAGCCCATCTCCCCATTCCCTCCTTCCCTAGGTTTTCTGTTCTGGCACTTGCAGACAATAGTGCTGCCCTCAGATGCAGAAGAATTTCACAGCTTTATCCTGGTGCAGGGGACTCTGATGAGTGATTGGAGGATCTGAGTCTGGTCCCCTCTGCAGCCAGCTCCCTGTGCAAAGTGTTTCTGCACCTGAGCATGTCTCTATCCTGTTGCCAATGCCAGTTTTCAGTAAGTAAGTCTGCCACAAAGTGGCAAGTTACTGAGTGACAGCGAGGAGAGGGTGCTTATGCATGGTGGGAGGCCAGGAGTTACTGTTAAGCATATGATTGTTACTGTTTACAATGTATAGTGCCTACCCCCATAGCAGATACATGGGTAAAGGTGCACCCACCCATACATAAGTGTCTTGGGAGAAACCCTGCAAGGTCACCGGAGGTAAGGTACTGCAGTAATGGATCACTCCGGTAGATAGGATATGTGAGGATGGGTGCCACACCTACAGCGGCTCCTTGAGTTGTAGGGAGAAGGAGAGGAAAGAAAAGCAAGCAAGGCCCTGCAAGATCTCCAAGCAAAACTTTAAGAAGATCGTCTGCAGTCCACTGAGAGCAGAGATGGGCATCTCCAGTCCATCAAGGGGCTGCTCCATGAAAACCTGCAGGCATCTGCAATGCACTGAGGCCTGCTGCATGAAAATCTGGGGCAATGGGAAGTCTTCAGCCTACTGAAGGCTGCTCCCTGAGAGGCTTAGATCCTCATGCCTGAGCCTCAGATTTTGTGGCTTGGAGTGCTAGATGTTTTGTCAACCTGACATTTTTGGTAATAATGTAATTTTAAGCACTGAATTGTTCACATGCTGGGCTCTGATAAGAAGCACGTCAAGTGATTTGAATCACACCTTCAACAAGTCTAATAGATGGTCTTGTAATCCCACAAACATGAATAAAGGTGTTTAAACTTGTTTATCTTCACTGCATTCCACACAACCTCTCATTAAAAGGCATGCAATCACGTCCATTGTACTATTTTAGAACAACACCTTGCTAGATTTCCTGCTCCATGAGCCATCTCATTCTCTGTATAGCTTTAAGTCTTTTACTTTGCTCAGACTCAGGATGGGGGTGGGAACACTGTGTTAACATCCCGGGCTTATCGTTTCTGGGGCAAGAGGACCCAAATAGTTGCTTGTGGTTAAGGAAGGCCCTGAAATTTGTCCGTTTCCTTGTTATGTTCCGCTGCAAGCAGGGACAGGTTGAAGCCAGATAATACAGGCAGTCTGACATCCTTACTGCCCCTGTGTTTCACGAGGAACAGCCTTTTGGGAAGCCTAACACCATGGGCTCCTTACTTGGCAAGTACAATTCACTCCACTTACAGGTGGAGCTACTGGCAATGCCTGTAATTAGTTTCCTAAAACTTTACATTATAAGAAACTGTTTTCAGTCACTTATAACTTTGCCAAACTAACTGTTTTCCATGCTGGAGGTCTGCCTCAGGCTGAATCTTTTTGGAAAGTTTTTGCAAAAATGGGTCAGCCATTTCCATGACCAGAAAAATACTTTGTTTGCCCGTGTTAATTTTTTTTTAAACAATCATCCAACCGCAATTGGACGCACAGTGTTTGGTACTTACAAAGGCACTTTGCGTCTTCAACCTCTGGCATAATAATCTTTTAAATCATTTCTGATTTTGAGTTTTCAAACCTTTGCAACAAGCACCAGGCTAAGGCAGTGGGGACTCTCTTTCCCAGAATATGGAACACAGGTGTGCTGGAACAATTTGTATAGTGGAGGTGCTGAGAGCCATTGAACCAAACTGTAAACCCTGGATATGATGGAACCACTTCAAGCCAGGGGGTGCAGCAGCCCCCCTAGTTCTAGCACCTGTAATGGAACAGAAATGAAGTCACGTCATAGCCACCACTTCAGCCACAGGAATGATGGAAGCTGTGCCCATCACTGCTCCCCGGGCTCTGTCCCAGAACTACCTTCCACACTTGGATGCAGGGAGCTCCTATGGTGTTGTGCTTCCTGTCATGACAGTGAGAATGCCCTTGTGCATAACATCCCTGTGACAATTAGTGCAACTATTTACATGGAAAAGCAATACTGAGAATAGCAATATTAGGAAAGCACTAATATATTTCCCCCCATCTTTCACTGTGATTTAGCAGCTGGAAACAAGGAGGAGGAGTTAAGACCATGTGACCAACCAGCTCTCTGTGGTCCGTACATCATAGATTGAGAACCACTGCTTTCTATAATGAGATAAATTGGTGTTTTATGTGCATTGCATCTGTTAAATGAGTGAAAATACAGGAGCAGAAGGCATAAAAAGTTAGGGAAGAGTATGAAAACCAGAGTGACGTCTGAATTTCATGCCAGGGCTTTGGGAGTTCCTCAAAGCTCCTTGTGCTGTCTCAGCATCACTAAAATAATCTATCACTTTTCTTCACTGTGACTGAACAGTGGCTAATGATTTTGTTCTAAGCGCTTAATTTGTGTGTTGCATTTGAGAGTGGAAATCCTGCAGACAAGGCAGCAGAGACCTCTACTGTCACAGATAGCTACACAGAAGAGAAACAGAGAGGGAAAGAAATAAATCCATCACCCTGCTAATAAATTGCCTCCAATGACAGATATATCTGTTATGCACAAACCCAGACAAGGGATACTGTATGATTTGCCTGACTATAGCTTTGTGCCCCTGACGGGTTTACCTGACAGATTGATTTGTTATTTACTTAGAGCCCAGTCCAAAACAGCCTTAGAAATATTGTCTTTTAAAATACAGAGCATGTTTTTCACCATTAGTTTCTTGGAGCTCAATGCTGTACATCTCCCCATGCAGCGCTCCCCTTGTGGCCCATGAGAGTTCTATGCACTGAGCACTGAGTCCTTGTAGGATAAGGCCTCATGGAGCAATTCTCATCTCTCCATGACCTGGGTTAGAGGCTTACTAGAGTCAGACACCTGTGGATAACCCAGAACCAAGACCCATCAGTAAATGTAATCAGATAACTGATTTTCTAGACAAAGAAAATGCAGTAGGTCTATAGCTAGAGAGAGATTACTAGTGGAGTTCCTTAGCATTTTCATTAATGACCTTGGCACAAAAAGTTGGAGTGTGCTAATAAAATTTGCAGATGACACATAGTTGGGAGGTATTACCAATACAGAGGAGGACCGGAATATCATACAAGAGAATTTGGATGATCTTGGTAACTAGAGTAATAAAAATGGGATGAAATTTAATAGTACAAAGTGCAAAATCATGCACTTTGGGACTAACAAGAATTTTTGCTATAAGCTGGGGACATATCAGTTGGAAGTGACCATGGTCAATCACAGGTTGATTATGAGCTGCCAATGTGATGTGGCTGTGAAAATGGCTAATACAATTCTAGGATGCATCAGGCAAGATATTTCCAGTAGAGATAGGGAAGCGTTATTGCCATTATACAAGGCACTGGCAAAACATCATCTGGAATAGTGTGTGCAATTCTGGTCTCCCATGTTTAAGAAAGATGAATTCAAACTGGAACATGTGCAGAAAAGGGCTACTAGGATGATCAGGAATGGAGAGCCTACCTTATAACAGGAGACTTAAGGAGCTTAGCCTAACAAAATGAAGTATGAGGGAAGATGTGATTGCTCTCTATAAATACATCAGAGAGATAAATCCCAGGGAGGGAGAGGAGATATTTATGTTAAGGCTAATGCTGTCACAAGAACAAATGGCTATAAACTGGCCATCAGTAAGGTCAGGCTTGACATTAGATGAAGGTTTCTAACCATCAGAGGAGTAAAGCCTCCCAAGGGGAGCAGTGGGGGCAAAAACCTAACTTCTCCATAAACTTATCAAGCTCAGTCTTAAAAGGAAATGATATGATAAAGTTGCCTACAATGGCATATGGCCGGTGCACGACTGCTATTAGCAAATATCACCGGTTGCCAGAGATGGGACATTAGATTGGGTGGGCTCTGAGTTACTACAGAGAAGCTTTCCCAGGTGTCTGGCTGGTAGGTCTCACCCACATGCTCAAGTTCTAACTGATCACCATGTTTGGGGTCAGGAAGGATTTCCCCCCCAGGTCAGATTGGCAGAGTCCCTGGGGGAAGGGGAGGGTTCACCTTCTTCTGCAACAGGTGTCATTTGCTGCTTTGAACTAGAATAAATGGTGGATTCTCTGTTACTTGTAATCTTCAAATGAAAATTTGAGGACTTCAGTAACTCAGAGGTTATAGGCCTACTGCAGGAGTGGGTGGGTTCTGTGGCCTGCAATGTGCAGACTAGATGATCATGAGGGTCCCTTCAGCCCTTTAAAGTCTATAAATCTATGAATCCACAACTATCGAAATATCTCCTGACTATAAAAAAAGCCAAACAGGTTTTGGATAAGGAAGTATCCGTGATTTATATTCCACATTGTTCCTACTTGCAAAGCTCGGTAAGCAATTGATATTGTAAATTGTAAAAAAATCAATAACTATAACCTGGTTGTCAATGTCGCTCACTGAATCCAAAGAAAACATTGAGTTTGAATACAAATGTCTCATTTCATACCAGCTGCTGTAGGTATATGGATGTATTTTAAAACACTGACCAGGATAGTTATACCGTAGTTCCATACTTCTTCAGAAAAATGTAATCTTACAGAAGCACCTGCAGCATTATCAGCAAGATAAAAGATATTTATTTTATGACATGGGTCTGATTGCAATGTATTTCTCATATAATTCAGGTTTTAGAAGGGCAAAGTGGGGAAAGGAAATCATGGCAAAACAATTTCCAGCTCATGGTTAGCAACTTTTTTTGGGGGGGGGGAGCCTAGAAGACAAGAGATTACATTTTAGAAAATTGGGCTGGAATTACAGATTAAAATTCACTGTGGTATCTGTGAGGATATGTGATATGTTTCTTTAAATCTCTACCAGGAAGCCAGACAAGAAGGATATGGGGAAGATTCTAGACAGAAGCGCTATAAAGAAGCAAAAGAGAGAGACAGAGCAGCTTTATGTTTCAGACTGTTTTTCTCATTCTAATAAATCCTTGTTCAGTGTTGGAAGAAAGTGATGCATTAGGCTCTATTCTGCCAACCTCACTCAAACTAAGCCAATTCTAAATTAATGGAACTATTTGCAGAGTGAATGGGAATGAATAAAGCATGAATAAAGGCAGCAAAAGCAAGTCATTTGTAATTCTTTACAATTATCACATGACAGCATTTACTAGCTAACATCTTCCATTGGGGACTAAACTGTGCTTTACAAGAGACCTTTTCTATTGCTAATTGCTATGATCCTATGACACATATAGCTGCTATAGTTCTACACCCACTTTCAACAGCTAATTCTTCACAGATAGTTTTGGGGGTCAACAAGGACCTCCACCAGTGTATGTATTTTTTTGAGACAGAGGGCATTATAAGAAGCCTGAATGTGAAGACTACTTTCATCCTTCATTTCCTTCCCAGACTTACTCTGAGACATGATCCTAAATGTCTCGTTAGAGAAATAATTGCATGAGTCAAACCAAATTAACCAAAACCTGATTATCCTACAGTTTCCATTCATAGCCTCTGCAGAGAAACAAGGCATTGAGGGGTTTTAATGTTTCTGCCTCAAGGAATTTTCACTGCAGTGAAATTATGGCTTTTTGGATACTTGCTTGTCTCTATTTCACCAAACAGATTTTGTCAGTCACCCTGCAGTGCTGAGTGCCAGTCCGTTAGTAGCACCTCACAGCATCTGGCTGAATTTATGGGGCCATTTTACACCCACACAACCCCAATGAAAGCAGGAGGGTTGCCAGGGTATACATCATGACCTGTTCTTGATCCAGGGAATTTGGTTTGCCAGATACGATAAAAAGAGGCTCCACTGAGTGTTCCATTCATTTATTTCATATTTTAGTTGAGCTTGGCATGAAAGAAGGGCACGCGTACATTAAAATAAAAGATCCTGCTAAACAGAAACACTTTTATTAATAAAAGGCTACAGCAAGTAAGCAAGTGTCACATTTAAATTAATTTATGCAGCTCAGCAAAAGTGAATCTGTTTCAATGAACATTTGGAGTTCTTTATCCTTCGCAAACACAAAATAACTTTATGGCGTGTTTTCCTCCAGAGACAGAATATTGATTTCTAGCACAGCTAGCATTTCCTGGCAGTTTTAACTTTGTTATTTATCCCTTTGGGTGTCTCGATGCTTTTAATAAAGTTTAACATTTTTTAAAATTAAGTTATAAATGTTAAATATAAATTAGTAAATGAAAATAAGAACTAAAAAGCAGAGGGCAAAACCAGATTAGTGGGGAAAGACCCTGAATTGCATTTTCTTAATAAAGCAACAGCTAAAAGATCTGCAAAAATTAATAGTAATAGTATGTATTATATGTATAATATACCATTATATTAACATGGTTAATATAACATTATAGCACATAAAAAGTAAATTATGAAAGGGGTGTGCATTCCTTATAAAACATGCAGTGTATACAGTTAAAAGGATTAAAAATTGTAAACAAAACATTCTACTTAATTAAAATCCTATAAAGACTCCAAAGAGGACCTACAATAACACTGGTCTACAATTTTTGAGAAGTCGTCTGCTTCAGAGATAAAATGTGCTATTTATTATGTATTTTGATGTGCTGAATTCAAATATGACAATTAAAACAACTGATTGGCTACTGATTCTAAGATATTTAAGTTTTTACATTTTATGTCTATGTATATTGTGTAGATAGTAGAGTTTTAATCATAGGTCTTTTCATGTGTTTATGGTTGCTTTACATGATAATATTTCACCTGTCCTGTTTATGTAACACTTTAAAAATCAGCAAAAGGGTTATATAAATAAAATTTATTATGAAACAAAAGGCAAAAAACTATTATGTACATAGTTTAGTCCTATTCAGTGTCTACTCGGCGCTTCTTGACTTGTCTCTTGTATTCATTAAATGGAGCATCTCTTGTCACTGTCCAGCAATAGTCTGCAAGCATTGATGGCTCCATTTGCCCTGATAGCGTTTCTCCATTGTTGCAATGTCCTGGTGAAATCGCTCGCCGTGCTCATCGCTCACTGCTCCGCAGTTCGGTGGAAAAAAATCTAGATGAGAGTGCAAAAAATGTATCTTTAGTGACATGTTGCAACCAAGGCTTTTGTATGCCTTGAGGAGGTTTTCCACCAACAACCTGTAGTTGTCTGCCTTGTTGTTTCCAAGAAAATTTATTGCCACTAACTGGAAGGCTTTCCATGCCGTCTTTTCCTTGCCACGCAGTGCATGATCAAATGCATCATCTCGAAGAAGTTCACGAATCTGAGGACCAACAAGGACACCATCCTTTATCTTAGCTTCACTTAACCTTGGAAATTTTCCACAGAGGTACTTGAAAGCTGCTTGTGTTTTGTCAATGGCCTTGACAAAGTTCTTCATCAGACCCAACTTGATGTGTAAGGGCGGTAACAAAATCTTCCTTGATTCAACAAGTGGTGGATGCTGAACACTTTTCCTCCCAGGCTCCAATGACTGTCGGAGTGGCCAATCTTTCTTGATGTAGTGGGAATCTCTTGCACGACTATCCCATTCGCAGAGAAAACAGCAGGACTTTGTGTATCCAGTCTGCAGACCAAGCAAGAGAGCAACAACCTTCAAATCGCCACAAAGCTGCCACTGATGTTGGTCATAGTTTATGCACCTCAAAAGTTGTTTCATGTTGTCATAGGTTTCCTTCATATGGACTGCATGACCAACTGGAATTGACGGCAAAACATTGCCATTATGCAGTAAAACAGCTTTAAGACTCGTCTTCGATGAATCAATGAACAGTCTCCATTCATCTGGATCGTGAACGATGTTGAGGGCTGCCATCACACCATCGATGTTGTTGCAGGCTACAAGATCACCTTCCATGAAGAAGAATGGGACAAGATCCTTTTGACTGTCACGGAACATGGAAACCTTAACATCACCTGCCAGGAGATTCCACTGCTGTAGTCTGGAGCCCAACAGCTCTGCCTTACTCTTGGGTAGTTCCAAATCCCTGACAAGGTCATTCAGTTCACCTTGTGTTATGAGGTGTGGTTCAGAGGAGGAGGATGGGAGAAAATGTGGGTCCTGTGACATTGATGATTCAGGACCAGAAATTTCATCCTCTTCCTCGTCTGACTTAAGTGAGAATGATTCTGGTGCATCAGGAACCAGCAGTCCTTCTCCGTGGGGTACTGGGCGTATAGCTGATGGAATGTTTGGATAATGCACAGTCCACTTTTTCTTCTTTGACACACCTTTCCCAACTGGAGGCACCAGGCAGAAGTAACAATTGCTGGTATGATCTGTTGGCTCTCTCCAAATCATTGGCACTGCAAAAGGCATAGATTTCCTTTTCCTGTTCAACCACTGGTGAAGATTTGTTGCACAAGTGTTGCAGCATATGTGTGGGGCCCACCTCTTGTCCTGATCTCCAATTTTGCAGCCAAAATAAAGGTGATAGGGTTTCTTAACCATAGTGGTTATACTGCGCTTTTGTGATGCAAAAGTCACTTCACCACAAACATAGCAGAAGTTATCTGCACTGTTCACACAAGTACGAGGCATCTCTGCTCACTTTGGCTAAACAGAAATGTGTCCCTTTGCAAAATCAAACACGGACAAATAAGAGAGCACGACACTGTATGATTTCTAGAGCTGATATAGGGCAATTTGTTCAGCAGAGTGATGTAAGCTTCATTATGATTGCATCATCCATGACTTCTAGGAATAACATGATGCAATTCATATCATGTATGACTCAATACCAGCTTCAGATTGAATCATTCATTGTTTTGCCTAAAAAGCAAGTACTGTCCAAACCCAGTCATAGATTTATTCATAGATCCAGTCAAAGATGTATTTTAGTCATTTCTGGTTTAAATTAAGATCCCTTCCCTTTATAACTCACTTATCCTCCGCCATTCCCAAGTCAAGGGTCGTATATACTGACCCAATAGCATATTTTGAAAATTAGAGCCAATTTTAAGCCTCATTTTCGTTCTCAGTGACCCAGAATTAGTAAAGTTTGACTACATTTATTTCAGAAGCATTCTGGCTGTAGAGCAGTGTAATTTGTGTTTTCTTTTTCAAATGGCTGTGTGATTTTTAAAGCAAAAACCAACCCAGAACCAAGGAAAAATCGGTAAATATAAATAGTAAAATCCAACCACCAAAATCCTGTTCAAAATTCCTGTTTAACTGTAGTGTAAAATAAAAGTTACTTAGGGAGTAAAAACAAAAATTACCTGGTAAAATTTTGTAAATAAAAGAAATAAAATGTCCTAAACTAAAAATAGATCCAAATAGTTTACAATTAAACCTTATTAAAATATTGTACAAAAATGTTCAATTTATTTATGTCAGTGTTACTAAATTTTACCAATCTGCAGTTATCTCAAAAATTGTGCCTACTAAAATTTGGTAAAATATCATAAAACGCTATTAAAAAAACATTCTAAACCAAAATATATACTGTAAAATGCATAATTCTGCCAAAGTGGGGGGCAAGTACACCAAAAAACGTAATAGAATTAGCGCCTGGGCCGGCTCCAGGCACCAGCGAAGGAAGCAGGTGCCTGGGGCCAGGGCCCCGCGCCTAAGAGAGCCCCACGCCTGCGCCTAAGAGGGCCCCGCACCTTAGACACCTTTTTAATTTTTTTTACTCCGGGTCTTCGGCAGCACTTCGGCGGCAGCGGTCCGCTCCAGGTCTTCGGCGGCACTTTGGCAGCGGGGGGTCCGCTCCAGGTCTTTGGCGGCATTTCGGTGGCGGGGGGGGTCCTTCGGTGCCACAGAAGTCACGGAGCGGACCCGCCGACGCCGAAATGCCGCCGAAGACTCGGACTGCCGCCGGGTATTCGAATCGGGCCCCACAGGTCCTAAAGCCGGCCCTCCTTGGGGTGGCCAATAAAAAGGGGCGGCACTCCGTCCATTATTGGGGTGGCACGTCCGGGTCTTCGGCAGCAATTCGGCGGAGGGTCCTTCAGTCCCTCTCTTCCTCTTCGGCGGCACTTCGGCAGCAGCTCAATTGGGTTTTTCTTTTTTTCTTTTCTTTTTTCGCTGCTTGGGGCAGCAAAAAAGCTGGAGCCGGCCCTCATTAGCGCAACATCTAAACTGTTTAAAATCAGCATGTTATTCTAAAAACAAGCTAACATAAATATGCTGTAAAAACATAACCAATCATTTCAACAAAAAATAGAAGCAAAAGTACTACATCTATTAAATAAGCAAAACCAAAAACTTGTTAATAAAGTTTTGTTAACTTTATATAATATGCATAATGTAATGTTATAATTGCTTTTCAAAATATAGTATTAAGTCAATATGTTTTAATAATATGTGTAGTATGTACAAGTATAAGCTATATGAAGTGAAAGTGGTCTTCAGCAATATGAAGCAAAAAACTTTCCCTTTTTTATCACCACAAAAAAGTTAAACATTTAATACAAAGAAAGAAACACCAGTTGGGGCAAAGTACAAAAAATTAACACAGGTCCAACACCATTAAGTTAAATGTAAAATCACAGCAGCCCATAGGTATAAAAAAAAGTTTGGTTTCCCTCCTCAAATACTGTTGCAAGACAATGCGAGGTCTGACAAGTCCCAGACTTGTGCTGTTGTTTGTACGTGAAAAACACTTATGTGTAGGTAATATCTTACAAAGTTGCCAGCATGTGGGTTCACTCTGATGAAACAGTCTTCAAATTACACAGTACAGTTGAAACACTCAAACACGGGTAAAGTACAAACTGTTTATGCTAGTAATAACAAGTATCGTGTGGTAGACAAAAGAAGACCACTTCTGCTATGGACTCAAGGAATGTTATTTAAATAGACCTATGTTCTGGTTCATACCTAAATTTCCTTGAGTAATACATTAAAATATACATATATTGTGCTAATTTTTATAATGTAATTAAAATAAAAGCAAAATTAAAATGACCATAAAAAGTAAGCTTGCACCCTCTGGTTCATGCTTTAAGCCTACTATTTATATTAGTTCAAATAATGGCAACTACTGTAGTCATCAAAATGTACTGCTAAATAATAAACTTTAAAAATATAATGAAGAAAGAAAGAAAGAAAGAAAGAAAGAAAGAAAGAAAGAAAGAAAGAAAGAAAGAAGCCTATTTGACATGAGTAATTAAATATGGGGGAAACCTCATTTCTTGGAAGGCAGGCCTAGGAGCAGGCAGCAGATGGAATGTTTGTGCTAAGGTAAGTAAACGGGTCAGTAAGCTAAAAGATAGAATGTCTCAGCTAGCTAAAATAAGAGGGGTGGGGGGGGGGGGCACACACAGGAAACCATTTACTAAGTACAAAATAACAATGGACAAGACAAGTTGGGAGCATAAAAATGAAGTACAAAGTAAAGTCGAACAAAGTGAACAAAGCATGCTGTATAGAGATTGGTTCCTGCGAAGAAACCAAGCCAATCCCAAAATATATAATGCAATGTATAGCGAATGTAACATACTGTGTAAATGTATGTAAAGGAAGGGGGTTTCTGTGTAACTTTGGATGTGGGATATGCCCTGTACCCACCACTACATTTGAGTCTAACCAACTCAGCATAGATTTCCTGTATGCAAATAAAAGAACCTGTATGACGAGACCAAAGTCAAACTGGAGAACAGGCTCTTTGATGGTGTCTCAAGTTGGGTGCTTTGGTTTTTGGATTCCCAAAACCATTCACCACTTTCAAAAATATTGGCCTTGAGTGATGCTTGTGTACCTGGTGGGCAAAACACAGCTCCACTGCTGTTGAGGCACCCAATGTGCCCACTTCAAAGGAAGCTGCTGCATTCCATCAGCACTAAGACTGCAGTGTGGAACAGTAAGAGTGGTAATGTTCCCAGCTCAGTGCATTGTGATGGGAATGGAACCAGAGCGGCAGGGATGGGGGCAGTGCCATTACTGTGAAGGCTGAGATGACTTTCCTATTATTTAACTCTGTTTCCAGAGGTTTCATATCTCAGCCGTCACAAATCATTTTGGACTGAAACTCAGACAGGAACTTCTCCCGCTGCAAAAATGAGGAGTCTTGACATGGAAAATAAATAATGTACCTAATCTCCAACATGCCAGCAGGGTGTGTGAGAAAATGATGTCTTATCAGGCAGCGTCCAAACAAATGGACAAACTAATATCTAGGAAGACTTGCTTCATCAGCATGATAGGAGTGCAGAGTGCATCAGGCGCTAGCGTCGGTACCCAATTTCATGGCTACCTTACTCAAGCATCTCTGTCTATCTGTCTGTCATTCAGCTAGGTAAAGATATTCATTATTTTTTAAAAACCTAAAAAATGGTTATAATAATGGTAAGGATGTGGTTTAACCCCAAAAACTGGGAGAAATGGAGTAAATTCTACTTCCTCCTTAATCCATTGCATTTGTACCTACCATGGGTATGAAACATACCATGTTAGTCCCAGCAATACTTAGGCTCAGTGGGGTCAGATATAGAGTGGAAGTCTCCTATTACCTAAAGAAGGCCCAGATTAAATAGCATTTCCTACTGAAAAACCTGTCCTGGGACTTCCTTGTGATTTATATATTCTCCTCTCACTCTTCAACATTATTTAGATGCTGGAGCACCAGGACTTGGACGGCTACAATGTTGCTCTGCATTTTTTAACTGCATTTTTGAGGTAAGGGGGAGCTGGGAGCAGGGTGTGGCTGGCCTTTCCCTCTCCATAGAGCAGTGAGGATAGCAAATGGGCTGCTTTCATTGCTGGCTGTACTGAAATGCGGCTTGAAGATAGTGCTTATTCCCAGCAGCTAAAGGAGTTTCTAGGTTCAGCTTTCACATCCTCAGGTCACTCAGAACTAAAGTCGGTGCTGCAGCAGTATTGGGGAAGGGTGATGTGCTTTCACATGTCTTGTCCTGGAGGAGACAAATATCACAGGGGAAATCCAGGCCAAATTGAATTCTATGGGGATCTTGTCAATGACATCAGCAGAGCCGGGATTTCACCCATGTTAAAGCCTCCCGATACTAGATATCTTTCCAAGGGGGAAATAAAAGATCTTGTGGCACTTTCACATTTCTTTGGATGCTTTACTCTGCATCATGGTCCATGTTCCCTAGGTCCATTAAGGGTCTTATCTAAAGTCCATTGAAACCAATGGAAAATCTCCCATTTATTTCATGGGGTTTGGATAAAGTCCTAAGCTTCGACACAGTCTGGAAGGGACTGTTGTAACTGGTGGCTTTCTGTTATTCGAATGCTACAAACTTACCTGCCAGACTGTTGCTCTCCTCGCCACGCTGCGTGGCCTTTCTACACACCATCAAATTCAGTTCCATTTCTCATCTTTCAGGGAGCAAAGCAATGTCAAGCACAGCTCCTGGCTAATGAGACTCTAGGATTGTTGTTCTGAGATTCAGTTGAGGCTTGGTGTGTTTGCTTTACTTCCAGCCTAGAGCAGATTGGCTGTTCTGACTCATTCACTGGCTACAATGTCCGATCACAAAACCCAGTATAAACGGATACTTCTTAGGGCAGAGATCATCCAAGCTTTTGATAGCCGGAGGAGGACTGAATTCCTACAGTTGCTGTCATTCTTCAGACAAAGATTTTATTATTTAGCTTTACATATTATTAAATCATGGTCACGTAAGTAGCCAATTTATGACAGCCTGTGCTAGTGCGGGAGGTCAGACTAGACCAGGATTCGGCAACCTTTCAGAAGTGGGTGTGCCAAGTCTTCACTTATTCATTTTAACTTAAGGTTTCACGTGCCGGTAATACATTTTTTAGAATGTCTCTCTCTATAAGTCATTATTATATAACTAAACTATTGTTGTATGTAAAGTAAACAAGGTTTTCAAAATGTTTAAGAACTTAATTTAAAATTAAATTAAAATGCTGATCTTACGCCGCCGGCCCACTCAGTCCGCTGCTGGCCTGGGGTTCTGTTCTCCTAGTTCGGCAGCAGGCTCAGCAGGGCCTGCGGGACCCCGGCTGGCAAGGGGCCGGCAGCTGGGACCCCAGACCGGGGGTGCAGGTGGGAATGTGGGGGAGGAGGATTGCAGGAGCTCCCATTTGGTGCTCAGGGTGGGGGGGATTGTGGGGGGGGGGTGCAAGAGTCAGGGCATGGGGTGTGGGGGGGCTGCATATGTGTGGGGGGTGCAGAAGTCAGAATGAGGGCTGGGTGTGTGTGAGGGGGTGCATGGGTCAGGGCAGAGGGCTGGGAGTGTGGAGGGGTGCAGGGGTCAGGGCAGAGGGCTGGGTGTGTGTGCGGGGGGTTCAGGTGTCAGGGCAGAGGGTTGGGTGTGGGGGGGGGATTTGGAGTCAGGGCAGAGGGCTGGGTGTGTGTGGGGGTTCGGGGTCAGGGCAGAGGGCTGGGTGTGTGGAGGGGTTCGGGGTCAGGGCAGAGGGCTGGGTGTGTGGAGGGGTGCAGGGGTCAGGGCAGAGGGCTGGGTGTGTGTGCAGGGGGTTCAAGTGTCAGGGCAGAGGGTTGGGTGTGTGTGGAGGGGGTTGGGGTCAGGGCAGAGGGATGGGTGTGTGTGCGGGGGGTTCAGGTGTCAGGGCAGAGGGTTGGGTGTGTGTGGGGGGTGCAGGGGTCAGGGCAGAGGGCTGGGTGTGTGTGGGGGGTGCAGGGGTCAGGTCAGAGGGCTTGGGTGCTCGGCTCATGGGGGTGCTCACAGCACAGGGCTGGAGAGGATATGCCCTGTCCCCACCTCTTCCCCCAGGGCCCTGTCCCCACCTCTTCTCTGCCTCTTCCCTGGAGCAGCCAGCACGCTGCGGCTCCATTCTCCTCCCCCTCCCCCTGGCAGGGCAATCAGCTGATCAGCGCAGGGAAGGAGAGGAGGAGGGGCAGGAAAGCAGCATGCTGGAGGAAGAGGCGGGGGAGGGGGGAGCTTGGCTGCTGGCAGGACCAAGCTTCTGCCTCCTGCCCCCGCAGGAGAGAGCGGAGGGTGGGGGGCTGAGTGGGGCCGGGACCCTGGCAGGCACACATGCCACAGGTTGCCGACCCCTGGACTAGACGATCATAATGGTCGTTTTTGGCTTTAGCATCTATGGTGCTTTATAGAGGTGCATGTTCCCTGCCCTGAAGATTTTAAAATCTGCTTATGGCAAGATACAAGATAACAACAGAATTGAGGGAGGTGTTAAGGATACCGAGAAGAAGGAGGAGGGTTTACCAGAAGATGTGGCTTTTATAATGGAATGGGAGGAGAAGTACACTTGGTGGATAAGGAAAAGAGGAGACTAAGGGGGGATATCATGAGTGGTGTGGAGAAAGTGAATAAGAAAAAGTTATTTACTTATTCCCATAATATAAGAAGTAGGGGCCAACAAATGAAATTAATGAGCAGCAGGTTTAAAACAAATAAAAGGAAGTTCTTCTTCACACAGTGCACAGTCAACCAGTGGAACTCCTTACCTGAGGAGGTTGTGAAGGCTAGGACTATAACAGGGTTTAAAGGAGAACTAGATAAATTCATGGAGGTTAAGTTCATTAATGGCTATTAGCCAGGATGGGTAAGGAATGGTGTCCCTAGCCTCTGTTTGTCAGAGGGTGGAGATGGATGGCAGGAGAGAGATCACTTGATCATTGCCTATTAGGTTCACTCCCTCTGGGGCACCTGATATTGGCCACTGTCGGCAGATAGGATGCTGGGCTGGATGAACCTTTGGTCTGACCCAGTATGGCCACTCTTATGTTCAGGTTAGATCGAAAAGGGAGTGAGAAACAAGGTAGCAGGAATCCAGATGAGCTGATGGAATAATCAAAAATGCAGTGCTGTTCTTTTAATGTGGCTCTACAATGAATTCAGACTTAAGGGGTTTCTTTCTCTCAGGCTGTCCATTAGCAAGGCTTCAACTTTCTTTTTTTCTACATAAAAAATAAAATAAATCCAAATCACAGCACTGTATTTTTCAGCAGTGAAAATGACCTTATCACAAACACATTTATTTTTAGTAGCTCATTTAAGGAAGAGTAATATTTTTATTTATAGTAGGCAAGAAGTCTACTTATCTAATGGGTAGATTCTACTCCCATTGAAATTATTTGAAAAACTTCAGAGGCAACAGGATTGGGCCTTCCAGTAGACATTGATTTGTCCATGTCATGCTTCTTTCAAAATCGTATCACAAATGTCTGCTTCCCTCCCTTGATTTCCCGAGGCAAGCTAGATTAGGTCAGTCAGAACTCATTGCCCAGTCTAGTTCAATGAATACTAAAAGTAGGCGAATTTATCATTGCATCTGCTTTCGCTTTCAAAGGAAAGGCATGGTGTAGTTAAAAGAAGATTTGATAAAGCCTGGGCTCATATTTCTTACACAGGCAAAATGACTGAATTCTTTGGGAGTTTGGCCTGTTAGGAGTATGGATTGATGATGATCAAATTACACAGCTCTCTCTCTTAGCAGCTGATCTTTAAAATCATATTTCCAGCACTTTTAAGGGGTCATGGCAAGACCCTCCTGGGATTTACTCAACAATGTTCTCTAATTATTTCTCACTACTTTCTCCTAGAATTATCATCTCCTTTTGGAGAGAAGGAAATATAAATCAGGTTAAGGTGGAATAAATAAGATATAATATCGTAGCCCATTTGTTGCTCTTGGTTGCATGCCACATCATCACATATAACCATAACTAAAAGGGTACAAAATAGTATTATCATAACTAATAGGTAATAAAATAATCTTTTATTTGCAGTCATAAATGAATAAAGCTTCACAATCCTCCTGTGAAGCAAGCAAGTCCCATGATCCCTTTAATACAGATGGGGAAACTGAAGTATAAAGAGGTTTGCCCAAGGTGACACAAGGGGTATGTTACAAAGAGAAAGTAGAACCCAAGTCTCCTGAGATCCTATGCGGAATCTTAACCAGAAGAACAGCTATGCCTGTCGAGTTTTATCTGCTCCCAGAAAGAACAGCTGGACAACAGTATTTCAGCTGTACATAGTGTCACAAAGATTACAACTTCATGTGGTATCTTTGGGGACACTGTATTACATTTATGAATGGTTTATGTATGGTTATGTTCTACTTCATGGAATAGAACACTCCATGAAGATACCACAGTATCTACAGGATCTAAACCAGTATGGAGTGATTACTCCTGAGACTACACACAAAGAAGTTCTATTCCTGGCATGGTTCACATATACTAGTTCAAACTGGGTTTTCCCGAGACTAGAAGACAAAGAAAGGGCTTTTGGTGTAAAAGGATGAGCTTGAGCTGATGCAGCAAATGGATAGGACCTTCTGTCCAAGCGGGGAGACCCAACCCTTGAGGAACAGTTGGACAGACTTTGACCTATGAGGACTGCATAAGACTGGTGGGTGACCCCTGGTATGTTTAGTGTTTGTTTAAATTGGTTTATTGTTTTTATTATGTTTTCTCCGTACACTTTTACCTTAAGAATAAATGTACTTGCTTAGGAGGAGCTGTGTGGTAACTTGTGACTACTGGCAATATGTTATTTGTAGCCCTTGCAGAGAGAGACCAACATACAGGCACTGGCTTTTGTTTCAGATTGGCTTGTTTGGGATATCACAGTGTAAGGCAAGGAGCTGTGCACCTTTAAAACGTCCCAGTCAGAGGGAAGTGGGACATAGGTTCCTACCCAGAGACAGGTGATGGCTGGAGACCTGAGACCTGACATGGAGCTCCTGGAGTGGACCATGGAGTGGGGGGAAGATACAGATGTAGTTACCCTGAAACTGTGACAGATGGGACTGCCAATCACCAAATTTATACTTCGGTTTTGTTGTCAAAATGCACTGAAATAATACTTAGAAATGTAAAGTATTAGGCAAGATGCTCTTAGCTGCTGGAGTACCGAACTGGGGCAAAATGCACCTCCAGCACTGCCTCCTGCACTGGTTACTTTTTAGAAGTGCCCTCTGAATGCTAACACCTCCAGGACACCGTGCAGAGTCTGAGGCCAAGAGCCAGCTGTGGAGGGATTCCTATCTGGTGCATCAAGAGAAACAGTTAAGGAGAAATTCTAAAAGGATGTGAAGTTCCAAAGTTTCTTAAAGGTCCCAAATGTCAGGTTCACGTTCTCCTGTTTTAAGTGCCATACCTTGATTCGTGAAAGTGTCTCTAAAGAGACATTGCACTTCAAATTGGATTTGGTAAACGTGGACATAAAACGTCCTACCATGCAACACAATCTTATTGATAAAGTATATTTCAGTAGGGAGGGTTGTATGACTACAACCATTATGACACACTCTCATTTGTCCATTTTATAGCCCTCCAAGCAAATAATGATGACATATCAATCTTTTGATGACAGCACCAAGTTTTGTTCTATTCTAACAGGCCAGTTTGTCTTCTGACAAAATCAAAAGGCTGCTGTGGTCAAAATCAGCTCCAATTCTCTCATTCAGACTATGCACTAGTGAAACCCAGAACTCCTGGCTCCTAGTCCGCTGCGCTAAGCACAGGGCAACATTCTCTGGCAGCAATGATGGCCAGGCCTCACTGTAAAGTCTTCTTAGTCGCACAATATGGAAGGTGCTGTCCTTGAGGCATCTGTGACCCAGGGACATCTTGGTGCCCATTGGCAGACAGCACAGGGGTGCATAGCATTACAGGGATCCTCTGGGTCTGGTCCCTACCAAATAGTCCATCCAGGGCTGGCTCTAGGCACCAGAAAAGCAAGCAGTTGCTTGGGGCGGCAGATTTGCAGGGCGCAAGAATCCAGCATGGGAGCTGAGAACCAACAGGGGGCCCTGGGAGCTGTAGTTCCTCAGTTAGCTCCCTGCCTATAGAGCCAGCGCTGGAGCAGGGAAAGAACTACATTTCCCAGCACTCCCTCGGCCGCAATTAATAGGAAAGGGAGGGGGAAGGACTGTGGAACTGAAACCTCATGCTGCAGTTTGCTGTGAATGGTAGGGAAAAAGCCAGCTCTAGGTTTTTTGCCGCCCCCCACCCCAGCCCTGGGCTCCCCCTGCACCCCCGTGTTGCCCCAGCCCTGGACTCTCCCCTGCCCACACCCCTTGCTGCCCCAGCTCTGGCCCCCACCTGCACCCCCCTGCTGCCCCAGCCCTGGGCTCTCCCCCCACCTGCATCTCCTGCCGCCCCAGCCCTGGGCTCTTCTCCCCCCCACACACCCGCACCCCCTGCCGCCCCAGCTCTGGCCCCCACCTGCACCTCCTGCCGCCCCAGCCCTGGGATCCCCGCTCCCTGGGCAGCTGTTACTTCATTTCTCCCAAATCAAATATACTGATCCACTGTAACTTGCTGTAGAAAGAAAGTAGAATAAATTGAGCAAGAAATGCTTCCCAGTGGTTATTAGGACTGGAATTGTTATTTTCAACAGCCATTGCTTTTTTTTTTTTTTTTAGTTTTAGTTTTATTTGTTTAAAAGGAAGACAGTGATATTGCATTGGCAAATTCCCCATAGAAACAAAGAATGGAACAAAAGAATAATAAAGGCACCTCAACTTTTCCTCATTTATGTAGGACAGTCTTATAATATGCATCTAGATATCCTCCAATCACACAAGCTGAAAATTGTTCCACTTTACTGCAGTTCTGTAACCATATGGGAACCAATCCTGTCTGTGTTCTATGCACATCCAAAATTCCTGCTGAATGACCCGCCCTGGGAGCGAGTTACCAGTGACCCAGGGCTGGGGCGGCAGGAGGGTGCAGTTGGGGGAGGGACAGCCCAGGCTGGCGGGGGAGGCAGCCAAAAATTTCTTTGCTTGGGGCAGCAAAAACCCTAGAGCCGGCCTTGAGTCCATCAAAGGGTGTCATGTAACGTCTCCCCTGAATGCCTGTATCACACTGATCATCATAATCCTTGTGAAGTGTATATATGGATAATATGTAAGGAGTTATGTATATATGCTGGAAAATTATGCTCTCTAGATCTATGAGTTGGGGCTGGTGACCAAAAGGTGTTTCTTTCAAGCAGGAGACGCTTATCTACCTGTCTGGTGATACGTAAACTGAGTATTATTTACTTCACAATGAATGCCTATTTACAGTCTGAGTAAAATGCTAATCAAGCGATTGCAAAGTTCTCAGGGAAGATTCTATACAGGAAAAGACAAGCACAGGGAGTAGTCTGTTTACAAGTGAAGACAATGGCTGGCTGGAAGTATATCTGGGGATACAAAGGTACACCCAGTCATCCTTCACGTAAGGAACAAGCTCACAGCTGGCTTATCTTACGAATGGAGGAACTTCAGGTGAGCTAACTTTTCTGTGACAGGGGACTGTTTCGGTAGTTAAGTTTCGGCTCTAGAAAGCGAGTTATGATTTTATGTTACATGTAACCATTTCCCCCCATTAATGCTCCTTGCTTGTTCTCGAATCTCTGTTCTGTGTTAAACTTTTACTCGTTTTCACTACAAATAACTCTGTGTTGTGAGTTGAGCGGAGCGGTGATCCTGAGGTGTAACTGGTCAGCTGAGGTGCACTTTTCCTTAGGGAATAGCAGATCTGGGAATTCAGTGAATGTCCAATGGAACAGGGGCTGGAGACTCCAGAGGGAGATTCGGCAGGCTCAGGGGTTGGAGTGCGCCTAGGCTGACCAGATGACAGGAAGAAAATATCAGGACACAAAGGGGAGGGGTCACTGGCAGAGCAAAAAAAAACAATGCCGAGTGCTGCCGGTGTAACGACACAAACAGCTCCCTCTCCCAATTCCCTACTGTGGCCCAGTGCTGCAGGCAGTCGGGGAGGGAAGCCGAGAATAGCCGACTGCTGCGGGCAGTCAGAGGAGATTATGCACCCTCCCTTAGCTCTGCATACCTCCAGCGTCTGGGTATTTACACCATGCTCATCACCATAATGACAGAGCAGAAAAGTAACAACCGCTGTAACTTTTCCTTTCACTCTGCATTCTGACATGCCAGTCTAGCTGGGTCCAGACTGGTAGCAACGTGTGGATCAGTTTACAGCGGGGGAGCCTCTGGTTTTCAGGAGAGGGGGAAAAAAACAACAACCGAGAACAGCCGAGTGCTGCTGGCAGTCAGAGGAGAGGTGGGGGAAGCCGAGACCAGCCGAGTGCTGCCAGCGGAGGGGAAAAAAAAAGACCGAAGATCGATCGGGACGCGGGACAAACGCCTAAATATCGGGACGGTCCCGATTTTATCAGGATGTCTGGTCACCCTAAGTGCGCCTATTGCTTACCTCCAGAGAGAAGCGGAGCCTGTGATGGGTGAGAGGGCAGTGCTTGTGTTGCCGTAGATTGGTGGAGTCAGGGAGTTGACCCCTGGCAGACACAAACAAGGCTTCCTCATGCTAAGGGAGATGGGAGCGTGGTGCCTCACCACCCTGGGTACCGCTGGGAAATGGCACCACATCCAAAACACAGTGCGGTGTGGTCATTGACATATATATGCCCATTACTATACTAAGCATAATAGACTTCTTGCAGTCAGTTGGCAGTGCAAAGATGTGGGAATATGTATTGGCTGACTGCCATAGCAAGGAAACAAACAAGTATCATGATTGAAATTCAACTTTTCATCCTGAGCCATTACTCAACAGCTTGCCTACGCCATTGAGCTGATATCAGATCAACAACAGGAGAAGTTCTGGTGCCATTTTGATTGAAGAATAAATAGCAGTTTACCCAGCAGACTATTTCCAGTCCCCATCTATCCTACAGTGAGCAGGGTGTGTGGTCCGCCATCTCTTTTCCCCAGCCAGTGATTACGGGGAGAGTCTGAATATTAAATCACTTGTTGCTGGGGATGGCAAAACCTATAATGTTCATGTCTGAAATATCATCTCAATACAAGCTCTCTAGCTAATATTGGGGCAAGGGGTTAATGTTGGCTGTGAACAGAAAGAGGTTCTGAGATGTGAAAAATGTTTGCATTTTGTAAAAAGGAAAAGCTCTGAAAAATGAAACCAGGTAGAATTCCTAACCTACAACTTGTGCCCACAAAATGTGTCGTCACTTTTTTGCTCTTGTGAAGTGAACTCTGAGCATGCCTTTGAGAAGTTCAATTTCAGGTGCAAAAGGGGGGGGCGGGCGGAGCCAAAAAAAAAAAAAAGCCGGAGCAAAAAAAAGGACTCTCTCCCCCGCGCGCGCCTGGACCCCGCCCCCAGCGCCAGAGGGTGCGCTCAGGCCACATCCCCCAGCCCCCTCCCTCCCTCCGCCCACTCTCGGCCAACTACCACTCGTCCCCTCCCGCTCCGCTCGGAACGTACCAATGCTGCAGATCGGGATGGGGAGCCGATGGCCAAACACACGCCTCCCCTCACACCCCGCACTGGGGCTGGGCCAGCACGTGTGGGAGAACCCGCCTGACGGGACGCCGGGCTACTGGCCCTTTAAAGGGCCGAAGAAGCATCCGGGGACCCCAGCGCCCAGCACCCACTTACTGCTGAACTCTGGGTTTGTGCAGTGCTTGCGCTCGGCGAAGTGCCGGTCCAGGTGCTTGGTGGCCAAGCAGAGGGGCCATTGCACAGGCAGGAGCAGGGCAGAGCACGGCAACTAGGGTGAGGAGCAGGAGGGAGAAGCGCGGCTGTGCTGCAGACGTGTTCGCAGGGCTGGCGGGAGGGGGGGAGGAGAGTGTCCCTCTGGCTCCTGTCCGCGTAGCTCGCGCGCAGGTCGGGTTGAGGAGGGCAGGGGTGGGGAGGGGTCGCTGCCCACGCTGCAGGCACCTACAAGCCCTGCCCCTGCCTCTGTGCGTGCTTGGGGAGTGGGGCTGCAGCACTTTGCAGGCGCCTGCCGGCCGGCGGGAACTCAGCTGCGCTGCCCCAGGGCCCGGAAGAAGAGGTGAGCGGTGCCGGCAGTGCCGGATTGCCGCGGTCTCCCGATATCGGGACAAAGTGCGTCCCAACCAATGTAAGGTCAGGACGCGGGACAAGTCCCCTAAAATCAGGACTGTCCCGATAAAATCGGGACATCTGGTCACCCTAGTTCCACTGGTTGACTGTGCACTGTGTGAAGAAGAACTTCCTTTTATTTGTTTTAAACCTGCTGCCCATTAATTTCCTTTGTTGGCCCCTAGTTCTTATATTATGGGAACAAGTAAATAACGTTTTCTTATTCACTTTCTCCACACCACTCATGATTTTATATATCTCTACCATATCCCCCCTTAGTCTCCTCTTTTCCAAGCTGAAAAGTCCTAACCTCTTTAATCTCTCCTCACACGGGACCCGTTTCAAACCCCTAATCATTTTAGTTGCCCATCTCTGAACCTTTTCTAATGCCATGTGGCAGCGTAGGGGTAAACCCCTTGAATGCCCAGCTAAAACACTGGCTAAGCCCAGCTTTTTGGTAAGGAGGCCAAGTGCAGGGGCTCAGGCAGCCAGCAGAGGGCCCAGCTGCAGGCCCTATTGAGGGCTGATTCACAGCAATGACTTGAGTCAAATGCCAGCAGCTGGGCTGAGGACCAGAGGGCTATAAAAGCCCTGGGGAAAGCTCAGTCAGGAGGCTAGCCAGGAGGAGAGTGGAGGGCTGTATCTCTGTCTCCCCACCCAAAGAAAGGAGCCTCATGGGCCAGCAGACCCTGGGGAGGATCTAAATGTGGATAACTGTTGGGGGGACAAAATGGGGTTGCACTGTTGCACTGTAAATAAAGAGACAAGGGTGAAGCACTGAAGAAGGCGTGAGGACTATTTATTTAACCAGCCAACACGGCACAGGCACAGGAGGGTGGACCCTGTGACATGCCAGTATAGCTTTTTTGAGATGAGGAGACCATATCTGTACACCAGTATTCAAGATGTGAGTGTACCATGGATTTATATAAGGGCAATAAGATATGCTCTCTATTATTCTCTATCCCTTTTTGAATGATTCCTAACATCCGGTTTGCTTTTTTGACTGCCGCTGCACACTGTGTGGATGTCTTCAGAGAACTATCCATGATTACGCCAAGATCTCTTTCCTGATTAGTTGTAGGTAAATTAGCCCCCATCATATTGTATGTAGTTGAGGTTATTTTTTCCAACGTGCATTACTTTACATTTATCCACATTACATTTCATTTGCCATTTTGTTGCCCAATCACTTAGTTTTGTGAGATCTTTTTGAAGTTCTTCACAGTCTGCTTTGGTCTTATCTATCTTGAGCAGTTTAATATCGTCTGCAAACTTTGCCACTTCTCCTTTCTCCAGATCATTTATGAATAAGTTGAATAGGATTGGTACTAGGACTGACCCTTGGGGACCACTACTAGTTACCCCTCTCCATTCTGAAAATTTACCATTTATTCCTATCCTTTGTTCCCTGTCTTCTAACCAGTTCTCAATCCATGAAAGGATCTTCCCTCTTGTCCCATGACAATTTAATTTACGTAGGAGCCTTTGGTGAGGGACCTTGTCAAAGGATTTCTGGAAATCTAAGTACACTATGTCCACTGGATCCCTTTGTCCACATGTTTGTTGACCCCTTCAAAGAACTCTAATAGATTAGTAAGACATGATTTCCCTTTACAGAAACCATGTTGATTTTTGCCCAACAATTTATGTTCTTCTATGTGTCTGACAATTTTATTCTTTACTATTGTTTCAACTAATTTGCCTGGTACTGACGTTAGACTTACCAGTCTGTAATTGCCGGGATCACCTCTAGAGCCCTTTTTAAATGTTGGCGTTACATTAGCTATCTTCCAAACAAAGCTGATCAGGTCATTCGTCTCTCTCCTGCTTGAAATATGTCACCTGCCTCTTCGAACCTTACAACTAGCTTCCAGTCTTGTACTGCATCAAACTCAAGCTCCTCATCTATCCAAATCTATATAACCTTGCCTTCATTTTGAATTTCTGCTCTTACTTCTTGTAATGGAATGCTAAACTATATTATATTGTTTAGCCACTAGGTGTATAATATACCTTATTTAAACAAATCTCAGCCATACCTGGCGACGCATTAAAAGATCTTATGATGAACGCATCTGGTGTGTATAAGCAAGCTCTGTGGCCAGTCCATATCTGGCAAAGAAGCACAAGACACTTCCCGCTGCCTCCCCTGCTGTGTCCATTCCCACTTTCACCTCACTCCATCTCCCTATGCTTATAACAAGCTCCCCCCTCGTGAGCACCCCTACGAGCTGCGCACCCGAGTCCTCTGCCCTGACCCCTGCACCTCCACACACACACACCCAGCCCTCTGCCCTGACCTCTGCACCCCCCCACACACACCCAGCCCTCTGCCCTGACCCCTGAACCCCGCCCCACACACCCAGCCCTCTGCCCTGACCCCTGAACCCCGCCCCACACACCCAGCCCTCTACCCTGACCCCTGCATCCCTCCACACACCCAGCCCTCTGCCCTGACCCATGCACCCCCTCATGCACACCCAGCCCTCGTTCTGACTCCTGCACCCCCCACACATACCCAACCCCCCCACACCCTGACTCTTGCAGCCCCCGACAACCCCACCCCCACCCTGAGCACAAAACGGGAGCTCCTGCAACCCCTCTCCCCCACATTCCCACCTGCACCCCCAGTCTGGGGTCCCAGCCGCCGGCCCCACTCTGCCCGCTGCCGATCTGGGGTCCTGGCCCCTAGCCAGCCGGGGTCCCACAGGCCCCGCTCAGCCCGCTGTCGAACTAGGTGAACAGAACCCCAGACCGGCAGTGGACTGAGTGGGCCGGCGGCGTAAGATCAGCATTTTAATTTAATTTTAAATTAAGTTCTTAAACATTTTGAAAACCTTGTTTACTTTACATACAACAATAGTTTAGTTATATAATAATGACTTATAGAGAGAGACCTTCTAAAAACCATTAAAATGTATTACCGGCATGCAAAACCTTAAGTTAAAATGAACAAGTGAAGACTCGGCACACCTCGGCACACTTCTGAAAGGTTGCCGACCCCTGGTCTAGTCTGACCTCCCGCACTAGCACAGGCTGTCATAAATTGGCTACCTACGTGACCATGATTTAATAATAAGTAAAGCTAAATAATAAAATCTTTGTCTGGAGAATGACAGGTTTCAGAGTAGCAGCCGTGTTAGTCTGTATCCGCAAAAAGAAGAACAGGAGTACTTGTGGTACCTTAGAGACTAACAAATTTATTAGAGCATAAGCTTTCGTGGAATCCGAAGAAGTGGGCTGTAGTCCACGAAAGCTTATGCTCTAATAAATTTGTTAGTCTCTAAGGTGCCACAAGTACTCCTGTTCTTCTTTTTGTCTGGAGAATGGCAGCAACGGTAGGAATTCAGTCCTCCTCCGGCTACCAAAAACTTGGATGATCTCTGCCCTAAGAAGTATCCGTTTATACTGGGTTTTGTGATTGGACATTGTAGCCAGTGAATGAGTCAGAACAGCCAATCTGCTCTAGGCCGGAAGTAAAACAAACACACCAAGCCTCAACTGAATCTCAGAACAACAATCCTAGAGTCTCATTAGCCAGGAGCTGTGCTTGACATTGCTTTGCTCCCGTGGGACCTTTCCTCATGCTTCTGGAGATACCAGCTATTTGAGGTGCCCTGAAAGATGAGAAATGGAACTGAATTTGATGGTGTGTAGAAAGGCCACGCAGCGTGGCGAGGAGAGCAACAGTCTGGCAGGTAAGTTTATACCATACGAATAGCAGAAAGCCACCAGTTACAACAGTCCCTTCCAGACTGTGTCGAAGCTTAGGACTTTATCCAAACCCCATGAAATAAATGGGAGATTTTCCATTGGCTTCAATGGACTTTAGATAAGACCCTTAATGGACCGAGGGAACACGGACCATGATGCAGAGTAAAGCATCCAAAGAAATGTGAAAGTGCCACAAGATCTCTTATTTCCCCCTTGGAAAGATATCTAGTATCAGGAGGCTTTAACATGTCAGGTGAAATCCCGGCTCTGTTGATGTCATTGACAAGATCCCCATAGAATTCAATGGGGCCTGGATTTCCCCTGTGATATTTGTCTCCTCCAGGACAAGACATGTGAAAGCACATCACCCTTCCCTAATACTGCTGCAGCACCGACTTTAGTTCTGAGTGACCTGAGGATGTGAAAGCTGAACCTAGAAACTCCTTTAGCTGCTGGGAATAAGCACTATCTTCAAGCCGCATTTCAGTACAGCCAGCAATGAAAGCAGCCCATTTGCTATCCTCACTGCTCTATGGAGAGGGAAAGGCCAGCCACATCCTGCTCCCAGCTCCCCCTTACCTCAAAAATGCAGTTAAAAAATGCAGAGCAACATTTTAGCCATCCAAGTCCTGGTGCTCCAGCATTTAAATAATGTTGAAGAGTGAGAGGAGAATATATAAATCACAAGGAAGTCCCAGGACAGGTTTTTCAGTAGGAAATACTAATTTAATCTGGGCCTTCTTTAGGTAATAGGAGACTTCCACTCTATCTGACCCCACTGAGCCTAAGTATTGCTGGGACTAATGCAATGGATTAAGGATGAAGTAGAATTGACTCCATTTCTCCCAGTTTTTTGGATTAAACCACATCCTTAGCATTATTAGAACCATTTTTTAGATTTTTAAAAAATAATGAATATCTTTACCTAGCTGAATGACAGACAGATAGACAGAGATGCTTGAGTAAGGTAGCCATGAAATTGGGTACCGACGCTAGCGCCTGATGCACTCTGCACTCCTATCATGCTGATGAAGTAAGTCTTCCTAGATATAAGTTTGTCCATTTATTTGGACGCTGCCTAATAAAAAATCATTTTCTCACACACCCTGCTGGCATGTTGGAGATTAGGTACATTATTTATTTTCCATCTCAAGACTCCTCATTTTTGCAGCGGGAGAAATTCCTGTCTGAGTTTCAGTCCAAAATGATTTGTGACGGCTGAGATATGAAACCTCTGGAAACAGAGTTAAATAATAGGAAAGTCATCTCAGCCTTCACAGCAGTGGCACTGCCCCCATCCCTGCTGCTCTGGTTCCATTCCCATCACAATGCACTGAGCTGGGAACATTACCACTCTCATTGTTCCACACTGCAGTCTTAGTGCTGATGGAATGCAGCAGCTTCCTTTGAAGTGGGCACATGGTGGGCAAAACACAGCTCCACTGCTGTTGAGGCACCCAAAGTACACAAGCATCACTCAAGGCCAATATTTTTGAAAGTGGTGAGTGGTTTTGGGAACCCCAAAACCGAAGCACCCAACTTGAGACACCATCAAAGAGCCTGATTTTCAGAAAATGCGAAGTGCCTGCCCTGTGAAAATCAGACCTCTCTAAAGTTCCTCAGGTTCGGTGCCCATAATTTATGAAAATATTGGCCCAAGTGGTTACCTCAGCTCTAAGGGATCCCGCCCCACCCTTCCCCTGCAGGATGACTAGATTTTCAAATTGAGAAGCTAGGACACAAGTGGTGGCAGGACCATGGGGAAGGGTTTTGGTGGGGGCTAAGTGAAGGGGTGGGGACGTGGGGAGGAATGGGCCATCTTTCTCCCTCTTTCAGAATAAAAAAAACTGGGACATATTTTAGTAAAAGGGCAGGGTGTGCGGAAGCTATTTATCACCCTGTGATCCTGTCACTGTTTGCTCCTAGACCTTCTCTCCCAACTCCCAGCGATATAGTTTAGCTTCTTATTTCCCCTCTATTCCTTATTCTCACACACAACCAATTCATCCCCTTCTTCATCCCCTTCCACTCATATCCCCACTCAACCCTGCTCATCTAACCCATCTTCCTCAATGCTCAGAACTCCGCAGTTCCCCTTATCGCTTTCATTCCAACCCAGCCACTCCTGCTCAGAAACCTTCTCCCCTCCAGACTCAACCCTCCACCCCTTTTCTATCCCTCAGACTCAGAAAATTTGCTCTACCTTAACTCAAAACTTCCACCTCCTAGGCAAACAACCTTCCTGCCCCACCGCCACAGAGCTCAGAACTTTTCCCACCCGACCCTCCCATTAGTTCAAAACCACTCCCAGTTCCATTTGATTCTTCAAACTCTCAAACTCTCCCACCCCAACCCCAGGTTCTGTGTACAGACATAGAGCAAAAAGATGGCCCAGACCCCAGAAAAGCTTACAATCTAAGACAAGAGACAACAGATGGACACAGACAGACGGGGAGTACAAGGCAATAATGAGATGATATTGGTCAGCATGATAGCTCTCTGCACACCAATAGTCTATCCACTGTCAAGCTCTTAGTAGACCTCACAGCAAAGGAGACTTTTAAAGGGCATCATGGGAAAGCATAAAGGTGTTTGATTAATTTAACAAGTGAGTGATGAAGGTTGGCATCACTGGCAGAGTGGAGGCTCCATCCCGACCTCCAGGCTTAAAACTATCCTCACTCTCCCCCCCCCACCCACATTGCTGTATCTGAAAAGCCAGGGTCAGAAGCAGCAGAGAGTCTATGGTTGCAGTCAGCAGCAATCATATGCAGAGCAACCCATACATTGTCTGAAGAGCTAATCTATGAGCCTCTCAGAGACCTTTAATGCTTGTTCTCCACCTGCTTCCTTTGCTACATGCATCCCATTTGCTACTGGGATTTCTAATGGAATGGGAGCAGTTTTTAGGCATGCAATTCTATGACACTATATGATTATGACTAACTATACAAAGAAACAGAATCCCTTGTATTCTGGAAGATTAGCTCTGCCCATGGTAGGGCAACACATTGATTGGCATTTGATCCCACATCCATTTGTTGTTATTCTCCATTTCTGACCTGGTGGCAGATTGCTACACAGAGCAATGCTACACATATGTGTTGTTCTCCTTGAGGCGTAACTGGTTATTTAATCATTTTACTAAACAAAACAGATGTTTTCGTCTCATCAAGGGACCTTCCAGCAGGTATAAAATAGCCTGAAACAAGACAGTGCTTTCTACTCCATGTAGCTGAATATTGAGAAATGATTTGGCACATTATTAGAAACCACAACATGAAAACAAATGTGATCCACCAAAAGAGTTGAACTCACAACAGTCTCCAAGTGATAAGGAACAAACAGTCACCCCTCAAAATCCAACACACAAAAGTATCTTTTCAATTAACTCTAATGTTTATCCCAAAGGATAATCACATTCCTTCTGATAAGGAATATTTTCTGACGTCGTGAGTATCATACTGTTCCACCCGCTATCCCAGGAACCAAAGCCATCGCTTCAATATCTGGTTTCTGTTCATCACACTTACTAGAAGATGCTACGTTATTAAAATAAGCTTGGGCTTTTGAGGACCTCACTATCCCAAGCAACCTCATAAGGTACCCACATGTCCCCCACTGACAGTGAGACTAAATGAAGAGGAAATTTTCATCACCCAGCCTGATCCTCCCGCTTGCAGTAGGCTCAGACAAGCAGGTAACCCCTGACCTGATCCTTTTTCCAGCATCTTAGGGGCCCTACAAATAAGGCCAGTCCACTGGAGCACACTGTAAAATTTGCCTGTATTTCATCTGACCAAATCCCTGTCATCTAATGAAACTTCAGACTGCTTTATTAGTTAAATAATAAACTATTTGTATATACATCCGTGATATACTATTAACTTCACTTTAATTAAGAGAGTGAAGCCTGCAGCTGTTTTAGAGCTAAAACAGTGACAATTCAAAGGCAGCTATGCTTTTTATAGCATTCAGGTCAATTTAGATGATGGTACTTAACAGCCATAGAAATGACCTTCCATTTGAAAGAAACTTTCATTAGAAAAATGGTACCTTCCTGTTCAAAGCTTGGATTTAACTTTTATGTCTTTATTTAATCTACTTTGACAGCTACATTAATGCTGCTGTGAACAAAGATACTTTAGACTCAATTGGCAGTGAAGGTGGTATGAAAAGTACAGAAGGCCCAATACTATGGAATGCAAAACTGCGGCAGATCCATAGTCATGCTCTCCTGTATTGGAAACATGGCCTTGTATTTCGTGGACAAGATAAGAAGTCAGGAGATCTGGGTTCTGGTTTTGCCTCTATCACTAACTCACTATGTGACCATGGGCAAGACAGTCAGGGCAACATTTTCAAAAGTGCTTAAGTGCTTTAGGAGCCTACATCCCACTGACATTCAATGGGATGCAGGCTCCCAAGGCCCTGAGCCTCAAAGATATTTAGGCACCTAACTCCCATTTAAATCAACACCTTTGAAGATCTGGACTCAATTTTTGAAAATTGGACTTAGGCTCCTGTCACTTAGGAACTTTTGAAAATTTCATCCTTATCTTGTTTGTACCCCAGTTTCTACCTCTATATAATGAAGACTGGATAATACTTGCCTACTTCTCAGGGTGTTGTGAGGCTTAATTAATTAACATTTATAAATTGCTTTGAGAGCCGAACATGGAAGGTGCTGTATAAGTGCAAAGCATTATTAAAAGGTGAGGAAAGCTGTATTTAACAGTGTTTTCTTCTAAATGTCATTCTTGTTGGCCAAAAGCCTCTGTTATAATGAAAATTCCCTTCCTCGGCTATTATTTTCATGAAGTGTACCAGGCTGATGTGCAGCAGTGCACAGAGTGTAATACAATCAATTTTCAGGTCCTTAATTTCAACAGGGAAATGCTAATACCCTTTCATCTTTAAGAATGTTTACAGCCCCTTGTGCTGAAAAATTAGTTCAAACTTTTTTCTCCGGAGGTCACCCTGGGATACAGCTGAACACAGAATGATTTATTTTTCAGCTCACTCATCACTACTATTTCTCGGTGCCAAGGGTTGCTGAAGATCTAGTAATTTCATGAAAAAAATATTGCCTTGAAAATGCAAACAAAATCCCCTTTTTAAAAAAAAAAAAAAGTACTCCAGTGACCTTAGGCCAATATAAACCAGTGAAAAATCATACTGCTCTACCCAGCAGTATGGAAACTTAGATTGAAAATGGGGTTGGAGTTAGCATCTAAAAGACCTTTTCTGAAACTGCCAGGAACAATATTTAATCTTTCTATGTAACTGCAGTGCATGAGAGAGACACAGTAGGGGAAACCACACTGTGCATTTCATAATACATTGCTCTAGAAGCAATATCTCTAGAGATCCCAAAGCCTGATCTACATGGATCTGATCAAATATCGGCTAGACAGCAGTAGATTAATGCACCACCTTTGTGCCTCGAAAGACAGGAGTTCAAATCCTACTCATTTGACGGCATAGATAAACGTCTTTGCTGATCTTGGTCTTGCTCCCTAGTAGGTGTTGTTACGAAACTGTCACTTCATCACAAATGGTGGCTTCCTAGGGCCTGCTTCTGATCTCATTAGTAACCCCTCTTAAATCACCAGAATTATACTGGGTAAAGCTTGTGCATGATGCTAAGCAAAGCACATAGAGAAACCTACGGTTAAGGCTGCAGAATTGTTTCCCTTCTAAGGGAACATTTTCAAGTACTTGTAAACTTTGTCAATCTTTTTCCTTTTGGCCCAAAATTTGGAGAGTGTGTTCTCAGCCTGGGAGCAATTTATTTATTTTTGCACTGGTTTAACAAAATCAGTTCAGCTGGTTTCGCTAAGGGGAAAAAAATGCATGTTTAGAGAAACAGTCGTGGAATCAACCCCTAAATCACTATCCATACACCAAAGATGACAGGATGATTGCTCATGCCACTAGCTTAACTTGCCATTCCCCGTCTTTTGAGGGCTTCACTTTCCAGTGTTAACTTTCCTTTCATGTCTGTGTATGGAAATTATTATTTGAAGTTTGTTCTGTGGTGGTGCCTAAAGGCCTTGATCCAGACAGAGATCCCATTGTGCTTGGTGCTGTACAAATAAAGAAATGGTCCCTGCCTTAAAGAGTTTACAGTCTTAAAAGCCAAGTAACATATGAAAAGGGCAATAAAAATAAATGCATGTAGGCTTGATTTATTTTCTATGTACATTTTTCATTATTATATACAGACAACGTAACAATCAACTTTTCCCATTTGCTTCTCCATCTAGCCATCATTAATTGGTTGATTTCTTATAGGGAGAAGTGACACTGGAGTAAGAGGTTGTAATCAGGTTCTGTGTACTGGAATATCAGGGGATGAGGTGGCAAGTCAGGACTGAGGTGTGTTGGGCAAGTTGTGAGAAGTAGCTGAATCTGGTTTAGGTAAGAACCCCTCCATTTTCCAGACCAGAACATTCACTGCTATTTGTCAATACAGAACTCAACCTCACATGGTTTGTTACTTGAACAAGGATATAGCACTACTAAAGTTGGATTAGTCCGCATAAAATAACTCTTAAATCTTCACCCAAAACTTAAACCAACCTAGAGTGCAATCTTTTCTCTAGTTTGAACAAGTAAGTATAAGTATATTTTTTCCTCCTGTAATTTTCACTTTCACTACATCTCTGCATTTCCTGGTTCTGGCTGGGACAAGAAACATTGAAATATCAACCAAAAAGCTATTCTTCTGGGACTTCTAGCCTATCACAAAACAGGAGTGGCCACATCAGGTGCTCTAGAAGCAATCTCTCTAGAGATCCCAGCTTCCTCTTAACTGGTCTCTATTCATCTCAAATTAGCCCAGGCCTGGTCTACAGTACGAGTTTAGGTCGACTTTAGCAGCGTTAAATCGAATTAAGCCTGGACACGTTCACACGACGAAGCCCTTTCTTTCGACTTAAAGGGCCCTTTAAACCGGTTTCTTTACTCCACCTCCAACGAGGGGATTAGCGATAAAATCGGCCTTAGCGGGTCGGAATTGGGGTAGTGTGGATGGAATTCGACGTTATTGGCCTCCGGGAGCTATCCCACAGTGCTTCATTGTGACCGCTCTGGACAGCACTCTCAACTCAGATGCACTGACCAGGTAGACAGGAAAAGCCCCGTGAACGTTTGAATTTCATTTCCTGTTTGCCCAGCGTGGAGAGCACAGGTGACCACGCAGAGCTCATCAGCACAGGTAACCGTGAAGGAGTCCCAGGATCGCAAAAGAGCTCCATCATGGACCGAATGGAACATACGGGATCTGCTCGCCATATGGGGAGATGAATCAGTGCTAGCTGAACTCCATAGGAGTAAACGAAATGGCAAAATATTAGAAAAGGTCTCCAAGGCCATGAAAGACAGAGGCCATAACAGGGACGCACAGCAGTGCCACATGAAAATTAAGGAGCTAAGGCAAGCCTACCACAAAGCCAGAGAGGCAAACGGAAGGTCTGGGGCAGAGCCGCAAACATGCCGCTTCTACGCGGAGCTGCATGCCATGCTAGGGGGTGCAGCCACCACTACCCCAACCGTGTGCTATGACTCCGTCACTGGACAAACACACAGGGAAGTGGGTTCGGGGTACGAGGAAGATGAGGATGAAGATAATGTAGATGGCTCACAGCAGCAAGGAAGCAGAGAAACTGGTTTCCCCAACAGCCAGGATATGTTTATCACCCTGGACCTGGAGCCAGTAACCCCCAAACTCACCCAAGGCGTGCTCCCAGACCCTGAGGGCACATAGGGGACCACTGGTGAGTGTACCTTTGTAAATATTACACATGGTTTAAAAGCAAGCGTGTTTAATGATTAATGATTAATTTGCCCTGGCAATCACGGCCAGTACAGCTACTGGAAAAGTCTGTTAACATGTATGGGGATGGAGCAGAAATCCTCCAGGGACATCTCCAGAAAGCTCTCCTTCATGTACTCCCAAAGCCTTTGCAAAAGGTTTCTGGGGAGGGCTGCCTTATCCCGTCCGCCATGGTAGGACACTTTACCATGCCAGGCCAGTAGCACGTAGTCTGGAATCATTGCATAACAAAGCATGGTAGCGTATGGTCCCGGTATTTGCTGGCATGCAGACAACATCCATTCCTTATCGCTCTTTGTTATCCTCAGGAGAGTGATATCATTCACGGTCACCTGGTTGAAATGGGGCGATTTTATTAAGGGGACATTCAGAGGTGTCCCTTCCTGCTCTGCTGAACAGAAATGTTCCCCGCTGTTAGCCACGCGGTAGGGGGGAGGGGTGAAGTGATCATCCCCGATAATTGGGTGTGTTTGGGGAGGGGTGTTAGTTGGGTTTGTGCTGCATGTTAACCCAGAAACCGCAGCCCCTCCTTTTACATTGCAAACCCATTTTAAATGGCCAACCCAACGGGTGCTTGGTATGGGAAATGAGGGCGCTACTGTTTGAAACTATTCCCACATGTTAAGAAGGTTAAAAAAGCCAAAGACTGTGGCTTACCATGGCTGCCTGCAAGCCGAAATCTGTTGCCTGGCACTGCGTGAGTGATCTCTCACACCAAACCGGCAGGCCCTCAATATAAGAGGAAAAATGCAACCTTGTAACGAAAGCACATGTGCTGTGTAATGTGAACAGCAAAATGTAACGTGAAAGAGTGTACCCATTGTTCTCTAAAATGTGTCTTTTTTAACCACCTCTCCCTTCTCCTCCACCAGCTGCAAATGTTTCTCCTTCACAGAGGCTAGTGAAGATTAGAAGGAGAAAACGGCGGACTCGGGATGACATGTTCACGGAGCTCCAGATGTCCTCCCACGCTGAAAGAGCACAGCAGAATGCGTGGAGGCAGTCAATGTCAGACCACAGAAAAGCATAGTATGAACGAGAGGAGAGGTGGCGGGCTGAATCGCGGGATGAACAGAGCAAGTGGCGGGCTGAAGATGATAGGTGGCGTCAGCTTGCACACAGAAGGCAAGAGTCGATGCTCCGGCTGCTGGAGCATCAAACTGATATGCTCCAGCGTATGGTTGAGCTGCAGGAAAGGCAGCAGGAGCAGAGACCGCCACTACAGCCCCTGTGTAACCAACAGCCCTCCTCCCCAAGTTCCATAGCCTCCTCACCCAGACACCCAAGAACACGGTGGGGGGGCCTCCGGCCACCCAGTCACTCCACCCCAGATGATTGCCCGAGCATCAGAAGGCTGGCCTTCAATAAGACTTAAAGTTTTAAAGTTTTAAACTGCAGTGTGTCCTTTTCCTTCCCTCCTCCCGCACCCCTCCCGGGCTACCTTGGCAATTATCCCCCTAGTTGTGTGATGAATTAATAAAGAATGCATGAATGTGAAGTAACAATGACTTTATTGCCTCTGCAAGCGGTGCTCGAAGGGGAGAGGGGAGGTTGGGGTGGTTGGTTTACAGGGAAGTAGAGTGAACGGGGGGGGGGGGGGGGCGGAGGGTTCATCAAGGAGAAACAAACAGAAGTTTCACACCGTAGCCTGGCCGCCCTGCTGTGCTCTTCTAACCGCCCTGGTGTCTGGCTGCGCGTAATCAGCGGCCAGGCGATGTGCCTCAACCTCCCACCCCGCCATAAATGTCTCCCCCTTACTCTCACAGATATTGTGGAGCGCACAGCAAGCAGCAATAACAATGGGGATATTCTTTTCGCTGAAGTCTGAATGAGTCAGTAAGCTGTGCCAGCGCAGTTTTAAACATCCAAATGCACATTCCACCACCATTCGGCACTTGCTCAGCCTGTAGTTGAACAGGTCCTGACTACTGTCCAGGCTGCCTGTGTATGGCTTCATGAGCCATGGCATGAAAGGGTAGGCTGGGTCCCCAAGGATCACGATAGGCATTTCAACATCCCCAACGGTTATTTTCTGGTCCGGGAAGAAAGTCCCTTCCTCCAGGTTTCGAAACAGACCAGAGTGCCTGAAGACGCGAGCATCATGTACCTTTCCCGGCCATCCCACGTTGATGTTGGTGAAACGTCCCTTGTGATCCATCAGGGCTTGCAGCAGCATTGAGAAGTACCCCTTGCGGTTTATGTACTCGGTGGCTTGGTGCTCCGGTGACAAGATAGGGATATGGGTTCCGTCTATCGCCCCACCAGAGTTTGGGAATCCCATTGCAGCAAAGCCATCCACTATGACCTGCACGTTTCCCAGAGTCACTACCCTTGATATCACCAGGTCTTTGATTGCCCTGGCAACTTGGATCACAGCAGCCCCACACAGTAGATTTGCCCACTCCAAATTGATTCCCGACTGACCGGTAGCTGTCTGGCGTTGCAAGCTTCCACAGGGCTATCACCACTCGCTTCTCAACTGTGAGGGCTGCTCTCATCCTGGTATTCTGGTGATTCAGGGCAGGGAAAGCAAGTCACAAAGTTCCATGAAAGTGCCCTTACGCATGCGAAAGTTTCGCAGCCACTGGGAATCGTCCCACACCTGCAGCACGATGTGGTCCCACCAGTCTGTGCTTGTTTCCCGGGCCCAGAATCGGCGTTCCACGGCATGAACCTGCCCCAGTAACACCATGATTTGCACATTGCTGGGGCCTGTGCCTTGTGAGAGGTCTATGTCCATGTCAATTTCCTCATCACTCTCGTCGCCGCACTGCAATCACCTCCTCAGCTGGTCCTGGTTTTGCTTTGGCATGTCCTGGCTCTGCATATACTCCAGGACAACGCGCGTGGTGTTCATAGTGCTCATAATTGCCGCGGTGATCTGAGCGAGCTCCATGATTCCAGTGCTATGGCGTCTGGTCTGAAAAAAGGCGCGAAACTAATATCTGACAGACGGAGGGAGGGAGGGAGGGGCGAGTGACGACATGGCGTACAGGTACAGGGAATTAAAATCAACAAAGGTGGCTGTGCATCAGGGAGAAACACAAACAACTGTCACACAGAATGGCCCCCCCCAAAGATTGAACTCAAAACCCTGGGTTTAGCAGGCCGTTGATTTCATGGAGGGAGGGGGAAGCAAATGAATACAGAACAAATCTATTTTTTACATCTTAAGCTGGCAGACGACGGTGCAGCATGACTGATAGCCCTTGGCATCTTCTGGGTGCTTCGCAGAAAATACTGGGCGCTTGGCAGAAAATAGCATACTACGACTGATAGCCATCATTGTCGAGACTGTTCGATAGGACTGAGCATGTCTGCCCAGGTGCCCATGATTGACAGCCACTGCAGTACGACGACGACAGATATCAGTCGTAATATACCATCTTCTACCAAAAGGCAAGGGGCTGCTGCTGTGTGCAATGCAGCCCCATGTCTGCCAGCCCCACATCTGCCAGCACCCAGATCGCCGATGAAGGCTACCAGTCATACTGCACTGTCTACTGCCAAAAGGCAATTAGCTGCTGCTGTGTAGCAATGCAGTACCACGTCTGCCGGCACCCAGATGACATATGGTGACGGTGAGCTGAGCTGAGCGGGCTCCATGCTTGGCATGGTATGTTGTCTGCACAGGTAACCCAGGTAAAAAGGCGCGAATCGATTGTCTGCCGTTGCTCTGACGGAGGGGGAGGTGCCTGACGACATACCCAGAACCCCTCGTGACACTGTTTTGCATCATTCAGGCATTGGGATTTCAACCCAGAATTCCAATGGGTGGCAGAGACTGCGAGAACTGTGGGATAGCTACCCACAGTGCAACACTCCGGAAGTCGACGCTAGCCTCGGTACTGTGGACGCGGTCCGACGACTTAATGCACTTAGAGCATTTTATGTGGGGACACACAGAATCGGCTGTATACAACCGATTTCTATAAAACCGGCTTCTATAAATTTGACCTAATTTCGTAGTATAGACATACCCCCAGTCTATTAACTTAACCTGAGATGAGTCAATCAGCCCTTAAACTCCAGAGCATGCAGTCGTCATTTCTCTCCCCATCAGGTTCTTAGCAGCAGCTTGCCATGGGGCTATTGCCCCTCTGCTATCTCCAGCCTTCCTGCCTCCTCATTGCTGAGCTTGTTGTCCTTATTGGGCCCAGTTGTGGATGTGTGCCTCCATGACTGGTGGTTCTGGTAGCTGTGTAGGATGTGGTCAGCCTGGTTGCCGATAAAGAGGGAAGACTCTCCTCTCCCTTCTGCCTAGGCTCAGTGTGGGGTTTGTAAATCTCCTGAGAACGTGCTAAGATTTCTAGCCCCGTTTGCCAGGCCCAAGAAGTGTGGCTGAGATTGTAAATTTTTGGCAACTTATCCAAACTGAACTGGCCAGACAAACATTCAGAGGTCTGTGAATCATCTTTGTAAGTTCAAAATCTTACTTTAATCAGAAGCAATATTAAAAGGAGCAAAACTAACAACATTCCCTTTTTCATACCACCAGCCTTTGCTTATGGCTAGGTAAGCACCAGTCTCCTGGATATCCCCTCACCTCTATCCTATAGCTAAAGCGTTGCTACCTGTCTGGGTGGTTTTTATACTTCATCTCCGAGAGTGCCCCTATTTCAGCTTTCATCACTGAATACTACCTACATAGCAGAACCACTGCGTGCTCCCCTGTTACTGAGCTACATTTGATCAGCTACCACCAACCCTGGATTACATGCCCTGCTCGTTGCTTATTCTGGCATAAGCTTTGCTGAACCAGAATATATTTGTGACCTCCAGTTCCAAAAATGGTGCTCTGGGTCATTTATCAGGCATGTTGTGATGCTCTATGTCCACCTACAACTGCGGGTGAACTAGCGATAAATAGACTGCGGTGTACAGACAGAGCACACAAAGCGTAACATTATCCATCAAGAACTGCTACACTAAATCACTCTGGTATTAATATATGCCGTGGCTGACTGATATTTCAGCCCTTGGTGGCACATCTAGCCTTTTCTGGCTGCTGGTTTTAATCACTTCGGCACTACTAGATCAGAAATGTACTTGTACTAAATTAAAGGGAAACCCAAACATACCAACACAACACTGGTCTTAGGTACCTTTATTCCAGCCTGGTTGACTGGCTGGCAGTTGCCTCTCTTCTCTCTTTATCCTTTCTAGGGAATTGTACACGTTCCTTTCCTCTTGTCTGAGCCTCTTCTACCTGCTCAGAATTATTTGAAACAACAAATGCAATTGAAAGGAATTGCTTTACAAGCTCCCTTCACAGCAGCCCCTGAACTATTATTAGTTATATTATGGTATCACCTAGAAAGCCCCAGTAATGGACCAGGACCCCATTGTGCTGGGCACTGTAAAACAGAGAACAGCAAAGAGGACCTGCCCCAAAGAGTTTGCAATGCAAGTATAAATCAAGAGACAGTGGCAAGAGACGGACAGATGAGGGGAGCATAGGGAAACAATACTGCTCAGCATGCCAGGCAACGGTCTCAGCACACCAACTGCTTAGCCATTGTCAAGATATTTTCATAGGCCTCATGGCAAAGAAGAGTTTCAAGGAGGGATTTGAAGGAGGACAGAGGTGGCTTGGCAGATGTTTAGTTAATATTTAGTACGCTGCTCTAACGGAAGAATCCCCATTGCTAACCACATTGACATCACTCCCCCTCCCCAATGGATATGTTATGTCATAGAGACAAGGTGGGAGAGGGAATATCTTTTATTGAACCAACTTCTGTTGGGGAGAGAGAAGCTTTCAAGCTTACACAGGTCTGGGAAAGGTACTCAGTGTCACAGCTAACTGTAAGGCGGAACAGATTGTTTGGCATAAATAGTTAACATATATTTCAAGGGGCCATTCAAGCTGAAGTGGCTCGTTAACACCCCTCCAGTGATAGCGGGGAAAGGAAGGGGAGGCGGGAAGGCAGCTACTTGTGCTAAATAATCTGATCCACCTTGCATTTAGCTATGACACTCTTGAGTATGTTTCCCAGATCTCATGAAGAGCTTTGGGCAAGCCCGAAAGCTTGTCTCTCTCTCACCAACAGAAGTTGGTCCAATAAAAGATATTACCTCACCCACCTTGTCTCTCTCATATCCTGGGACTGACACAGCTACAAGAACACTGCATACAACATATTATGTCATACGCATTTCTGGGATATCTAGTAAAATTCAGAGGAAAAAGGGCACTGGGGGTGGAATCCTAGACCCATTGACTTCAGTGTAGCCAAGATTTCACCCTGCGGGAGGATTATATATCTACAATGATTCTGAACAAGGGATATATTCTTTTAAAAAATTAATTGGACAAAAGGATCAGAATGCAGTTCAAAACTAAACAGATTACATGTGGGCCTGGTTTCTTCCCACATTAAGAGCCAGTATAATCCAATTATTTGCTGCTTGTCATCTCTGATGTCTTTGATTTGCCATTTAAAATGCTAATTATTTGGAATCTGTCTCTTTTTATGAAAGATAATATTAGACTCTGCACAGCCTGGCCCTATATATATATCATTTTGTGGGCATTTTCTACTGGAAATGACTTACTGGTAAGTGATTTTCAGCATTTTAACATAACAGTTTTGCAAATGAGGGATAATGCTATTCCCTCTAATGCATACTGAGTATCTCTGTGCTATAGTCCACATTCTTTCCACACATGGACTCCCCCTGCTTATTTCAAGGACAGCTCCTCAGAGAATAACTACAGAATAGTCAACAGCAGGCTGCCCTATAAGTCTGGGAGGAGATCTGTGCTCTGTGGGCAATCCCCAGACTTCTGGTTTAGTGACATTTCCATATTCTCCAAATGTAAATGGTGAGGGGTCACCGCCTCAGGTCCCAGCAGTCAGTTGAAGCTTGCTTAAGTAAACACCCCAGGATCTGACCCTATCATTCTAGTTTATGTTGCACCCGGAAACGAACCCCTCGCATTGAGTTATAATTGTAGGATAACTGCATTTATCATGGGAATACTCAAAAAGGTCTTGTGACATTTACACCACACACGCACACGCAGCCCCCCCCCCCCAGAGGAACACAGGACATGCCGTAACAGAAAAGACCCATAGTCCATCTAGTCCAGTATTCTGTCCAACAGCAGCCAGTACCAGATGCATCAGAAGAAGATGTAAAAATCTCTGTTATGGACAATAATGGACAGTCCAACCCTCAGGAGAACTTTCTTCACAATACTAGAGCTGAGCTGAGCAAAATAAGAATTTCCATCCTGCTGGACATTCTGATATTTAAACATCTGTTTTCCTCCTGAAATCAGCATGAAAAGTTGAAATATTTAAATATATAAATAAAAATGACAGAACAGTAAGTTCGGAAAAGTTGCAATTTGGAACTACGTAAACATTTCAACATTTTAAATCTAAAGGAAAGATTTCAATATTCACAAATCAAAATATTGAATTTTGGCTTGTTGATCTGGCCAGAAAATGTTTCATTTCAGTCAGTTCAATGTTAAAATTCATTTCCCTGTTGTTGCACACTGTCTCATGGGATTTGTGGTTCAGGTGCCTGATACACCCCACTCTCTCCAGTGGATCAGGCTCCCTGGCTGGACTACATCTCCCATGATGCACCCACAGCAATGTGACTCTCATTATGCACCACACCACTTAGACAGAAGGGTGACTTTATTACATTATTGGGATGTACTCCATCCAGGGAGCCCAGCCCCTAGGAAAGAATGAGGGCTACGCTCACATGAGACAATGCGCCATGACAGGAAAATGAAATTTAATGTTTAAAACAAAATATTTCATTTTGAATCTATTCGTTTTACCAACAGAAAACTCAAAACATTTCTGCAAAAATCAAAATTTTCCCATGCAACATGTCAATTTTGCAGAAACTGCATTTTCTGTTAAAAAATCATCCTGACAGAAAAATCCTGACTAGCCTACATCAGTGGTTGGCTTACGCCCTTGAAACCAAAGGGTTTATATCCCATATATTCTATCCTACTGTGGATGCAAGGAGAAAAGATCTATAAATTCCTGGCTGTGAATCATTTGGCCCTAATAGTAAAGGCCTTTTATTAGCTTGAACATAGGACATCTTAAGACGGGTATCCAAAGTGCATTCAACAAGGTTTGATACATGTTCAATGCAAAATTGATGGAAAACCTAAGAGGCAGCAAACAAGGGGCACAGAACACTGTCGGCCTCTGGCAACACACTGGAGGGGAAGAGATGGCTGCTTTTCCTCCTCCAATTTCAATGAACTTCTGTTCGCAGTACTAAAAAAGCTAGGAGTCTTCATCCAGCCTTATGGCAAATATTTACTCAGCACACTTCTCAGAAATTTTTGTGCAAAAGACCTAGACCAGCTTCTCAGCTGCTGTAAATCAACATATCGCCATTGACTCCACTGGAGCCATTTATACCAGGCGCCGACATTTTCTATGTTGTTTTTGGGATGAGAGATGCAGTATTGTCTAAGTGTGGGAGCAGGAAACTTGGACCGGCATGATCCAATTCACAACTCTGCCACTGACTTCCTGAGAGACCTTAGATGAGTTATGTCATTTCTGTCCCTCAGTTACCCCATGTGTAAACAGGGATAAAGCCTAACTTTGTACATCTCCTAGAGATCGACCGAAAAAAGGCAAGAGTAAAATATTTTTATTTCTTTGAAGCTTTGAAATTAAATACATGCTAACCTCTAGTCACAATCATTTCTTCTTGGAGATGGATTGTGGAATTAAGACAAAGTTTAAGTCATCTGGAAACAATTTTTTCAAAAGGCAACACTGAATTTTATCCATCCAGATTATTTAACCACAGTAGCATTTAAGCAGCATGCTTTATTATGGAGCAACATGATCTGAAACATTGATTCTTTTGCCATTTACCCAACTGAGCCAGAAATAAAACTGTTACTCACCTTCTCGTGACTGTTGTTCTTGGAGATGTGTTGCTCATGTCCATTCCAATTAGATGTGTGTGCGCCGCATGCACAGTCGTTGGACAGTTTTTCCCCTAGCAGCACCCGTCGGGTCAGCTGTGGAGCCCCCTGAAGTGGCGCCTTCATGGCGCTCAATAAAAGACCCTGCCGACCCAGCGCCTCCTCCGTTCCTTCTTGCCGGTTACTCTGACAGAGAGGAAGGAGGGTGGGTTTGGAATGGATATGAGCAACATATCTCCAAGAACAATAGTCACGAGAAGGTGAGTAACCGTTTTTTCTTCTTCGAGTGCTTGCTCATGTCAATTCCAATTAGGTGACTCCCAAGCCTTACCTAGGCAGTACGGTCCGAGTTATGGAATCGCTGATTGGAGCACCACTCTGCCGAAAGCTGCATCATCTCTGATGTGCCGGATGATGGCGTAAGGAGAGGTGAATGTATGTACCGAGGACCACATTGCTGCCCTTCAGATTTCTTGTATCAGGACCTGAGCCAGGAATGCCACTGATGAGTGTGCCGTAAGAGCTGGGGCTGGGACCTTGGCCAGCTCGTAGCACTTGCGGATGCATGATGTGATCCAGGAAGATATTATTTGAGATGAGACCGAGAGTCCTTTCATCTGGTCTGCCACCGCTCTGAACTGGTTCGACTTCCTGGACAGCTTAGTGTGCTTGATGTAGAAAGCCAGTGCTCGCCGAACATCAAGGGAGTGCAGCCTCTGCTCACGGCTACTGGCATGAGGCTTAGGGTAAAAACAGGCAGGAAAATGTCCTGACTAGTGTGGAAATGTGACACAACCTTAGGAAGAAAGGAGGGTGAGGTCTGAGTTGTACCTTATCCCTGTGGAAAACTGTATAAGGTGGGTCTGTGGTAAGGGCCTTTAACTCAGACACCCTCCTTACTGATGTAATGGCGACCAGAAAGGCTACCTTCCACGACATATATAGAAGGGAGCAAGTCACCTGCGGTTCAAATGCGGGCCCCTTTAGCCTGGAGAAGACCAGGTTAAGGTCCCACGCGGGGACAAGCTGTCTGATCTGGGGATGTAGGCATTCCAGACCCTTGAGAAAGCGACCAACCACAGGGTTGGCAAAGATGGAGCGACTGGGTGGCCTTGCTGTTTCAGGTGCAGAAGGTACTCTAAGATGAGAGGTACAGATTCCTAGAGGGGGGGGGTGTACGACGCTGGTCACACCAACAAGTAAATCTCTTTCACTTTGCCAGGTATGTGGCTCTAGTGGAGGACTTCCTGCTGCTGAGTAGGACCTTCCTTATTTGTTTGCAGCACAGAAGCTCCATGGGGTTCAGCCATGAAGCTTCCAAGCCATGAGGTGGAGGGACTGCAGGTTGGGCTGATGAAGGCAACCGTGGTCCTGACTGATTAGGTCAGCAACGTGACCGGGGCGTCCACTGACAGTTCCAGGAGTGTGGTGTACCAATGTTGTCAAGGCCACGCTGGTGCTACCAGAATTCTCTCTGCCCCATCTCTGTGGACCTTGAGTAGGACCTTGTGCACGAGAGGGAACAGGGGAAAGGCATAGAGTAGGCAGCGTCCCCAGGGTAGCAGGAATGCATCCATGATTGATCCTGGGTTGTGTCTCTGGAAGAAGCACTTCTGGAAGGAGCATTAGGCACTTCCTATTGCTCCAAGTGGCGAACAGGTCGACCTGGGGAAACCCCCACCTTTGGAAGACGAGTTGTATGACATCTGGTCGGATGGACCATTCTTGATAGTGGAAGGACCTGCTAAGGTGGTCCGCCAGTGCATTCTGAACTCTAGTAGATGGGATGCTTCCAGGTGAATGGAGTGGACTGTGCAGAACTCCCACAGCCAGAGGGCTTCCCGATATAGGGGAGAGGAACTGGCTCCACCCTGCTTGTTGATGTAAAACATGGCAGTGGTGTTGTCCGTTAGAACTGCTACACACTGACCTAGTAGTCGGGCCTGAAAGATCTGGCATGCTAGTAGCCTTGCCCTCAGCTCCTTGATGTTGATATGGAAGGAGAGCTCATCCTGCGACCAAAGGACCTGCATTTTGCGAGACCCCTCCCAGAGCTGACGTGTCCGTTACTAGGGACAAGAAGGGCTGGGGGTTGTTGAAGGGAACTCCTTCACACACTGTCCAAGGGTCGAGCCACCATTGAAGGGACTCGAGCACCTGCCCCGGCACCATGACCACTGAATTCAAGCTGTTACATCCCAGGCAGTAGGCCGAAGCGAGCCAGGCCTGTAGAGGCCTGAGCCTCAGTCTGGTGTCCCGGGTCACATAAGTGCAAGCTGCCATGTGACTGAGGAGACTCAGGCATCCCCTGGCTGTGGTGGAGTGCACCGAGCGCACCAAAGGGAAAGCCAAGTGGAGTTAAACTAATGTTGAGGTTAAGCTACAGAGGCCTTGTGGACAACAGAAATATGCCTTTCACTCAGACTAAGTCTTACTACGAGCTACAATTCCATATATTCGTGCTAGCTCTCATCAAGTTAGCATGAGTAGAAACAGCAGCGTAGCCGTGATAACACCGGTAGCAGCAGCAGCCGCCATGGTGAGTACATGGGTTTATACCTGGCACGGCTCAGCCTTGGCACCACTGCCACAACCGTGCTACCACGGTTACACTGCGACTTATATCCATGCTAGCTCTCATCAAGCTAGCACAAGGATGTGTACACAAGCAGGGGAATCACACCCCTAGCTTGGAATGTGGACCTAGGCTCAGAAAGTTCTACCTAGAAAGCAGACTGGTTTTCTGAGAACTTTTCCCCTTCTCTTAGTTTGAAGAGGCCCCGCTATTTGGAAAACAGTACTTTTGTTTCTTGCAAATCTTCCAGTAACTGCCGATCATTTGTCAAAGGCCAAATACTACTCAGGCAAAAGCCCCTTTGAAGTCAGTGGGAGTTTCGTGTGTGCGCGGCCTTGAGGATTTAGCCCTAGCTGAAGTTATGGCCAGAGTTATTCGACACTTATGGTAGCCGACACCAGCTCCGACTCAGCTGCTGTTACACACACTTCTCAAAATGAGACGGGCTTTGTTCGACCTTTATTTTGAGCTGTTGACATTTTGGCAAAACTGGAAGTGCGTCTCTTCCTCCAGCTGACTAAATCACGTGTATTTGGAGGGTAGAATTCTGCAGTTTGTTTCGGGATTGATTTCAGATTTGCTGGGGAAAATCACATGGAGCGGGTCTTCTGAATCCCTGGATAGTTAAATCTGAACCACATGGTTGGGAAGGGGAGCAGAAGCCAGGCAAAAGCACTTTGGTGGCACACGCAAGTCCTCACCACATGCAATGATACAGACAGTGCATTAGGAACTCAGGTGAGAGAACAAGCAGTAGCAGATGTTCTAAAAATAACAATCCTGTTTTCATGTAAATATCATTACAGCAGGAAATTAATGGTCTTATTCCTGACTCTGCCACCGACTCTGCATGGCCTTGGACAAGTCCCAAAGCTTGTATGTGCCTCCATTTCCCCATTTGTTATGCAAGACTATTTCATTCACAAATGTGGGTTAAGTTGAACAAGTGAAACTCTGTTAAACCCTGTGCACTGCTCTGTCCATGTGGCTGAGTTGCTTCCTGCCCAGCTCCTCACATTCCCTGTTTTCATGGTGTGCCATCAACAGCAGCCCCTTCAGGGAACATGGGCCCTCTGACTCCAATTCCACTGTTCATGATACATCTTCCCTATTTTACAAACATTTTAATACAAACAAGAAAAACAAATTTATGCCCAGAGACCTACCCTGTGTCTCTTTGGCCAGAGGTTGCTATCACGTACCTGCATTGGAATCTTGTCTTTACCACAGACTCAACTGGTTACATAGCCTCAACTGGCGATCACACCAGCAGTGATCTGTCGCTGTCTCCCTGTCACCAAGTCTAGCAAAGTATCTCTCTGTGAAATCTCCGTTTCCCTGTAGGGTTTGCCTCCAGATGGTTCTGTGTCTCTGTGTTCTGTGATGATCTCTCTAGAGCTGTAGGGTCCCTCTGGGTGTTGTGTCTGCTGCTGGCTCATAAGTAGGATCACTTGTCCCTCTTGTATAGTCACTTGGTATGACCCGGTTGCCACTGCAACCCACACAACTTCTTGAGTCCACTGATGCTGGGTATATATGCCCTGCTCAGCATGTCAGCTAACACCAATCATCGTTCTGGACAATATCTGATCTCTACCAGGTAGCACTGGAGGCCAAATACCACAGGCAGAGGTTCTTTTTCTATTTGGGTGCACCCCTGTTCAGTCTCTGACAGGGCACTGCTGGCATAAGTGACTGTCTGCTCCTGCAAAAGAGCTACTCCTGATTGTTTCTCCAATGCATCACACTGGTGTGTCCGCAGCTCTCCTGGCTGGTTGTCATTCAAGATAGGGGCATCCGTTATCATTTGTGCCAGTGTGTCAAATGCTTTTGTGTCATCCTGCCTTGTGACCTAACGTATGGGTTCCACTACTACAGCCAGGTGTGGACAGAACATGGACAGAAAATGTAGTGAAGTGCTGTACCCCTTTCACATCTACTGGAGCTGGCATGTCTCTGACTGACTTGGCCGTGTTGGGATCTGCTTTCAATCTCTCTGCCATGAGCAGATGGCCAGCAAACATCACCTCACACTGGTTGAGTCACATATTTTCTAGGATGAGTTTTATGTTCTTATTCCAGCATTGCTGTAGAAAAGCTATTCGTTTTCGGTCACGGTCTTGTTTAGTTTCTGAGTCATTGCTCCTTTTTCCTGAAATAAGGATATCACTTGCAGTTATTTTTACCCCAGTGCTTGGGTGTGTATTCTCTGGAACATCTCCAATGGTCGGTTTATGCCCATTGGCATGTGCAGCCACCTGTAGAGATCAAATAGTGTTGCAAAGGTTGTCCGCATACTGGACTTTTTATCCAGGCTTAAGTGCCAAAACCCATTCCTGAAATCACCAACTGTAAAGATTATGGCTTTGGCGAGTTCTGGCAAACCCAATTGTGAGCAGTGGATAGTGGCATCTTTTCAATGCCCCGTTCAGTGCCTTTGGGTCTATGCTATTTGTAATTTGCCTGATGGCTTATTTGCCATCACCAAGCTGCTTATCCAGGCTGTACTGTCCTCCACAGCTGCTATGACACCCCTGCTCTGCAGATTTTCAAGCTTCTTGTGTACTGGATTACGTAGTGCCACTGGAATTTTCCTTTGTGGGAAGCACACAGATTCCACAGCAGGGTCTACTTCCAGTCCCAGCTCTCCTTCAAGGCACCCGTCACCTTTGAAAACATCCCCACAGGATTTTAAAATGGTCTCCATTGGGACTCCCCGTTTTGCTTCTTGCACTGCAGCTATAAAAATCTGACGTTGCACTCTCATTAGATCCGTGGCTTGTATGGCTGTATTCCCCAAGGGACGGCCAGGGTGCTTACCATCCACCATCACAAACTGCGCGTGGTACATTCTATTATTTTTCAGGTTAGTTATGATGAGATCACATTTTCCTATGGGATGCATTATGCTCCCATTGTATATTATTAGGTTGTGCCTGCTCTTTGTAATGGGTGTGTTCAAGTCCAAATAACCCAAGAAATCACACAGATCGTTTCCCTATTAACAGGTTTCAGTGGTAGCCGTATTAGTCTGTATCAGCAAAAAAAAACCAAGGAGTCCTTGTGGTACCTTAGAGACTAACCAATGTGATATATGCCATCATGTGCCAGCAATGCCCCTCTGCCATGTACATTGGCCAAACCGGACAGTCTCTACACAAAACAATAAATGGACACAAATCTGACCTCAGGAATCATAACATTCATAAACCAGTAAGAGAACACTTCAATCTCTCTGTACACTCAGTAACAGACCTCGAAGTGGCAATTCTTCAACAAAAAAAACTTCAAAAACAGACTCCAATGTGAAGCTGCAGAACTGGAATTAATTTGCAAACTAGATACCATCAGATTAGGCGTGAATAAAGACTGGAAGTGGTTGGGTCATTACAAAACCTAAACCTAATTTCCCCAATACTAATTTCTCTCTACTGTTACTCACACTTTCTTGTCAACTGTCTGTAATGGGCCACTCTCTTACCACTTCAAATGTTATTTTTCCTCCCTTGGCATCCTGCTGTTAATTGATTTATCTCATTAGACTGACCTAACACTTGGTAAAGCAACCCCCATCCTTTCATGTATTTATACCTGCTCCTGTATTTTTCACTTCATGCATCTGATGAAGTGTGTTCTAGCTCATGAAAGCTTATGCCCAGATAAATTTGTTAGTCTCTAAGGTGCCACAAGGACTACTCATTTTTTTTCCCTATTAACATTGTCTACAGGGAGGTTGGTATTGTCCCTTGTTGCTTTCCTGTCCTGACAGCTCGAATCTGGTATGCTCTTTGACTCAAGGAAAGAGTCATGATGTCATCCCTGCTGTCTGATGTGCTATCCCCGCCTTGTCCAACTCTGACTGACTCTTTCTGGGACCTTCCTCTGCTCTTGCACTTGCTGCTAAAATGGTTCAATTTCCACGTGCCCGAGTGCGGGGCACTCCTCCCACAGAAAATACAACTCACTGTGGGTATGAAAGCCAGGCTGCCTGCTCTCCTTTGCTGTTGTCTCACTGTATGGACTTCTGGGGATGTGGTGCCTCTGAGGGGTTTCATCCTTTCTCTTGAGGCTTCGGCTGCACATCCAATGTCTAAGTACCTGTCTACTGTGAATCACCTTCCCAGAACAGCTGCTCCTGCGGGTGGTGATCCCAAGGGTCACAGACTATTCAGTCCTGAATTAGAGAGTCTGTCAAGTACCCAGAATTGCATGTAGCAGATCGGCTGTAACATGGGGGTCTATTCCCTGCCCTTTGGGTTGGTCTCTAGTGAAAAACCTGTATCGCCCAACAGGTCTCCAGGGGCAGCTCCTAGGATGACTGTGTGGATTGAGGCAGTGGTGAGCATCAGAGTGCTGCAGACCTCGCTGCCTTGTTCCCCCAAAAGGTAAAGTAACAATTTTACTTTCCTGCTGTTATCATCCTCCTGCATGGCCAGGTCTGTGTCCAGCTCAAACTGCCCAATTCACTAAGTCCCCTGGTAAGCTCAGTTTCTGTTTGCAAAATCCAGGGCCCCTGGGGTCGTCAGTGCAAGTCTCATGGCTCACAGCACCAGCTGCTGGACTGCAGAGAATTCGCAGCGCAGATGCTGCCACCATGTTCCTTTTGCAAGGAGTGCAGCTGAATGCAGGCTAAGCTGAACAAGTGAATCTTGATTAAACCCTGTGAACTGCTCCGTCCGTGTGGCTGCGCTGCTTCCTAACTCTCAGCATTTCCTCTTCCACTCACGTCCCATCAACAACAGTCCCAACAGGGAACATTGGTCCTGTGACTCCAGTTCCACCAATCATGATACAGATATTACATATCTTCCTTCTGGTGTTGTGGGAGGCTTATTTCACTATTTATTAAGCACATTGGACTCCTTACAGGATATGGTGCTATACACTTGTAACATATCGCCATGAATTATAAACTATTGTATATCTTGTTCAGAACTCTCTTTACACACAAGCCCAGGTCCTCAGTGAAGGCCAAGTGTGCAGTAGAGCTCAAGAGCAGGGACAAAGGTGGTGCTCCCCTAGTGTAACGAAGAGCAGCCCGCAGGCTGTTCTAAGTGACACCAGCCACCAACAGCTGCAAAGGGCCAATACAGCACCTGGGGATCACTGAATTATAAGGAAACTTCAGCCACACCCATTTTGCTGGCAGCAGAGAGTGGGTTGACACATGAGTCACCACCCCATCCGGGACTCCCCTTACAGAAGGGGGGGAGATATGGCAGGACATATGGAAAGTTTTCTATGAGTCAACATCAGATGTTTATCTAAATGACCAGTTGTTGTTTAGTAAATGAAGCGCTGGAACTGAGACAGCTCCCCCAAAAGGGATGACCATATTTTTTGAATTACAATACATCTGCAGTTTATTAACATGTACTGTAATATTAACATTGTGTCACAGGCGGGTGCTCCTGGTCTGTGCTGTCCATCCGGGAGGAACAGCTATGAGGCACAGCCCAGGTGAGTGGAGTGGAGTGGATGGATGGATATAAAAGTGGCTTTGCACTCTGAGTGTTAAGCTGCTGTAAGCACTGCCCCAAAATGGCCACTGCGGGAGTGTTAGAGAAGTCCCAGGTGTACTAACTTAGAGCAGCCCATTCTGGGTTGTAGTGCAGACCAGAATCCCTGTAGTACCACATACTACAGACCCTCCCCTGATCTCCCCTACTCCCTTCCTTCCATCCGTCCATTTGCTATGCCAGACCTTGCAAGGAGATCAACACAGGGTCACTCAGGCAGCCCTTGGATGTTCCTGCACTGGAATAATTGTCATCTATTAATGATCCCTGTACATCGCACTTGAGTGGCATATAAAAGCCAGAAAAGGGGGAACAGAATCTGTCTGCTGGAGTTTTTTTATCATAATCTCTAAAGCCTATGCTGTTTGGTTTGTTCCCTTTTACTCATCTACATTGGCATGTTAATGTCCCTTTCCATTTTCTTTCGTTCACTTTTTCTGCATATTGTAATCTGAAGAGACTGATGACCTTAAAGGACAAAAATCAAAATATATGCAGCCTTCACACTTAGTAAACTTTTAGCATAATGTACTCCAGTTTGTGGATGGATGGATGGATGGATGGATGGATGGATGGATATCTCCTAGCAATCTGCCACTTTGTTTTTGGAATTTTTTTAAAAATAGCAAGTTAATTAGGTTTCTTGTCTCTACTAGTTGTATCTTTTCATCTTCTTGTGAGGTACTAAGTGAAAGCTGCTTTTCATTACGTACTATCCAGACAAATTTAAATGCTGAAAATCAAGCTGCATTTGGATCCAAGACACAGGATTTCCAGATTGGAGAACTGCATCAGGACCTATGTAAAGAGAACATGCGTATTAGTCACTTAGAACCTTCCTAGTGATCATGAAATAAGAAAATCACCACCCATTAGCGAAGGGAAATTTTATCGTTTGCGGATGAATGGTTAAATGAAAATTCCCTCTCCTGACTTTTAGAGGTTGAAGACTGTGTCATCTCTCACTAGAAAGGTAATTTCCCCTGCATTTGCCATAAACTCTCAGATTTGATCTATTGTTTTAATGTTGGGTTCAAGCAGAGGTTGTTGGAAAAGGTCACTAAGTATTAATGATTTGCACATTGCTGTTTGGATTTGCTAGAATTTTATTTAAGACCACATCCTGGAGGAGATGAAGGTCCAAGGAAGGCACAGATACCGTATGCACTTGAACAAATTATCACTGTATCCCCCCCTACTGCTCAAGTACAGCTGCGTCACTCCAGTGAGTCCTGAAAATGGACAGAAATAACGATAACAAAGTGGTAGCCATGCACCTGAGGTCAGGGCCCAGGATCCAGTATCCAGAGACCCCTACCCTGCTCCTGGAGTCATGTGAATACATGGGAATTTCAGCTTTCATTTGAAAAAACTAGAAGTGAGTTTCTAATCTTTCTGGTTGCAGAGGAAAGTTTGTAAATGTCACCCTAATGCACCGTAAAGGCTCAAACACCAGAAGGCAAATAAGTATATAAAATTGGGGAGTTCTTTTTAATCTCATGACTTTTAAACCAATCTCCTGATTCTTGATGGCTTGGGCTTAGCAATAGTGGAACTACTATGGAACCTATTGGAACCTTCCCCACTCCAGGTGTAGCAGCAGTCAAAAAAGCTAACTGAGTGTTAGGAACCAGTAGGAAAGGGATAGATAATAAGACAGTAAAGATCATAATGACACTGTATAAATCCATGGCACGCCCACACCTTGAATCCCACGTGCAGTGCTGGTCACCCCATTTCAAAGAAGATATATTAGAATTGGAAATGATACCAAGAAGGAAAACAAAAATTATTAGGGGTATGGAACAGATTCCATAGGGGGAGAGATTAAAAAGACGGGGACTGTTCAAATTAGAAAAGAGATGACTAAAGGCGGCATATGATAGAGGTCTATAAAATTATGAATGGTGCAGAGTAAATTAATAGGGAAGTGTTATTTACCCCTTCAAGTAACACAAGAACTAGGGGTCACCCCATGAAATTAATAGGCAGCAGATTTAAAACAAACATAAGGAAGAGTGGTGGCCGGTGGCCTGGTGCCCTGGTGCCCAGCTCTGAAGGCGGCGCCCCACCAGCAGCAGTGTAGAAGGGTGGTAATACCATACCACGCCACCCTTACTTCTGTGCTGCTGCCTTCAGAGCTGGGTGGCCAGAGAGTGGTGGCTGCTGACTGAGGGCCCAGCTCTGCAGGCAGGAGCGCAGAAGTAAGGGTGGCAATATCATACCATGCCATCCTTATTTCTGCGCTGCGACTGCTGGCAGTGGCTCTGCCTTCAGAACTGGGCTCCCGGCCAGCAGCCGCCACTCTCCAGCTGCCCAGCTCTGAAGGCAGTGTCACTGCCAGCAGCAGTGCAGTACCGCAACCCCCCCCACGCACAATAACTTTGCAACCCCACCCCCACCACACAACTCCTTTTTGGGTCAGGACCCCTACAATGACAACACTGAAATTTCAGATTTAAATAGCTGAAATCATGAAACGTATGCTTTTCAAAATCCTATGACTGTGAAATTGACCAAAATGGACCGTGAATTTGGTAGGGCCCTAATCATAGACCACAGAAGCCAGGGAGCCACCCAGGCCATCATGGCTCAACCACTTTCTGGCCAGGCCAAACCTGACCGGCACTGTGACCCTGTGCGCCAGATTGCAACACCCCTCTATCACGATGGAGGAACGGCTGGGCCAAATTTGAGTGCTGGGCGCTGCTCAGGTTTGGCCCAGCAGCCTCTCTGTCACGATGTCTGGGTCAAATTTGAGTGAGTGGTGGTGTGACCTAGTGCATGGGCCCTCCCGCCAGGTCGTACCATCATTCACTCCTGGACTAGGGGGTCAGGCTGCTGGCAGTGGGAGGGTGCACCTGAGAGGGAAATAGGAGGATAACGCAAATCTATGCCCCCACGCACTTTAAATGGTGCTCTGCAGCCCCTGCAAATAATAATGATCACAGCAACTGAAGTGTTTTACAGGGTGCTTAAAAACCCACACACAAAAGGGGAAATCTAAATTAAAATACTATTTCAGTTGTCAAACTCCTCCCACAACAGCCTCCAATGGAGAAGATTCCCTAGTCATCATGACGGCTTTCCCCTCAAATTGGGCATTGTTTCCGAAGCGTTCTGTTCCCTGTTACGTCTCCACAGTTAACCACCAAGAGATGCTCCTCCAGATAAACATCTTTTTTGGCGGGTGTGCGGTGCCTGAAGCACCTCCTGGTGTTAACTCAATTAAGAACAAAGTGATTTCATCTACAAGACCTTGCAGCTCACTGTGGACTTCCTGTCTGGAGAGCCTTAAGAGCATAATCAGATGCGTTCGTTCATGCTTCTCCCGATTGCCTCCACGATCCCTTGAGGAGCTCTTTCTCCCTGCTTCTCCAGTGAGCCTGCTTGTTATTCAGCTTGTACTCCAGCTTTCATCCACTCCCTTCTCCCCGCCCCTTAGCTGCCATCTGCCTGCATCCTGTCAGGGCACTGATGTGTCTCCTACTGCTAATGAAGGCATATTTCAAGGTCCCATGATCTTTGTTTACCTTATCTTAGAGAAGACTCTCACCACTCCTGGTGACTTGAAACATGTTTTTGCATATTTTGTCCTATTTTAAAGTGTTAACTGCTGCTTGAGCAAGCGATCTAAAACCAAGAGTGTAGTATTGTGATTAGAGCAAAGGACTGAGAGTCAGAAGTCCTGGGTTCCAGTTCTGTCATTAACGTGACCATGTGACCTCTCCAAGTCCTGACTTTGCCATTTGTAAAATAGGGACAGCACCAGTTATTGAAATAATGAGAGGAAGTGAGTTAATTAGGGCCAGAGTAGGGTTAGCCCTTACATAGGGGAAGGGGAAGGGAATTGTGTGTGCAGGGGAGAAATGGAAATCAGCCCTTCCCCCTTACATCCCTCCACAAGAACTAGGGACAATCATAGTCCTTGTACTTTGGTCCCTTCCTATATCCCCAGAAGTGCAGTGCACTCGAGTGTTGCATGGAAGTGCAAAGCCATCTCTGTACCAGTGCATGGTGCTGGCCAGGTGCAGAGACAGAGACGACAGTACACCATCCATTGAGATGGTGCAGCGCCTACACTCCCTGCAAGGATTGTGCCTTCTGAATCACAGCCCTTCCCATCTGGAGCTCCTGCTCAGGTGGGATAGCTCAGCATGGCCCCCAAAGGGGACCAATGACTTAATGCCACAGTCTAGCCTTTAATCTGGGCAAACACACTTAGAACACTTTGAGTTCTATCACATTAAGTATGCCACATAAGCACAAAGTATTCTAATAAGAAACTGACAAGCAAGGCTTTCATTATATCCTGGTATTACTCATACACTGTTCTACATGGAACAAACATCAGGCAGCCTAAAATTCAGCTTTAAATAAAACAGACTACAGTGCAGATTTGTTTACAAGCCTGGGACTTACAATTCAGGACTCCTGCATACTCCCCCCTTCCTTGGCATTTTGCTATTATTTATTCATACTACTGAGGTTCCCACAAAGTGCTAAGTACCAGACACACAGTCAATATCCCACAGAGCCTAGAATTTAACCTACCCAAAATTTGATTCTTCTTATGGATATTCTTAATTCCAGGAGTAACCCATCCATTTTTAAGTGGCATTTGATTAAATGAGAAATAAACATATAGAAAAACTCAAAGCACTTATTGTTGATCCTGGAGTATATAAACAAAACTATTTGTGTGTGCATTATGCTAAGTAAGTATCTGCAACTACTGCTGGGCTGGAAACTGTTTTCCTAGCCACAAACATTTGAGAGATGCAACAAACAATTTTGCCCCAAAATTCCCAATTATCTTTATTTGCAACACCTTTTATAGTTCTCCTCTTTGGCCTTCTTTAATTTGCAGTTACATTATCTTATTATTCACAACAGGTGTGGTAAATTAGGGTGGTAAATTTGGTAAATTTCTAAATCAATTAGATAATCAAACAAGCACCAGTAAGCATTTTCGGACCCTAAAATATGACCTAGTTTTAAAACAACAATGTTTTTGTGGATACAGACTAACACGGCTACCCCGATACTTGACACCATGCTAGGCACTAGTTTTAAAGTGATATAAACTGACTCCAGATGTCCTCTGGTTTCTAAGTGCTGTGTCTAATTTTTAAAAAAATCATCCTGTCTTCAAAAACTTATTAAATTAAATAATCACTGATCATGCATGTCCCTGATGTATTTTTGTCCGGATACAGCAAAGATAACTAACCAACCAGCAGAAGGAGCACTAGTTAACCAGCTACTGCTGTTCCTAGCACAATTCTCATGTGTATTTTAAATTAACGGTGGTGCTTTTGAGAGAAGAAAACCAAGAGATTAATTTCCTTGGTAGCCTGTGTGCCTTAGAAAATAAAAGTGTTTTAAAAAATGACAAACTGTAAGCTCAGAACCGTCAATCTTTTAAGAAAGAATTATAGACAAAAGAGAAGGGGAAAACATTTTTCAGTGTTCCTTTATAGAGTTGCTGAACACCAACTAGAATACATTATTTAAAGTAACTTTTTTTTGTCTGTTTGTTTTTTAACTATTTGCATGTGAATTTATGCTTCGTGAATGTGAAAAATAAAGGACCTGGATTCAGATCCATCTTTAGAAAATAGTTTTATAAGAAAAGACACTGTGAGACAGGATGCGCACTTGAACTCAGAGAAGGAGTTAGGCTTTTGGGCATCTTGTACTGGATAAGTCACTCAGCCTCTCTGCCTCAGTATCCCCATCTGTAAAATGGGGATAAAATTTATTAATGTTTAGCTCATAAGTGCCTTGAGATTCTCAGATGAAGTGCACTTTAAAACAGAACATTTACATTTAAATGTAAGCTATTCATCTCCAACATTACAAATAATACAAAACATAATAGTCCACTTTCAAAGCAGTTTTAAGAGTTGTTGGAGGGGTCTCATTTGATTTTTAAGCTATGAACTGAAAAAAAAACCCCAACTTTTAATAAGAAAGAAAACTTCAGAACTGTTCATTAAAAAGTGGACTTACACATGCAATTATTCAACTCTAAAAACCAAGAACTGTATTGAAGACAAAGCGTGCACAATGAGGAACACCATTTACCCATTTTGCTTTATGTGCTAAAGAACTAATATGAATGTGTTTATTCAAGAAAAGTTCAAATAAGAGTTAGATTCTCAGTGCAAATACTGGCGAATATTAAAACACAATTTTAATTAAAATTTTTACTTAGCATGGCCCAGTGGTACTTTAAGAAAACATCCTGTGCCCTTGTCCTGACTCTTACAGAATTGATCTTTCAGCAAGGTGCTGAGGAGTCTCAACTCCTATTACAGTCAGACAGCTGTCCACCATGGAACCCGTTTGCTTAGGTGTCTGTGGAAAAGAGTCTGTGTTTTCACGCCTGTGCCTTCCCAAGGCTGAAGGTAGTAGCGGAGGGGCCAACAATGTTTCAGAAGAAGTCAGGAAGTGGTTTTTGTTCCCATGCAAAATTAACAAAAAATAAAAAATGTTTTGTTTCTGTCAACATTGTTCTTCACTTTTCTTTGTGGGTTTTCAGCCAAAAACACATGAACGTTTTATCCAAAATTCTTCAGTTTTTGATTGCTGAAAAGCCAAAACATTTTGGCCTCAAATGTTTTGTTGAAACATTCCCACAGACATTTCAGTTTTGACAAAAAAAATAAAAAGCCATTTTTTAAAATCAAAACCACATTTTGAATAGTTTTTTTGACTACCTCTAGTTTGTATGCAACTCCCTTGGGGAGTTAACATAATCCTTTCGGGAATAGACCTATATTTACACTAAGACAAAACACTCCTCAAGGACTGCCAATGCATTTGTGAGTCTGATACGTGTTGTCCAGTAGACTGTTCGTTTCTCAGGGCAGGGACTGTGTCTTGTACTGAGTACAGTGTCAGCACTCAGATTCATAACACAGAGATTTATATACAGATATACAAGTCCCTATTCCGAGGGGAATCTCAAAACAAACACAAAACAAATTACAAGAGATCAAGTGCAAGCCATAGAGGAGGCATTATTGAAAAGGAGCCTAGTAGTGGGAAGCTAAGAAAAATATGGGTTTTAGCAGAAGGAGGGCACCCGGTGCCTGGGAAGATTGAGACTCTTCCAAGTGCTGACTTAGAAAAAAAGCCTAGTCTAGAAGGGGAAAGGGGGAACGGGAACGTTGAAGAGGGAGCCTAGGTGGAGCACAATGGTGCCGGGAAATACGTGGAAGGAAGGAAGCAGAAATCATTAATGCAACATATAAATGGAGCATCAAGTTATAGACAGGAGTGAATTTACCTTTTGGGGTCTCCTGCACAGGTTAGGCAAACCTGAGCTGCAGGCCTCTAAGTGCTGAGAAGTTCCCCTAAAGGGTGGGGCAGCGGCACTTGGGGATCTTGGAGCTCGTCAGCACAGCCCATAAACTGTATGGGGGAAGGTCAATACTTCTCCAGAGGCCATAGGAGGGGCAGTGACAGTAACACCAGCTGCTCTCCCAAAGGAGGCAAATCCCGACCCTACTCCAGGACAACTACCCTGGATGCCAGAGTGAATCTGGCCCATATAGCAGGAAGGGACTTGTACCATTATTCATGACAAAGGGACAGTCTTGGGGAGTCTTGGTTTATTATCATATTGACTCTGGATCCACGCTGAGGGCAGCCCCCTTTGTCAGACATTTGTTTAAGAAGTGCTCACCACATACAACTTCCCCCTTGCATAGATCAATGCCATGTTACATTGTAGCACAAACTTCACTGAAGACCTTTCACTATTAGGGTGCCCCAGAGACTCTCAGATGTCCCCTGTCCAGCAGAAAACCCCTAAATAGGGGGAAAAAAGAATCCAAAGGCCTAGTAATAGAAAGCATGCAGTTATACTGGGTTTATAGTCTTTTACAATGCTGCACTCATTTCACCCTCTTCATAAAACTCAGCTTGAATAAGATGCTTTTATGCTCCAGTATAAACATAAGAGTTCATTGCTGCTGAACTGAGTGAAAAAAACATGTTGCCCGTTGCAATGAAGGTGAAGAAAATAGAGAAAACCCTTTAAAAGTCATGGGCCACATCCTCTGCTAGTGTAAATCAGCAGAGCTCTATTGAAATCTGCTGGTGGTCTGGCCGCATACTTAACAGTGAAAGCCCTGAGATTTATTCCTTTCATTTTCAAGGCTTACAATGAGGGGCTGCATGCTCTGAAGTTGCTGTAAACAGGAGGCCAAATTCAATTCTATTCTAACCCCATAGTCTTCTTGGGGTTATGCCAAGGAGAACGTGATCATAACTATAAATGGTTTTAAAAAGACACCTTCCTGTTTTTATCTAGCTTCTTTTCATACATGTAAATTATCTTGATCTTTACAGAGGCGCATTCTAAAAGGCCTACTATCTCATATTACTGGAGTTCATTGAGAAGAAAATAAGAGTTATATAAATATATATGAAAAGTTCTCCAAGGGAAACTTTATGTATATTTGGGTTACATTTATAATACAGTGATTGTGGTTACACTTTGATAATTACAACCAATTCATATAACATGAAGTTTAATATTACAGAAGTACTCACCATCACCCCTTTCATTCATACTTAATTGGAGTATTTTCAGCATTCTGGTCCATTAACTACCTTGTATTTGCACTGTAAGTACTCTCAGTCATGTCGTTAACCTTCCAATTTTGTCATCGTAGGAGTGATTAGAGTTATCAACAAGCATAACTTCAGTATAATCAGTCATTATATTATAAAGAGTGAGCTATATTTTGTATAGATGTAGGGTGAAATCAAGCCCCTTTGAAGGCAATGGGAGTTTTGACATTGACTTCAGTGGGCCCGGAATGTCATCTCTAGTGTTTATTATCTGTTGGGGTCCAAACTGTAGGGTAAAGTTATTGGTACCTTACACCTCACAAGCGGTGCTCAGTGTGGGAAGCAGGACAGGTCTCAGAAGGCTGGTCTGGATGCTAAATCCATGAAAGGATGGGAGATGTGATGCTATTATAGAGCTACCTAGCTATGAGGCCTCTGTCTGTCTCTGGTAGAACTTCCAATGAGAGGAGTGTAAACAGGAGCGCCACCAGCTTCTCTGCCGCCCTAGGCGGCAGAAGGTTCTGTCCCGAAATGCCGCCCCCCACAGAGGCGGCGGAAGGTCCTGCCGCCGAAATACCGCCACGGTCGCCACCCCCCAAATTGTAGCACCTTAGGCGACCACCTCGGTTGCCTAATGAGTTGCGCCGGCCCCGAGTGTAAATGTCAGTGGAGACTTGTGAAGCTGCACTGTCTATGTGGCAAACTGAGGGCCCAATCCGGCAAGGATCTAAGCACTTCCCGAAAGCTGCCAAGCGCCTTCAAATCTTATTGAGTCGGTGGGAAGGGATGTTGCTCATCACCTTCCAGGATCAGTCTCTGAGCAAGGGAGAATAACCTGCTCTGTCTATTTCAATCTGTCAATTACATATGCTTTATCCTTCCTTGGTATGGTCAGCTTACTGTGCTCTATTTGTATGTATCCTTTCGGGCTCCAGACTTGGTTGAGAAATAAAGATTCAAGTCTTTCAGATCTATGGAAATCCTTGATCTTCAAAGTCTCTGAGTCAATCAGACCTCTCGCAGGGTGACAGGTGCCCTGAGGCTTCCTTCTTTTGCATGATAGGATGTCTCATGCACAGTTTGTGGCTCTGGGTTCTTGGACTTTCAAGCAAAGACTAGGATTTCTATTTTGAACGAGCTATAAATGAAACATTAAAAGACAAAACTCAGCCCCATGTAAACTTATAAAAGCTCAGCACCTGTAAACAGGTAAAATGTGATTTATAGTAACAACATCTGTTCTCCCTCCCTTGCTATAACTTTAAACAGAACCGTCCCAGTCACTAGAGAACACGTTAATGTGCTTCTATGACACTAGATACCCTGCAGATAAACAAGTGACATCTAGGACTGGAATGCTCTGCTAGTCGAGCATGCAGATCACTGCTGAATGCCTTATAGCAACTGGGCTTTTGATTACTCACCTGCTGTGCTTTCAGGTTTGTAATTTCTTTAAAATACTGCATTCTCAAGATGGAAAGTTGAGAGTAAACAAAATTAATAAATGACTTTGCACTTACCTGTATGTAGCTCTTTTATATATGATCTCCTAGCACTGTACAAACATCTTTATGGCCACAACACTTCTGTGGGTAAGTACTATTAGACTCATTTTACAGATGGTGGAACAGAGGCACAGGCAGGCTAAGCGATTTGACCAAGGTTACATAGAAAGTCAGTGGCAGAATTAAGGCTAGGCGCTAGGTATTTACTTGCTGTGTGGTTTGGGGTAATTTTCTCTGGGTCACAGTTTCTCTATGGGTAAAACATGGTCAATAATATTTTCTGACCTCACAGGAGTGAGGATGATTAATGTGCTTTAAAAACGTAGTGCACCATATACGAGTATATATAAATAGTATTAAAACAGTAGCGGAATCAGGAATAGGATCCAAACATTCAAATATCAGTCCCTTGCATTCATCAGTAGATTAACACTCCCTCTGAGATATAATAAATAAGTGCCAGAACCATAGGGTTAGTTAGTAGTCCAATTCCTTCAATGGACATTTATCCTAAGGAGTTCCATTGTGTAACAATTTATACTTTACACTGTGTAAATATTCTTTCAGAGATTTCTAGTCCAGTCACAGAATTTTGTTTAGATTACATCAAGCAGAATACAAAAGATGCAACAAAAGAGATGACTGAAATATTGCATATAGTTTTAGCAAACTCATGCGTTGAACATCTCACAATTTTAGATAACAAAACTTTGGAGGCTCAAAAAGGACATATTTTATTTTGTTCTAAACCCCAGTTTTCTGAACCCATTTTCCAATGATTATTTATATTGCAGGAGCACCCAGAGGTCCCAGGCAGGATACAGGCTGAAATTTGCAAAGCCACCTGGAGGATTTAGACATAACTGCAATTAATTTCAATGGGAATTATGCATCTAAATCCTCTAAGCCACATTGACAATCTCAGCCCAGAACCTCACTGTGCTACAAGACCCAGAAAGGAAGAAGTTTACATTTTCTTTACATAATCTTGCCAACCTGCTCTCTCCAAGAGGCGCAAAGCCCCAGTATCTTCATTAATCCCTCCACCCAATCACGCCCATAAGCCTTCTTTGGGTTCTCCTAGCTAAGAGCCTTTGAATTCTTGATGCAGGACTGGGGTGTATAGAAATGTATTGATTCAGACAGGAATCAGAATCAATGATATGTGACATACATAACCACTTTCAACTAAATGATACAGATCAAATTTTTAATATTAGTAGCGGAAACACAAAGCAAACTGTTAATGACCATAGAGGATTTTTGTTTCGGGTTTGTTTGTTTTTAATCTACAAAAATTAGTCAAGTAAATTCAAATAATGAAAAAAGGTGATGAAACTGCACTCTGCTGATCAATACTGCATGACCCGAAAAGAGGCTGGGCTTGTCAAGCAAACTTATTTATGGGTTATTGTTTCATCTCTAAAATGTGTGTATGTATCTCTCTCTCTCTCTCTCTCACACACACACACACACACACACACACACACACACACACACACACACACACGTCATTACTTGTAGTGCAGTAGGACCTATGTGCCCCAGTCATGGACCTGGACCACATTGTGCAAGGTGCTGCCTAAGGACAGAACAAAATGTCCCTGCCCCAAAAAAAATTTACATAAAGACACACATACACACAATTTAATACAATGTTAATATTTTCCCCTCCACAACTGAGCTGCAATTATTGTCCCATTTTTTAGTTAAATGTTACATAAGAACATAAGAATGGCCATACCGGATCAGACCAAAGGTCCATCTAGCCCAGTATCCTGTCTACCAACAGTGGCCAATGCCAGGTGCCCCAGAGGGAGTGTACCTAATAGGCAATGATCAAGTGATCTCTCTCCTGCCATCCATCTCCATCCTCTGACAAACAGAGGCTAGGGACACCATTCCTTACCCATCCTGGCTAATAGCCATTAATGGACTTAACCACCAGGAATTTATCCAGTTCTCTTTAAAACGCTGTGATAGTCCTAGCCTTCACAAATGTTGTTTTCATCAGCTTATAGCATACTGCCTTCAGGCTGTTGTTCACTTTGGGAAAGCAACTCAAATTTGTTGAATTGTTGTGTTTATGCTGACAGACTATTTTACTATCAAGACTACCATATTTCAGCTCCATGTCATCACCACATGATAAGAATAGTTTAATATAGAGGACAGAATAGGAATCAACTAAACAAAATAGTGGAGGATCTGAAATGTAATTAAGAGCTAACGCACTGGGAGAAAGTTAATTTGCCAAGGATCTATTTTAAACCAGAGACACTGGGTTAAGTTCTCCACTGGTGTAGCCCCATTAAAGTCAGTGGGGTGAAATGTCTGTTTTCAATAATTGCATTTTACAGTTTTAGTTAAATAATCCAGACATTGCTCATAAAGTCCTTGAAATCTGCATAGACTGAAGAAGCAGATTTGAGACTTTTATGTTTACAAAATTTTTATTAGCCAGAATAAAATTCAAAGACAAACTAAATAAAGTTAGAGATTGTAAAAGGGGAAGACTTAACATTGAATACTTTGGTTTTCATCTATTTTAGTTTGAATGTGTTTCATTTCATCTGGATATTTTTGATGTTTATAATCTGACATTTAAAATACAGTGAAACCTACACTAATTGCAAGCTCAGTCCTTCCTAGAAATAATAACAATCCCTGCCCACTCAGACATGCCCATCCCCTTGCATCCACCCTTGGATGTGTGTGTCCCCCCATTTCATGTTTAAACACTCATATTTGTCAACATTTACAAATATGAACCTAAAGTGAGAGTTGGGCACCTACCTCCCTTAAGCACCTTTGAAAATCCTGCCCTTAATGTTAGAAAGCAGACTGGGACACAGTTAATTAAGCCTTGTGTATTGTTTAGAAATGGCGGGGGGGGGTGTGGGGGAGGAGGGCATCCCTTTACATTGTTTGTGAGCCCTCTAGTGAAACTCACTGTTTCATGTTTTGGAAGCCACCAGAAACCAGCTAGAGCAGCAGTCTGTATGTAGCTTGGCCTCGTGCTTTTGTGTATATTTAGTAAAGACAGCTATTGGGATCCAGCTGTGCCCAGGTGGTTTCTTCGTATTATTTTTGATGTGTGAAGAGCAAGAGACAGAACATCTTCTACATTGTTGCCCGTAAATTTTGATATCTTCACTAAGGTTTCATTACCACTCCACTATCATACGTTTTTACCGATTTATATGCTATTTCATCACCTAGCACATTATGAAGTTTTGATAAAACCAATCCAAATGGTCTAAAAATATTCTCAACTTGAAATGAGCAAAAATGCTGTCTAGCAATGTTGTTATGCTCATACAAAGCACACGGGATCTTTATAGAGGAAGGTAAATACACACAGCGTTTATTGAGAATACCACAGTAGCATATGCTTTATAGACACACACACACACACACACACACACACACACACACACACACACAGTCCTGCAGTGATGTTTATAGTTACCAGTCCAGAGTCTGGATCAATCTAGTGGCCAGCCAGATTGGTCGCAGAGGGGAGCGGGGTTCTATCGGTCGCGATCCGATGCTCCTGGAGTGTGGCAAGACGAACCCAAAGTCCTATGGCAAAGCACCCTGTTCTTATAGGATTTCTTCTCTGTTGAAGCCTATGGATTCTGCTGTGTCACTTTGTGACCGGTTACTTCTTAATTGGTGTAAACATTCCAATACACCTCCGAGAGGGTCATCCTGTTCTTTGTTCCGATTTAATCAATTGTCTTTAGGGGTGCCAGCCTTTACCTCAGGGTCGTCAATCTGCCCTTCCTTATGGATGCGTGTTGATGATTCTTTGATGTCCTTTAAGTTTCTTCACTCCTTCTTCCTTGACTCTGGCTATAACAATGGCCTTCACACCTTATCTTTTTCTAATGCATACATTCCTCATTCACACAAACAGATTGAGAATACAAACAGTAGTATTTTATATTGAGCAAAAAGGCATTGCAAATTAAACCTTGCTAAGTTTTACAATCAATAACCAAGCCAATTTACATTGAGACCCAGGCCTTCAATGTTCCTCTAAGCTACTTAACATAGACACAATAGAGAATCCTGTCTCTTACTTCCCAATTTGTAATACATATAGGAAACCATAGTAGCTTTATAACTTATTCTAAAACAAAAGGATGACCATAATTAGTCATAAGGATTGTTCTGGTTTGTCATTCCTTTCTGCTATTCAAAAAGGGTGGCTGACAGGATGAAATCAAATCATACATTAATTCCCATAGTACATTATAAAATCCAGCTCCTACAATGTAACAATTCCTGACAAGGTTGACATGCTACTTTAGATGAACTATCAATTTTTATTCATTCAGTCACTTGTTTCCTACTACTTGCTTCAACTCTAGGCATGTGGAGTCAGATACATGCATGCAATGATGTTCGGTAATCACTGAGCATCTGTTTGCAGTTTGAGACACACCTTTCAAATGTACTGTTAACATGGGAGGAAGAAAGAAGAGAACTAGTGCAGGGGTAGGCAACCTATGGCATGCGTGCCAAAGGTGGTACATGAGCTGATTTTCAGTGGCACTCACTCTGCCAGGGTCCTGGGGGGCTCTGCATTTGAATTTAATTTTAAATGAAGCTTCTTAAACATTTAAAAAACCTTATTTAGTTTACATACAACAATAGTTTAGTTATATATTATAGACTTATAGAAAGAGACCTTCTAAAAACGTTAAAATGTATTACTGGCACGCGAAACCTTAAATTAGAGTGAATAAATGAAGACTCGGCCCACCACTTCTGAAAGGTTGCCAACCCCTGAACTAGTGTATTAAAAACTGAGAAGGCTGTGAAGATTAGCTTGATTTAGAAGGATGTTGTCAAATACCCTGCCCACCTTCCAGAAGTTTCTAGATTCTAGCAAGTGAATCCCGCCAACAGTTCATAATTGAAATTACTCAACCTCTCTTTAGCAATTTATTCCCCAATCACTAGCCATGACCCTCTCTCTGCTCACCGGTGACTCCACCCATTGTCCTCCCCCTCTAGACTTCCAGTTCTGAAGATTTCTTATTGCCTTCCAATCATAAGAATCTTAATATTGTAAATCACTTTCCTTTAGCGTTTTAGAAATGAGAGTCTGCCTAGTGTCAAAAAGCATGTTTCCCACTTAACCCTGCTACTTGTATACATAGAAGTATCAATCTGTGTTTTGTCTTTAGCTTCATGAACCTCAACTTTAAACTGTTAAAACCATGCCATTTGTTAACTTGCTCCATCTAAAAGAAAAATTAGATGACAAATAGTTTTGAAAAGAGGTCTTTTTTAATTGCTTTTAATGTTTTGAACAGATTTGTTTCAAACTGTCTCAAAAATGTCAGTCCTTATCCCAAGCTGACCTACCTAATAGGAGCAGAGCAGGCACACATGACCTACCCACATAGCCCATGTTTATATAGACTGAGACAACTGCAAAGTCCACACCAAGAAAAGTAGATGTAATTTTGTTCCAGAATGTAGAAGAAGGCAGCAGCTCCCAAGGTTTAATCGGCTGTTCCCTATCCTGAGCCCCATTCTCTGCTTCCAAAGTTTATAATGTCTTTTCAAGCACTTTCATTCCCATTGCTCATCCTGTTGCTAAAAGTCTTCTCACTGCCTGTCCACTGTGTACAGACCTTAAAGAAGAGAGACTTGTCAGTGAATTTAAATGAAGAACAGGAGTACTTGTGGCACCTTAGAGACTAACAAATTTATTAGAGCATAAGCTTTCGTGGACTACAGCCCACTTCTTACTCTGAAACTTGAATTTAAATGCATTGCTCCCAACAGGCCTGACTCAGTGCGAACCACCAGCATCCTATTTCCTATCTTTGCCACTACAATGTTAACATTGGACTACATTTCATCTTCCTTAGAACTGTGTCTTGAGAATGGATTTATGTCACACTTTCTCTTGCCAGATTTGTGTCAAGAACAGAATCAGGCATCAGACTTTTATTGTCCATTAGTTATTTTGAAAACGACTATAAACTATTTAATAGCCTTATATACACACACAGACATCCCCACCCTACCCCCTTCCGCATCTTCTGGATGCCAGGATGAACAACAGCCTTGGCCCCCAACCACTGCTTCTCTAACACTAAATCCCAACTGGCTTTTAAAATGCAGATGGGAACTGGCTATTTCCAGATGCCCTTCAGGATCATCTGTTCTCTCACCCAGTCTGTGCCAGTGTTGTCTGTTACTTGAGTAACCACTTAACAAACAGAGTTAGCAGTAGATCAGTGAAACAATCCAAATCTCAACAGCAGCAAATAACCCCAAGCAGGTGCTTTCCATTAGCTAGGAAAGAAGGGCTTAAATCCAAAGTTAAAATGACAAGTCTTGCATCTGAAGAAGTGAGGTTCTTACCCACGAAAGCTTATGCTCCCAATACTTCTGTTAGTCTTAAAGGTGCCACAGGACCCTCTGTTGCTTTTTACAGATTCAGACTAACACGGCTACCCCTCTGATACTTTAGAGGACTGGCTAACTGATTTAACCATTGGATCTATAGTATTCCACGGGTCATTGCAGCCCGAACATCTCTCCATCCTCAGCTTCAGTTAGGGTGACCAGATAGCAAGAGTAAAAAAAATCAGGACTAGGGTGGGGAGTAATAAGCACTATATAAGAAAAAGCCCCAAATATCAGGACTGTCCCTATAAAATCGGGACATTTGGTCACCCTAGCGTCAGTAAAACAGAGTTCTGACTAGAATGTTGCAGAACCGTTGAAAAGTTTTGCCCAATATTCTGCACAAATATTTTTGGTTGTTTCACTTTGAGCAATTCTGACCCCTCTGATTTAGCTTTTCAATGAAATGGCTATTTGCACTTCGAGAACACATGCAAATTCAAATGCTGAACTCCGGTTTTTGAAGTCAACGGGCTGATTTTTCCCACTGGAAAAACAGCCAATTTTCAAGCACAAAAATTAACGCCAAATGGCAACATTTAGTGAATAAGGGCCCATTTTTCTATTCACAACTAAATGTAAAGAGGTCACATTTTGAGCAGCCCAGGTTCTTTCATGGTGGGTAATTTACATGCTTCTAGGTATGAATAAATTCTGACTGACCGAAAAATTCATTATTTATATGTGGAAAATGGCCAGCCATCCCACAACCTGAGTGGCTGGCACACACCTTCTGCTGTGTGTAACATATGATAGTTAATCAACCACACTACTGGAGCTTGGCTAGATGTTGTGTGAAGGAACAATATTGGTAAGAGAATTATGCTTTTTTATTGGGACCATTAGTCATTATGCTGGATGTCTATTCTAAATGACTGCCTTTTCATTTCACAGACTTCTTGGAAATCAAGTTTCTCTTTCCTAGCAGTGCCTGATGACATTTTGTTTTCCCCATATAAACACAAAGAAGAGGCAGCATTCTCAATCCTTGGGTTCCATTTCATGAAAAACTTGTCTATGCAAAGGCATCCCAGAAAATGTTCAATCTGCTTTTTTTAATGCTTGGATCTACAACCGGTACTTGAGTGCCATAATTTGAACCATGCAGTTAAGTAATAGTAGATGTATGAAGGTCAGCAGTTAGAGATTAGAAAACTTGAAATGTGCGTGTGTCCTGTACTTCAGGGTATTTTAATGAGAACCAGAAAATTATTCCAAACACCACTACCACTTCCAGAAAACACAGTTAATTCACTGAGTTTTGTCAGGTTAATACAACGCTATGAGATTTATGGTTTCTTATGAAGTTTCCTTCCATTGTTAATATCTACAATTGAAAACACTGTTTATGAATAGGAGTTAGTAATTACAAACAGGCCGTACACCATAAAACATATTAACAGTAGCCTACTGCCAAAATGTTGCTGATAATCATACTTTTAGAATGATTGGAATAACTGTCTGTTTTTTTATTTCTGAAACTTCATCTGAAGCACAGCTTTTTCAAAATGTTGTGTTCCCTTTAGCAAAACTCTAGCTGCAGAAAGGAAAATGTAGGATAGAGGATATTAATTGCATCAAATGGAAAAAGAATAGATGAAGTTAGCAGTGGAAAAAAGTATTTTATTGCAAACAGATTTATGTTTCCATCATGATTTTTCTTGGAGAACAGAACACATCTGATGGGCTCATTTTGTGTCACAAGAAAGGTCTGAGAATTACAAAGCCTGTAAATAGACTGATTTTTTTATTAGCATGCTGTCAGCAAGCCATGTGTTTTCTGTCTGTTTTCATAGCTTTGCTAATCTGAAAAAGGGTTAAGAAAATAATCTTCAGAATTCAGAAAGTAGCAATGCATTTCATCAGCTCAGTCTGATGAGGATTACATAAAACAAACAGAACGATATGACATTTACATTATAGATCAGAAAGGATTATCAGTAAAACTGAATAAAATGTACCTCTGTCTCCTGTTTGTTCAATCTCCTTTCTCACAATAATATTTTTGACTGAATCCCAAACTCAGTCTGGCTTTCCCATAGCCATATAATAGAAACTGGTGCCCTCTAGGGAATGACCTGCTGCTTTCTGCTGATCTAAAGTTCTCTCTTATTCCTTTTTCTCCTTAACACTACCACAGCCTTCTACACAATGGAGAGGTCTATCCTTATGTGGAGAGCCTCCACAGTTATGGATATGTCTCTGTCTTCCACTCCTGCCTATCAAACACTTCTCTTACAAATTTCAGAGTAGCAGCCGTGTTAGTCGGTATCCGCAAAAAGAACAGGAGTACTTGTGGCACCTTAGAGACTAACAAATTTATTAGAGCATAAGCTTTCGTGGACTACAGCTCACTTCTTCGGATGCATATCATATCCGAAGAAGTGGGCTGTAGTCCACAAAAGCTTATGCTCTAATAAATTTGTTAGTCTCTAAGGTGCCACAAGTACTCCTGTTCTCTTGCAGAGAGTCCTCCTCTGCACTAACAACCATCTTATCAAGCATGCAGTAGGGTTTAATTCTTGGTGCCCTGACTCTTTGCTCTCTCATTCAGATAATACCTCTCCAGCCAAACAGGAAACCCTAATGATGCATAAAAGGTTCAGGAGATTAACTGTAAGCACCCTAGCGGGCCGGGCCAGTTTATTTACCTGCTGACACGGCAGGTTCGGCCAATCGCGACCCCCACTGGTCACGGTTCGCCGTTCCGGGCCAATGGGGGCGGCGGGAAGTGGCGCGGGCCGAGGGATGTGCTGGCCGCGGCTTCCCGCCGCCCCCATTGGACCAGGACGGCGAACCACAGTGAGTGGGGGCTGCGATCGGCCAAACCTGCTGCGTCAGCAAGTAAATAAACTGGCCCGGCCCGCTAGGGTGCTTATCCTGGCGAGCATCGTGCCGAACGTTGCCGACCCCTGGTCTAAGCCCTGGTCTACACTGGGGGGAGTGGGGGATCAACCTAAGATATGCAACTTCAGCTACGAGAATAGTGTAGCTCAGGGATCGGCAACCTTTGGCATGCAGTTCACCAGGGTAAGCCCCCGGCGGGCCAGGCCAGTTTGTTTACCTGCCGCGCCCACAGGTTTGACCATCACAGCTCCCACTGGCCTGGAGCGGCAAACCACAGCCAGTAGGAGCCGTGATTGGCCAAACCTGCGGACGCAGCAGGTAAACAAACTGGCCCGGCCCGCCAGGGGGCTCACCCTGGCGGGCCGCATGCCAAAGGTTGCTAATCCCTGGTGTAGCTGAAGTCGACGTATTTAGGTTGACTTACCGTGGCGTCTTCATGGCACTGAGTCGACTGCTGCTGCTGCCCCGTTGACTCCGCTTTGGCCTCTTGCAGCGGTGGAGTACCGGAGTCGATGGGAAAGCGCTAGGGGATTGATTTATCGCGTCTAGACTAGACACTATAAATCGACCCCTGATAGATCGATCATTACCCCCTGATCCGGTGGGTAGTGTAGACCTGCCCTAAGACTTGATCTACTCTTAAAAGTTAGGTCAACATAGCTACCTCAGTTCGGAGTGTGAAAAACCACACCCCACCTGACACGGATATGCTGACCTAACCTCTAGCGCAGACACAGCTAAATTGATGGAAGAATGCTTCAGGCAATGTAACTAACTTCATCTGGGGACATGGTTTTCCTATACTAATGGAAAATCCTTTCCATTGGTGTAGACTGTGTCTACACAATGGGGTTATGCTAGCATTGCTGTGCCAACCTACCTAGGCTGGTAAAGTCTCCATAGTGCAGACACAGCCTTAGCTGAAGAAGAAAGCTTCAGAAACCCGGAGAACTCTAGACCATGTCTACAGTATGGGGACAACAGCAACGTAGCTCAGAGCTGTAGCTATGCTGGCATAACCCCATAGGGTGTAGACGCAGCTGACAGCAACAAAAGGGGTTTTTCCATCCGTGTAGGAATGGCACCTCTCTGAGCAATGGTAGTTAGGTCAACAGATGCATTCTTCTGCATCTACAATAGAGGTTAAGTCAGCAAAGCTACAACGCTCAGGGAGTGTGGATTTTTACAGCGCCCAGGGGGGTGTGGATGTCACATCCCTGCATGCCGTACCTATGGCAACCTAAATTTTAAGGTATAGACCAGGTCCCGGACAGCCGATAATTTATAAACAAATATAAAAGTGCTGTTTTTCTGCTGTTGATTCAAAGCATCACAAGGGAAAAGTATGTGTTGACTCCTAGGTAAATTAGTAAAACAATTTCCAGATACCTGTGGTACAATCTTCTCAGATAAATTTTTGAAATCAACTAGGAAACTGAAGCAACAATTAACATGCTGCTTCCTGGCTGCTCATTTTATCTTTTTTTTTTTTCCTGCCAGGATTTTAGTGGGACTGTTTGAGGCATGAGGTGATACTCAAAGTGAGTAGAGTTATTGGAATCTGGCCCTAATTTGAATTTTGGTAACGTTTTTGCCTTTTCACATAGGCTCTATATTGTAATTCTAAGATTTTCATCTAGGATATTCAACCTTTCCAGCTCCCTTTGAATGTCCCTACCCAAAAATATTACACGTTGTATTGATTTCATGATCCAGCTATGTAGGAATTACTCTGTATCTTTTGCTAAACAACTAGGATAAGAACTGGATAGAATTTCGCTCCACACAACAATTCAAAACAGGTTAAAAGTGCATCTGTGTTTTGGCTATTAATACCACAAAAACAAACAATACAAGATACGATTAGCCAATAGTCTGGCAACTCAATCTGTCCCCAGGCTCTGGTGCTGACAAGGGAGAATCAATATGAAGAGAAGAAATAAATATGAGGGAAAAGTTGGTGCACAGATATGAGGATTTAAGGAACTTAAGGATCTAAAGCCAAAAGAAAGGAAGAATGATCCTGTGGAAAAGGCACTGGACTGGGACTCAGGAGATCTTGGTTTCTATTCCTAGCTCTGCCACAAACATCCCATGTGACTTTGCTCAAATTATTTAATCTCCCTGTGTGCCTCTGTTCCCCATCTGTAAAATGGAGCTAATGATATTCGACTATATCATCAAGTTGCTGCAAAAATACACTCATGAATGTGATGAGAGTCAAAGAAAAGGCCAAATTTAAATGAAATATATTCATGCTTAAGTCTACTACTAGACCACTGAAATATTGTGCTGGAGTCACTTTGGGAAAAGAACTTTGGTCTGATAATCAATATTTCCAAAAATGACCCATGTATGATGGAATGCTATAATGTTTATGAACAGGGAAACCCAAACCAAAATCTACCACTAAGACTCAGCCCCTTGTCTGAGGTGAGAAGTGTAAAGTATCCCCAAAGTCCCCACTACAGCGTTCTTTGCCCTTTAGATAGAGCCCAACCTATTCTGGGCAACCAATTGTTGCGGTTCCCTTTACAGTTTTCATTGTATTATAGGCAACGCAGGTAGTGCCATCTATACTTAAGGTTGCCCGACACTTTCCATATTGAACTATGTTTATAGGAAATTAGAGGGCAAATCCTGAGGATCTTAACTCAGCAAAATTCCCACCAAAGTTGATGGGAGTCATCTGAATAATGGCTAAAAATAAAAACTCTGTAGAGACATTGGCATTTGATCCATTGTTTTTATTGTGCAGGATTTTATTGTATAGGATAAAAAAGGCAGGATTCACACCAGGGGCGCCAGAACAGCGGGGGGTCAGAGAGCCATGAGCGCCCCATCACTTTTAAAAGTTGAAGGGCTATGCCCCCCACTTTTTACCAGCTAGAAGGGCAAGAGACAGGGTGAGGGGGCGGAGAGGAGCAGATGAGAGTGGGCCCACAATTTGGGCACCGGTGGCCACGCACTTTTAGGAAGCTTCTGTCCTCACATGATTCATGATTCATTTATTTTACCCTTTGACCTAATGTTTTGTTCTCAAGCACACCTGTCCTTTTAGTGTTTAGTATTTCCCTTATAGCTTTATTTCCATTGTGCCAGAGTGAGCGGCCATAGATTTCATAATTTTATAAGGTCAGAGCTGATGCTGATTATTGGATTCCAAGGGCCTTCACACAGGCACTAACATTTGAAGTATCTGTTATCAGCTACTGTGCATAGACACTGCATACATAGGGACTACTGCCAGAGGGTCTCAGAACAATAGGCATTGCATACCTCATATGCTGCACCGTCCCGTCCCGTCTGGAGATAAATTAAGGAAACCGCAGCAGCTGCAACCCAAGCTGCTGTTTCTACCTTTTCTATATTTAACACAGAGATGGTCTCCAGCTGGAATCCTGGATCCAAACCCCACTCAGGGTTCTGGGAAGCTTTATCCTCAGTCCCCTCTCTGATTTAGCGTTATATCACTCCTGACATAGGCCTAGGAATGAGCATATGGGAGCCGGTTGTTCAGCTATAGCAGCATATACTGAACCAAAGAGAAAATCAGGACACATCTGGGGCAATATCCTCAGTTGATGTGAGTGGGCATAGCTGCATTGAAGCATTAGAGCCACCAGCGCTCCACCAAATTACACCAGCTGAGGATCTTCTGAAATAGCTCAATCTTAAACCACGATGATGATGATGATGATGATTACAGAAGCACCGAGAGTCCCCAGTCGGGATCAGGAGCCCATTGTGCTACCTAGTCTAAAAAGAGTAAAAGACAGGCTTGAAGGGTCTGATGAGGGAAACGCTAATGTAAACCCATTTTTACATTGGTCAGGCATGTGCACACACAGCCAGATGCTTTAGAGAGAAATATTTTTCTCATAAATAAAATATAAGATAAATATCAGGAGTCCCTACTGGCTCTAAGGCATTATCAGCTGGCAGTTTCTCATAGGCATCATGATAGCTTCAGGTCTTGAGGGATTTGAAGGAGAGGGCAGTGAGCCAATGGACTACTTTAGAGAAGGTGTGGCAAAAAACACTCTCTCCCCACCCCTCAAAGATGCTTATAAAAGTGGACAAAGGAGCAATGCAGGCTGGTGGGAGACAACACAATAAGATACCATGCCTGCTATGAGTGCAGGTGACTGGACTATATGACCTCTCGAGGTTCCTTCCATTCCTATGATTCTATGATACAGGAGTGGTTAAGAAAGGAGAGGTCAAACTGTGAAGAGCCCTAAAAGACAAGAAGCTTGAATTTGATGGGGGCGAAGAAGAGGGGCCACTGCAGGGACTGAAAGAGTAGGGGTGACATGGTCACATTGGTGAGCCAGGAACTGATCTCGGCAGTGGCATTTTGAAAAGACCTCAGGGTAACAAGGTGTCTCTCCAATAGGATCAAGAGAAAGAAACTGCAGTAAGCAAGTCAGGGGATGATGAAGATCTAGATGTAAATTTTAGCTGTGTGAACAGACAGAATAGACCAGTTCTTAGAGAGAATCTAGAGAAAGCAGCAGCAAGATTTGCACACGACCTTGCTATGTTGGTCAAGAGGAAGAGGTGAACAGGTCTTGAAGGAAATCATGGTGTGGTCAACAGTGAGAGAGAAAGCAGAAGGAAAGAAGATGATGAGTCGGGTTTTGGCTAATTTTAAGCTGATGGTGTCATCCAGGAGGCGATGTCAGAGACAGGGTAGGATGGGATGGCAGGGGAAAGTGGAGGGGTGCATCTGGGAGTGATCAGCATAGAGATGGCTGATTAGTCATGAGAGTGGAGGAGGCTGCAGAGAGGAAGGATGCACAGGAAGAAGAGGAACAGGCTAAGGACAGAGGCCTGTGGGACACTCATGGAACACAGGACTGGAGAGGTGAAGGACTCACTGAAAGGATGTTGAAGCCAAGCAGGAACTTAATGCCATCTCCCACCCTTACTGACTTCCTCTCCAATATCACCTTGCAGTCACTGATCTGCTTGCTCTCTCCTCTGTGTATTCTCTGCCTGCAGCATATACTGTGCATATATATCGGCCTATCCTATGTTCCTAGCACGGTTTGTGGCATATGAATGGTCAGGCAATTGACACCCTCTGCAAATGCCATGCTCCTGGAGTTGCTAAACCCTACTGAAGAATTAATATAGGTGGCCTCTGCAGACAGTTTCCTTTCTTTAAATTATCTGAAAGGGGATGGGGGGAATCCAGGTTAGACAACATTTTTGAAACAATGAAATCAGTTACTCATTTCATGTCTAGCATCAGTCCACTCCTTTAGCCAATGGAGTGTGGTGCAGCATCTGAACAAAGTTTTCCCACAGCTGATACTATATTTAGCTCAATCAATGGTGGAAAAATAGAGAGTACGTGCAGCAAATCCAGTTCCTGCTCTCATCTTCTTCATATAGTCCCTTAACTGTCAGAACAATTTTTGCCCTTAGATTGGATTTCACTTGAAAAATGCTCCCAGAGAACATTTGATTTTATCTGTTCTTGGATGTCAGGCTGCTGAGATCTATGCATGTGATTTAGTTTCAATAAACACACATGGATATCTATTCATTTGTTAGGGGCAATAGATATATATTAATTTATTATAGGCCAATCTGTGGAGTGCACAATTCCTCTAGCCCTTGGAAATGTGCATTATGTGCTCTCCCCTACACTGGCTTACATCCATGGCAAGACCATGACCCTCCCAACTCCTCCCTTCTACGGCCCTGGTGAGGAGATGAGTCCCTTGTGCTCTGCAACTGTAGCTCTTCCCCATTCTGCGCACCCATACAGATCCAGCCGCAATCTGGTACAAATAATTTGTGATCGCACTTCTTTATATTGGGGATCCATTTATAAATAGTTTCTCAAGGCCATTTCAATAAATGATTAATTGATGGTTAACCAATTGCTACAGATTATTAGAGAGGCCAATAGGTTAATAGGATGCTTAGAATATCTATAATACCTTCTACTGATGGACTTGTAACTATCTAGGACACATAATATTCATGTCAGCTTCACATTTATAACTTCTACTAATCATTATAAATCATGTATAAATGAAACTTTAATATAAAGTGTAAACCAATAACCATTGTTCCCATAGGAATTCACAGCTTTTGTGTATGGTACCTCAAGAGGAATGCCTCCTGAGAAGGCCTATACAGGTCACATGATAAGCCTGGTTAAGAGGTCACTGGAAATGCTCACACAAAACCTGTTTGGTCCTTCCTGTCTTCTATGTTTCTAGCTGAACATCTCACAACACCAGTGGTTAGAAATGGATTTGTTCTCCCTCAGCTAGTCAGGTAACTACTCTTGAATCCTCAGATACAGAATCAGTTATGTGATCCACACATCTGCCACCTCTGAACCAGACTGTTGCAATACACGCTTGGTGGGGCTGGTGCTGAAAATCACCTGGAAGCTACAGTTAATAAAACATGCAGTGGCTTGCCTTAGAGGTTGGGAAGATTGGCATGAACACATCAGTGCAATACTCTGCACGTTACATTGCCTTCCAGTTAAAGTTCAGGGTCCATAAAGTCCTAACCAATATTTTTAAAGCTATTCTGATAATAAATGAATATGCAACCCAGATTCAAACTCACTAGGGGCAGAGTGGGGGCCAACAGATGTGGAACTTGCTTCTGCCATAGACCAAGCTGTTAGAACACATTGCAACGCTCTCCTGTTTAGAGAGACACTTCCAAGATTATTGTCCAGAGTTTCTCCCCAATAATGCTCTCTCTAGGACAACCATCAGGACTTCACCACTATAAATAAGAGGCTTCAATGAGTGAAGGAAGGAAAAGATAATTGATGTTTCTTGTAACTTTCTAAGGCAGTGTTTCCCAAACTTGGGACGCCGCTTATGTAGGGAAAGCCCCTGGCGGGCCGGCCCGGTTTCTTTACTTGCTCCGTCCGCAGGTTCCGCTGATCGCAGCTCCCACTGGCTGCGGTTCACTGCTCCAGGCCAATGGGAGCTGCTGGAAGCGGCGCGGGCTAAGGGACATACTGGCCGCCGCTTCCAGCAGCTCCCATTGGCCTGGAGCAGCGAACTGCAGCCAGCAGGACCCGCGATTGGCTGGACCTGCGGATGCAGCAGATAAACAAACTGGCCTGGCCCGCCAGGGGCTTTTCCTGAACAAGCGGCGTCCCAAGTTTGGGAAACACTGTTCTAAGGCACCGTGCATTTGATAGATATATTATAATATTAGACTCATTACACCATATGATTAAATTGTGATACAAAATTTTGCCAATTCACCTCAAATTAAACTAGCAAGGATTCATACTGGTAGCTCAATAATATTCTCTCTCCAGCCGAGTTTAAATTTGTGGACTGCTGTGGCAGATGGGTTCCATTGTGACTAGTTATATTCCCTGAACTCTCCAGTGAAATCTGAATTATTTATAGCTCTCGAATCCTGTTTGTCCCCTCATCCACCTTCAAATCAACCTTTCCAATAGGCCTTACCTTTTCCTAATCAGCTGTCATGCTCTTCATTAGATGCACACTTAGTGTCCTCCATAGCCTATTGGCAGCTGTAAAGTATTCATAAGACAGGAAAAATTGTAGTACAGTTCAAGAACACAGTAATACCTACATGGGAATCTGAACAACCTATAACTCCTCCAAACGTACTACATGTTGAATTTACCTCTAATGTTGTTTATCGTAAATTTTGCTGAAGTATGCACTTTCATAAAACTCAACAGTCACAAGCATGGCTATTTCTGATCACCACTTATACTGAAATTCAAAGTGCTCCTTTTTATGACTCACTTCAGATTTGTGTGACCTAAATAAGTAAGAAATTTGCAATATTCTGTTTCATTCTCAATACTTAACCCATTCTGCTGGTTCAGTCTTTTTGTGCAAACCTCTTTTGGATACCTCCAAGAGGAGTCATACTGATGTTTTACTGGTGTAGTGCATCTTCCTTTTCCTGGCATTTTACCCCCATATTCGCTAGTCTTTTTCATTTCCATATAAACAAAGATGAGGTTTTTGACATAAGCTTTAGCACATCCAGATCCTCCTAGGTATTTAGGTGCCTAACTCCCATTGATTTTAATGGGATCTGAGCCATAATTCATAGTAAATAATTTGATGTTGCCTTTTCTACATGCACAAACAGGGTCATAACATTTAGATTTACTTTTTAAAAATGATTTGCAACTTTCAAATAGTTACAAATATTTCTTATCTTCTCCAATAGAATGGGTAAGGATTAGAACCATTCTGCGTCCCATGTTGACCATAACTAGTCATTTAACCAGTCTCCTGCTTCTCTTGACCATCACACTCCTGGCAGTGGTGGGTTCTGCTGCACCACTTGTCTAGCCTCTTCTTTGTATGTCATGAGCAGCCACCTTCTCTTCTGTGTGTAACAACCTTCCTTGCATCCTTATTGTTTCAGCTGCACTGCATATTTGTATTGCTTTATCTAGTGTCCTTTCCTACACCTGTAACAATCTCTCTCTGAGCAGATTTTAGGACTAGGAAAGACCTCCTACTCTGGGATTTCTCCTTACCACCCTAATAAAAATATTTTCTGAAAATCTCTCTCTCTCTCATTTTGTCATCCAGATACAAGTTCCAGAGTTTCATCCCATACTAATACCATTGTGTGTGATGTATGGAATGTTTCTTCCCCCAGCAAGTGCCAAATCCTTCAAAGCTCTGGCCAGTTCCCCGTACAGCCAATTCCCATTCAAGTCAGTAAGAATTCAAGTCAGGTTATTCAGAATCAGCTCTTCACCAGACCAGGTGTCAAATGTCAATATAGAGATGCCTCAGGGCATAAAGTGATCTTGAACTTGGATCTAGAAGTAGCCCCTATCCTGCCACCCTACAGTAAACTCACAGGTAGATGTGTATTTTGCTCTCATTGTCCATGTAAACAAACGTTTACTCTTTTTTGAATCATAGTAAGCTCTTGGCCTTGATGTAATTGTGTGGAAATGAATCCAATGAACAAAGTGTCTGTTGTGTGAACACTTTTTCCTGTGCTTCTTAATGGCTACAAGTGATCAGGCAGCAAGTTTTATGTTTTATGTTCAAGATGGCACCTCCAGCAATACTGCACCTCATAGCACCATATTGGCATATGGATTTAATATGGACTCAGTGGGGAGAGTGCCACTTACTAAAAATCATCAGCACTACTTCCTAGAATACTCAAATGTTCCTTAAGACTACCTGTCCAGGAACTGACCTGGATGAACTCTGCTTTATGAGTGAGTTTTAAGAGTATCACAGTTCAAGATGGCATTGCTTCATCTCAAGGAGAAACTCCATTTGCAAAGGGTAGGCAAAATTCTCTAGCTGTCATTGAGGTACTTCCAGAAGGAAAAGCAAAAAGAGCTCCTATTTTAAATCTAAATGCATGAATAAGAATGTATAATTTCTTATAGCAACAACATTTCCACTGGGAAAGTGGTGCCTTACATCTCGCTTTGCTGTGATTATCCGATGCCTATTGCAATCATGGGACTTGGCTAGAAGTTCTATCAATAGACCTTCTCCCAAGATTTTCCCTAATAAACCAACCCACGCTTAAAATGTGTTTTGTCATTAACTAATCAGAGAATTGTTTACCAGCTAATAGATTCCACTTACACCAAGCTGATGAGTGCATTGTCACTGAGGTTTGAGGTAGTTCCAAGTTTTGTTGTACACTTCATAAAGCATTAAACAAAACCAGACGGAGGCATTTTATTTGTATGCAAAACCAGCTCTTAACTGATAATCTCAAAAAGCTCTATTGTCATCTGGGCATACCATCATTATTGCTTTAATATAAACATTGTTCAGTTCTTTCTTCCCCGCTTTTGAATAGGACTGTCTGCCAATGCCAGAAACAAATGGCATAAACAAAGGAAGTGAAAAGACTGAGCAGGTGTTCAAAGCGGGGTCTTTATCTGAGATTGTCCCTTCTGTTAAGTGAAGAACTTTGTGAAGAGCTTGGCAGCTTTAATCAGGGGTATTACTAATTAGAGAACCATTTTTCCCCCACAGGCCTGCGTATTTCTGTCTGTTGCTGTAGCTACAATGTATTGAATATTTCAGCCTTTTTGTCTAAAATAGTGTAACCTGCCCCGCTATTATCACCATTTTTGGCCTGATCCAAAATTCAATGAACGCCTTTTTAGTGATGTAATCAAGCTTTGCATCAAGCCCTGATCTTAACAGAGTTTGGTTTAAAGTGAACCAATCACATCAGCTGGCCTGTGTGAAATGAGCCAATAGCTTCAGTCTGGTTCCCAGGGACCAGCATCCACAGCACAAAACTTATCACCACCACCACCACCGCTAACTACAGCACCCTTTGTTAGCAGTCTCAGCAGAGAATCTAGGGACTGAATGTGCCATGCAGACTGAATCACCATCTCAGCCTCTGCGGATAGAGTCTGGTGGCACACTGGTGGGGGTCCCATGAGGAACTCTACATTTCTATTGTCTTTGCTGTGCCTTTTCCAGGAGGAAAGGACCTCAGCCTCCAGAGTTGCCAGTCCAATATCTCTCATCAACACTAAATTCACTCACAGGAGGCTGTTGGTTGCTTTTTCAGTAACCAGCTGTATGTGGTATGTTCATTCCTCACCAAAAAGCCCATCCCATGCTTATCTACCTACAATTGTTTACATTTGAAAATGAGCTTCTGAGCACATACAGATGTGCCACCGCTACTTACGACATGGGTTTCATGAGTATTACAGCAGTAATACTCATGAAAACAGGTTGGCAGCTCTATGGATAGCAGAGATTTTGATAGAGATTATTTGAAGATACCACTGACTTCAAAATGATTATTTCTCCTAAGATTTGCATTGTGCTGAAAGTCAGTGGAAGAGTTTTTTAAATGCACATTTCCTTGGGTTCCACCCTATTTTATGTAAAAGGAAAATAAATTATGTTTATAAAACAATATGTTAAAAATATTAGTCAGGTCCTGCCCATTGCCAGAGGTATGCCTGGAAAGAGATGGATCAGACTAAAATCCCAGCTCTAACCACCCCCATGCTTTAGAGCTGTTTGAAACCTGACCCCACATCCAGAGCTGAGGTTTGTAAATGATTCCCATATGTACTGTATAATGAGCTGGATTTAACCTGCAGGTCTAAACACTCCTGAACTTGAGAAGTTTGAAATCTTGGGATTTTTACAGCTTGGACCCCATCTCCAATGCTAGTTTTGATAGACTGATGTTCTGCTCCTCCATTAGGGAATCCTATGTTCCTATGAAGATATATGACTTTAGCTCACCAGCTCACACTGGGATGAATTCAGCCCTTGGGTGAGTGGATGTAATTGCCACTTACACCAGAGTTTCATTTAGTCCCATGTGTCTATAGTCCCATGCCCTAAACAGTACAGTGAAGCATGAAAGGAAATGATTAGAAGACCTTGCAATTATCTGGATTATGAGTTTAAGTAAGGATGAAGTGGTAGCCTGCATTCACAGTTTCTTGCCATTCATCTCTAGATTAGATTTCTAGGGTCAAATGTTATCCTTGGATACATGCACACAAGTTAATGGGAGCCATGCACGTATAACTGACAGAAGAATTTGGCCCTTCTTTTAAATAGGTTTAATATTTATTGAATGTACAAATATTGGCAGCTCAGGTCTGATTTTCAGCCTAAACCTAACAGGCAGAAATTCAGCAAGCTTTTCCAAGCAAACCTAGAAGTCAGGTCGCTGGCAGACCAATGCACTGTATTCATTTGCTCCATAAGAACCGATTGGATTGCCATATATATATATATACACCTTGGTGCTATATATATATATATATATTACACACACACACACAAAAAACTAGGGAAAGTGCTTCTTAAGATATTTAATGTTTTTGCCATCTGCCACATATTAATGTATTTCTTCTGGCAAATCAAATGATCTTTCTTAACTTACGTCTGCTTGTTTTGATAATTTTTCAAATCTCCTAAATTGCATTCACTTTACTGCTTTAATGTATTATTTGTAAAACAGCTTCTTACTACTAGTGTTTTATTTTTACTTCCTTCTATACTCACAATAGCCTCTGCTGCCTTTGAATCTTCACCAGGATGAATTTCAACTGTTTCTTAGATAAAGATCTTAATTAGAAGTTTCAGGCAGGTTTTACTAAATGTATTTCACATTCCCCCGAAGGCAGCTTTCTTGCGGACCTACTCTGTTACTTCAAGACTGAAATTCACCCCCGTGCAAAGGACCCACACAAGACTGTATGCTACACTTCACCCTAACAGCATAATCCCAAACCCGATTACATTAATATGCCCACACCATCATGCCTCTTCTGGCCTACACAATGGAAACCACAGCCTCTACTAAGACTTCAAGTCAATGCTGCTCTGTAGATTTCTTAAGGACGGAGCAGTGTGCATGTTCCTCCACTCTGAACCACACAAAATTATCTCCATAACATAATTGCAATGGTTTACTCTGGCCTGAGAGAAATACCAAAGCTGCCCCTGACTATAGATTTCGCATAGTGGCAATGCAACATTTAGGGAAAGTACCACCTCATTACTCATCTCATCAGATCATGCAAGCTAAGCAGGGTTCGGGGCACCCAACGTATTTGTGTCATCTTTGCATGATGTGCAAAATGTAAGCCCCAACAATTTGCATTCATTTATATCCCTTGATCTTTTTGTCTGTTTACCTTGGTGCTCTGATCAAATTCCCACTCTCTACCAAGCTCAATTCTCTCTTATTTTCAACTGCTATTGCTATTCTTTGCTTCCTGCCCTAAACTGTTGTGTAACATTCCCGCACTGTTATACAGCTGCCACGTTTTACTCTGGAAGTGGCTGAATTTCAGTGGTGGGCGAAAACAATTTTTAAATCTATGCAATTTCTAGAACGGTCTTTAACCTGCCGTGGGGCTGGTCTGGATAAAAGGCACTATCTAAATGCAAGTTATTTTATCTTAATGTTAGCAAGTAACTGTGCTTTAGTTTATGTGAAGTGCTTTTACCACAGAATCTCTTCCATCATTTTTTAAAATTATGATTATTAATGTGCTCTTTCAAAGCTTTGTTCTATAAAAATGAAGAGCATTGTTTTCTCTTTTCTGGGCCTGTCTTATAGCTGCAAGAATAATTTCCATGTGCTCCATAAACCCATCTTCATTAATTCTCATTGGCTACGACAGAGTCCAGTGATGAAAATAAAGATGAAAAACTAGGATTGCTTTGACACTAGCAGCTGTTTCTGATATTTCTTCCTTTCAGCTAGTGGTAATATTAAGGCCTAATTTTCTCAACCTCCTTCAAACAACTAACTGAGATCCAGGGACTGATGTGTTCAGTCCAGAAACAATGCAACGGCATTGTCTTCAGTCTTAGATCTTGAACCTCTCTGCAGCAGGAAGGGGGTTCGATTTATTTATTTAAGCAACCTGGAATACAACAGGCTATATCACAATTCTGTCTTGTTAATATGATGAAAGCCCATTCGGATTTTTAAAATCCCTCTCTTCTAGCAAAAAGTCCACAAGATGACTGAGTTGGGACAGTCTTCTGGCCAGCTGAACTAAATGTGCAGCTTTACAGTTGAAAGAATCAAGCCTTGGTACGTGCAGAGGTAGAAGTACTGCACGTGTGATTGGTTTAATTAGTGAGTGTTTGTACAGCACTTTGAAAATGTAAACACTGTGTGACGGGTTTGGTCAGAGACCCCCTTGGCACTGTCACCTGACGTGCTGAAATTGCCTCTGAGCCCGTTTTCCCTGCCAGCTTGGGACTCCAGACTCAGCCTTGTTGAGCCAGACATGCCAGCCTGCTGCAACACAGACCCAGGTCTGGTCCACACCCCCAAAGCTGCAGACTTTAACCCAAAACAGCTTATCAGGTCACCTATCTCCAGCACCCAGACATCCAGTCCCCAATGGGATCCAAACCCCAAATAAATCCATTTTACTCTGTATAAAGCTTATACAGGGTAAACTCATAAATTGTCTGCCCTCTATAACACTGATAGAGAGATATGCACAGCTGTTTGCTCCCCCAGGTATTAATCACTTACTCTGGGTTAATTAATAAACAAAAGTGATGTTATTAAGTATAAAAAGTAGATTTAAGTGGTTTCAAGTAATAACAGACAGAACAAAGTAAGTCACTAAGCAAAATAAAGCAAAAACATGCAAGTCTAAGCCTAATACATTAAGAAACTGATTACAGCTATAATCTCACCCTCAGAGATGTTCCAATAAGCTTCTTTCACAGACTAGACTCCTTCCAATCTGGGCCCAATCCTTTCCCCTGGTACAGTCCTTGTTAGTTTCAGCAGACATCTTAAGTGGAAACTAGGGTTTTTCTCATGACTGGCCACCCCTTTATTCTGTTCCACCCCCTTTTATAACTTTGGCAGAAGGCAGGAATCTTTTGTCTCTCTAGGTCCTCACCCCTCCTTCTAAATGGAAAAGCAACAGGTTTAAGATGGATTCCAGTATCAGGTGACATGTTCACATGTCCTGTGAGACCCCAGCCTCCATTCCTCCAGGGCTGGCCCCCATGTACCCAGGAAGGTTTGCAAGTAAACAGAGCCATTGATTCTGAAGCACCCTTAATGGCTTCCACTTAATATGTTTACATCAGTAATACAAGTTTATATCTTATTCTCCTAACTCCAGACAGAGAAATAATGCATGCAAACAAATGGGATGAACACACTCGGTAGATCATAAGCTTTGTAATGATACCTTACAAGAGACCTTTTGCATAAAGCATATTCCAGTTACATCCTATTCACACTCATAAGCATATTTCCATAAAACATTTGGAGTGCAATGTCACACACTAAGTACTAAGCACTGCTTTTGGTCAGTGTAATCATTCAGAGCCCCAGAGTGACCCAAATGAGCATTTTGACCCAAATGAAACCTCCAGAAGTCCAGCAAACTGAGAAACGCATAAGATTTTTTTAATTCTCTCTTCATTCAATAGATTCTGTAACAAAAAAAAATGCAGAAAAAACCCCTCTAATATAATAATTAATTAATGCAGTGTAGAATAAACATGGAATTTTAGAGCGAACATTAAAAAGTTATATTAATGACCCACTGAGTCCACATGGATTGAACTCCAGGCTTCTAGCTTCAAAGCACAGCCTTCCAGCGCTTGAGCTAGCAGGGCTAAATCCAGCTGAAGCAGGGTGTTATCCTGCCTAGATCAGTCACAGAAGGAGACACAACACCCTCTGACACGGTCAGTGTGGTTACTTTAAATAAATAAAATATATGGAGATATACCTATCTCATAGAACTGGAAGGGACCCTGAAAGGTCATTGAGTCTAGCCCCCTGCCTTCACTAGCAGGACCAAGTACTGATTTTGCCCCAGATCCCTAAGTGTCCCCCCCCCCCAAGACTGAACTCACAATCCTGGGTTTAGCAAGCCAATGATCAAACCAGTGAGCTATCCCCCACCAAAACTAAAGTTAAAGGAGATCTGCACTCCCCCAACTCTCCCAACAGCTTGGGGAAAGACAACCAGCAATTAGGGGAGACCCACCCATCACAAGAACCAAAGGGAACCCATTCTCCAATTAACCACACCAGCAAAAGGGAGCCACTTCACACCTGACCGACCTCTCCCTCCATGCAGCCAGCAGCTGCAGGACCATCCACCTACCACCATTGCTGCTCCTGCAAGCAATGGAGCCAGGCAGGAGAGGTGTAAGGGGGCCAGCAGAAATAAACATCTTGAGAAACAGGCCCTGTGGGCTTGTATCTTAAGACATCTCATTCTGCAGATGGCCAGGAGGAGCTCTGCCCTCTTGGTATGAGATATACAACAACATAAGTAAGAACACAGACACTATCCATTGCAGAAAGAGCTTCAAGAGGAAGTAACAACTTATTTCTTGATCATTGACTTAGAGTATGTGCTGTTTTGGGCACAGCCCCTCAAATGACTTGTTCTATCTCTAGTTCTAAACTGCCTCTCTGCCTTCCTATTTCACCTCTGTCTCACACACACTCCCTCTCTTCATCATCATTCTTTCTCTTGATTAAACAATCCAGGGAAAAACCTTTACCTGTTTTTCCCATCCCAAGAGAAGTGCTGGGACTCTCGGAAAAGATGACAGGGAGTTCATCTCCTGCAAGCACCTGCTCACTTCAAACACTGGATGAAAACAAGCTAAACCAGGCCAGCATGCACTGCCCAATGGTGAAAAAGAGCCAAGAAGCTAAAAAGTAAACAAGTAAATAAAGGGCTTAGAAGGAAGAGATCAGACAGCAATACTAGTATGAATGAAAGAATAGCTCCAGATCATATAAGGTTGCGGTGTTGCCTTAGGTGCCTGTTCTTTAAGTCACTCCCTTATAGTTTCCAAAGGGAAAACTAACAATATTTTCCAGAAAATTGCAGACATCCATCATTGAAATTAAAAAATAAAATCCCCGTAATTAATTATACAATATCATTCTTTTAGAATCAGCAGCATATGTCAGGCAAGGTTTTATTGTTCCAGTTTACAAGTGCTTTGCTCTCCTGGAATATGGTCAGTCTCTCACCAAACTCCCAGACATCTCGTTCTCTCTTAGCTGAATGATGCATGCACATGGAACTGCCAATCAAATTTTAAAACAATGATATCAGCTTTACCTTGCATCTTTATTTAACCATATTAAAATTGGCTGAGGAAGAGAACACTGGAGAGCAGTACTGAATTTCTGAAGCATATCTTCAAGATAATTACATCTTTATTGTTGTTAAACTGATGAGATGACTCACTGTCCAAGTCAAATAAAATCCTGCTTTAAAGCAGACACTGGCCTGGAGTGAAAAGTTTTATTAAAAAGAAAACAATATTTAGGATAGACCAACTTGCCACATATTATTATCTTTTTATCTCAGTAGTTGCGTCCATAGCATTGTGTCTTAGAGACCAATTCTCCCACCGGTAGGATTTTTGCTTTGTTATACTGGTGGCTTGCTAGATGTTCCATGTGCTGGTTTCTGGTATAGTTGCCATGAAAACCCTATTTTCTCCAGTACATGAAAGTATTCTCAAAGTCATCTACAGTAATAGCATGCAGGTCACATGGACATGCCAGCTAGTCCCTATATCCTTCTGGCATAGCGAAGAGTTTAACACTGACTTGGTCAGCTGATTAATTAGCTATTGGGCCAAATTTTGTTTGCCTTACTCACATGATTAATGCAATTAATCTCATTGGGACTTTGACAGAAAATGGGCTTAGCCACGTGAGTAAGGCAAGCAGTCCGGGGACATTACCTTGATAACAAATGCCATTATTGAGCGTATGAGTACATTAATGTTGTGTTTGAAGAGCATGGAGAGGATTAATGCAGGAAGGTTCACGCAATGGATTAAAGAAACAATCACATAAAGGAGGAGGGAAGGGTTGATTGCTTACATACCTTTGGAAAAGGCAATATTAAATTTAGAGGTCATCTGGAGGTGTGTTAAGACTACACATACCTCAAGGTGTTGGGGTATTTAATGGCTTCTGTCAGGTAGGATCATAACAGGAGCAACTTGGAACACCCACTGTTGCGTGGAACGTTCTGTCCTTCCTGCAGGGAGAGAAATTAGGGGTCACTGCAGGGCTGAAGCGTCAGCTACAGAATAGCTTCATCCCCTTCCCCATGCATCTCCCCAGCATGGCTACTCAAAGGCTGGGTTTGAGCCTAACTGCCTAGCTAATTCAAAAGCGTCAACACTATAAATCAAAGGAGTTTTGCTTCAAGAACTGTCCCAGTTAGCTTAACTTTGGCAGAAAAACACACCACCGCTAAACAGTGCCTAGCCACTTGTGAGGACAGCAGATTATGAAATGTGTTGATATCAACCGAGTAAAAACACAGTCCTATTAGTAAAGCCTGCCAGGTAATGGACTGTTGAATACAACAGGGTTTCTCCCCAAAGGAGCTATGACCAATGTAGTTCTCATTACAGGAAATACCATTTATATTTCCCTTGAACCTTTGTCACCAACAGGGGAAAAGTCATTAATTATGCATTAGCAAATGGTTTGATTTATCTAAGATTTTTTTTTTAAGATGACTCCTTCTCTCACTCCTGGGATTTCTTCAGCATTTTCTGATTGTTCAGTACATCTCTGCCAACAATGCAATCCTGTGTCCTCCCAGTCATTTCATTTAAAGACAACAGCTTTACTTGAAGGCTCTCTTCCCGCCACATCACTGCATGGTATAGTTGGTGAGTTAATTAACTGAAGCAGCACCCTCAGCCCGGAGGGAGAGAGGGAGCAGAGCTGCTCAAACCTCAGATTTTAGTTTGCAAAATTTTTGGTGAGTTTTGAATTGCCACGTTTGGGTTTGAGGACTTGTATGAGCCTCTCAGCACCCAAGGCACTCTCAGCACACAGGTGGGTTTGGCTCTGCTTGGGTTCCACAAGAAACCGACCTGTTTACTAGACCTGGCAAAATAGCAAATTAGCTGAAAAATGCATTTAGGAAATTCAGTGAATTCTTTCAACTCCGCCTCGCCCCCTCCCCCACCCAAAAAAACAGACACCTCCAAGAGGTCATTTCAAATTGACATTCACAAGGTTTCCTTTGACCCAAACAAAATTTGGATTTTTTTGTTTTGGTGAGAAAAACCGGAAAAAATTCAGTCTTGGTTTGAAATAAATTGAATTTTTCTTCAGATTTTTTCTGGGTCAGCCATCAAACCAAAAAAATCAACTATTCGCGCATCTCCAATGTTTACGCATGGCTTCCACCACAGTTCATGAGTCATCCCAACTCTGCTCAAAACTCAGCACACACTTACCAAGAGGGTCACAAGTTTCATTGACAAATCTAGCTGGAGTTTCAGATTGGCAGCAATACACAAAACTGGCTACGTTTTACCCAAACCCTTCCCAATCCCCCCCATTACAAACATTGAGACCTATTTCACAACCATCCCTTCCTATCTCATCTGTCCCAACAGCTTAATCACCTTTTTCATATTATCTCCTGTCTTGCCTTCCACAACTTCCCATTCTCCCGTCTTCTTGATACCCACATTGCCACCTGTTATTGTGTCCAAAACACCACTGCCAAAATCACGTTCCTTACCATCCATCAGTCCTGGTCTGACCACTGGCTCCCCACTGACCTGCATATCATGTTCCAGCAAGGGTCTGATTTTAGGTCCTACAGCATTTTGGCTAATTAAGTAACCACATGATCCCATTATTACTCATACCCTGTCCTTGCCACTCCTTTCCCCACCCTTTGTGGTTTAATGGATAAGGGAGCATTATGATCATCTAGTCTGACCCTCTTGTTAGGGATGCCAACTTTCTAATCGCACAAAATCAAACACCCCTGCCCCTCCCACAAGGCCATGCTCCTGCCCCTTCTACGAGGCCCCCCCCCCTTGCTCCATCCCCCCCTCCTTCCATCGCTCGCTCTCCCCCACCCTCACTCACTTTCACCAGACTGGGGCAGGGGATTGGGGTGCAGGGCGGGGGGAGGTTAGAACTCCAGCTGCAGGTGCAGGCTCTGAGGTAGGGCCAGAATGAGGGGTTTGGGGTGTAGGAGGGGGCTCCAGGCTGGGGCTGAGGGGTTCAGAATGCAGGAGGAGGTGTGGGCTCCAGCTGGGGCTGTGGGCTCAGGGTTGGAGCCGGGGATGAGGGGTTTGGGATGCAGGAGGGGGCTCAGGGCGAGGGGAGGGGGTTGGGTTGTGGGAGGGGGTGAAGGGTCCCGACAATGCTTACCGCAGCTCCCAGGAAGCGGCCGCCAGGTCACTGCAGCCCCTAGGCACTTGGGCAGCAAGGGAGGCTCCATGCGCTGCCAGAGAGGCTCCACACGCTGCCTCGTGCCCGCAGCTCCCATTGGTCACGGTTCCTGGCAAAATGGGAGCTGCAGAGCCAGACATGGGGTAGGGGCAGCACATGTCTAGTGGCAGCAAGGACCTGGTGGCTGCTTCCAGGAGCCGCGCAGAGCTAGGGCAGGCAGGGAGCCTGCCGCCTTAGCCCCGGGCCCCCCGCTGCGCCGCCGACCAGAGGTACAGGGCAACCCTACCTCTTGTATAGCACAGGCCACAGGATTTTGCCCAGTGATTTCTGCATCAAGCCCAGTAAGTTGTGGTTGAATGCATCTCTTTTTGATAGGTTTGTCACCATCACATTGTGCCATTCTGGGATTCCTCTCTAAACTTTTGAGGGCAGGAGCCATGTCTTTCTACAAAGTGCTTCATGTTCTTTTGGGAAGTGGAAAAATAATAAATATTAATACAGAGTTTGGCAGAGATCTAGGATAGAACACTGTCAGTTTCCAGCACCCCTCTATAACAGACTGAAGGAGTGCTATGAATGTGCTCCCAAGAAAGAAATGTCTACCTGAAGTTGTTGGATAGATAGCTGCTGCAAACCTCTGGGCAATGGGGCAGGGAGGTATACAACAGGAGAAATTCCATTGCTGCACCATGCACCATGACATTGGGCCTGATCCTACTACTCAAGCCAAACTTAACTGACTTCAGTGAGATGTTGGCCCAGGATCAGATCAATTATTGTTAATCGAAAACAAAAGAAGATGTGGAAGAGAGAGAAATTACAAAACAATTGCTTAGTAATATCATGTGTGTTATAGTTGCTACTCATAAGGGTTTAGAAATATTGACCAGATCTCATAAAAAATTTCCATCATTATCAACACTCTGCTGGCAACACTTATTATTGTGGTCGATTTCAATTGTTCTAAAATTAACTTCTCAGCAATAAGGGGTGGTGGTAGTTGTGTGTACACACACACACACACACACCCTTTATTGGGTGAATATGACCTCTTCATATGACAAACCTCAAATAAATGGGCTCTTACTAATCTAATGTTCTTCATTCTCCAAAATCTTCAACCTGACAACTTTCATAATCACTAAATCCACTTAAGAGAAAATAGTACCACAAAAACAATTTAGTGGTACTAACCTGTAACAACATATTCAGTCTAAAAAGTTGCATTTAACTTGTTGCATTTTTAACATGTCAAATTAATGAAAAACATAATTTGAAATTTAATAAGTTTTAAACCTATTATAGGTTTGTAATAATTAATAAGTATTTATTAGACAAATTAAAAATTGTCCAAGGAAATCCAAATCAAATCCACATTTAGAAACCGAAACTTTAAGCATTACCACCCCTTGGTGAATAAAGCCCAAAATCCAGAAAGCAAATTGATATACATTTTTCCATATTTAACACTGAAGATGTTCCATTGACATCCCCCTCATGGTCCACAAAGGGCCAAAAAGCCATATACAGAAGTAACTAATGTTTAAGAAACCATTCAGATAATCAGAAGTGTCTGTGGGTGATTTGGACTCAGACACACTGCTTGGCCAGTCCTAAAAACACGTAGGCCCTAATCCTGTAATTGGCTCTATATGGATGGCTCCCATGCCCATACAGAGTTGCCCTGAAGTCAAACCAAGCTCCCTGCAGGTGCATGGATCCACCCATGAAGGGCCAGTTGCAGAATCAGGGATTTATTCAAGTTTCATCCCACTGCAGTCCACAAGGAACTGTCTCCACAAGGAAGAAAGCAGAGGTATAAACAAACCGGAAACAGCAACAGATAGAAAAGCATAGAAAAAGGTGGACGTTTTTAGAAGTCCTTGTTTTTAGAAGAATCAGAAATCATCAAGTGGAGCACCTATCTTGCAACATGGTATTATCACTCACTGTTACCCTCATCCCACCTCCTTTACTTCCCTCCTATTGTCTGTGTGTTAAAACCACTTGTTGCATCTTGACTTAAATTTAGATAGTAAGTCGTCTGGAGTCTTTCACTCTGTGTTCGTACAGCACCTACTACAATGGGCTCCCATCCTGACTGCAAATAATATACGGAGAATACGGGTGCGTGGAATGAGGTCCACAATAATGATGCAGTCACTGACAGACTCAGTGCAATATTGGGTCCTGACCTTGCCAACTCTTATTTATTTTGTACAGATGGATGTATTTTTCCACTTAAACTAGGTAGAAAATTATGGTTAAATGCTATGATCCTACAGACACTTAAGCACATGCATAGCTTTGCTCATGTGCATAGCATCACAAACGTCCCATTAAAAAGGAAACAAAATGCATTTCCCTCCTAGTTAAATAAAAAAGGTAAAAATCTATATATACACTAAAAAACAGGTCTTGTCAGGCTTCTGGGACTACAGCATCATTCAGCCTGTGTAAATATTGCAGAACTGCATGTACTTGTGTATATGCACTTATACTGTAATTGCAACTAAGGGCTGAAAAAATTACACTCTCCACTGTTCACTCAAACATCAATTGACCTGTCACCAGCTGGAAGGCAGCATGTGTTTAACAGTTTTGGCAACATTACACAAGAGTTTAAGAAAGGAAGTGAGGCTGACTGCTGTACCCAAGATCCCATGAGCAGAAGTCAGAGTAACCGTTTGTAGTTTCACAATATATGCTATGGACTGTAGACTAGAGGAAAAGTTTTCAAAAGTGTCCAAGAGATGTAGGAGCCCAAGTCACATTTTCAAAAGCCATTCAGGCATGCTTCCAAACTGTGATTGCTCTTGCCCCTTGTTCGTGGTGCACTGTGGGAAAACTTGACTGTACACCAAACTTGCTTATCCAGGGGGCAAAGAAAGTCAGCCTGAGAGATTCTGGGATATTTTTAGTGGACTCCCAGAACACGAGTCCAATGGGGCTGCAAAGCAATAGGGCTTGAACACTGGGTCCCATCTTGACTCAGACTCGGATACCCTCCACCCCATGAGGTCCTGGGACTCAGCATCCGTGCCCTGGGTTAGCATGACTTGCGTATAGGCAGAAGGCAGGTTAGGCCTGAGCCTGAGTTAAATCCCTGGGCTTACATTGCAGTGTAGACTTACCCTTAGAAGCCTAAATCACACTGAAAGTCAATGGACTTAAGGTGGGTATCACAAGGTCAATGTATGTGCCTGCCACGTTAGGCACCCAAGTCCAACATTTACATATCACTGGCATTCACAGAACACCTGCTCAGCTGTCACCTAGCCCTGCAGATGCCTAAGTCCCTAGGAACCTCAGTTTCAGCAGCTGGACACATGCAAAGCTGTTTAAGCCCTGAAAACTCAAGTGCTTAGCTCACATCTAAGCCCTGGGGATTCACAAACTAGGAACTCCCCCACCTATCTTGCCTTTGGTGTCCAATCCGATGGATATGCTCAGTGCACCTCTAGCCCACGCTGCTGCCTGTGCCACCATGGCCACATTTAGCACTAGGTCAAGCAGAGTGAGTGAGCTGGAAATTACACCTCCCAGTTGCTATGTAGACGTACCCCGAGTCTTTTGAAAATGGGACATAGGCACTTTTGAACCCTGGACCTTCTACACTGGTTCTTGTGTTGTCACTCTCCAGAGACCTGAGATCCTCTTGATTCTTTGTAGGTTAAATAAAGTGGAATTAGTAGAAGATCTGTGTGGAATTTGTTATAGATTATACTTGTGTGGGAATGCAAATTTATAAATTATGGTTATTAAGGACAAACATCTCAGTCATACAACAGATTATATTTTTGCAGTTCACAAATGTTAATGAAAAATAAAAAATGTTTGTTTGTTTGTTTTAAAAGGAAAAAGGAAAGAAACTGCCTGGGAAATTTTGGAAGTTAGGATAGAATTAACTCCCAAGTTGGAATTTGGCCAGGAAAACTTGGCTATTCCTTTGGAATGTGTTATGGGAAACTTTAATGAGCACAAGTGGTCAGGATTTAGGTTGTATATGCCTCCTAAAAGATTTCACCTAACCACGGCACAGGATTGGCGCCTTGCCTCATGCTAGGGCATTGTGATTCTAGCAGAAACTTTCTGTGGGAAAAGTGCCACATACTGAATCACTAATGCCAACCCCTGGCTGCAGACATAGGCTGCAATATTTTGTATCAAAGTAATTGTGCCCTATTCTGATCCTGATCTGTCATAGCCAGCAAGCAATAAATGATAGTGACCGTGCAATCTCAGTGATCCAGTCATATGTTTCCATTGAAGACTGATGTGCATTTTAAGAATCTGTGACTTTTTCAAATTGCTGCCTCATCCATTAATTTCTTTTTCATGTCCTTCAAGGAGTGGATGTTTTATTGCTGACATTAAAGGTCATTCTAATAGCTTCAGGCTGGCTGGCTTAGAGTCACATGGGAATCTGTCTGATTTGTGAATGAATATGGAGGAAGCATTGCTGCTCAGCAGCATAAACTAAACAAAGAGCACTGACAAATGTTTTGAATCAGAAGTGGGCCCCAAGACACAGTCTTGGAATCCTGATCAGCATATTGAACCCTTCAGAGTCTGCGGGGTTTCTGAGAGAGCCAGTCTTGCAGTCATACTAGACATGTAGTCACTCAAAATCAATCATAAGACCTCAGGCCCTCAGTGAGGCATCAAGCAGCAGCAAGGGACAGAGCACATGGGCAGGGAGGCAGACATCTGGTGCAGAGTGAATGCCAGCGGTATCTGTGTGCTCTGTTGTGTCAGCAATGAAACAGGCACAGTGCAGATCCCTTGATAGGTAACAAAGAGACGTAGCTGCTCTTTGGGGTGGCTCAACAAACCACATGAGGAACTATAGTTAAGGCTAAGATTATGTCACGGAGGTTGCAGAAGTCAAGGAATCCGTGACTTCCTGCGACCTCCGTGACATTGAGGGCCCTGCAGCTGACCAGCTGCTGCTGGCAAGGGGGGACCCCGCAGCAGCCCGGTCTCCTCAGGTGGCAGGGGACCCTCCACAACTGACCAGTCGCGGACAGCGGCGGCAACCCCTGAGCTGCCCAGCCACCGCCGCTGACAGGGGTTCCCCCTACAATGGCTCAGCCGCTGCGAGCAGCTGGGGCCCCCTCCCCCGCAGGTCCCAGCCACAAGCAGCGGCAGAAGAGGGACCCTGGAGCTCCCTAGCTCCCGCCGATGGCAGGTCCCCCACCCCACAGCTCCCAGTCCTGCAGGGCAGCAGGGGGACCCCTCCCAGCCACTGGGTGGGAGCGGAAAGCAGGACCGACTTTAACTTTTTTGCCACCACAGGCAAAAAAGAAGAGCGCCGCCCCGCCGTAACACCCCCCCGCCAGCTCCACGCCAGGCTGCCCAATCCCCCCTCCCCCCAGCGCCGCGCCGTCCAAACCCCCCCCCCCCCCCAGCGCCGCGCCGGGCCGCCCAAACCCCCCGAGCACCGCGCCAGGCCGCCCAAACCCCCGTCCCTGTCCCCCCTGAGCGCCTCGCCTCGCCGGCCAAACCGTCCCACCCCCCCCCAGAGTGCCGCGCCGGGCCAGCCAAACATGAGCGCCTCGCCGGGCCGGCCAAACCCCCGCCCCCCGAGCACCTCGCCGGGACGGCCAAACTCCCGGAGCACCTCGCCGGGCCATGCTGGCCAAACCCCCCCGAGCACCTCGCCGGGCCGCCCAAACCCCTGGAGCACCGTGCTGGCCAAACCCCCGCCTCCCCGGAGCGCCGCGCCGGGCCGCCCAAATCCCCAAGCACCAGCCGGGCAATCCCCTGCCCCCCCTCGAGCCCCGCGCCGCCCAAACCCCCGGAGCGCCGCGCCGCTGAAACACCCTCCGCACTGCCCGGCTGAAACAAAAAAAACCCAAAGAAACCCTCACGTGCCACCCCGCCAAACAAAAAAACCAAAAACAAAAACACTGCGAGCACCCCCCGCCAACCCAACATTGGCTGCCCCTTCTAAGGTGCCGCCCCAAGCACGTGCTTGGTTGGCTGGTGCCTGGAGCCGGCCCTGGGGGGGAAGGGTACTAAACCTTCCTCCCTCTCCATTTTGCCAAAGATGTTTTTAGTAAAAGTCAGGGACAGGTCACGGCTTCCGTGATTTTTTATTGGCCAGGACCTGTCCCTGACTTTTACTAAAAATATCCAGGGCCGTGCAAGGATGTTTTGTGCCCTAGGCGAAACTTCCACCTTGAGCCCTCCCCCGTCCCCGAGCCCTGCGGCAGCTCCCCGCCCCCTCCCCAGCCCCTCCCCAGCCCGGAGGCGCCCCCCCCGCGGCAGCTCCCCACCACCCCCCTCTGCCCTGAGGTGCCCCCCCTGCGGCAGCTCCCCACCCCTCCCGGCCCGGGAACCATGCGGCAGCTACCCACCCAGCTCACCTCTGCTCCGCCCCCTCCCCGAGCCCTGCGTCAGCTCCCCATCCCCCCTCAGCCCTGAGGTGTTCCCCCCCCCATGGCAGCTCCCCGCCCAGGGAGCCGTGCGGCAGCTCCCCACTCCAGCTCACCTCTTCTCCGCCTCCTCTCTGAGCACGCCGTCACTGCTCCACTTCTCCCGCCTCCCAGGCTTGCGGCGCCAATCAGCTGTTTGGCGCCGCAAGCCTGGGAGGAAGAGAAGCAGAGCGGGGCGGTGTGCTCAGGGGAGGAGGAGGAGCAGAGGTGAGCTGGGGCGGGGAGTTCCCCTGCATGCCGCCCCCCCCCCCCAACTTGCTGCAGGCGGCCCTTCCTGCACCCCCCTGCCCCAGCTCCCGCTGCCTAAATGCCGGTGGTGACCGGAGCGGCCGAAGATCCAGCCGCCGTGGTCGCTGCCAAAGAAAATACTGCCCCCCAAATCCTAGTGCCCTGAAAATATCCATGACAAAATCATAGCCTTAACCATAGTTAAGAAGGACGAGCTATAGCCGAGAAATTCAGCTTTCTTGTCATGACTCCAGGTATTCCTTGTCTCATCAATGTAATGCCCTGTTTTCCTTCACAATGAAGGCAACAATGAAGGTGATGAGTAAAACTGGTGTGGATTCAGATCAGAGAGGTGGTACTGTGGGGAAGAAGGATAATTCTATACGTTCCTAGAGAAACTGGAGAACAAGACGGTTTGACTTCAACAACAGGCTGAAGGAAGAGGGTGCCACGGAGGATCTCACCTACAGCATTAACTCCCCCCAGTGCAGATAACAGACAGACAAACTCACCTGAACTGGTCCCACACAGCAATGGCCAAGAACATTGCTGAAGCTTTCCTGGAGCCTCAGACCACTGCAAAGGCAGGACCCAAGAACAGACAGAAACTGAAAGGCAAAGAAGCAGAGGAGACAACACCATTCACGTAGAAGGGCCAAGTAATGATGCTGAAGACAAACAAAGTGGAGTCCTGCAACAATAACCACCTGCCACAGCCTTTGTATGCCTATGCCAGACAACTATAAGAAAGAAACAACACAGGGAGGAGCGACATATACTGTCCTTGCTATATTTTGGATATGAATAGGGGAGAAGAGTCCATGAAGAAAAGCTCAAATAAAACAGCCCCAGTCTTTGCCAGAATGGTGCTAAGTGAATTACAACCATTCTCCTGTTATCTAGTTATTGTGACTGTTGTCAGGCAAACCCAGTAGAGCTCATCAAGCTTTTAAAAAATGTTTTGTCAATTCACAAAAGTCAGTCTCATTTTGTGGTTCCTTTCCCCCAGGCTGTTAGGGACTGTCAACAAAATACATGTGCTTCCACTATATGTTCAGTGAAAGATCTCTTAATCCACTGCATGTCTTCTACCCAAGAACATAAATAAGCCCGGACTAATGTCCTTACAGAGGCAGCAGCTGCTGGATGGCAGTGGAAATTAAATGCGCCACAGATAGAATGTACTGAAAAAATGCATTAAATGGGCTATGATGGAAGCTATCCAGCCCCAAACAAGATTAATATGAGTCCTTATCAAGACAACAAACATATCAGTTGGCAGCAGCTTTATTAACACCGCCAACACAGGCTAAAGCAGAAGGTGATAACACACACACACTATTTGTTTAAGGAAAATACACAGTCACACTAATCCACCACAGTGATGGGGCCAATAGTAGGGCCCCTCAGTATTCGTGAATGGGGACTTGACACCCCGCTTTTATAGAAATGCTCCCTCCCCTACCCTAGCCCATTCTCTGCAGGAATGGACTCGCTGAGAATCAGGGTCCAAGTCACTCCTTTTGCCATAATGTGCTCCATTGCAGTCTTTTACCCCTTACACAAAAATGGGATCACGGTGATAAAAATGTATTGTAAGGGAAACTGTTTGCTCAGGGGCTGCAAAGGCAGCTGTTAGGATTTATAACCACCTTATTTGATCAAGATTAGCCAAGGTAGATAGGAGGGTTTACAGTCACAGTTTCAGCCCTTTTGTGTCAGACTTTAATGGTGCATCAGTTTGGCAGAGTCATCACACATTGATAACTTTCCACTATTTGCCATGTATCGGGGTGTTTCTGACTCGGTGGCAGAGAGGTATGAAGTGCTGAGACATGCAATGTTGGGCCAACTGACTGCAAAATGAGACCTGGCACAACACAATCACATCTCTGGGATCTCTTCTTTTTCTGGCAGTGTTTACAGTATGAGGACAATGTGGGCTTCATAGCCAATGGGTAGTTTTGCGACTGATATCAATGTGATGATGAAAATTGAAAATACATCTGCTATTTTAGGCCATTTTGATTATCTACAGGAGCAACAGCACGAACACCTGTTTAGAGCACCGTGCAGGGAGTCAGGAAACCTGGATTCTATGCCCGACTCTGCCATTAACTTATTGTATGACTTGAGCAGCTCATTTTACCTCTTTATGCCTCATTTTCCACCATTATAAAAAAGGAGACAATGTTTATCTAACTTTCTAGCAAGTGCCTTGAGGTCTTTAGATGCAAAGCAGTTTATAAAAGCATGCGGATTTATTATTCATTTTGAGTATTTCATTCAGAGAGTGGCATTTACAAATATTTTGCTCCACTGTAAATCTGATGTTATACAGTCACCCACTTAAATGCTGCTGCTGTTTATTTTCCATTTCTGCCCCAATTTTTGTTTTTGAGCTAAGGGCAGTATAACTCGCAGGTGTCACTTAGATGTATTTTCAGACTATATTAAGTGAATGATTACTAGTCCTAGAAAATTCTTTACATTTTCAACTAAATAAAAGGTAAAGGTTACCTGCAAAACAGTACTTTTCTCCTTGGTTAACAATCCAAAAGGTCATTAATTTCAAGAGCTGTGAAACTATTTTTAATTGACAGTATAACATTCTTTGCAAGTCAAGGTACCAATGTAAGGGAGTGGCCGTGTATATTTATATTAAATCTCTGAGCATGCCCATTGTGAACTAGATCTTTTCAGGAACCCAAGCTGAGCAATTGTAAAGTTAATAAAAGAATCTGACTGCCTAGTAGGACTGGATGGCTAGCTTAAAATTTTTTGTCAAACTGTTTTTGATGGAAAATTGGGATTTCAAACAACTGAATTTTTCCATTAAAAGTAATCTATTTTCCAAAGAAAATTTTGATTTTTCTCTGGAAAGCTGAATGCCTAAAAACAAACAAACAAAAAAATCTCATTTAACAGTCTGAAATCCTACTGCAGTGCCTCATGGGAGTTGTAGTTTGGGTGTCTAATGCTCCCATTCTCCTCTGTATATAGCTTGACTTCATGTCCCATGATGCACTGTAGCCACACCCCTCTCCAAGAAGACCATAGTGCTTCATAAGAAATGTAATCCAAACAGGGAGCCCAGCCTATACAGAAGAATGGAAGCATGAGTCACCTGAACTACAATTCCCATGACGGACAATGGCAACATTTTAGGATCAAAATATTTTGATTTGTTGCCAAAACTCAATTTTCTGTGGGGAAGCAAGGGATGGGAGTCACACAGTTTCCAACCAGCTCTACTCGATTCTTCTTAAGAACATTACATTCTTCTATTTGGAAGAAGATGCTATAGCAGTTCAGATGACGTATTCCACATTAATGAGAGATCACACTTTACAATAACATCTCCAACTGCAAATCTGAAAGAAAATCATGAAAAAAAGAACTGTAACGTTGGACCTTTTCAAGGGCATGGGTCAGTATGGGCCCAAACCTGCTTTCACTGAGGTTAATGACAGCAGTCCCATTGATTTAGTAGATTTTAAAAGGTCAAAAGGGATCATTTTGACCATCTAGTCTGACCTCCTGCATAACACAGACAAGAAGTAAGATCAAGCTATAAATATGAAACATAAGAAAACAAACAGAATAAAGAAGACAAATACCTGTTGGGGATTTTACAGGTATACTAGGTCTTACGTCACCGGGGGGAAGAGATGGGACAAGGTGACCTCTCAGCATCCCTTCCAGCCCTACTTTTCTATGATTCTGTGATGACAGCATATAAGCCTGCTTGTGAACTACACTCTTAGTTTAAGTAATTGCCGTCAACAGCAACAAACTATATAGTTCTTGAAGGATGAATGGACAGACAGTCTTGTGGTTAAAACACAGAAGTAGGCGGAAGAAGATCTAGGTTTATTCCTTTCTCATCATCAGTCTGAATGCATAATCTTGTGCAAGCCACTTACCCTGTCTGCAAAATAGAAATAATAATATTTACCTAACTCAAAAGGGAGGATAAATTCATTAGTGTTTATGAGATGCATAGACACCATGGTAATGGGCATCAGAAAATAGGAGAAAAAAATCTGATTTGTGTTTGAAACAGATGGAAGCCAACTGCTATAATCATGTACTCAGATTAATTAACAAAAGATCAAGAACACAGATGCTCCAGAAGATGAAAGAGACAGATTTTCCCCTTTGTTCTCATAGCAGAAAACAGTGCAATTTGAAAGCAATAATGAAAATAAACCAAGCTAGTGATACCACAGGTCACATCAAGACTGTGGGAAGTTATGCAAGCCTTATTGATTAAATAAATACAGTGAAAGCTATGAGACACACGGACTGAAGAGGTAAGACACATGGTAAAACTTCCTAAAAGAAAGCTAATAATTAGTTTTCCTTGGAAGTAGGATCAGTCTGCAGAAGTAATAACTGTTGTCCCAACTTTTTACAGAGTCTTATCTAAGCTTGACTAATTTTGTCAGTAGTTTCCTCATCTTTAGTTATTTTGGCAAGAATCAGAGCTTCAAGAATACATGTGCTAAACTACTATATGGTGCTGAGTATCCTCAAATCCCAGTAACATCAAGTGTTCTGAGAAGATCAGAAGCTGCATTTAGTGGAGTTGAATGAATAAGATGCAACAAATAATTGACATCCACAGGCGTGTTGCTATGTGCTCAGATTTACTCATTATTTGATGGTTATTTTTAATTCAGGCTGTGTCTAGACTAGATCATTTACAGCAGCGCAGGTGCGCGCATGCAGCTGCGCTACGGCTGTGCGTCTGGCGAAGACACTGCAAGCCGATGGGAGAGAGCTGTCCCTTCAGACTGATAACTCCTGCCTCCGCGAGAGGCGGTAGCTATGGCAGTGGGAGAAGCTCTCCCGCTGACATAGTGCTGTCTACACTGGTGCTTAGGATGGTGTAACTTATGTCGTTCAGGGGTGTGGATCCCCTAAACTCCATAATCAGAGGGGTAGCCGTGTTAGTCTGAATCTGTAAAAAGCAACAGAGGGTCCTGCGTCTGATGAAGTGGGCATTCACCCACGAAAGCTTATGCTCCAATACTTCTGTTAGTCTTAAAGGTGCCACAGGACCCTCTGTTGCTTTTTAAACTCCAAAAGTTATACCAAAGTAATTTGCAGTGTAGACATAGCCTCAGTGGATTGAGTACAAGTGTTCCCTGTGAACATTTGGTAACCGAGCAGCTTAGGTTAAATGTATGTTATGTTGAAAGGTGCTAATGGCTGCCCTCAGGAGAGTCTTGGATCCAAAGACCATCACAGACTACATTTATTTAATCAATAAGGCCAAGCACTCACCTTCATGCTCAGTGAAAGGACCTGTCAACTCCCTTTATGTGGTAAAAACAGCTTCAGACAATAGGGCAACAGCCTAAGACTGCAGGCCAATGAATGGCAGGCCAGAGCTAATCCAGTGGTTTCCCTGGTTGCAAACGCAGGAGCTGGGACATTGGTTGTAAGCAGAAAGCCAGCAGAAGGAGTTGTGAGCTTGACCCTGAAAGAAAGCAAATGGACAGAGCTTTTCGGGCACAGAGCTCCCTGGAGTGGCAGACTTGCGGTTTTCATGGCAAGAAAACTTATGTTTGTTTCTTCTGTGTTCAGGGAGACAGGACTTTGTGTACATTTTTGTAAATAAACAAGATTACACCAAGAATATACCTCACTTGTGTTCCTGATTTCTCATTCTAACAGAAACAACCACGGAAGGCCTGGACTTCTGGCTAACTACTCAGGCCACATGGAAAATCCATGAGTGATCAGATAAACACAATATTGTAATGCTCAGATAGACATGATACCATTTCTGAGCATGGACTGGATGGGGCTACAATTTTTTCTGGCATGAAAATTCCTACACATGTAAATTAAGATGAGTTTGTCATGAATACTCTCACATGCAACTCAGTCTTGTTTTCCATGGACACTTCTATCAGTAAGGGAAATCACAGGACAGAAATGATGACAAAGTGAGCACAAAGGGGGAGGGGACACAAGCAGACAGGAGAAGAATAAAAGGGAAATCACAAAATAACTCCACCTAAAGTCCCATTTTCATTGCTGGAAAGATGTCAGAGCTGCTCTTTCCTGGCGGGTGATTGTATAGAATCACTCGTTTAAAGAGCATAATGTCCTAACAAACTATGAAGGTAATATCACGTGTTCCCTTATCATATTTGAACATTGTTAGAACATTCTTGGAACAGGCTTGTATTGGGAAGGAGTTACCCCTAGACATTTTCTAACCTAATTTATAAAGATACCCTGCGGTATTCTGTGGGGTACCTTTAGGCAATTGCTGTATGCCATTTATATTTGTATAGCACTTTCCATCTCTGGAGCTCAGAATGATTAACATTGATGAATTTAGCCTGATTCTTCAGCATTAAGGTCAGTGGGGGGTTTTCTCACTGTCTTCATTTGTTTGGGCTCAAAGTGACTTGCCCAAGACCACACGAGAAGCCAATGGCAGAGTCAAGTCTCTTGTCTTTCAGTCCTGTGCCTTAACTAGGACAGCAGAGAGAGAGAGAGTGTGTGTGTGTGTGTGTGTGTATGTTTTCTCCTAGTTTTATCCTCACTGCAAATGGAAGGACAAGTCATAACTCATCTGTATTTATGTCATTTTTACCTGAGCTATTTCTCCTGAGAAAGTAATACTTTCATTAGTAAGGAACTACTCGTTGAAGAGATGAAAACAAAAAACACTTTAAAAAAAATCAATAAAAATTACCTCCAGAGTCCATATTGTCTGAAAACTGGGGTGGTCCATTATAAACCAAACACACTGCAGCATCTGCTTCAATTAAATGCTAGATTTATCCCTGCTTATCTGGGCAGAACGCATTTTATCCCTGGCTCATTTTCACTTTACCACTTAACAGTAATGTGGTCACCACAAACTTCTGAGTAAATATAATATTTCAGGGAAGATGATACGTACGTATTTTACACTAGACTGGACTGCTTCAGCTGGAGTGACCCAATTTAAAAAGCAAAAACACTGCACTTAGATTCCTTCCATTTACAAATTACCATCAGCATTTCACTGACAAAGGCCATTTGTTATTAATCATCTTACTGAAAATAACACATTTCAGGGCCTTGGGAAATAGGAGTATCTAAAAGTTTGATCTGGAATAAGTGTTATATTTATGAGATTTAGAATCCAGTGTGAGAAAAAAAATATTTAGAGGCAGTCTTCCTGTTCTTTACCATGAACTTTACATCTTCTTTGCTTGTTTCCTCTTTGAAAATAATGCATTTAATCAGAACTGCCGATCCCATTAAACTGGAGCTCTGGGACAAATTCCCTTCTCTCCCCCACCCCCCGTGACTAAGCAGTTGGTGTTTGGACTAGGGAGACAGTGGATAATTTCTATGTTGTATGCTAGGCCTGTGTCTTCATTTAAATAAAATATATTTCTCCTGGTTTTCTCTGAAACCATGTCCCTTGCACCTCAGTTAAACAGAATCTACAGGAAAAGAGCTTGAAGGATTATATCCCAAACTGTTCAAGGCAGCGTGGGGGAGTGAAGACATAAATCATGGTAACTTCTGATCACATTCCAGGAGACCCAGGCACCTAAGAAAATATATTGCAAAATACATGGAAGTGTCCAAAGCAATGTGTTTTTCCATTACACAATTATGTTTTGTCTTAAATTTCAGATAAGCCTCAGATAAGCTACTTTCTTGACCCAAAGTTAGCTATTAAGACCTCTAAGGGTTTACACTGAGTGGTCTAAAGCAAGACTGTAATAATCTTGTGTTCAAGTCTTTTGCTCTTTAAGGTTACACCTTATTAGAATCAGCCAGCCTCTATGGAATTTGGAAATACAGGAGCAATACAAAATGTCCTTAGTTGGCGCTTAACCAAAAGTATCAAGATTTTTTAATGCACATCTGTATTCATTTTGGCTAGACTCTTGCTTTGCACCTAGCTTCTGTATTTCATCTGAGCTCATATAAAATAGTTCAACTCCATTTCTACTTTGGAATAACTGAGCAATTCCTTAGAAATGTCAGGTCCCGTGCTAGCTACTTTATTATTCTATAAGAACTGCCCCTGTTAGATCTTATTTCAGACAAATCTGCCCTGTCTTACTTCAACTCATGTATCTATTATCTCTCTCTCTCTCTCTCTCTCTCTTTATATATATATACACACTCCATCATAGACAGGTTGTTCTCTATAGCAGCTTGTAGTTTCTCTCAGACTCCCAGAGAGGGGAAGAGAAGGGCACAGTGAAAAATGAATATTCCTGTTGGAGGAACTACATTTGACTGAGGGCAGGTCTTCACTACAGGGGGGGGTTGATTTAATATACACAAATTCAGCTACACGAATAGCGTAGCTGAATTCGACCTATCGGAGCCGACTTACCCCGCTGTGAGGACGGCGGCAAAATCGACCTCCGCGGCTCCCTGTCGACGGCGCTTACTCCCACCTCCGCTGGTGGAGTAAGAGCATTGATTCGGGGATCGATTGTCGCATCCCGATGAGAGGCGATAATTCGATCCCCGAGAGATCGATTTCTACCCGCCGATTCAGGCGGGTAGTGTAGACCTAGCCTGAGAAATGTGCAATTATTGCTGTAGTTCAGGATTGCACAGAAACCCAGCACCAAAGAAGACATAAATCAGCTGCTCCTCCATTCACACTAGCTTAGCACTTCCACTAGACCACATAGGCCCTATCTTCACAAGGAAAATAGGTGTGTTCTTAAGTAGAGTTAAGGAACAAAAGGTAAAATCCGAGTGAAGACAGGCAGTTTGTAGTTTTTCTACAAGGAGTTAGCAGATGAAGTTAAAGACTATGAGGGAACTTACAGTTGACTATGACCTGCTACCATGACATGTGAAAACTATAAACTGCCTTGTCTTCACTTGGATTTTACCTCACGTTAAATAATTGGAGTTGAGAACACACCTTTTTCCTAGTGAAGACATACCGATAAGGGCACATATAACTGTGTGACTTGCACAAGAATCGTGATGGTCTCCCCACAGGATAGGGGTCATTCCCTTGCAGTTTGATGAGAAATACTCATAATCTGCAGGAGAATCAAGCCCCTGCTAGGGAAAAACTTGGCCCTGATTCATCATTATCAATTCTGGAAACTTAAAATTCCACACGTCTGCAGGGAATTTCCTGTAAGAAGGGGTGAATTTCACTGAGATCCTATTGAAAAACAAACAAAAGACTTAGTCCTTTCCTGCCCAAGAGGTGGATTGGAAGGTTCCTGAACTCTTTCTCCTTTAACAAGCTGATTGAGGCTATGTCTACATTACAGATTGCTTCTGTATAATTTACATTGTTCAAGGGTGTGAATAATTCACACCCCTGAGCAATGTAAATTATACCGACCTAAGCACCAGTGTAGACAGCACTATGTTGGTGGGAGGCCAAGACTATAACAGGGTTCAGAAAAGAACTAGATAAGTTCATAGAGGATAGGTCCATCAATGGCTATTAGCCAGGATGTCCCTAGCCTCTGTTTGCCAGAAGCTGGGAGTGAACGACAGGGGATAGATCACTTGATGATTACCTGTTCTGTTCAGTCCCTCTAGGGCACATGGCATTGGCCACTGTTAGAAGACAGGATACTGGACTAGATGGACCATTAGTGTGACCCAGTATAGCCGTTCTTATGGAGAGCTTCTCCTACTGACATAGCTACTGCCTCTCATGGAGGCAAGAGTTATTAAGCCAACAGGAGAGCTCTCTCCCATTGGCTTAAAGCATCTTCACCAGAAGGGCTACTGTAAATGACGTAGTGTAGACATAACCTGAGGTTAATTAAGCCAATGAAGACACACCCCACCCTAAATTATTATTGGAACCAACCCCTCCATAGTTAAGAGTTTTAATTGAATCCCTTCAGTTGTGAAAGAGGAGGAACTGATGAACCATATTAATGTGGAAGCATTAGAAAGGCACTCCCAGTAGGAAGGAGCTGTGAGATCCTGCAGAGGATCAAAGAGCAGTTGCACATGGCTTCCTTCACACCTGGATCGCCTCACACCCTGAGAAGTATAAAAACAAAAGTAAAATGTACACATTGCAAGTGGTCAGCACTGAAGCAGACGAACAAACGTGGCCTTGAGCTCAGCCATCATCTATGCTGGTTTACCTGGAGTAATACTGCTACTCACTGCCTCCTTTAGATAATTGCGATGAACCAGTCTATTGGAAAAGCAGATGAAAAATACACCGTGATCTCCTGTTGATGGCTTCTTTCAGAGTAAGTCACAGGCATTGCTTCTCCGATACTGTCCTATGGATGCTATTATTTTAAGCCGTCCAATATGCCGAATACTGGGTTCTTCCTCTCAGATGGCACATCAAATACACCTGTCTCTTTCTGATGAGCTGCTGTTGGAACAGCAGCTGTGAGCTACATCCCTTTCAGATTTCTCTCCCCCAGAATTCCCAGCTTTAAAGGGCTGAGGCCTGTAAGAGCTGTGCTAAGCTGTGCTTTAGGGTTGTCAACCCTCCAGGATTATCCTGGAGTCTCCATGAATTAAGGATTAATCTTTAATTAAAGATTATATTATGTGATGAAACCTCCAGGAATTCATCCAGCCAAAACTGGCAACCCTACTGTGCTTACAGTAGCAGTGATTTGTTACACCATACTATTCATTTCGTATGGAGTCCTATTGTGATTTAACTAAATGAATACAAAACTGGAGTTTAGGAACTCTAGTCTCATTCCACCACTGATTCACTGGGTGGTTTGGGGGGATTAGCTCTATCTCACTGCAGCTCGGTTTACCCATACATAAAATGTTGATTATAAGGAGTAAGCTTGTGAGGATCGTTTCGTTAATAATTGCAGAAAGCACTCCGAAGATTAAAATCACTTTATCGAGGCTAAGTATTATCTCAAAGAACAACTGAGACTATGCAAAAGACATGGAATTTCAGCCTCTTACATCCAACAAAGGTTGAAGGCATCCATGCTCTTTTCATATAGGTATTTCAGCATGATCTTAATTGCAATACATACACACAGCAAACATCGTAACCGTGGTTCTCCTTGGCATTTCACAAGGGATTATGTCTGCTTTAACTTCATTTCCACCTCTGCCTTCTGTTCACTTCTCCAACCAGGAGCACTGAGCTCTTCATAAGCAATGTCTTTCAAGCAGGGAAAACTTTGTGGTGGGGCTGCACAAACCAGGTGTCTTGGATCCACCTTGACAAACTCTCTCTCCCCCCCCAATCACCCCAAGAAATAAAAACTCTTTGAGCAGGATGGTAAACCCGACTCTTCATCTTTGACAGTACCAACAATGATCCAAGGGTACCTCTTATACTCACAGCACTGCTGCTCCACAAGCTTCACTCTTCCCTGCCATCCCAACAACCAGTATGTGTCTCCAGCTGATTGACTTGATGATTCTGCAGTGAGGACCGTAATACCATGCAAGCCACTAGGTAAATAATGGAAGCTGGTAGCTTTGTCTCTTCAAGATTTGGTTCCTTCAGATATTTTTACTATCTTTTTCCAATGCATCTCAGAACAGGAACTTTGGCCGATCTCAAATCAGGAGCAAAGCTTGAGAAAGCCAGTACTGTAAAATCCATATTCCTGTTCAATGATACACCAAATTTCAATTAAAATTAAACAGAATAAACTAAGAACTGTCGACACATTTCAGTTCCCCCACTGAGCCTGCATAAGACCCACTGCATCTCTTTAGCCTTTTGCTAACACTCTCCCCTCCTCAGATCAGGTCCCTGCAACGATCCCTAGACCTCACATTCTTTAATAGAACTGTAAGTTGAGAACAAGCCTGTGACAGGGAGAGATGCAGGTCCTCTTCCATAGACCTTTCCCCTGGAACAGATGGCTTTAAAAGGCCTTTCCAAATCACTCTTAATGCTCACAGAAGACCAAGCAGTCCTGGGTTTCCTGTTGGCCTTTCTCTACCCTGCTATTGATCTGATCTAATTTGCTGACCCAATCTGCATACCTTTTGCAGAGAACAGTGTTCTGGATGTGCCGAATGAGACTTCTCACTGCAGATGAGGTCAACTAGGCCATGTATTTGAAAATGAAGCTGGCACACACAGCTGGCACGTTCTGCTCCTACTGACAGCAGCAGGCATCTTGCAGAAAAGTGGCAGTATTAACGCACAGCCCACCAACACAGGAGCAGCCCGTTGTCAGACATTGTAAATTGCTCCTGATTTTACAGCCAGGAGAGGAAATTTCAGGGTGAATATTTAAATCAAAAGTTTAAGTGTTTTGCTTTCTAAACTGCCCACATGCAAATGAGTACCAGATTTGTACATACAGTTACCCGGATTCTGTATACTAATTAGGTAACTGTGCATACACACACACACACACACACACACCTGACCATGTGCATTCACAGTTTTCTAATTTACACATTTAATAGTGGCAACTGCAGGCAGGCTGTTTAGAAACTCAGGTCTCTTACTTTTACACTGTCAAATTCTTCACATTGCTAATTCAGCAGTAGGGCTTTGAAGACCAATGCAGAAAGATTCTGCTCACCGTGCCAAAGGACCCAGACCACATGCTAAAGTCTGACTGGTTTCAGAAAAATCAGAGCTATTGTTAATTCATCATGAAACGTATTCTGTAAATTATGAAAACACAAAAAAACAAATCTTTGGAGGGCAGGACACTATGATCTAGTGATTAAAGCAGGTGACAGAGCAAGAACTCCTGATTTTTTCCCTGCATTGCCACTATCTCACCCAGCGATTTTACATAAATCTATTAACTTCCCTGTGCCTCGGTTTACCTACCTGTAAAATGTATTGCTGCAGTATTGTGATGCTTCATTGGGACTTGTTTGTAAAACGGTTTCAGATTCTTGGATGAGAGCTGATTTATAGCCCTACTTCACTCCATATTGTTCACCTTTGTGCTTTCTGCCTTGCTGCCTCTGGAGCCTGGATTGTGTCTCCTCTGCAGTCTGTACGGGGTAAAGTTTGCAGAGTGTCTAACAACTATCAATTTTAGGCATTTGTAATGCCCTCACAACTGTAGTACCTAGGCCTCTACTGGGAATAATCATCAGTGGCAAAGTAAGGGCAGATCCAGGCTCAATACTGAGCTGGGTTAGGGCTGAGAGATTCTTATCTGGGGTGAATTAAAGGGGATCTTTGGATCTGCTGGGCTCAGATCCAAAGCTCCCCTTTAATTCACCCCAGATAAGAATAATACATGAAGGCATCAAGATGTTGCAGTTCATCTCCTTGAATCAAAGGATGAAAGACTAACTAATTATTCATTGTGATCACCAAAGTGATGCAACAGAGACTCTCTGAACATTTGATTTGAATGCCAATCTCAGCTGAGGAATTCACCCCAACATTCTCTCCTTCCTGCCCTTACTATGATTTACATGTGTTGCCTTTGTTCTTCAGAAAAGATGAGTGTTTTTGGCAGAAAGCAACAGCTATGTTGCACTAATGAGCATCTAGAACAGTGAAGCAAATATTAATGTTTGCTCTTTTATATCTTGGCAGCCAAAGCACAATTCAGATTATGCAAATTGCATCAATCTTCCTGTCCATTGATTTGCATAAAGAAACTCAAGTGAGCTTGTACATTCAAATTGCCATGCAAATCACCATGCCCTGGATTTACATACAGGTTGATACTTCACTCCAAAATGCATGAACCAGTGCTAGAGAGGGCCTGACAAATACTCAAGTGTAATTCACAGGTCGGTGCAAAAGACAAATATCTTTCTTTAACCTCATAGCTGATAATGAATGAGGTAGTAAAATAAACGAAGACACTGTAATCCTAGAATTTGACATTCCTGAGTGCAAACCTAGAATGTAAAATACTGCAGTCAGCCATCTTGTGTGTTCAGCCACTGATCGCTGAAAACAAAACACCACATAGCTAGGAGTAATCTTAGGCCCTGAGATGCAAGGCCGTGCAGCTGCAGGTTTGCAGTTCTGGTCATCAGAATTGGAGGATAGGACAGAGAGTTAATCTGCCATAAAATAGAAGGAATGTTTGGGACAGCCAACCTTAGTTTTACATGCCTCTGACATACACATTTTATTATGATTAGAAATGTTTTGATAAGAGACAATGAGTAGTTTGCTGAAATTAGCAGAATTGGCGACCCACCAGGGGTTCCTGTGGTGACCCACTCGGAGTCACAGAGTTATGAGCTTTGTTTAAGTTAGCTATAAAAGATTAGAAACAATGATTTATTTGGAGCAGTCCTAGGAAGTTTTTCTTTGGGCAAGGATCTGACTCTCTAAACTCCCCAGCAGCTGGATGGAACGAGGGCTGCGGAAGGCTAGCTGCTGAGTCTTCAAAACCATCTCGGACTTTGGTAAATATAAATGTTTGGGATGCTCTCAACCTACTGCTACAGTATATGTGTGTGCGCACTTGAGACCTAATAAAGAGTAGTTGTAGGTAAAAGCTCTGTTTGTATTAATCATTTATCAGACAGTGGAGCTGTGTCCCCATTCATTTATTCCTGATACTGCCTGGAGAGACACAATTAAGTTACCGCTGCTTTGGGTTCTGAAAACCCTGGATAACAACACCAGGGACGCCTACAGAGTTGTAGATGGTATTTAGTGTTAAAATGGAGGGTTTGTCCTTTCCCAAAGCATTTGCAAGAAAAGAAAAAGGGGGAACAACTGAAAGCAATCCACAGAGGCATTGTCCATCTCTTCTAATAGAAATTTCTCCTTCACACACTCTCACTTCTGGATGAGCAGGGCCGGCTCTAGGCATCAGCAAAACAAGCTGGTGCTTGGGGCGGCACATTTTTAGGGGCGGCATTCTGGCGCGGGCCATGCCGCCCCTAAAAATGTGCCCCGGCCGCCCTAATTCACCTCCGCTGCTGCCGCTCTCACGCCGCTGCTCGCCCTTCCTCCCAGGCTCTCAAACCGGGGAGGAGGGGGAGACCCCGAGCGGCCACAGCGCACGCGCTGCTTCTCCCTCTCCCTCCTAGGCTTGAGAGCCTGGGGGGAGGAGGCAGGGTTGGGGATTTGGGGAAGGGGCGGAGTTGAGGCGGGGCCGGGGGTGGGTAAGAAAAAAATGGAGGGGGGGCGGCCAAAATTGTTTTTGCTTGGGGCGGCAAAAATCATAGAGACGGCCCTGTGGATGAGCCTTCCTTCTGTAGCTCCCAGCATCTGAGACAGCTTGTCTGTATCTCTCCACCTCAGCACACTTCGGCCCTCATTATCACTTTTTACACTGGTTTAAACCAGGAGTGACTCCACTGAATTTAATGCATTATACTGGTGTGAGAGATGAATCAATCCCCAATATCTATTTTCCAATCTCAAATGAAGAGATCGAATTTCTCCTTTTTCACAGCTATACAGTAATTAATTTCTCTTTCCCTCTATATTATTATTCAAGGATTGGGCTGTAAGAAGTATGGACATCTAGGATAGCTCATCTAGGGAAATTCACCATCAGCCAAAGCAAACAGGAGAGGGTTAAAATTGCCTTAGACCATCCCTATGCAATGAGGACAATTTTACAATACAAATCAGTATTACCCTAACAATATGCAGTTTATTTCACAGTAGAGTGCTCTGATCTAAAGCTCCAACATTATTTTAAGTTGTGTGTAGTGCATATGTGACAAAGGTTTGTCAATTGACCTTCCTATGTGCTGTCTCTGCACTGGGATTTTCCTGAATCAGCACTGTTCTTTTACATAAGAGGACATATTCAATTTCAGAATTTAAATTAGGTTCTGTTCATGTCTCTGCCACTAACTAACTGTGTGGCTTTGGGCAAGTCACTTAACCTCTCTGTGCTTCAGTCTCCTATTCTCATGAGCTCTTTGGGCCAGAGACAGTCATTTACCATATGTATGTACAGTGCTTAGCGTAATGGAGAGCCTTAAGTGCTACTACAGTATAGATAATACCTATCTATGCCACTTGATTCATATTTCTAAAGTACTTTGAGATCCGCAGCTAAAATCTTGCAGCCTTTATTCATGCAAAATTGCCATCAACTTCAATCCAAAGCAATGACTGAAGGATGTGGTCCTAGAAAAGCGAAGTATTCTTTATTACTGGTGCCCCTCTAGTGACTTCACTGGGTTCAGATTTTGCAACACAATCTGAAACTATACTAGGGGTTTCCAGAGACATATAGAAAGTCTCATCTGTGGTTATAGCTCTCAGGGCTTCACAGGTGAAACAGCTAAAGAAGATCTTTTCATTCAATCAACAAGCAAACCAACAATGCAGCAGTAGCATTGTCCTAGAATTTGCTTTTCTCTGCTGGATGGCATCAAGAGAACTGTCAGAATCCACATTAGGCTGAGATCAAAATCACATCCGTACACCTTCACTGCAGAAGTTTATTATACCGCTTACACTTTGGTTAATTATGATGGACAAATACCTTGGCCATTGTAGAACAGTCAAGTGACTTGCAGTGTTCTACATTCTGAAGCCAGAATCAGAGTTCTCGGGTCCTTCTTGTTCATTTTCTTTCATTTGATATAACCTTTTTATGTTATCAGAACGTGAACAGAGTATTTTCTTCTATATAGGCTCTAATACCACCCTCAGCATTGTAGTATCTGGTCGCCTTCCAGTAGTGCATTAAGCAATGTGACTAATATCTGTCATATGTGATTCATTCTCTCTCTCATCCTCTCCTCTGGAGGAGACGTGTGTGTACATCAATGCATTTTGGTTTGGTTTTGAGGTGGCTTTTCAAAATCTATTCACTGCATAGGTGCTGACTTGGTGGGTTCTCTGGGGCTGGAGCACCCACAGGGAAAAATGGTGGGTGCTGAGCACCCACCGGCAGGCTCTCTATCGGCTCCCTCCCTGCCCCCCAGTATTTGCCGCCCGCCATCAGCCTCGCTGATCGGCGCCTCCTCCAGTTCCCCGCACCCCCCCGCCTGCCATGATCAGCTGTTTTGCAGCATACAGGAGGCTTTGGAAGGGAGGGGGAGGAGGGTGCTGCATGCTGGGGGGATGGGTGAAATGGGGCAGGAAGAGATGGGTAGGGGCAGGACCTGGGGCAGATCTGGGGGTCAAGCACCCTCCGGCACATTGGAAAGTCAGCGCCTATGATTAACTGCTCTGTGCTTATATTAGAGAAGGCAGGTTGGAGAAGTGCATCTTGCAGCAGGAAGTTTTGTGATGGTCCTTAGCTTCAGAGTTCATTCCACAATATCTAACAAGCCCCTGAGAAAGCCCTGTCTCCTGCCCAGATGAGCTTTACCCTTATGGTAGAAAGCAGCATTATACTTGTAGACAATAAGTGAGAACATAGATCTATTTAGTCACTTTAATAATTAATGTCTTGCATGACCTTTACTGGTGGGGGGGGGGGGGGGGAGGATTATTTCAGGTTTTGCAAATAATGAACATTGTACTTCATTATGTATATGCTATTTCTACTTTGTGAATGTATTTATATATATTTCATTAGATGCTTATATTTTATATAAAAATAAAGTTTTAAAAGTTCCATTGTGCCAGAGGTGCAGAATTGGTGACTATGGCCTTCATCCTGGAGCCTTAGGTTCTTTTAGATATGCTGGGCCCAGGCCACTGAGAGCTTTAAGATAAAGGCCTGAATGTCCGTGGGCCAGATCCTCAGCGTATATAAATCAGAATAGCGCCACTGGATCTGGCCTTGTACTTTTATGCACCGTTATCCATTCCACTGATACATTTCCAGCAGCCCAGAGAGGTATTTTGTATTTTTGTTCTTCTCTATTTTATTCAACATTACCTTCCATATTTTTGTTTCGTCTTCCACTGTAAAGACTTTTGTCTTTATACTCTATTTAGTTTGTATTCCCATGTTTACAGAATTACCCCAGTTCCCCCTGCTGTCCCTCAAAGACAGATTTCGACAAAAAAGCCGCTCAAATTTCTTTTTCTTTCTTTTCAGCAATGGAAATAAAGGTCAACATTTGCGGGAGACAGAAAAATAATTTATTTATTAAAAAAGAACAAAGGTTAATCAGATTAAAATAAAGACAATGCCACAAAAGGAATTGGAGCAGGGCCATACTTTTGTCTGGAAAAGTCTGTTTTCCTTTGGGAAAGATAAGCTGTGTTAACTCCTTAGCACTGGCAGCCCTAGTGCTATACTATTGTCCATAACAACTATGACTTTTTCCAGGGAAAAATCAAATTATGAAAGGAAGCGTTAATCTAACAGTAAGGAACAAAACAATAACATGCAGTCCCATGTCCCCTGCCATATCTCTTAGTGCTTCTCTTATGAAATCACAACTCCAGGGGGGGCTGAAATGGAGTCACCAGCCAAAACCAAATACTCTCCCTGACCTTGGACACTCATCTTTACTAATCTTTAAAATAATGGTTGATAGCACTAATTTAACCTTCCGATGGGGCTCCAGAGTGTGCAAAGAAACATTCTTTTCAAATAATCAAACATCAACAGAGTCTGGTTTACACTGAGGTGGGGCCAGCGTGTCTGCCTTCTGCCACTCTGGGTAGAGTTTGAAAGAGCTAGAACATGCCCCATTGTTTCCCATTTTTCTGAAATAAATAATATGGCGAAACGAAAGAAAAACCGAAGGGTGATTGTATTACATCAGGATGTGACCAATGATACCCATGTGAAAACTTCCTTTTTCCCAGCTTAACCATTTTTGAAAGGGTTTGATCTTTAAACAACAATGCCAACAAAACGGATCGTGGGCCACATCCTGAAGACCCAGCACAGTCTCTTTGCATTGCACCACCACTGGATGCTAGGGATAGAACCTGCATATCCAGCCTCAAAGAGGAGCAGTCAGTGTTGGGAACCCCCTAGTGGTGTGGAGGTAGTAATGCACTGGCCCGCCACACCTCAATTTGTGTAGGGGGACATCGCCAGAGGAAAGCAGTTATGGCCCCATCTGCCATTCCTTGTCCTCCTCAGACATTAGGCTGCTCTGACTTACACCCAGGGACCAGCCCTACACACAGCATGGCAGCATCACATGTGGGGAGCAGCCCAAAGGTGAGCTTTCTATCTCCTTGCACTCTCCCCGCCAGACCCAGGCTGTGAATTCCATAGCCATAGCTGACCATGTGACCCTCCACCTCTGAGCAGAGTCACGAGTGGAGATGGACCAGAGCAATTTGGGATCCTGCCCTTTAAATTCTTACACAAGTAAGGAGTCCTCAGGGAGAAAATATGTAAAGAATTAGTCAGCTATAGTTTTATTTTGCATATCCTAATTCGGAGCAGCCTGGTCCCACTTTATCAGCACACCCTACCCCATCCCTCCTCAAACCAAACACGGAGGGTTCAAATCCATTGTTTTGCGTTGGTCCCATTTTTAACCAGGCAGCTTGTCAGTAAAATGTTTTGAGATTCTCCAGCGTGAGGAGTTAAAAAAGTACAAAGTTCAGTGGCCACCCCTAGAATCAGCCAAAGCTGCTGTGCAAGGTATCTGAGGGTATGTCTACACTACGAAATTAGTTCGAATTTATAGAAGCCGGTTTTATTGAAATCGGTTGTATACAGCCGATTGTGTATGTCCACACAATAAAATGCTCTAGGTGCTCTAGTCGGCAGACCGCGTCCACAGTACGAGGCTAGCGTCGACTTCCGGAGCATTGCACTATGGGTAGCTATCCCACAGTTCCCGCAGTCTCCGCCGCCCCTTGGAATTCTGGGTTGAGATCCCAATGCCCGGATGATGCAAAACAGTGTCGCAGGCGGTTCTGGGTACATGTCGTCAGGCCCCTCCCTCCCCCGTCACAGCAACGGCAGACAATAGATTTGCGCCTTTTTACCTGGGTTACCTGGGTTACCTGTGCAGACAACATGGAGCCCGCTCAGCACAGCTGAGCTCACCGTCACCATATGTCCTCTTGGTGCCGGCAGACGTGGGACTGCATTGCTACACAGCAGCAGCTGCTAACTGCCTTTTGGCGGTAGACGGTGCAGTAGACTGGTAGCCTTCATCGGCGATCTGGGTGCTGGCAGCCGTGGGGCTTGCCTTTTGGCAGTAAATGGTGTATTAGGACTGTTAGCCGGCCTATTACAAGTCGGGTCATCGCACATTAGCAGAGTCTTCCCTGAGCAGCAGCTCGTGCAATAGGCCTGAAGACCATCGTCATACACCGCCCCGTATTTGCTGCCAAGCACCCAGAAAGATGCCGAGGGCTATCAGTCACGCTGCACCGTCGTCTTAAGATGTAAAAAATAGATTTTCTCTGTATTCATTTGCTTCCCCCTCCCTCCGTCAAATCAACGGCCTGCTAAACCCAGGGTTTTCAGTTTAATCTTTGGGGGGGACCAGTCTGTGACAGTTGTTTGTGTCTCTCCCTGATGCACAGCCACCGTTCTTTATTTTAATTCCCTGTGCCTGTACGCCATGTCGTCACTCGGCCCCCCTCCCTCCTTCCTCTAGACCGTCAGATACTACGTTTGCGCCACAGCTCGAGCCGAGAAGCGGTTCGCGCCTTTTCTTTGAATTCTGGGTTGAGATCCCAATGCCCGGATGATGCAAAACAGTGTCGCGGGCGGTTCTGGGTACATGTCGTCAGGCCCCTCCCTCCCCCGTCACAGCAACGGCAGACAATAGATTCGCGCCTTTTTACCTGGGTTACCTGGGTTACCTGTGCAGACAACATGGAGCCCACTCAGCACAGCTGAGCTCACCGTCACCATATGTCCTCTGGGTGCCGGCAGACGTGGGACTGCATTGCTACACAGCAGCAGCTGCTAACTGCCTTTTGGCGGTAGACGGTGTAGCATGAGTGATAGCCGTGGGGCTGGCAGCCGTAGGGCTGCATTGCACCAGCCCCTTCCAGGCGATGGTATATTATGACTGGTACCCGTCGTCATCGTACTGGAGTGGCTGTCAATCATGGCCACCTGGGCAGACATGCTACTGTCTCGATGATGACGGTTACCAGTCATAATATACTATTTTCTGCCAATTGCCCAATATTGTCTGCTAAGCACCCAGAAGAGGCCGAGGGCGATGCTGGGTGCTGGCGGACGTGGGGCTGGCAGACGTGGGGCTGCATTGCTACACAGCAGCAGCCCCTTGCCTTTTGGCAGATGATGGTATATTATGATTGGTACCCATCATCATCGTACTGGTATGGCTGTCACTCATGCTGCAGCGTCGGCTGCCACCTTAAGATGTAAAAAATAGATTTGTTCTGTGTTCATTTGCTTCCCCTTCCTCCGTGAAATCAACGGCCTGCTAAGCCCAGGGTTTTCAGTTTAATCTTTGGGGGGACCATTCTGTGTGACAGTTGTTTGTGTTTCTCCCTGTTCCTGTACCTGTACGCCATGTCGTCACTCGGCCCTCCCTCCCTCCCGCCCTCCTTCTCCTGGTCCATCAGATACTACTTTCGCGCCTTTTTTCTGACCAGGCGCCATAGCTAGCACTGGGATCATGGAGCCCGCTCAGATCACCGCGGCAATTATGAGCACTATGAACACCACGCGCATTGTCCTGGAGTATATGCAGAGCCAGAACATGCCAAGGCGAAACCCGGACCAGGCGAGGAGGCGATTGCAGCACGGCGACGAGAGTGATGAGGAAATTGACATGGCCATAGACCTCTCACAAGGCACAGGCCCCAGCAATGTGGAAATCATGGTGTCACTGGGGCAGGTTGATACCGTGGAACGCCGATTCTGGGCCCGGGAAACAAGCACAGACTGGTGGGATCGCATCGTGCTGCAGGTATGGGACGATTCCCAGTGGCTGCGAAACTTTCGCATGCGTAAGGCCACTTTCATGGAACTTTGTGACTTGCTTTCCCCTGCCCTGAAGCGCCAGAATACCAAGATGAGAGCAGCCCTCATAGTTGAGAAGCGAGTGGCGATAGCCCTGTGGAAGCTTGCAACGCCAGACAGCTACCGGTCAGTCGGGAATCAATTTGGAGTGGGCAAATCTACGGTGGGGGCTGCTGTGATCCAATTTGCCAGGGCAATGAAAGACCTGGTGATAGCAAGGGTAGTGACTCTGGGCAACGTGCAGTCAATAGTGGATGGTTTTGCTGAAATGGGATTCCCAAACTGTGGCGGGGCCATAGACGGAACCCATATCCCTATCTTGTCACCGGAGCACCAAGCCACCGACTACGTAAACCGCAAGGGGTACTTTTCAATGCTGCTGCAAGCCCTGGTGGATCACAAGGGACGTTTCACCAACATCAACGTGGGATGGCCGGGAAAGGTACATGATGCTCGCGTCTTCAGGAACTCTGCTCTGTTTCGAAAGCTGGAGGAAGGGACTTTCTTCCCGGACCAGAAAGTGACCGTTGGGGATGTTGAAATGCCTATCGTGATCCTTGGGGACCCAGCCTACCCCTTAATGCCATGGCTCATGAAGCCGTACACAGGCAGCCTGGACAGGAGTCAGGACCTGTTCAACTACAGGCTGAGCAAGTGCCGAATGGTGGTGGAATGTGCATTTGGACGTTTAAAAGCACGCTGGCGCAGCTTACTGACTCGCTCAGACCTCAGCGAAAAGAATATCCCTATTGTTATTGCTGCTTGCTGTGCGCTCCACAATATCTGTGAGAGTAAGGGGGAGACCTTTATGGCGGGGTGGGAGGTTGAGGCAACTCGCCTGGCCGCTGATTACGCGCAGCCAGACACCAGGGCGGTTAGAGGAGCACAGCAGGGCGCGGTGCGCATCAGAGAAGCTTTGAAAACGAGTTTTGTGACTGGCCAGGCTACTGTGTGAAACTTCTGTTTGTTTCTCCTTGATGAACCCTGCAACCCCCCCCCCCCCGACCCGGTTCACTCTACTTCCCTGTAAACCAACCACCCCACCCCACCCTCCCCTCCCCCTTGCAGAGGCAATAAAGTCATTGTTTTTTCACATTCATGCATTCTTTATTAGTTCCTTACAGAGGTAGGGGGATAATTGCCAAGGTAGCCTGGGATGGGTGGGGGAGGAGGGATGGAAAAGGACACACTGCATTTTAAAACTTTAACTCTTATTGAAGGCCAGCCTTCTGATGCTTTGGCGATCATCTGGGGTGGAGTGACTGGGTGGACGGAGGCCCCCCCACCGTGTTCTTGGGCGTCTGGGTGAGGAGGCTATGGAACTTGGGGAGGAGGGCTGTTGGTTACACAGGGGCTGTAGCGGCGGTCTCTGCTCCTGCTGCCTTTCCTGCAACTCAACCATACGCTCGAGCATATCACTTTGATGCTCCAGCAGACGGAGCATTGCCTCTTGCCGTCTGTCTGCAAGCTGACGCCACCTATCATCTTCAGCCTGCCACTTGCTCTGTTCTTCCCGCGATTCAGCCCGCCACCTCTCCTCTCGTTCATATTGGGCTTTTCTCATCTCCGTCATTGACTGCCTCCACGCATTCTGCTGTGCTCTATCAGCCTGGGCGGACATCTGCAGCTCCGTGAACATCTCGTCCCTCGTCTTACGTTTTCTCTTTCTAATGTTCACGAGCCTCTGCGAAGGAGAAACATTTGCAGCTGGTGGAGGAGAAGGGAGAGGTGGTTAAAAAAGACACATTTTAGGGAACAATGGGTACACTCTTTCATTACAAGGTCGCATATTTCGGCTTGCAGGCAGCCATCGTAGGCCACAGTGTTTTGGCTTTTTTAACCTTCTTAACATGCGGGAAAGGTTGCAAACAGCAACGCATTTCCCATATCAAGGATGAATTGGGTTGTCCATTTAAAATGGGGTTTCAATGTAAAAGGAGGGGGCTGCGGTTTCCCGGTTAACATGCGGCACAAACACAAGTAAACCACCCCCCCACACACACACACACGATTCTCTGGGATGATCACTTCACCCCTCCCCCCCACCGCGTGGTTAACAGCGGGGAACATTTCTGGTCAGAAGAGCAGGAACGGGCGCCTCTGAATGTCCCCCTTAATAAAATCACCCCATTTCAACCAGGAGAGCTTTCTGGAGATGTCCCTGGAGGATTTCCGCTCCATCCCCATACACGTTAACAGACTTGCTTGCTTTTTTTTTGTAATGTTTACAAATATTTACAAAGTTACACTCACCAGAGGTCTCCTGTGTGCCCTGAGGGTCTTGGGTGAGTTCGGGGGTTACTGGTTCCAGGTCCAGGGTCACAAACATATCCTGGCTGTTGGGGAAACCGGTTTCTCCGCTTCCTTGCTGCTGTGAGCTACCTACAGTACCTCCATCGTCATCTTCCTCGTTCCCCGAACCGTCTTCCCTGTGTGTTTCTCCAGTGAGAGAGTCATAGCACACGGTTGGGGTAGTGGTGGCTGCACCCCCTAGGATCGCATGCAGCTCCGCGTAGTAGCGGCAAGTTTGCGGCTCTGCCCCGGACCTTCCGTTTGCTTCTCTGGCTTTGTGGTAGGCTTGCCTTAGCTCCTTAATTTTCACGCGGCACTGCTGTGTGTCCCTGTTATGGCCTCGGTCCTTCATGGCCTTGGAGATCTTTTCTAATACTTTTCCATTTCTTTTACTGCTACGGAGTTCAGCTATCACTGCTTCATCTCCCCATATGGCGAGCAGATCTCGTACCTCCCGTTCGGTCCATGCTGGAGCTCTTTTGCGATCCTGGGAGGACTCCATGACGGTTACCTGTGCTGATGAGCTCTGCGTGGTCACCTGTGCTCTCCACGCTGGGCAAACAGGAAATGAAATTCAAACCTTCGCGGGTCTTTTCCTGTCTACCTGGTCAGTGCATCTGAGTTGAGAGCGCTGTCCAGAGCGGTCACAATGAAGCACTGTGGGATAGCTCCCGGAGGCCAATAACATCGAATTCCGTCCACACTACCCCAATTCCGACCCGCAAAGGCCGGTTTTATCGCTAATCCCCTCGTCGGAGGTGGTGTAAAGAAACCGGTTTAAAGGGCCCTTTAATTCGAAAGAAAGGGCCTCGTTGTGTGGACGTGTCCAGGCTTAATTCGGTTTAACGCTGCTAAAGTCGACCTAAACCCGTAGTGTAGACCAGGCCTGAGACAGTGCAGTTATTTCTCTTTCTAAATCTAGGGAAATACCCTGTAAACTTTCCACCAGTGGGGAACGGGAAATCGTGCTTCAAACAACACAGTTCCAGGTCCTTTTCTCAGGACTTGCCTTTATTAACTTAGAAGCAAAGATCCAATCAAAACAAAGTAATTCAGACCGTTTCACCACCTCTCAGGATCCTGACTTAGCCTGTGTCTCCAGTGCTCAACAAACCTTGCCGCTCTTCTTCCAGGGCTTTGCAGCCCTCCCCAATTGAGGCTCCCCCCAAGCCAGCTCCTACTCCCTCTTATGACTTCTTCAGGACAGGTGCAGACAGTCCCATCCCTGACCCAGTGTGTCTCCTTTCTGTTCCCTTGCCTAAGAGACAGGAAGCTTTTTCCTATAGAGCACATATCTAAGGATAGGCACATGACCAACCACAGCTCCCAGGCTCCTAAGGGCCATAACAGGTGCACTGGGACAAGAGCCCCCAGGTGCGTGCTTTGTTACACATTGCAGTGGTAACTCTGGGTAAATATTGTCTTTTTAATGGCAACCACTGTATCGTCGTTATTAATCCTCTCATTACTTTGTCATTTCTAGTTTTGAAAATCCATGGGGAAAGCCAAGTAATACATAAAAATACTACAATTTCCTTATGCTGATTTCCTCCGTGTATTTTTGTTTATACCAGCCCATCCTGCAGGATCAGTTAGTAATATCTTGCCCTGGGAAAAGGAAAGCAATGCAAGAATAGCCTTTGGCGTACTCATTTTTGGCTCTCCTGGCATAAGAATCCATTTTAGCAAGCACGAACAGTACTGAAACTAATGGGCACAGAACACAGACAGGATTGGTTCCCATTTGGTTACAGAACTGCAGTAAAGTGGAACAATTTTCAGCTTGTGTGATTGGAGGATATCTGGATGCATATTATAAGACTGTCCTACATAAATGAGGAAAAGTTGAGGTGCCTTTATTATTCTTTTGTTCCACTCTTTCTTTCTATGGGGAATTTGCCAATATCACTGTCTTCCTTTTAAACAAACAAACAAACAAACAAAAAGGCAATGGCTGTTGAAAATAGCAATTCGAATCCTAATAACCACTGGGAAGCATTTCTTGCTCAATTTTATCCTACTTTTTCTACAGCAAGTTACAGTGGATCAGTATATTGGATTTGGGAGAAATGAAGCAACAGCTACCCAAACTGAGCTTGAGCACTCCTGAATTTTGAGGTGTTCAAATCTGGAAGGCAGGTGCTGTGGGAAGGAAGGGGGGAGTGGGAGGCCTGTGGCTCCGCAGGGGAGCACGGCAGCATGTATGCAGTGGCGCTGCGCGAAGCCAGACACGCTGGTCTGAATGGCACGGTAAGGGGGTTGGGGGGTTGGAGAAGGGGTAGGGGGGTTCCGGGGGGGGGGGCAGTCAAGGAACAAGGAGTAAGGGGGGTTGGATGGGGCAGAGGTTCGGGGGGGGGGGGGCAGTCAGGGGACAGGCAGCAGTTGGATAGGCATGGGAGTCCCAGGGGGTTTGTCAGGGGACAGGTAGGGGGTGTTGTCCTAGGGGGGAAGTTGGCGGGGGTCTCAGGAGGGGGCAGTTGGGGACAAGGACCATTGGGGCTTAGAAAGGGGGTGGGGTTTTGGGGGGCAGTTGGGGCAGGGGTCCCAGGAGGGGGTGATCAGGGGACAGGGAGCAAGGGCGTTGGATGGGTTGGGGTTTCTGTGGGGGGGCAGTCGGAGGGAGTGGATGGGGGCAGGGTGGCGCTACCCTCCCTCCCTGTGGAGTGTCCTATTTTTTTAATGTTAAAATATGGAATCTCTACTCACAGTGCAGCTCTCCATTCATAGCAGGCTGCAGCATGAGGTCTCAGCTTCCTCACTCCCTCCCCCTTTCCTGTTGGTAGTGGCCAAGGGAATGCTGGGGGGGAAGAATGTAGTTCTTTCCCTGCTCCAGGGCTGGCTCTATAGGCAGGGGAGCTAACCAAGGAACTACAGCTTCCCAGGGCCCCCTGTTGGTTCTCAGCTCCCATGCTGGATCCCTGCCACCCCTGCAAATGAGCTGCCCCAAGCACCCTCAAACACAAACAAACACACGCTACAGACAGTCACTTACCCCAAAAGGGTGCTGTATTGCTCCTCCTTCACCTGGAGAACTCCCTTGCGAAACTCCCTGTTAGCAGCCCCTGTTCGCAAAAGCTTGGGGCGGCAAAAAACCTAGAGCCGGCCCTGACTGGGACTGTCTGAATGGGGGATGGGATAGCAGGGGGCAGAGGTGAAAGTAAGCCGGTACGGGCCAGTACGGAGGACCGGTAAGAAAAGGAGACTGGCTGAGGGAGGGAGAAGCCTGCCCCCTGCATAAGAAAGGTTTAAACTCAGCTGTTCCCTGCACCCCCAGGGTTAGGAGCGGTTTCTGGCGTCCTTGTTAATTTCACTCAGGGTTGCTGGGGGGAAGGAGTCCGGGGGAGGGTGTGTTTGACCATGGCAGGGGCAGTTCTTTTCTGCCCCCGGGATGAGGGGCTCTCCTATACACAAAAAATACAATCAAAATCAGGAAACATTTCCAAGTTCAAATCTATCCCATTCCCTCCCCAGCAGAGGATCATGGTTGTGATGTCCAAACTGCTTGCAGATCCTCTTTGAAATGTTACTGTTTAAAAAAAAAAAAAAACATGAGAACATGGTGGGAAGATGTGTCATGATGATCAGGGTTTATTTTGGGCAAAGCAATTTTGCCAAAGCAACTAAAGATTCGCAAGGAAATCAAATAGCCCCCATAGACAAAACCACAAAGGGATTGGAGGGGAAAACTGGATATTCAGGGAAATTATTGTGCCTCCTTTGAAAGAAATAGTAGTTTTCATTCCACCCCTCTTTATATATTGATTTAAACACCTGAAATGTCCTTAGGACATAGGGCACAATCTCAGATCTCTTTTTGTTTTGTCCTGCCTGCAGAGTGCAGAGGCTGAAATTGACAAAACTTTCTCTAAATATCTTGTATATTTCATGAAGGCTATTCCAGTTGTCCTTCATTCACCCCTGCCTTCCCCTACTACTAGCCACCCACTGGTGGTGTGCCCCTGCCCTCTTTTATGTGCCTGGAAGGGAGATTAAAAAATCCTTGATATCTGACTTGCTAGGAAATAGGAAGGATCTAGGGAAAGCGGGGCACTGGTGGGCATGGTGCAATGCAGTCCCTTGCCCCCCTGGCTCCCTCCCTGGCTGGCTATGGTTTTTGCCTTGGTTACTTACTCCTTGGCAGACCCAGCCCAGCAACACCCGCTGGCTCTCTGAAGGCAGCAGCAGCCCACAGGGGCCGGTTGCTGGGGTCACTGTGGGTCGGCGGCAAGCTGCAGCTGCATTGTTTGTGACACATTCATACACATACATACTGTATGTATTACTATCCCGTGGGGAAGGTGCCGGTGCCCTTTTGAGGGGTGGGGGGACAGGGGAGACAGTATTTCTGCTGCTCACACCTCAGGAACTTCTGTAAGAGGCAAGGTCTGGCGGGGCACTGCCAGCGCATCTGTGGGCGCCCAGCTTTTGGGTTGCTGCTTAATGGTGTCCCCAGGAAAACTTCCAGCCTCAGCAGCTGCTGTTCTCTCTTCCAGGCTGTGGGAGGGAGCCACCCGGGAGACAGGGAAGGAGACGGAGGTCTGGGGGGCATGTGGCAGCAACAACGTAAGCAATAGGGGGTGGCAGGTGGGGGCTGCAGCGCCAACAGGAACCACTACCCACAGCAAAGCCGCCCCAGCCCCAGCTCAGTCCTGGCACGTGGAAGGTGTGAGTGGGCCAGCCCAGCAGGGGCAAGAAAGGGGCATCCATGGGAAGGACTGGATGGAGCAAAGCATCCTTATAGCAACTCCCACATTGGGCCATACAGCTGCTCTCGCTGCTCTCCCTGTTGGCGTGCCATGCCTGGAGATGAATGTGCTGCACGTCGGCCCTTTCCAAGCCACAATTTCACATATGGCATGGGATTCCACTGAGTATAAGGAGGTCCCATGACGAGTGCTAAGTGCAGTCCGTTTCACTGTAATGATGTTCATTGCACTAAATCCCCTTTTGCAGCCAGCATTGCTTGCAGCAAGGGTATACACTGCAAGGACGAGTTTTTTAAGTTTACCGGGAATGTTTTTTCATCCAAAAGCCTTGAATTCAACAAATCCCAAGTGCGTTTCCTCTCGATTGATTCTCAGTTGATCAGCTAATGGTCTTATTTCCTTTTCTCCTAAATGGGGATTCTCTGGATTCTCTTGCCATTTTTCAGGATTCAAAACTGACAAATTGTAAATTAAGTTCTTATAATTGGAAGACCTTTCTTCACGTGATCGGTTTTGTTTGAGGCAGTTGTAAATAGCAAGCCCGTGCGATTCCCATGTGGGGGTACCGTATGGCACTCAAAAGCTAACTTTGGAACAGCCACATGAATGTCTTCCTGGGAAAACAAAATTGTCTTGTCTTGCTTCACAGATCTAAATCTACTCTGATCCAGGTATATTCTAAATGTATATGTACAGTAAGGATGGATCTCTCAAAAAACATAGCTCTTCAGTGTAGGAGTTGGACCAACAAACAGCCCCCTGGGAAGGATGGACTCCATTAAGCAGCACACATTAAGCAGAAGTTCCTGAGGTGTGTTAGCCCAGAAACACTTGTCTTCCCCCCCACACACACCCCTTAAAAGGGCACTGGCACCTTCCCCACAGGACAGTAATACATACAGTATCTATGTGTGTGTCACAAACAATGCGGCTGCAGCCTGCCGCCGACTGCCTCGACCCCAGCAACCGGCCCCTACTATCGCATTATAGTAGTATTGGAGATCCCCTCATCCAGGGGGCAGAAAAGAACTGCCCCTGCCATGGTCACACACACCCTCCCCCCCCCCCCCCCCCCCCCCCCCCCGCAACAACTGTGAATGAAATTAACAAGGATGCCAGAAACAGCTCCTAACCCCGGGGGGCTGAACCGCGCAGGGAACAGCTGAGTTTAAACTTTTCTTATGCAGGGGGCAGGCTTCTCCCTCCCTCAGCCAGTCTCCCTGCTCCCTGCTGCAAGCTAGAGGGGAGTCCCTGCAGGCAGGGGGAAAGCATGGCCTAGCGTCGGTAGCCTGGCTGGAGGAGGAGGGAAGACATGAAGAAAAATGTGACAGTGAGTTTTCACTTTTTCAGGCTTATTCCAATATTAAAGTTTTAGTACAGACAGTATTTTTAGTAGTAGTAGCAGCTTTATTTTCTATATCTATGTCATGCAATGGGAGGGATCCATGAAGTACGTAGGAGAGGTGGGTTGCTTGCTTGCGATTGGACCATATGGGTAAGAAATGTAAATTACTTTCATCCCTGCCCAAACCCCAGGGCTCCCAGCCGCCTCTGCAGCTGGTAGCTCCGGGGGTGATTTAAAGGGCCCGGGGCTCCTAGCTTCAGCCGGATCCCCGAGCCCTTTAAATCCTGATTTAAAAGCCCCAGGATTTAAAGGCCCCACCTCTTCTGGTAGAGGCCACGCCTCTTCGAGTTGAGGCCCCACCCCCTCCACAGGACTCTGGAGTACCGGTAAGTCCTTTAAGTTACTTTCACCCCTGGCAGGGGGTGACTTTACTTGAAGGAAGATACCTGAGCCTGTAAGCTGAGCCGGGAGGGGGGTGGGGCCAGGTGACACCTTTGCCTGGGAAACTGGACAAAGGCTGGAGGAGGAGCTGGGGGAAAGGTGGAAGGAGATGGCTGCAGGGGAGTTTCAGTTTGAAGCTGGCTGGGAAAACAGAGGGAACCCCCCTAGGGTGACCAGCCATCCCAATTTTATCGGAACAGTCCCGATATTTACTTGTTTGTCCCGCGTCCCGATTGATGTTTGGTCAGGACACTGGACAAAGAAGCAATTTTTGCCCTCCGCTCCGGCTCGCACCCCCCCACCGCCCCGACTCCGCTCCCTCCTTCCCCCATTGGATAGCTCCCCAAATCGCCGCGTTGGCTCCGCCTCTTCCCCACGCACGCCGCTTGCACACTGATCAGCTGTATGGCGGCAGCGCAAGCGCTGGAGGGAGGCCGGACACCAGCGTGTGTTGCGCAGCCGCCATGAAGATTAAGAAGGTGGTGCAGTGCAGCAGCTGCGATTGGAGGCCAGCGGAGGAGGGATTGAGGGAGGAGGGTTGGGCAGTTGCTCCGAGTCCGCGCCTCTCTCTTGGCGTGGTGGCTGTGGGAGGTCCGGGGTGCGGGCGCTGTAACCCGAGTGGAGCGGAGGCAGCAGGGGAAGAAGGAAGCAGGTTGGCTCGGCAGTCCCACACACACCAAGGGGGGAGCGCTCCAGTTTGTTCACTGGAGCTTATGGCAGCTACAGGGTGGGGAAGGGGTGGAGGTCTGTGCCTGCTTTGCGGGGCTCCCGGGTGTGTTCTCGCTGCCCCCTGCTCCGGCAGCCTTCCCGGCCCCACCCCCCGGGACTTTGCCTCCTGAACCAGACTTTGTGTGCAGAGGAGGGACAAGCCCGTGCCGGGAGGGAGGCTGGCTTTTAGGGCAGAGGAACAGCTGAGCGCTGCATCTCTGATTGCAGAGCCGGGGGGCCCAGCCAGCGGTTGCAGACGGTTGCGGCGGGGTGGGGAGGGCACTCTGGCGGCTTTTTTTTTTTTTTTTTGCTCCGCTCCCCAGCGTCCTGATATTTCATCTTTGGCAGCTGGTCACCCTAAACCCCCCAGGATTGGGGTCTAAGCTCCCTGCCCCCCAGAGGCACCTGGCTGAGGGGTCCTGGTTGTACCTGCAAGCTCTGCTTGGGTCTGTGTTCCTGTCGTCTAATAAACCTTCGGTTTTACTGGCTGGCTGAGAGTCATGGGTGAATCGCAGGAAGAGGGGGGTGCAGGATGCTGACTCCCCCCACATACTTCCTGACATGCTGTAGAAACAAAGTGTTATTCAGAGAAAAGGTATAGACTGTATTACCTAAAACACTCAGAATTACATATTTAACATGACAGAAAACATCCATAGGTGCATAAAAAAGGATAAGGGATGTAAACTGTCATGAACCTAGGCATAACCCAGCCATCAGCTAGGCAGAAACTTATGAAGTTTTGAACTTCCTTGTACACAAATTACTCCATAACTCAATTATTTGCACCTATTACAGCACCTGAAGCATCTGGGTTCTAGCCACTGCCAGGCTAATCTAGAAGGAAACGAGATTAAATGGACCAGTTTCTGTAACTGAGATCATCAATAAATAGAAACAAAGAAAGAGACTGCAGAACACCCTTCAAAATGAAAGAGAAAAATATTCTGTACCTTAATTGGGTGACTCTATAGAATCTCCTTCATCCAAATGTAAAGTCTCCATAGAGAGTTTGCTCTTAATATCATCTTTATAGCGCTCTATAGAATATTTAGAGATGGGAGGGACTTTCCTTTTTAAATTCCATACACGATAAGCTCCAATAAACTTGTGTTTGTTGCCATCTGCTGGCAAAAGAGAGACAGGGACATGACTCAAAAAATTAACAAAAATATCTGCTTGTTGTAGAGAAAAAAACGTGATCCGAATGTATTCTAATGGCTGAGGAACCAGAAGGGAGAAAAAAAAGAACCCATATCTATTATTTTTTAAATCTCATTTTGAGTGGCCTGACTCAGAATATTTGAACCCTTTGGCTTGGCAGTGCTGGTGCTGTGTATTCCTATCACACTGACTTGGCCCAAGGAGGGCCAGCAGAAGGCTCGATCTAGTTATCTTGAAGAAACTCAACCACCCTGGTGCAGGGAGACAACCCCGCCTCTCTTGGGTGCCCTGCACCCCTCCAGCAGTGAGCCATGAGGCAGGGCCCTGGCTGACTCCCTGGTAAACCGGATGGTGGAAGATAACCCACTTCTTGTCCTTCCTCTGCACATCGGCAGGCACACCCCTGCCCCCTCAAAAAGCATGGCCACTTTCAGTCCCACAGAGTCTGCTCATTCAGCAGCCCCTTTATAGGGTTGTGGATGTTGCAGGGGCTTCTGGGACATGTCGTTCTCTAGTGGATGCAATAGACTGAGCCTGCTGCATGGGGTTTTGGCTCCTGTAGTGTTCTATGGCAGGCTGTGGCCGAGACTGTGCCCTGTGCTTAGCCACCAGGTGCAGGCAAACTGCTGCCCAGCCTGGCGTATCCAGGCTTGTGTTCATTTCCTCAAGGTGAGCCTAAACCCACAACCCATGTGGGTCCAGGAGGCATCATCACATGTCCTCTTTCCCATGTCACCATCCTGCATCCATCAAGGCCACTCTGAAGAGAGCTTGGCCCTTTCCACACTGAGGGATGCTGGTGTGAGGACCTCAACAGGGAAAGGATGATCCAGTGGTTAGAGCAGAGGATGGGTGCCAAGACTCCTGGAGTCTGCTCCCAGCTCTGGGAAGGGACTGAGAGATAGCAGTTACAGGAGCAGGCAGTTGGGCATCAAGACACTTGATCTCTACTTCTGGCTCTGGGAGCACTTTAGGTCTAGACATGTATATATTGCATATACTGTACATTGCATATTGGCTAATAAATTCAAGAATGCAGGGGACGAGGAGGCAGGACTGCGGCATTCCACTATTGCCCATTCTTGTGGTTTTAGCACTTACCTTGCAACATTTGGTGTTTGTCTTAAAGCACCAGCTGCTGGAATCAGATGATCACTTGAGAATTCCAGCTTTCATTTCACATTGGGTGCACCCTAAATTCTCAGCACCACACAGTCTATAAAAGGACTCAACATTTGTTTCGTTTTTTTAATCTCATGATTTGTAAGCCAATTTCATTATTATTTTGTGCTTGATTCATGATTTTGAATGCTTGGGGTTGGCAAAATGCGTTTCTGTTAACGGCTGTAGTTTGAGAGAAAATTTTCTAATGTAGACCAGGCCAAAATAGGTAGCAGCCCTAATCATAAACACCAGTTGTGCATGCAAGGAGGTCCTAGAAACGTTGCTATTACTAACAGGTTTTACTAACCTGGTTTTAGAAAATTCAGCACATTTACCCTAATAATCTTACCAAACTTGCTGCTTCAGCGTGCATACATCAGGGGATCTGGGAAAGAATCGTTATGGACTGTCCTGTCCTTACTAATGACTAGCTGCCTTTCTGTTTTAATGAACAAAATAGAGCAGCCAGTCACCTCATCCCACTTACAAGATCCTTTTCTCCCCATTCACAGCCTCTATGTGCTACTGCAATACAAATAATTAAGAATGTGTAAGGTGTGATCAGCCTTATCTTAGCCAGAGTGATTATGTAGTTCGATCATAAAACTCCTGAACCCTTCCACAGCAGATGTTGCCTCTCTTTGTTAAGGAAATTGGGACGTGGGGTAACCATGACTACAGAGACCTCCTTTTGGGTCCCAGAGGGTCTGCACAGAGAACCACATGGACTTAACTGCTGACACTTCACTACACACGGTGGTGACTCAGAACTTCACAGCACCAGAACTCAGGGCTTCCTGTGTCAAAAGCATAGAACCTTAGCACATGAGCAAAACAGGAATTTCTCTGTGCCTTTAGTAAGGCTACGTGTCTGTCACGGAGGTCACAGAAGTCATGGATTCCGTGACTTTCCATGACCTCCGTGACTTTTGCAGCAGCCGGTGCTGGCTCGGGCAGCCCCTGGGCCAGCAGCAGCTATTTAGATGTGTGGGAGGGGGCTCAGGGCTAGGGGCAGGGGGGTGGGAGGTGCGGGGGGCACTTACCTTGAGGTGGGGGGCTCCCCAGCTCCCACTGACATGGGCAGAGGAGTGTCTAGGGGGCTCTGCGTGTTGCCTGCACGTGCAGGCCCCGCCCCCGCAGCTCCCGTTGGCTGCAGTTCCTGGCCAATAGGTACTGCGCCTGTGGAGCCAGCGCTTGTGGTGGGAACAGCAATTGGAGCCCCCCTGGCTGGAACTACGGGGACATGCAGAGCCCAGTAGGGAGCCTGCGAGCCCCGCCAATCTCCCCCACCCAGCACCAGCAACGCACCCCCCACAGCACCAATAGGGGTCCTGGTCACACGCTGTAGCATGCCCCCCCCCAACACCAGCAGGGGTCCTGGGCCACCACCCCAGCACCCACAGTGCCCCCCAGACCACACCCCACCCAAGCACCTGTGCCCCCCCCCTCAAGTTTTAGTTGGGGTATATAGTGAAAGTCACGGACAAGTCACAGGCCATGAATTTTTGTTTACTGCCCGTGACCTGTCCATGATTTTTACTAAAAATATCCATTACTAAAACGTAGCCTTAGCCTTTAGCAATGCAGGGCCTATGATATACAGCTATTTCTAATTCTCTCCAGTAGAGGGCAGCAGGTGATGCACATACACTCTAGCCAGTTCTGTATCGTATAATGTAATTCATATCTGCACCACAAATTACCTGCCGTGTAGGAATATGGGATTTACTACAATCACAGTAAAGTTACAGCTTCCCACTTCTCTTAAGACAAATTAAGTGTTTGGCCAAGTCACTCTATGATAGGAACATAAGGATTGAGAGAAGTTTATGCCATAGCCCAGCACAGCATTCTTGTTGTCTATAAACTCGAGTGGTGGTTCCCAATGTGGGGTTTCCAGACCCCTGGCTGTTTGCCATGGGTTATCTGGAGGGTCCATCCCTTGAGCCAGAGCCAGAACATGCCAGAACAGTATTCTGGAACTCTGGCTGCATGGAGGATGCCATCAAATGTTCCAGTGGGTACATTCCATTAGTACTGGGAATGAAAGGGGTCCAGGACTTATAGTCAGTTGCCAAAGGAGTCTTGGGGCAAAAAGTCTGGGAACCACTGACCAGTCAGGATAAAGCTGCCAACACTTTGCAGTTGTCTAGAACATACTATGTCGTGACAACCACCTGATTGTATCTTTTCATCACAGCGCTGCAGCATGAGGTCAAACCTCCAGATGAACTGGAGATTGTGTCACTGTCCAGTTACAGGATACAGGGTGGATAGAAATCCAGCTACATTCCCCCTCTACTTTTTTTCCTTTCCCCCAACCTTGCTCCATCACCCTCTGAAATGCCTTCACACTATACAGTTTTGTTACCCATTCTCATTCAAACAGAGGGTAGCTTTGCCATTGTCAACAAACAGAGCAGGACTGGACCCTTTGGAAGGTTGTTCCATAGTCCATCCCTCCACTGGTTCAACAATAAACATTTCCCAAGCACATGCTGGCAGTGCAATGGGTTTTGGCAGCGCACGAGTTGTCAGTGTGGAAATCCAACATGGTAAGCAAGACATTTTGCTTAGAGGAGCAGAGCTGAGCTAGCAGAGGGAATCCTGTGGATCTTCAGTGAAATAAGAGAACCCTCATTTACTGCAATTCCCAAAAAAGCCACAAAGTAGTGGCAGGAAGCCAGGCCAATGGAAAGAACATAATATAGCCCCTGAATAAACTGCCAACCACAATCCCTCATCTCCTTTGGATGTGAAGTGCCCTCTGAAGCGGTTTATTTAGATATGTCACTGTTTATATAAACACCAGCTAGAAACAATTAACTAGAGCCCAACTCTCACCAAACACAAGGTTTTTCCTTGTTATTATTAAGGGCAGAAAATGAAGCACTGGAGGCAGCTAGAGTGTTTGTCAGTTCTGAAGAGTTTCGTTTTGAGATCCATTAAGGATCTTCGTGACACTGCAGTAAAATACAACAATAGGGCCCGATCCTGCAGTCAGAGCCGTGGGACCAGAGAGCACACATTGTATATAAATACATATGTTACTAAAGATTTACTGTATAAACTTTGGAAAATAGGTTCACTCCAAAGCCCTCAGTCTCAGCAGAAAAGGGAAGTAGTCCTCTGCACTTGAACGATGGATGCAAAGTCTAGTCTGTATATTTTTCCCTCTCTTGCTATACAGTTATTAACAGTTAGGTTAATAGGTCTCAGATCAACTCAGACTGCTGGACTCACCCCTACGCAGAAACCTCCCTCCAGACCACCAGCCACTTTCTTCTCCAGACCCATGTGGCTCTCTCCCAGCCCTATTCCCTTCGTGGGACCAGGTGGCCTACTCACAGCCCCTTCCCAGAAATGCATTCTACTCTAGAAAAAACAGTAGGGATCAGTTTCAGGGCCAGCTCCAGGCACTAGTGAAGGAAGCAGGTCCTGGGGCGGGCAATAGAAGGGGGCAGCCGTCCTTCCGTTGTTGGGGCAGCACGTCCAGGTCTTCGGCCGCAATTCGGCGGCAGGTCCTTCAGTGCCTCGCTTCCTCTTCGGTGGCAGTGCAATCGTGGTTTGTTTGTTTTTTTTCGCTGCTTGGGGCAGCAAAAAAGCTAGATCCAGCCCTGTTCAATTTGCCCAGGGAGATAATAAAGTACCGTCTGTGGTATCACTAATTTGTAGAAACACAACACGGCACCTGCATTAGTATCAGATCCCCACAAGATGGCAGTATCTCACCTTCTGCTAATTTGCTGTGCAAGCCAGAGACACAAACTGCATTGGTGCTAGCAACAGTGCACTTTCCTGTGTATTGTAATGGACAAATTTAAGAAACTCAAAAACTTAACACAAATAACATTTGTGCTAAGTTTTTGAGTATATGTGGAATTAAATGAGCAGAAGATATACAGCCCTAGGTATTCGGATTGCTAAAAAAGCTACATTGCTGCAAGACACATACTGCAGCAGAACACAGTACAGTTCCATAAATAAGTGCTTATGAATATCTGACAAGGTGGCAGTGTCTATTGTTAGGAAGCATTTGTCCAATTTAATCTGATATTGATTGTATCAGAAAGTAAAGAAGTAAGCTGAGACTCTTTTCAGAAGTGAAGTAATTGGAGAACCAAATATTCCACTCTTCATAAAATTAAACCTATCATGGTAGAGATACAATAGCTTTAAGGCATGCAAATTAGACAATGAGATTGACCAGGAAAGCCAAAAAGGCATAGCAAGAATACAACTCGAGGGAGAATTTTATGAATGGACTTCCCATTATCTACCTGTTCACCAATAAATGTTCTTTAAGTCAACTTTCTAGAGGGACCGTGAGGGATCTTTTCATTTTCCTGGAGTTTCCCCCCTCCCTTGTCTCTGCCACTCAGAGATTGCTGATGAGGGCTGTAACTGTGTGTGAGAGCTAACTTGGGAGGCGGAGTCAGCAGAGTGGAAATCAATCAGGAAGAGTTACAACAAAAACTGAATTACGAATACACCAAGATGGGATTAAATTAAATATTAATTTCCACTCATCAGTTAAGCTCATCTCTCTTTGGAGTCATGCTTCAGTGAGGACAAAGAGTTTAAGAACAGGACAATCCATAGGTTATAGAAATGTTTCCTCTGTTCTCTAGATAGGGGCTTTATTTAATTCTAGAGGCACAGCCAACATCTCCAGGATACCATGCAACTTAAATAGCGTGCAAAAGCTATGTAAGAACACTGGATAAAGTATTTTAAGAAGAGCAAATGTTGCTAGTGCAAAACTCAGAACAGGAGAATTGAAGGTCTCATTTAAGTTCTCAAACCCTTTGAGTGAATCTGGGATCATATTTGTATAAACTTGGCCCAGCTCTTCCGTTGTGCCCCAATCCTTATCAAGCCAGACTCCATTGTAGTCAATATAAGTTCCGTGCACAACGGCCACTTAGTTGAAGAAATTTTTCTACTGAAGCAGTAATTCTGCAGTATATGAGAGCAGAGAACCAGGCAATACTGTTGGAGTGTTAATAAAATTAATGACAGGTTTCAGAGGGGTAGCCGTGTTAGTTTGTATCAGCAAAAACAACGAGGAGTCCTTGTGGCACTTTAGAGACTAACAAATTTATTTGGACATAAGCTTTCGTGGGCTAAAACCCACTTCATCAGATGCATGGAGTGGAGAATATAGTAGGGAGGTATAAATACACAGCATATGAAAAGATGGGATGACTCCATGCATCTGATGAAGTGGGTTTTAGCCCATGAAAGCTTATGCCCAAATAAATTTGTTAGTCTCTAAGGTGCCACAAGGACTCCTCGTTGTTTTTAATACCATTAATGTTATTAATGAAGTACCTCCTCTCTGCCCACAAAGCATCTGGGGTGGTACAAAAACAACATCAATACTGGCATAATAAGAAATTGTTTCTACTGTGAGGGAGGACAAAATATGAAATACACAGCAAGACTCAAAACCCAAAGTGAGCAGCACGGCTTAGGGATGTGTGTTGTGTATAGAGCAACACAGAGTTGGGGGAGGGGGTTATCTCTGTGTACACTGCATTACTGAGCCGGGGGGGTGCAAGTGAGTTGACAGATTTAAAAAAAAAATCACCTGAAAGAAACACGCTTTAGACATTGTTTAGAACAGAGGCTCTCAACCTTTCCAGATTACTGTACCGCTTTCAGGAGTCTGATTTGTCCTGTGTACCCCCAAGTTTCACTTCATTTAAAAACTACTTGCTTATAAAATCAGATCTAAAAAGACAAAAGTGTCACAGCACACTAGTACTGAAACCTTGCCGACTTTCTCATTTTTACCAGATCATTATAAAAGAAATTGACTGGAATATAAAGTTTGGACTTTCATTTCAGGGTGATACTTAAGCCGGCATTTCACTTGTGAGCCTTGTCTGAAGCCCAAGCCCTGCTGCCCGGGGCTGAAGCATGTAACTTAACTTCGTGGGGCCCCCTGTGGTGTGGGGCCCGAGCAGATGCCCTGCTTGTCACCCCCCTAAAACCATCCTATGACCCCCATGGGGATCACAACCATCAGGTTGAGAAACACTGATCTAGATGAGTTGAGTATCCCCGGAAGACCTCTGTGTACCCTTGGCTGAGAACCTCTGGTTTAGAACAGAGCTATGCTGCTGCTGTACACAAGGCACTGCAAGGGCTGATCAGTTTTAAATTGCATCAGGCTACAATTTACAGCTATCCAAGCCACTTTAAGAAAAATGTGGAAAATTGGAGCAAGTCCCGGCAAGAGCAACAAAACTGATAAAAAGCTTAGAGAACATGACCTATGAGGAAAAGTTCATAAAACCTGGGTATGTTCAGTCTTGAGAAAAGAAGACTGGTTGAGGCCAGCGGACCTGATAACAGTCTTTAGATAGGTTACCGGCTGCCTGGCCTGAATAGAGAGAACGGGCCAATTAACCTTGTGACAGGCTCCCCCTGGGGGAGAGGCAGGGCTGCTAAGCTTTAAATTGCTGATAAAGCCCAGCCGGGGGAGAAGCTGACTAAGGTAGGAAGTCAGGATGTTTGCAGCAGAAAGGGAGCCACAGCAGAGAAGGCCTGCAGGCACTCCCTGGGCTGAGCGAAGGAAAGGAGAAAACCAAGGGAAGAATAGAAGCCCTGGGAACCTGGCCCTGAGGGAAGGGTGCACCTAGAGGAAGGTGGAGGAGGAACCTGATAGAGGTGAAGTAGGATCAGACCAAGGAAATAGAATGAGGTGTAGGACAGTGCAGACTGTGGTTGCTGGCAGGGGTGATGGATTCTTCCTTATAGTGGGGGGTTATGAGGTCCTGCTCCTCCTCTTACCCCCAAGGCTTTGCCACCCAGCCAAGCTGGATCCAAGAAGCTCAGACCCTCCCCCCACACACACCTGCCCGGGGTGAGGAGGCCAGAGAGCAGTGCCTGCACCCTGGGCAGGTGGAGGGTCCATGTCTCTTACCCAGAGCCCCAGCTGGGCCATGGTAAGAGCTGCCCAGACAGCTGTGGGGAGCTGCAGGCCCTCTGTCAGCTGAGGGCTTGGGGTGTGTGGACACAGGCTGGGGGCCGCTCTCCGGCCTGGGATTGCCAACCCTCCAGGATTGGCCTGGAGTCTCCAGGAATTAAAGATTAATCTTTAATTAAAGATTGTCATGTGATGAAATCTCCAGGAATACATCCAACTAGAATTGGCAACCCTATTCTGCCCCCACCCTGGGCAGGTGAAGGGTCAGTGGCTCCCCACAGCTGCCCGTGCCTCTCTTACCTCAGGCTTGGCTCCCGCTTCCAGCCTGGCTGGGGGATGGGACCGTGGTGCGGAGAAGAGGAGAGGCAGGGGCTAGGCCCATAGTGACAAAGTGGATGGGCCATGGCCCCTTGGTCCCCCGTCTTGCAACACCCCTAGTTGCTGGGCATAGGTCCCTGGGCTGGAACCCAGAGCAGTGGGCAGGCCTGGGTTCCACTACCAGCTACTATGAAAGAGGCACCAACTGGGCAGCGAAGCAGATGATGACCTTGGATGGTTGTTCAATGGGACTTTGATAGCCTGGAAAGGGAGGACTATAGGGATCTGGCTGGAGGGCCAAGCCATGAAGAGGAATCACCCTGAGTGATGAAGAGAGAGTGAGAGAGAGAGAATGAGACCACGGGGTGAGAAACCAAAGGAACAGGGGTCAGACTGGTTGTGAGCTAATTCCCATACGGGGCCACAAGGAGGCACCACCGTGGTGTGTAACAGACCCATGTGACAGGCTGTTATAAAGAGGACCATGATCAATTGTTCTCCATGTCCACTAAAGGTAGGACAAAAAGTAATTGGCTTAATCTGCAGCAAGAGAGATTTAGGTTAGATATGAGAAAAACTTTCTAACTATAAGGATAGTTAAGGATTGGATAGGCTTCCAAAGGAAGTCATAGAGTCCCCATCATTGCAGGTTTTTAATAACAGGTTAGACAAACCTGTCAGGGATGGTCTAGTTATATTGAGTCCTGCTTCAGTGTGGGTCCCTTGAGGTCCCTTCCAGCCCTATATTTCTATGATTTATAATAGTCCAGACACTGTGCATCTTACGGGGAGGGAAAGAATAATGTGGAGTGACTCTGCGGCATCTGCCAGCACTCTGTTTGTTCAAGTTGGCACCAGAAAGATCTCAAGAGGCCTGCAATAGCTCTGGCTCAGTAGTGTTCTGCAGACTAATGGGGCCATATTTATTCTACGGGTAAACTCCATTGATCTAAATACTTCAATGATGGGACTAGATGGACAGATACCCTGGGATGAACTTGACCTTGACCTTGAATACTCTCATCATTGTTCTTCGTGTCTCCTTTAGGTGTTTCCTCATGTTCTCTGATCTTTCCATGCAAAGCCCATAGCCTAGTTTGCTAGCTTTGACCGTATGCAGAGCGCAGCCAAAGTAGTTCCATCATCTCTTTACTGTTTCCCTGATTACGCGGTTATAGAAAGATAAACATGAGTCACAAGGTGTAGAGCAGTGTTCTCAACCTTTCCAGATTACTGTGCCCCTTTCAGGAATCTGATTTGTCCTATGTTCTCCAACGTTCACCTCATTTAAAAACTACTTGCTTATAAAATCAGACAAAGACAAAGTGTCACAGCACACTGTTACTGAAATGGCTGACTTTCTCATTTTTACCATATAATTATAAAATAAATTGATTGGAATATAAATATTGTATTTATATTTCAGTATGATACTTAAGCCAGTATTTTACTTGTGAGCCTTGTCTGAAGCCCAAGCTCCGCCACCCGGGGCTGAAGCATGTAACTTAGCTTCGTGGGGCTGTCTGTGGTGTGGGGCCCCAGGCAACTGCCCTGTTTGCTGCTGCCTAATACCAGCCCTGCACTTACAACGCCCCTAAAACTGTCCCATGACCTCAATAGGGGTCACAACCATCAGGTTAAGAAACACTGATCTAGATGTGTACCCCGGGGGGTACACATACCCCTGGTTGAGAACCTCTGGTGTAGAGAATCTCTCTCTGGAATGTCTTCTCAAAAAGTAATCTACATCACTGCCTCCATGTGGAAGGTGGGAAAGAAGGCTGTGGGCCCACTGTGCCTGGCAGGTCCTTAGGGGGAAGGTTGGCACCTGGGGTCCAGGCCGGAAGGCCCTGACTTATCGCTGTAAATGGTTTCAGTTCCTTTGAGGGAGGAGTCCAATGGCTGTGGGTATACCACAGCCCCCACACTGTGAGATCTTCCTGACTCTTCTAATAAAATCAGCATTCACTTGGAAAAAATGAAACTGCTAATTTGTGATCATAATTAAAAGCAAGAGTTTGGGACCACAAAATTGCCTGGAACCAAAGTGAGAATGTTGTTTTGCACTAAAGTTTTTGAAAACAACTGGCTCTTTTTTCACAGTCCTAGCTGAACTTCATGTTCTTAGCTTTTGCATCATTAGTGTCTTGCACATGAGCAGTCTTTGGGGGTGGCATTAATGCGACAAAGAGGCGCGAATTTGGCTCCAAGTTTGGCATACCTTAGACATACATGTTCAAATCCCAACCCTTCCTCCTCCTAAGGAGTACCAGGCAGTTAACTGTATGAGGAGTCTTTGCAGTTTCATCAGTTTTGCTTGTTTTCACTTGCATTTTCTTGGCATCCCAACTGTTAACAAATGCCACCTGCAAAGTCAGCTTCTTCCAGATATTTGTTCTGGTTCCAATAGGTTTTTAAGAGCTTTTAGAAATAAAACAAGCCAACTTAGCAAACACAAGGAAATTCCAAGTCATCTCAGAGTTTTCTCATTTTACTGGGGTAATGCACCACAAACCATAATGAAATGTAATCAACAATAATACCTGGTGCATATATAGCACTTTTCATCCTTTGTTCTCAAAAGAGTTTCACAAAGAAGGATAAGTAAATATCCCCATTTTACAGAGAAGGAAACTAAAGCATTTATGCCTGATCTACACTACAGGGTTAGGTCGAATTTAACATTAGGTCGATTTAAAAATGACTGCATCCACACAACCAACCCCATTCCGTCGACCTAAAGGGATCTTAAAATCGACTTCTGTACTCCTCCCCGATGAGGGGAGTAGCGCTAAAATTGACTTTGCTGGGTCGAATTTGGGGTAGTGCAGACACAAATCAACGGTATTGGCCTCCAGGAGCTATCCCCGAGTGCTCCATTGTGACCGCTCTGGACAGCACTTTGAACTCTGATGCATTAGCTGCGTACACTGGAAAAGCCCCGGGAACTTTTGAATTTCATTTCCAGTTTGGTCAGCTTGACGAACTCAGCAGCACAGGTGACCATGAAGTCCCCCCAAAATCGTAGAGCGTAGAATGTTTCTACGCTCCCCCTATCATCTCCGTCCCTGAGGTTATCACAGATTAGAAGGTGAAAAAAACGCACTCGCGATGACATGTTTTCCGAGTTCATGCAGTCCTCCCGCACTGATAAGGCACAGCTTAATGCATGGAGGCATTCAGTGGAAGAGGCCAGGAAAGAATTAAGTGATCACGAAGAGCGGAGGCAGGACGCGATGCTGAGGCTGATGGGGGAGCAAACTGACATGATGAAGTATCTGTTGGAGCTGCAGGAAAGCCAACAAGAGCACAGACCCCCCCAGACCCCCACTATATAACTGCCTATTCTCCTCCCCGTGTTCCATAGCCTCCTCACCCAGACGCCCAAGAACACGGGGAGGGAGAGGCTCCGGGCACCCAGCCACTCCACTCCAGAGGATGGCCCAAGCAACAGAAGGCTGTCATTCAAACAGTTTGATTTTTAGTGTGGCTACAATAAGCAATGTGGCCTTGTCCTTCCCTCCTCCCCCACCCCACCCGGGCTACCTTGTCCGTCATCTGTTTTTTTTAATTAAAGAAAGAATGCATGGTTTCAAAACAATAGTTACTTTATTTCAAAGGGGGGAGGATGGTTGGCTTCCAGGGAATTAAAATCAACAAAGGGGGCGGGTTTGCATCAAGGAGAAACACACACAACTGTCACACCGAAGCCTGGCCAGTCATGAAACTGGTTTTCAAAGCCTTTCTGATGCAACAGCAATGGTGACGGTGAGCTGAGTGGGCTCCATGCTTGCCGTGGTATGGCGTCTGCACAAGTAACCCAGAAAAAGTGGCACGAAACAATTGTCTGCCGTTGCTTTCACGGAGGGAGGGGCGACTGATGACACGTACCCAAAACCACCCGCAACAATGTTTTTGCCCCATCAGGCATTGGGAGCTTAACCCAGAATTCCAATGGGCGGTGGAGATTGCGGGAACTGTGGTATAGCTACTCACAGTGCACCGCTCTGCAAGTCGATGTTAGCCACGGTAGTGAGGACACACTCCGCCAACTTAATGAGCTTAGTGTGGACATACACAATCGACTGTATAAAATAGATATATAAAAATCGACTTCTATAAAATTGACCTAATTTCATAGTGTAGAGATACCCTTAGAGGTGAAGAAACTTACCTGAGGTCACACAGCAGGTCTGTGGCAGAGCCAGGAACAGATGCCAGGTCCTTTCATTCTCCATCCACCATCTTATTCACTGGACCACACAGAGCTGTAAAACCACTTAGGTTACCTTATGCCAATGCAATAGCTAGAATGACTGAGGTGAAAGAAAATGCATTGATTCAATGGCAGGAAAACTAGGCAAAGTTCTGTCCCAGAATCCTTTGTGAAAACAGAGCTCAACAGTGAATTATTTGCTACTTTGAATCTCTAAGGCCTAAGTCTTGCTCTCCTTACTCTGATGAGAAATCCCATTAACTTCAATGAACTACTTCTGTGAGCAAAGTGAGTGGGATTTGGGCTCTAGCCGGAGCAATATGGTTTTTAATAGTTTATGGCAAGATCGTATCTTATGTGCCAATGCCAAGGAGCAGGATATGGGGTGAAACAGCCTCCATGAGCTGCTACTCCTTCTCCCATACAGGCAGGCGAAGAAATGGTTGGAGCCATGGGTCTGCCTACCCCACCCACAGTCCCGCGGCCAGGAACCAGTGTGGAAGATGAAGTAATGTGCTACTAGTATGGATCAGTACAGATTACTTCCCATTGGGAACAACAGGGGAAATTCCTCCACAATTCTTTCACTGATCTGCTCTTGGAACAGCGTAACTACATGTTGTCCTTTACTATGAACTGAAAGTAAACACTCAATCTATCCCTTAGTCTAGAATCCTGTGATTGACTGAAAACAGCAATTTGTTTCCTCTCCCCCCAACACACACACACACACACACACACACACACACACACTATTCAGAATACATGGGTTTTGGGAGGGTTGATTTTTTCCCCCCCAGAGAAAATTTTGAAAGGTGAATATTTTTGTTAAAATGTTTGGTTGGGGGGGGAGGGGCAGCGTGGGGGACATTTTCTGATCCAGTTGAATCAATAAAACACCTGCAATAGGACCAGTGCACAAAAAGCCAAGTGCATGCTAAATCCCCTCTCATTTGGATGGATGGAAGTAAGCTATATACTGTATATTTCAGACCAAAAGATTCTCCCTGATAAGCAACATGTATCCCCACAGGTTTGAAGGCTTCACTACAACACTTGCATGCACAGTCTGGAGTAGCCAACATAGGCACACCACAAATCCAAATGAGAATGCATCTCCTAGCAGTATTTCCCCCTGCTGGCTGTGCATGGAATTATGCACAAACCCACTTGCAGTCAGATCAGAAATACAACTGTGGATCAATTTCTGCTGCCTGAATCACCGGTGTAAATCTGGAAAAACTCCATTTACGTCAATATTTTTACTCAGCTATAGCACCACTGTAAATTCTATGAGAATTTGGCTGTGTGTATCTATTTATAGCCTCTTCTAATCAAAGTGTAGTAACAGATTGACCATTTCAGATGGAAGCCTTGTTTATAATTAAACACCGCTACGCATTTTTCCATTGATTCCCCTTCCTCCCTATTTAGAGAGACTTGTTGCCTTTATCTTATTTTCCACTTTCACTGACCATGAAATGCAGTGATTGACGTGTGTGTGTATCAAAATTTATATATATCACAAATTTATATTGGTTTTGAGCTATTCCAATAGCTCCTTAAGCATCAGTTTGCTGAAATATAACGAAAGTAATAAAATATACTTAAGTTTGAATTTCCAGTTTAAAATTCCTTCTAATCATGACACTAAAAGATGGTTATCAGAAGAATTGGTGGATAAAAGGCTAATGTGGACAGTGTCAGTGATCTTTTTGACTGGTTTCAATCATCAATTTACTAAGGATGTGTGGACATCTGAACAAGTCTTGTTGGCCAAGTTAATTCATTAATTACTGTAGACACCTTTCCAGGTCACAGATCACTCAGAGCACATCCAGCAATCCAAGCAAAAATAAGAGTGGGTCTAAGACAGGTCTTTCATAGGAATCAATGATGTGTTTTGCACCAGGAGAAAACTGTCAAGTGTCATGGAGAAAATGGTACAATGTAGGGTTTTAGCAGCTTTGCAAGTAACTCTTTGGAGATTAGAAATATATGTGGAAAGCATTTCTACATTACATGCAAAAGCAAGGATCAGGCATCTTCTAGACTATTTAGGAACCTATAGATTAAGTAGGTCGATTACAATCGAACCTACAGGTTAAGTTACAACTTAGAACTTCACATTGTAGTTGTCTTGAAAGTGTGATGCACCCTAATGGTGCTGTGTAAGTAAATCATCATCCATGAAAAAGTGGGTCATTGCCAGGGCAGTATTGGCATATGCCCTAAAATGTACTGCCCGTTTCCCCCATAGCACTTTTCTCCTGTTGGTTCCAGCTTTGCTGGACTGAAGGCATAAACCCAAGCCAGAATTTGGTCCCAAATCTACTAATAATGGAGAATGATAGCTGGACCCATAGTACAAATAAAAGCTAGGGAGTGACTGTCCAACCTGCATTTTTTTTTTTAAACACTGTATACCGTAGCCCACTGCTACCACCATTTGATCAGTGTGTGCCTGCCATCGCATGTAGGAGGTCTTGCTTACCAAAGCATGGACTCTCGCCTGTGCATGCATAGCAGGGGAGCGCAAGAGCCCAACAGTAGGGGCCTCTAAAATGAAGGGTCTCACCCCATAACATCCCTGTTTGTTTTTCTCTGCCTTGACTCCTCTCTTCCTTCGTTTCCTGTAGCTAACACTCATATAGCTGTTCAGTGCTTTAACGATCCTCCCTCCAAGGAGGGACTGAGAGCAACAGCTCTGCAGCCTTCTCAAGTTCGGAGGCTGGAATCTCCTTGATCCTAGGTCTCTGCACGTGGTGGGAGGAAAAGGTGTCCACTCCCACTCTGGCTTTTAATAGTTGTACACATACATACTATGGCTTTCAGGATGGAAGTAGGACTTCTTTGGAAAGAGGCCTTAAAGCGGGACTTCCTTTCCTGCACCCACAACTTTAGGCCTGGAAGTAATGGCAGGTGAAAATAAAACACAGGTGCCCCACTGCCTGACCTATAGTGCAATCAGGGTGTTAGATGGCTGTGCGCCCTTATCATGCAAACTTCAGGCCCCAAAGAGGAGCCAAGGCTGTAAAAACAAGGCCCACTGACAGCCTTACTCCCTTCATTCACTGAGTAAGGACAGAGTAGAACTCGCTCTCCACAAGTCCAAGGGAAGCTTACAATGGCCAGAATAGAAAAGGAGGCGTGACTAAAAACACATCCGAACTTGATGCTGTATCTCCAGTACATCTGGTGCCCTTTCTGCCTGCTTGACCACAGCTGATTTTGACAAAAACCCGAGCAAGCTGCAAGCACTTAAGAGACAAACAATGGAATTTTAAATCCATTCAGCATACAAGGGGGTTGGCCCCTTATCACAGCCTGTACAGGCAATGGGAGAGAGTTCACAAACTGACAACAGAAATGAACACAAAAAAGAGCTCAGAACTTAGTGCAGCAGCAATGTAAGATATCCTTCTGTGCTCATTATGGCTTTAATATCCACTTAGATGGCTTGAGTTAATCCTTTAACGGCAAATAACTAGCCAATCCCAAAAGGTTTTTAGCTCCTGATTAGAATCTGCCGGTTTTACAGGGTGTTGAATGGGCTTTTACATTGTATCTTCTGTTTAAAATCCTCTATTTTTTTTTTTAAATAATCTCTTTTGTCCTATTTGCACCACTAAATAATCTTTGCGTACTAAATAATCTTTGTTTTAAGCCCATTTTGACGTTTGCTTTTGTTTGATGGGTTGAGGTATCTCACTGCATTGCAGACACATGCTGTGTTCTGGGATCCGGAGCACTGTACGTTTCCCAGCAGGGTGAGAGTGCGGATATAACAAAGATGTACCATGAATTTCTCAGCGATAACGGTGCCTTGAGCTCCACCGAGACTGTCAAAAATCAGAGTCAAATGAGAAAACAGCATCTTCATTCTGATTAGTCATTGACAGTGAGCAGAGTTGGCAGGTCTTTCTCAGACTGCTTCATCTAGTCTAGGACATACGAGGGTCACTCGTATGGTGACAGTGGGCAGTACAGGCTGCATTAGCCAGCTAGGCACCGTAAAGCCAGAGAGAACCACAGGGTCTGTCTGTGTGCAGCAACCTCAATAAGAAATCCTCTTTGTAGTCACTGATTTCTGTTTCTTATCTACCACAAGACAGACTGTTGTTGTTCAGCCGCAAACTATGGGGTTCAGAAACTGAAGCTTTAGCAGGGCCAGCAGTCACCAGGACCTGCCAGCGTACGAGCTACAGATCAAAGAACCGGACCTAGAAATTATATGGCAAATAAGCTTCAATAAACCAACAGAAGTGATAAATAATGGCCTGCGCACAGCCAACTTGTGAAGAGTCAAAAAGGTTAAATTCCTCCAATAAATTACTCACCATACATTAGTCACCGTGTACTATGAGTTACACCTTCGCACAGCCCCACACCTGTAAGTCTGGGTCCAACTCAGGCCACAGACTTAGAGCAGAAGCACAATGTTGCTTCAATTTTCCCCCACCCCAGTCAGACTGGCAGTGACCTCACGGTGTTTTTGCCTTCGTCTGCAGCATGGTCACTTAGCAGGATGTGTCTCAATCATTTCCCGGCTACTGCAGGGGCCTCAGGCCTCGGTGCTCCTCAGTCCCTCCTGTTCTCTGCCTGTGGCACATAGTCTACTTTCCTGTGGACTGTAGTACTTTGAGCTAATTTCGTGCACGGGTGCTGGGCAGCGTCCGTGGCCTGTGATATACAGGAGGTCAGATTAGGTGATCCCTTCTGGCCTTTAACTCCTTGATTCCCTCTTCAGGGACAAGGTTTTTTCCAAGGAGACATGCTGGAAAGGAAGATGTCAACAGGAGACTAGACAGCCAAAAAAAAAAAAAAGAGATAATGAAAGGCAGTTACTGGAAGGACCCAAGAGAGCTAATAAGCAAGAATGAGCCAGAGAGGATTAAGTGATTAAGGTGAGGGGGGGCAGCAATTTTTGTGAAGATGAGAGAAGAGAGGGAAATAGCTGTAGGGGAGACAGATCTGGCCCTGCAGGCAGTAGGCAGGGAGCAGGGCAGGTGAAGGCAGCAGTGAGAGAAATCTGATGGGGGTGTATCTGCTGTAGAATCCGCCAAAAGTGATTAATCACGAGGGAGGGAGGAAGGTGCAGTTAGTAATTTGTGGCGGAGAGGGCAGACGCAGCGCCACAGGGACACTGTAGAAAGAGCGGAGGACAGGGAGCACAGTGGAATGACGGTGCCCTCTGAAGGTCATTCTGAGCCGCAGACAGGGCCACATAGAGAACACAAGACAGCCAGTATGCGGCCATGGCTTAGCGGAGGCTGCTCATCCAGACGAGGATACATGCTGGAAGCTTGGGCTTGAAAAGTGACAAAAACCCCAGCAGCCAGGTCCCTCGGATTTAAAAGAGGATACCAATGTTAGGCCTGGCCTACATTTACAATGTAGGTCGACATAGCTACAGGGCTCACGTGTGTGAAAAATCCAAACCCCCAAGTGCCGTAGCTATGCCAACCTAACTACCCCAGGGTAGAGGCAGCCAGGTTAACAAAAGAATGCTTCCATTGACCTAACTGCCATCACCTGGGGAGGTGGAGTTCTTACAGCAACCAGAAAACCCCGTTCCCTTGCTGTAGGCAGCATCTGCACTATGGGGTTATGCCAGCATTGCTACAGTGTCATAGGTATGCTGCTATCGTCCCCATAGTGTAGACATGGCCTAAATCAAGCTATTGGAGGTCATACTCAGTAAGATGGCAACTTAGATTTACATCTACATCTTAAGGTCTGTGTCAGGACTTGTCTACATAGGGGAACATACTGGCATATCTATACCAGTGTAACTTCCTCAACTGCTTTAACATACACACACTCAAACAGGAGATGGGCAGGTTCTGATGTGGGATAGGAGGGCATGAAGCAGGATGGAGGAGTGCCCCCCGCTTGCTAAGGACAAGTGCTGGAGACTTCCCCATATCACACACCATCGTTTGGACAATCAGGAGCCAGATTAGTGGTTGGAGGGCAGCAGGCACAGTTGTATCATGGTTCTATGGTGCTCCTGTCCTGTTCCTACTGTGGTGATTATTATATATCTAATCATCTTTCTAAAGAAAAATCAGTCTGCTCTTCAAATGCTTCCTGCCAAAGCAGCTCTCTGCATTTCATGAGAAATACTAATCTGCACAAGCTAATGTGCTAAACTTCTTAGATGGGTGTGCACATCACAAGAGGTCGAGCAGATAGCATACAGGACTGGAGTCAGGAGACCTGGGTTCTATTCCTGACCTGCTAGGTGACCTTCACTTCACCTCTCTGTTCTATTTCCTTCCCCATCGTTTGTGTGTCTTGGCTATGGAGATTGTGAGCTCTTTGAGGTATGGCATGACTCTTACTATGTGTATGTACAGCTCCTAGCACAAAGAGATCTTGATCTCTGTTGTGGCCTCTAAGTGCTACTGTAATAATACTAACAATCAAATGGCACGAACTAGTCCCCTCTGTTGGCAGTTTCTCCAGGGTCCAAGAACTGAATGGGGCTGCAGGCTGAATTACTGTCTCACTGCTAGACAAGAATCCCACCAAGTCTGGGTTTCTAAACCAATTTAGTTACATTAGTGCTACTTTCTTATGTAAACTGGCAACAGAATTTTCAAAAGGACCTAAGCGACATAGGAGGCTAAGTCCTATTTTCAGAAGTCACAGATTTTCAAAAGTATTTAGGTGCCTAAAGATGCAGATAGGCATGTCTATAACTCTCACTGGGCACCTGATGCCTAATTCTCACTGATTTCATTAGGAGTTAGGCACCTAGGCAGTTCTGAAAATCCCACTAGGCACCTTCTGCATCTTTAGGTACCTAAACACCTTTGAAAATTTGACCCTTGGACACTTCTGAAAATTTTACCTTGGTCTATTTTTAGAGATCCATCACTGTATTTATATACAGTGCACTGTACTCCAGGCAGCTTTCAAGAGTAAAAAGCAGTGGGACTCTTGTCCACCTGGCTGCTTGGGACAGGAGGATGAGGGAAACAGGAGGCTGAAGACGGCTAGACAATTATAAAAAAAACAAAATATTCTTGACAAGTTAGAAAAAAAAATCCATTTAAACATGAACAGAGGTGTTCTTTACAACTACTTTCAGCAACTCAGCACATCCACAGCTGGTCCAGTAAGCACTTCCCCCGCAAGGAGCCCTGGAACAGCCAACTCCTCCTGCCTCTTAGAAGAAATCATTTGGGAATCTATTGAAGCTTGGCCTGCAACACAACTTGGGAAACGTTCAGATCCACATCCCAACTTTGTGGAGGAGGCTCAAAGCAAGACTTTAAATCCGATTCGTCCCTGCTATGCACTTTGCACAGGTGTAGATGGCCTTGAAAAATGGGCATAAAAACACTACCAAGTTACCATTGTTTTGCCTTCACATTGCGTGCACCCTGCAGACGACACCACAAAGTGCATCAGGGCTGAAAAGAAACAAGCGCCTAATCTTTTGAGATCTAGTTATCAACAAAAAATGTATTGGACAATCTTGAACTGTAAACAGTGCAGAGATGTATGAATGGACATAACAGATGTATGAAAACAAATAAGTTGGGAGCAGTGGAATCCAAAGAGAATTCCAGAGGGTGATGAACTTCAGCCTCTGGAAAGTTCACTCTGGGAAATTTGGAAAGGAAGTTCAGTCTGGCAAGATTTCCGAGGTATCAGAAAAGCAGATTTAGTAATTGCATGAACATGCTCATCAGTTGCTAGCCCAGGATCTCCGGTCCTTGTGGGATAATCCTTGTATTTACTGTGAATTAATACAGAGGAACAAAAAAGTACCTATTAAACTGGAGATCTAAGCATGAGGTGTCAAGATAATTAATAGTATAAAACGTGATAAGACAAATCCTGAGCTTGCATTATACTTTACTTTGCTGTTCGGGACCTTCCGTTTGCATAAAGCTGCAAGCTGCCGGCACCTAGGCAAATATAGTCCATCTGAACAAGAACAACTTGTGTTGCTCTGTCTAGCACCCTCTACTGGCCAACTCAGAGTGATGGTAACACCACTTAGAAGGAAACCACATCCGTATCTTCCATTGCTGCACAATGGCCACAGCATTATGGGATGCTTGAGCGGGAACAGGAACTTCTTCATCTAGGGATCGATACCAGACACCTCAGTCTTTGGTTTCTTGCTGGGGGCGGGGAGCTCCTTTTTATGCTTATTTTCTTTTGCCTAAATTGCAAAATTTCCATTAATTATAATTAACAGTAGAGGCATTGGTTCCACTTGCCTGGGTGCCATTTGAGTTAGTTCCATTCTACCTATCTCAACTTCCCCTGCAGGTTCAAATGGATGTCATATTTCCCATCACTTACTGGCATAACTAAGTGTCATGTTACTGTGTACTTCAAACAGCTGCCATGTTCCTCCCCAGAAATAGCTGCATTTCAGTGGGAGTTTCACTTTTAGTTTTTAAATGGTTTGGGAAGGAAAGATGCGGCAGACGTGCGGAACAGCCCTATTCATGGTAAGTTCTCTTTCTATTTCTCAGCCTGGAGGGGGAGGAAGAGCATTTTAACAAACTGATTTTTGGTTCTAATGCCATCGGCTTCAGTACAGTGAACTCCTGACTTACACTAACTAAGTGAGAGGAGAACCAGGCCATTTATGTTGGATATGAACAAATGTTAAATGTAATTTTAGAAATACACATGATAGCTTAGTTAGGACAGATCCGCAGCTGATACAAATCAGCAGTGCTTCATTCACATCAGTGGAAATATGCCAGTTTACACCAGCTGAGATTCTGGCACAAATGTTTCTTCTCTTTGCTTTTTACCCACGGGCCACGGACTAAAGGAGGCTGTTTCATCTCCTCTTTCAACAGCTAGTCTTGCCAGACAAAAATGACACTTTAAACATTCTAGGCCTCAATCACTGACATCAGTCGAATTCTATCTGGGAGGGATAGACCTTTAATTTTAAATACAAGCAGAAAATTAATTGTTACCCCATGTGCTGACTGGGACAGTCCCACAGTCTGTTCTTGTACTGATGACTGGCTAGTCACCAGTGGCTCATTGCTAATTAGCCATTACTTAGGTCTAGCCCCAAACAGCCCTGTTCAATGGTATTCATAACAGTGCTGTTTGAGACAATATTCCTGGCCAACGTTCCATGCTACTGCAGCAATGGCATTCCGTCAGTGCAAGCGCCTGGCTTACACACTGGCCGCTATCTGTCTGCTCAGTAGGACTCTGAGTTAATTTAGCCAGCTGGGCTCATCTTTGCTGCCAAACACAGTAAAGTGGCAGCAGTTTTCAGTTCTAGTCTTTCCTTCTCCTCGCAACACAAACAATTCACGCACCCAGCCTCTCATTTATTTTCCAACCATAAGATAGCAACCCCTCTTCTGTATTCTTAGTCCATGAGCTCAACTCACCCCGAATGGTGTTCGGGTTCAGTCCTGAAGACATGGTAGTGGGCTATAAATTTTTCGGAACCAAATGGCTAACTCAAGAGCAATACCCCTAAAGAGAAAGCCTCTTTAATACAATAATGAATACACTGTAAATTAATATACACCATGAACACACAATCATTCATGGCAAGACCATCTTCTCTGCTCCTTTAAATCCCTTCTCAAGGCTTACTTCTGCTACGAAGAAACCGGTCATCAGGTCGGAAGGGGAAGGGTGAAAATGAAAAACAAAAAGTATATTTGTACATAAAAGTTATATTTATTTTTGTGTTTTCCCTCCCAGCTTTATAAGTCGGTTGTCTTCAAAGATTTCAAACTCATTGCCCATCTTGGGTTTCGTGCAGTGCTCAGCACACGGGCCCAGTCCTCACTGAGGTCTTTGGACACTACCGTAACATCCTTGTTGTTTGTTACTAATGTATCAAATAAATGCCTAGTAAGGCATATATGCCCAGAGGATAGTCATTTCCCCCAGCACAATTTTTATATTTCAGGTGTTTTGAAATCATGACTAATATTTGAGAAAAGTTAAGCAGTTTTATTCAACAGGATGAGTCCACATCCAACCAGTGGCTTGATCTACATGGCATCATCAGCATACATGACAGAGGATCCAATCAGACATTCTAACCAAATGGCATTTTATCATACATTACAGAGACAATATCCATAGGAGGGACAACAATCATTATACAAGGCAGTTTCTAAGGTTTTCTGGCATGAACAAAAAACAGCCACTCCAAAGCAGATCAGAATCAGGAGGTCTACTGACATATTGTGAAAACTGCAACACTGCTAGTAAATAATACAGTCCAGGATTTACAAAAAGAATCTATCAGGTATACTTCAGTCTAAGGAAGAAAAGTGCACTGTCATTATCATTAAAGGGACTGGCACAATTACAATGGTCGCTTAGGAGCATCTATACAGAACTAATATCAGCGTGGGTGCAATTGCTTTAAAGTCGCCACCGTTAAATGCATCAATGGGTCAACAGAAAGACCGCTTCACTGAGCCACTGGGGAGACAGGCCAAAGGAATGGCTACACTGGTGACTACCTACTCCTGGGAGTTAACAGAAGTAGTTTTGATAGAGCAAAAGCAGGTTATTTCGTGGAGGAGGCAAAGACTCAGAGCAACTGAGAGAGCTGATTCGAGACTTTTGAATTTGTTCTGCACAGCAGAGAATCATCTTCTCCTTAAAGAGTGCCCTTTCCTGGCCCATCCTAGAGACTTGGGCTCTGATGATGTCTCCATATTATAATCAAATGGGTGGAACGGTTTTCATTTGAAACAAGAGAAAATGATTCAGGTGAGCATGTCCAGCAGCTGCTCTGACCAATTTGTAAACTGTAAATTTCACAGTACCCTTAAGTGAACAGAACTGAGATCATATTGAAGACTACAGTCTATAGAAGTACAAATGATCAAGATTAAGTTATTCAAAACCTATGAGTAGATTCCAGTTATGATGCTTGTACAGCACAATGCAGGTGGTTTAATTTTGTGCTGAGCTGAACTACAGAAAAATACATAGTTTTTAATTTACAGTAGTTGCCCCAAACTGCATTTTGACTGCAATATTAAAAAGGCATCATTTTTTCTTTAAATTTAATAAAATGTCTTTTTTAAAGGACTTGAAAAGCAATACACCCACAGCACAACATAACGGTACATAAGAAATCATGATCTGTATACAGCTCCAAGTACATTAATTCCAAGCATTTGTTCTGGTGCTCAAAAGGCACTTAAAGATAAGAAAACAAGCATTAAAAAAAGCAAAAATAAAAGGCAATAATTTAATGCAAAAGACACTGGAATTTGTACCATATCTTTTAAAGAGGGGGGAGGAAAATAAAGATCGTTTTGCTATTAAGTCATTGTTAAAAATATATATATAAAAAAAGTCAGACTACCAAAATGAATGTTCTCCAGGAACTAAGTGGAAAAAATTACTGGCAATGATTATACAACAATTGTGCCAAATGGGGGCTTTTTCACTCTCCCTAAAAGCACATTTGCTGGTTCATTACTAGAACAGACTGACAGACCGTTTGAACATCTGCTGCCCATAATGACAAAGGCAATGACCTCAGGGTTAGGAAAGGGGGAGGGGAAATCATGATGAAAAATAATCATCAATATGAAGTAATTGTGGTAATTACAAATGTCAACAATGTTAATAGACAAGTACGTAAACACCATTTCCTCTTGTAATACTATATTGAGGAACAATAGAATCACTACATACAGTACTTTCCCCCACACACACACTGTACACTGAAGGTTAGGTTTGTGTTTTTGTTTTTATTTTATTATTTTTTACATTGAGCTATCTACTAAGTGCAAAGATTTGGTGAGTGGCATTGGCTTTCATCTAATTTTAACCTATTTTCTTTTTACAGTTTACATTTTAACAGTTACTTTCCAGCATTTAAGCAAGTACAGCAATATATAACAGACTAGAACAGGCAAGAGACAGTTAAGAGAAGAGGATATGTGGAAGTGAAACATGCTTGTGCACTGGACACAGAATAAGAACGAACACCTAATCAGTTCCATTGGATTTGTGTTAAGATTCCTCTATATCCAGTCAAGTAAATGTTACCTTGCACAAACCATAGGGCTTTCCATTGTTTTATGCACATGGATAAGTTATGGATTGGACTCCCAAATGAGAGGTGCTAACATGATAAGATTCGAAGGGCTAGATCACCCCATTGGTCTTTTCCATATGTACATTCTCTGACAGAAATATTGGATTGTTCACCTGGAGACGTGAAGGATTCTGCATTCGGTGGTGGCTCTGAGGTGTCGGATAGAAAAGCAAAAGAACTTAAAAAACATGCGATGGGATGCTGAAAGAAGCTGAATGTTAATCTTAACTCCCAACAAGGCAGCAAGGTTTGTTCACTTATTTTGCTCAATGAAAGCTACTACAGCAGAAATCAGATTAAGGGAAAGGAATTAAGGTGTGAAAAACGCTAGTACAGCATCTGTGCGGAGTTTGAGTGAGACTCATCAAGACCTGTTTCACGTTCGGATGACATATGATTGTATGGAAAAAAAACAAAATTAAACCGCAGGTCAATTCTATGAAAAGCTGGTCAAGAAATAAAACAAAAAAGAAAAAAGAAACATGGAGTGTCTTGTATTCAGCAATTAGAGAAGAGACTTAGTTATCAGACAAAAAGTATCATGCAACCCCTATTTCTTTCTGCATATTTTTTCTCTAGGTTAAATGTTCAGAGGAAAAATAAAATACAACTTCTTTTGCATAAACTCAAACTTCTGTATTATATAGTACAGTACAGAAAGTGCAAAATATCACCCCATCAGATCAGTTATGCGTCTGATATGGTCAAATATGGCTCATGCTTTTCATGCAAGACGACAATCTGAATCAAGACCCTCGTGTACTGCTGTGCAACTTTAAATAAAGGAATGTTATCTTTTCAAAGCCTCCTTGCCTGTTTAGTCCCAATTTGTTAAGATGTCATTAGTTAATAAAAGGCCAGGGGAGAAGGGGAAATGAAACATTTCAATACTTTATAAGTTAGCCTATTTATTTTTTACCACAGGTCTCTTACTAGTCCTTGTTGGTTTGGAAATCTTCAAGACAACCCAAGTTTTGTGGTTTCTTTTTGTACACACCTAACACTGTGCTATGTCGTGGAGTAGATATTTATACACTTTATCCCTATATATGAACTAAAGGAATAAAATGTTTCATTTGGCCATATCATATTCTGTACAACCTACTGGCTGGGTAACAGCCGCAAGATTCAGAGGTGAAACGAAGAAATCTTAGGACTGAATGCAAAGAAAAAGAAATCCACCCAGCTTGCTGAGAACGGTCACTAGATGCATTTCAGTTTCTTCTCTGTAGGCCAATACTTGAGCAAAAAACAGCGTGTCTTCTCTTCTTTTTAAATGCCAACTACTACAGAATAGAAATTCCAGGATTGATCTTGTATTGCTTGATGCTCAGTTGCTCCACACACGCACGCGCACACACAAGTATTCTCAAAAAAATTAAAATCAACCAAAACTCTAGAGAGGAAATTTCAGGGCAAGTTTCTGAGGTAAATCTAAAAAAAAAAAAAAAAAAAATTTGAACTTTGTACACTTTATATATACTTCTACACAGATTGTATATTCTCCAGTGACAATACACAGGACAGCCATCTTATTCTGCCATACAGTTTTACTGCAATCTTGGTAAAATACTTCTGCATGGATGTGTGTATCTATAATGGAATCGTTAGGCCTCAGGCCTACGCACTGGTTTCCCTACTGAAGTTTTCTTCAGAGCGTAATTTTTCTGTCTTTTCCTTTTAAAGAACGAGACTGCAGAGTTGCGATTTCCACCCAAAAAAATATCCAGATATTGACTTTTTTCCACCCCTCAACTAAGAATCCCTTGCTGCAGAGCTACATGGTGCCTGATTTATCCGAGGAGCTATTGGGGTAAATCTTCTCTGTAGGCGTCACTGCAGGACTGCCCATTCCTGAACTGCTACTACTGCTTGATCGGTGTTGAACCACCGGTCTGACGGGTCTCATGGGTGGAGGCCTAAGTTGAGCCCCAGCAAGCCGGGCTGAGAGGGCTGGTTTAAAAGTAGTCATCATTTCAGTGGTGGAGCTACTGCTGCGTCTCATGGCGGCATCAGGGTCTCGGATCATGATGGTGTGAAGTGGGCTGGCAGGTTCTGAGTTGACAGAGCCCCCCTGAGGAGTTTTCATTGGCTCCAGGGTGTCAAGGACGACATCAGGGGCCTGCTTCACAGTGTTCTGTCTCTCGAGCTCACGCAGCTCATTCAGAGCGGTGCTCATGGTCTTCTCAATGTCCTGTCAATGCGATAAGCAAAAGTGTCATCAGCATCCCTGCATTTTAGCATTACTTTGGCTTTCCTGCACATCACTCTGCCGTCCGGTGGAGCTTTAACCCTGGCTCAGCATCAGTGCAGTTGTTTTCTGCCTCCCGATGGCCATATGCCCTTAAATCCTGAGAACTGCCGAGCTTCTGCAACTGCACTGACATGAGTTGCTGGTGCTCACCACCTCTCATGAGCTGGCCTCTAAAGGAGGAGCTGGCTCTGAGAGGAGATGTAAAACCCAGGTCCCGACCACTGGTAGGCACCATGCATCTTTGAAATCCTGCACCTTTGACATCAATGGGAGTTCTGGCAATGATTTCAAAGGCAGAAAGTCCTAAACGCCCCATAATACCATGTGCAGTTAGCCCTCAGAATCTAGTGAAATTCCAGGTGGGGGAATTAATTTTTGCCTACCTCCCCTATGCAGTTTGTTTGATACAACATTTTTCTCCACTCTCTGACCTAAGTTATCATGCAGTGTTGTTGTGTCTCTCAGCAGCTACCACGCTCTACTCTAGAGATGGCTGCATTTCACTGATGGGAGACATATCCCTTGCTGTATCTACTTTTACAGATGTGTGGTAAGTCTTAATTATCTAATGTTTGTAAAGTGTTTTGTGATCTTTGGATAGTGTTCAAGTATTATCATCAAAAAGAGGGAGTTAAAAGGTCACTATCAGCCAGGTTAGGACCCAGCTAGGTTTTGTTACATATAAAAGATTTACAAAATTAGCAATATTTTCACAGGGCCAGATCCTAAGCTGGTGTAAACTGACATTGCTCCATTGATTTTGTTGGAATTACTGATTTATACCAGTTGAGGATCCGGCCCGTGATTTTAAAAAAAGACTAAGAAAACCATTTTATATTTTGGTCTGTTCTTAGTTGTGATATATCCAGCCCCCCAGCAGTGTTTGCAACTCGGGTGCCACTACCATGAGCTGGTGCATGAAAAGCAGAGTGTGAAACTGACAGAGGCAGATTGGTTGCCCAGTGCAAACAAACAGCAATGCAGGAAGTAAACAAAGAAAATCCAGTGGTGGAAGAGGAAATGAGACTGTAATAATTCTTTAAATATACTGGACTTTTTTAGCTGGACTTTTTAGCTTGCCAGGACCAGCAAACAAACAACTAGAAATATTCCCAGGCTGAAAATACACCAGCACACGCCCATGTGACCTCAGTGGGAAAATGCTGGTAGGAGAGAGCAGCCCTGAACTGTTCTAACTTACTCCAGAGGCTGAACTGGGCTCTGGGGAGTGCAAAGGTGGCACGAGGCACAGCTGAGTCAGACCCCAGAGCATTTACGTGGAAGGCTCTGCTTTTCACTTAAGCTACCGCAGGCTATAGAAGTTATTTCTTTCTCACCAATGTTCTCGCCGCTGGCATTTCTTCCTACATTGGGAATAATAGGCTCAAGTAGGAAAGGGCCAGTTCTCATGGTAGTGATTTGTGAAGCATCGAACAAAGAGCTCTCCCTGGCATATGCGGGATAATAACGTTTTACATGGTTCACTGCTTTGAATGGTGAACTGGACCAGCTGCCTGGAATACAAAAAGAGTCCCTATTTTCCTGAGAAAAAGCAGGTCTGGAATAATGGTATTTACAACAAATCCATTATTGAGAACAAAAATATGGCATATACCTTTAAAAATAAAGCAGACACATGACTTAGGCTTGGTGTAGCAAAAGTGTCATAGTAACAATGAGCAACAAAGGAACAACACGCCCGCATCAGGCAACAGCCCCCACAGAAGAGACTGAGGTGTGAAAAGCTCAAGCAGCGCTACATCAAAACCAAACAGCTACACAAAATCTCTGGGCAGCCCAACCACCAACCTGCACCGAGGGAGGAGGCAGAGTCCAGAGAAAGAAAATGCTCCCCCACTCACACCATCCGGCCATTTCTTCTAAAAGACTGCCCAGCATGCCAACTTCCTTGAATCCAAAGGCACAATGTGCCTGGCGTTCCACCGCCTTGCAGTGTGTGCCATCACTGACACCTGTGTAAAGCAGAGGTAAACTCCGGATTCTCTACTCCCAGTGGAGAATGGCACAGTTTTACACCTACTTTCACAGGAGTCAATAGCTACACGAGGTGCAAGGCGGCATCAGGACCTCTGTGGTCATGTTTGGATCACAAATAACACTCTCTGATCTTGTATGTATCTGTGTATCAGTGGCCCACGAGAGACCCCAAAGCACCTTGCAATTTTGTGCCCTGACTCTGGTATGAATTCTGTGAGGTAGAGTTGCCACTGTTGTGAGTTGGGTCTGCAGCTGAAGGACCTTAGCTTCTGATTTCAACAGGTCTCACGGGCTACGTGTAGCCTGGTTGGTACTTGGATGAGAGGCATCCATTAAAAATTAAGAGTACTTCAGGATGCGTTGCTGGTAAATTAGGAAGCAGTAATGAATCAATAGTGAACCCACTGTGCAACATACTGCTAGGGGGCACTGTGTCGCTGGAGAGAACATTTTTTTGGATTAGACATAAAATGGGAGGTCCTGGCCACATATGGTTACTAACAAACCTAAGGTGTGTTTTACAAAAGCAGGGATGTTAGTCCTGGTAACTCGACCAAATTCTTAATGGGGTAATTAAGTTCTGTCACTTTAAATCCCCCCTGAAGTTCTAAATAGAGATAGTATTCCTCTTTACTTCCTGTCCTGTCCATGAACAACCACCACATTTCTTCCCACAGGTGACTGCAATTCAGTGGTTGGTGAAGAGATTCCTCTAGATAATTGTAAAGGGCTTTGAGGTGAAAGGCACTTTGTACTGTATCTCCAGTCTCCACAGCACACAGAGCCATCTCGCAGCCCTCTTACCTCCGCAAGTGCTTCCGCTTCCAGAGATTTCTGATCTCCAAGACTGCTGTGCCGAGTAGACCCACAGGTCGATCTCAGTGGGTGGCCATCAGACAAGGCCTTCCTGTCTGGATAATTGATGCTGCCAGCACTGCCAAACGTGGCCATTCTGCGCTTCTCAGGGCTCTCAATCCTGCCTCTGTTGAGCGGTATTTTGTGGGGGCTGCTAGGACATGCTGCTGCTCGAGGAGGGGTGTCTATACCAGGACCCATCCCCCTTGGGGGGCTATGAGTGTCCCCTCCACTCCGACGACGAGGGATGGCTGCGCCATCAGATCTCAACCTTACTCTGCAAAGAATTCATTGAAAGGAAATTAAATTGGATCATTATCTGGCATTTCAGATTTGATTGCATGCTGCAAAATCCCCAGTGGATCAGCTCTAAACGCCCGTATCAAGTCAAAACACAGATCTTTCACCATGAGAAAACCCAGCCAACAGGGGTGCTAGAAATTTTGGAGAGTGCCAAGAAGTGGCAACCATAATATTTTGGAGGCTGTTTGGATTGATGGATCTATTTGGCTCCCTTCTAGTTTAAATATGGCATAAATGGTACAAGTTGTTCTCTGGTTCTTACTGAATCGTGACATTCTAATTATCCTACCCTAAATGGTGTGCCACAATCGATTTGTCTTTCACAGTTCAAGGCCACCCGTACTTTCATACCAAAGTGGATCAATTGCCCTACCGGCCCATTACTCCCCCAAATCCATAGTCTGGAATATGATCTGTCGGAGACTGGATGTCATTCTTTGATGAGGCTTTATCATCCAACAAGGGTCCACTGCTTGCCTCGCTGTCTGCCTTCTGACTCAAACTGTCGGAGAATGCATCATCCCTATGAAAAAAATGAAACTCTGTATCAGGCAGGCAGATAACTGAGTGCCTCACACATGAAAGAAGAGTGTGGCCTCTTAGCATTTTCATGCCTTTGGAATCCTAATGCATCCACTCCAACCAGGGAGGAAAATAACATTCATTAGCACCCAACAAGGAGAGAGTGGGGTCTAGTGGAAGAAAAGGAGGCCAGGAATCACAACTCATGAGTCCTAATGTTGGTTCTGCCACTGATTCATTGTGTCACCTGGGGCAAGTCCCTAAACTAGAAGTGGCCCCAGCCGAAATCTTGGCCTGAACACCCTCAAACCAGATCCAAAATTAACTATACCCGAGCCCCAGATCCAAAATCCCCTGAAATTAGGGAAAGTTTGACACTAAGCTTCATGGCTCAGGTCTATCTCTGCAAACCTCCCTGTGCTTCAGTTTACCCATTTATAATGCAATCCTAGGTACAGTACCTATTCCACAGGGGCATGGTGAGACAGAATGAGTGAATGTTTGTCAGGGGCGCTTGGATCCTTGGATTAATGGCCAACTCGATGCAGTGTAAGCCTCAAAGATACAAGTCAATGGTGCAGTGCCAACTGACACCTGCTGAGGACCTAACAGCGAGTCTGGACTGCTCAACTCTGTTCTTTTATGAAGCCAATGACTGATGTGTTTCAACCCTCTTGGAGCTTTACTAATTATTTAGGTGCTGTTGTATTCTTGAACAAGAAGCAGCATCTGAGCCAGTAACAGGAGAAAGGTACACGTGACCAGCTAGAATCTTGGCAAGGAGACAAAAAATAAATGCAGCACGTGGCTCGGTTCAGTTATCGGCCACCCCATGGAAGGTACAAATATCTTCACACTAGTTACTTATGAAACTAGGGGTACGTCTATACTTACCTCCGGGTTCGGCGGTAAGCAAACGATCTTCTGGGATCGATTTATCGCCAGTACTCCTGCTCCGCGAGAGGAGTATGCGGAGTCGACGGGGGAGCCTGCCTGCCGCGTGTGGACCCGCGGTAAGTACCTTGTAGTTCAAACTAAGGTACTTCGACTTCAGCTACGTTATTCATGTAGCTGAAGTTGCGTACCTTAGTTCGAACTGGGGGGGTTAGTGTGGACCAGCCCTTTGAAGCAGTGTTGGGCAGCGGACAGGCAGCCTAATTGCTCTGGTAGGCAGAAGAGCGTTTCATGGTAAGAAACGCAAACCCTCAGATGTGTGCTTTCCTGAAAGGCTCAGCTGGTAACAGGACATGAGCAGAGGCCCCATGTCTTTCACATCTTTGGCCATCAGGAGCTGAGGGTACACTGGAAGGCTGAAACTTGGAGCTTGGGACAAGGTCCCTGGATGTTCTGCGTCCCTCTGAAATTTCTGATAGTCATTGACCATTTATGGCCTGATCCAAAGTCAATTAAGCTGGTGGAAAGACTTCAACAGGCTTGGGGACAGGCTAACAGCAAATGCTCTTTTGTTTCCTCTGCCACTAGGGGAGCTCTGTATGTAACATGCCTTTGGTGTCTGCATTAGCTTCTTCCCTAAAATTTCCCACCCAGCTCCATTGTTCTACTGTACAATGGCTGCTAGCACTTTAACTACAGTGTCATCTAAACCAGTGGTTCTCAAAGCTGGTCCGCCGCTTGTTCAGGGAAAGCCCCTGGCGGTCCGGGCCGGTTTGTTTACCTGCTGCATCCACAGGTTCGGCCGATCGCGGCTCCCATTGGCTGTGGTTCGCCGCTTCAGGCCAATGGGGGCTGCAGGAAGCGGCGTGGGCCGAGGGATGTGCTGGCCACCGCTTCCCGCCACCCCCATTGGCCTGGAGCGGCGAACCGCGGCCAGTGGGAGCCGCGATCGGCCGAACCTGCGGACGCAGCAGGTAAACAAACCATCCTGGCCCACCAGAGGATTTCCCTGAACAAGCGGTGGACCAGCTTTGAGAATCACTGATCTAAACACCTCCTGTATCCAGAGCCCAGCCCCCATGTAAATTAGAGCAGTCATTGTGGCTTTTTCTCAGATGCCTATAGCCACTCTGTGGTCTCAATAACTGGAGCATGCACGCACCCTCTTGCCTCTGACATACCCCTGTGCCAGGGTATCCAAGGAGGGGCTGGCAAAAAACTGCCTGCACCTGCTCTATGCTGCACAGGTAACACCTGTGCCCCAGGGGAATTCCCAGCTCAGAGAATCTGACAGGAGTGGTGCAAAGGGGCTGGAACAAGGTCGAGAACTGGACTGGTTTTAGTTTAACGTTTAATCGTCACTTGAAAGCGGGGGAGTGGGAGGGCGTCAGATTAAAACAAAAGAGCGTGATGAAGGCTGTGCAAATTGCAGAAAGGCCTGTGCACCTGAGGGACTGCCAATCCCTCCTGGGAGAAATAAGCACCCTGGCTATCCTCTATGGTCCGATGCTGTGAAGTGCTGAGAATCTTCAACTCCCACTGCAGTCACATTGCAAAAGGAACCCAGCACCAGCCAGGACTGTGCCTCAAGTTTCTGATAAAGGCCCCAAGGAGCCCATCCTTGCAAATCCTGCCCATCTTATTTCTTGGAGAGGAAATAGCCTGCAAGGGTTGTCCACATGCAGATTTGTTTCAGTTTTTACAGCAAAAAATAAATGTCAGTTGATGGACAAAAATGCTGTAGATATTTACTAGGATTTTTTTTCAGGCTTCATCCCATTTCAGACCCCACAGAGCGTATCTATGCTGGGAGCAGATTTAATTGTAAGAATCAGCTCCATCACGTACATGGTTACATATCCTGATTTCTATTTATTATGCTGTGCAGATGAATTAGCCCCCAATACTGTCTGGTTAATCGTTCACCTAGTGAAAAAAAAGTGCTCTAATTTATTATTCAAAGAATTATTGGATGGAAAATAATGCAACAGTGTATGTCAGAAATTGTCCGTCGATATTGCTGGCTCAGCTCTTTCATGCATGTATTCAATAATACAGTGCTGAAAGAGACACACAGTGGATTAATAATTGCCATTCAAGCAAAGAACAAAGGTAAGAAGAGAAAATTTATTTGCAATCAAAGATGGGAAGAATTCTTAAAACAAATAAAAGGACATTTTAAAAAGTTACCAAGTGACTTACGAGCCTCCCAAGTCCCATTTTCAAACATGACTTGGGCACTTAGGAGCGGTGCATTGACTTTCAATGCGACTTGGACTCCTAAATGCCAGAGTCACTTTTAAAAATGGGAATGAGAGGTTTCTGAAAATTTTGCACTAAACTCCCAAAGCAAATTAAGGGGAGAAAAAAACCCACTACAGTTCATCCAGTGAGTGAAGATTACAAATTTCTTGCTTAAGAGGCCTGGATTAATGGTTAGAAGACAGGACCAGGAGCCAGGAATTCCTGAGATCTAATTCTGGCTCCAACACTAGACCCCTCTGCCTCAGTTTCACCGTCTGTATAAGCTTGACACCCACTCACCTGCATCATCTATGCCCGTATTTTGGGCACTTAAATAAATGGGCAGATTTTCAAGAGAGTGCAGACCCAATGGCTCACATTGAAGTCAACAGGACTTTGTTTCTTTCACAAACAGCTTAAATCCCGGCTTTTGGAAAACAGGGATGTGCAGGCACCCCACAAGCGCTCAGTGAAGTGCACAGCACTTTTGAAAAATCAGGCCATTCATTTAGGTGGCTAAATAAGGCTGAAGAAGCCTAAGTGTAGACACAATTTTGACATTCTTACACCACTTGAACTGCCCACTCACATGTCTTGTACAACTATATACTGATGTGGTATGAGACCATCCACACCATTATGGCGCCCTTCCCACCAGTCCTCCGATGCACGATGGTACAAGAGGAGTGAAGCTCCTTTCTTAAAGGAGAGTTCTCGCAGGGACCGGCCAATGTAGTCAAACTTCGCTATTGCTTCAATCTGTTCCACTTCTGGAAGAGAAAGAGAAAACAAAGCAAATATAGGCATGTTGTCCTCAGAAATCACCTGAGCCCCATCAGATGCCTCTCACCCACAAGACATTGATACTACTCTCCATGCTTCTCCATGCTCCATGCAACACTTTCTACTAAGTACTGTCCATCCTTCTAGGATTGCTAAATTCTCATTGGTTTCCCAGACTACCACGCAAGAGGAGATCAAGAAAAGCTACAAAGCAAATGGGAATGAATGAAAATTTCATTGCATGTAAGTGATGTTCCCACCATATTTATTCATGGCCACCCATATTTATAAAGTCATTTCTTTTGGTTATGGATTTCGGTTCTTCCTAGGTGGGGGACAATGTAAATTACACTCACATCCTGGGATCAAATCACCACTTGGCTACTGCTTCAGATTAGATTTCACTCCCTCTTCTTTATTCTGGAGGCAGTTTGGTCTGAATTATTAATGGGTAGCAAATACTCTCAGAGGATTCCCATCGGGAAAGTGAATCCAAAACCTGAGCTATGCTGATACCCACCATCCATCATCAAATCATTTCTCTAGACTCCCCCACTACTCTGCCACACCCCACCCCTTCCAATCCGAGCGCCGCCATTCACCAGATATTTCAGAATCAGCAGCTACAGGCCAGATTTTCAAAAGAGCTCAGCTGCCATTACAGCACCAAAATTAAGCGGCCAGGTTTCCAAAACGTGCAGCAGTCAGGGCACTGAGCCATTTTGAAAATCTGGCCCCAGAGTGTCTCAATGGGAGGGGCTGGGTGCGGAGCACTTTTGAAAAGCTGCCTTTTCTTTAGGTGCCGGACAAGTAGCAGCGCTCTTTCGAAAATCTGGTTCCAATTGTGGATGCTGAGCACTTGGAAAAAAATCAGACCAGCAACTCTCCTGAAAAGCTGGTTTTGCAATAGCAAGGCAGAGACGACATCCCCTCAGGATTGTGAGCGTGCTACAGTGCACGACTTAAATGCAAATTATTGGATTTAGGCAGCAGTGTGCACCTCGCTGCCCACTATCAAGGCCATCCGTGGGTGCCAGTGAAATCAGTTTATGTAGCTTGGTTTTCTTAGACCCTGCCTCTTGTTTTCAAGCCGTACCTGCAGTGCAGAAAAATGGGGACCGACAGGGGCAGCAGCAAAGCTAAATAGGGCAAATTAACCTTGATCTTTCATATCTGCCCCATTCTCATTAGACTATGGAAACTTCCTTCATTCCATCTGCTGCCTCTTTGAATTGCAGGCTCAGCACCTGCTGGTAATCAGGATCCAACCTACCCTTCTGCTTAGAAACTAAGTATGAATGAGGCGGGCAGTGCTAGGGAGGGGGAATCTGCAAGATATTGACAAACTCCCCAATCTTCTCTCTCTTGTGACACAGTACACCATTGTTTGAGATGTTCCTTTGTGCTAGATCGGTCACCCTAAGATACATATTTTCACTCAGTACAAACGATGTGACATTTGGGGCTATTACGGGAGGGGAGGCAGATCGATGGAGGAAGCTCACTGGAGAAACATAATAGGAGAGGCTATCAGAGGAGCTTTCAGAGCCCTGATAAAATATTGAGCTTCTCAGCAGGGAGTGTGCATGGGGGTAAAGAGAGAGACAGAGTATGTAAATTCATAAAATAAAGCCGCTCTTCTTCTCCACACTTGCATCACAGTTAATCACCCGGAAACTCCAATCAGAACTATTAATGTGACCATCCAAGCATAAAATTGGCTAAATGGCAGCTTGCTCTCCTTCACCTTTGAGTCACGTTAGCTCCCGCTTGTTGCTTACACTGAAAAACGTAGAGTGCCTTTTTCGTTAAAGACCCATTTTCAATCATCTGAATGATCATCTCCTTCCCACCCCTTGTGCCATCTTTTTACAGACCACCAATTAGGGCCACTTATGCCATTTCCACATCAAGTGTCAGAAAGGCATTGGGGTTTTTTTTACAGCAGTAGAAGAAATCAATGGAAACAACAGCAATAAAGAAAGTAGACAACAGGTGTGCATAGCAGTGCATCATGCAGATTTTCAAGTGCCCCTTCACTCTGCAGAGTAACTCAATTAAAAAGGCATCTGGGGTTCTGGCTTCATCATCTCTCAATAATCCCAAGACAAATTTGTTCAGTTTACAATTATTTTTCCAAAAAGCCACAGCTGCAAATGCAACCTGGATATGGAAAGCAAACTGGGCTCTTTCTGGTTTGTGCATCACAACTAGTGACGAAAGGTTCTGCCCTTGTTATCTACGCTGGTTGTAGAGATTTTACTGAGGGCACAACTAGGCCCCGCATGTAGAATTTAGTTAACAAGTCTGTTGCCAGAACAGAATCCAGCACCTCCTCCCGTAGCTGCCTCAGCTCCATAGGTCTGAAAGGAGTCAGACCAAGTTCAGGTTATTCGTGTCACGAAAGAAAGCAGACCTGACTGTGAATAAACAGAGGGTGCCTAAGAACGGCACCATTTTGGCTAAGGTTTCTGTTCAGTGTAGGGCCACCGGGTGGGCGTGACCCACAGCCCACTGATGCCAATTGAAAGACTCCCATTGATTCCAGTAGGCTTTGGATCAGCCCCTTGAAATTCATTACTCTTCCTTTGGTATGCGCAATAACGTGGAGGTGAATGGAAAGGGGGTCCCAAATACAACGGGCCCTCCCCGCTGTACTTGTCAGTTACTTTCACACAGCAAGTCTCTTGCTCTTTTCCCCACCACTCACACCCATTAGGTGGCGATTGTATTGTAAAAACAGTGGCCAAAAGCCAGCCAGGTCACCTCAATTCCAAATTCAAAAGAGAAGAGCTCACCATCGGGATTAACGGGAGTATAAGGGGCAGTTCTGAATGCATTGTTTTAAAGCTCTCACAATAGCGCAGAATGAAACTGAAATGTAGTCAGTGGCCTCCTGCACTGCTCCCCGTGGTCTATGTTGATTAGATCCCTCTAAAGAAGTGTTCATTAATATGCACATGCACTGTCAGACACATTGCAGCATCTTCCCCCCTAAACAGCCATATGGTAGTCCAAGCTAATTTGATTAGGAGCAAAATACACACTGCTTTCCTGCACGCCTGTTCCCCTGGCTCTTCCTACTCAGACTCAATTTTCCGCCGTTTATGTCTACACTCACCGTCGTCGCTGGTGTGTGGCTCTGTGCCGTTGTCATGGTCCACTTCATCAATGGTGCCCGGCTCGCTGTGGGGGCTGTCGCTAACATTGAACAGTTGGGAAAAAAAAAAAAAGGATACAAATGTAGTTTAAAAAAGAAGAATTAGATTCTACTTGCAGACTACACAGTAAAACAAGTTCTTGGGGCAAAATCCTGATGCCACTGAAGTCCATGTGAGTTGTGCCATGATTTTAAAACAAACAAAGGGTGAAGTCAAAGGCACATCTCTGAGCTCTCTCTCAGAACCCAAGACTCTCATTCTAGGAAATTCACATACAGGGCCTGAATCTCCACTGTCCTGCACCTTGTGTCATCGCTTACACCTGTGCAAAGCAGGGGCAAAACAAATTCTCCATTCACCCACTCGGTCTCATCGGTGGTATCATTTCACACTCTCATTGTACAGGCATTCATGGTGACAGCAGGTGCAAATCATGGGATGAATGAAAGCTTTAAACACCTTGAACTTCAGGGATTTTGAGCTGGAATTTTGGTTGAGCCCATTATAAAGACACTGACTCACTGTAAAAATTCAGATCTGAATCCAGGTTTGGATTTCAAGCACCCCCGAAATTCCTGGGTATTGATTACTGAGATCCTTGTTTGAGCATGGGGTTATGTTTTCTAGTTTCCTCTCAATTGTGACTATTAGAGGGGCTATTTCTGCAGCAGAAACGAGCTGTGCAGTAAATCTTGCCCATTCCCCTTTTCTGATAAGCAGAACTCTGAAGTGAAAACTCCCATTGAAGCAAGTGTTTCTTTTTAACATTCATGAGAGAAGGACCGAACAAGACATATAGAGAGATGGGTCCCAAGCCAAACCCTGGCTTCATAATCTTGAGTCAATGGAACTTTGTATGCGTAACAACTGAGTAAAGAACTATGGAACTTCAATCAGAATTCCCAATTCAGGAGAAATTTGGTCACAACAACTGACCTAAAATTCAGCTTCTGTATTAACAAGCTTCCATGAGTCTTAGACCTAGAGAATTTTTGTTTACCATAAATGCAAATACAGTTTTAGAAAAAAACCCAACCATTGTCCTGAAGCTTTCGTAATGCTTTGCGGCACTGAACTAATGCAGGAGGACTGGAAAGGGAAATTGACCATAAGCAGACTAGTCCATTGTCACTAGCGAAGCTGAGAGAAATGCAAAACATAACAAGCTGCTACAGAAAAGCAAAGCAGATTTTTAAAATTCTCTTTGTTTTACTAATCTACAGTGTGACAGTAGAACCTTGATTTTAGAACCCCCAAACTTACAAATGACCAGTTCCACAAACCATTTTCTCAACGAGGGTGTGGGAAGTGATGTTGATGAAGAACAAGTCGACATCCCTCCACATCCCAAAGCCCTCAATGCACTGGAAATTGCTTTGCAGTGGTTTGAAGGACAAGAAGAAAATGCTGCAGTGCACCATTCTGCAACTTATGGATTGCACTGTCTGTAATTTTGAGATGTTCTACTTCATGAAGTTTGTGATTTTATGAACTCCTCAGTCCCCAGTGAGTTTTCAAACAGGGGTTCTACTGCATTTGTAACGAAGATAAGGATGCAGTAGCAAGGGATAAGGCCAGATCCTCAGCTCACGTAAACCAATGTCCTTCCAGTGAAATCAGTCAGTTGTTCCAATTTACACCAGCTGAGAATCAGATCCATGATGTTTATAACAGGAAGAAGTAACACTGACAAAACGGAATGAATTCCCACCTGGGGTTTACCCCAGACCTGTAAGGCCTGAATGCTTGGCCCAAACGTTCCCAGGGCATTCTGCCCAGCCCATCTCTTAAAGAGCTGCTTTTATAAGCCATTTCCCTGAACTCATGTGAACAAAGTTAACCCTTGTTCATCAGGCACCAACTAGTAGCCCTGCATTGTCACAGACTCACTCTTGGCTTGCAATGGAAAAAGATAAAGCTAGGGAGAGAGGTCTGGCCCTGTTTAGAAGACTAAAGTTGCTTATTTCAATCACCCACTTCTTACCAATACTCTTCCCCTCCAGTCATGCATTTCTCATACACAGGTCCTTCCAGCTCTCTGTGGTTGGGGAAGATGCCCTCGTGATTTATTATGATAGTTTTGATGACCTCATTTACATGGGCTTGGCAGGACACCGGATCCTGCCCGTCTGGAATGTGCATCAAAGTTGGTCCAAAGCAGATGGCCAGGTTGTAGGGATCCATCATGTTCTCATCACTGTACTGTGACAAGCTGCAAACACAAGCAACCCACAGGTAAAGTTCTGAGCCGTCTAATGTTGGCTCCAAACCCCAGCACTACAGAGAGTTCACGCAGTCATGCATAGGAAAGACATTAAGCCAGAGCAGACAGCAAAATATTAACAACCAAAGTGCCTGTCAGCATTTGACTTGACAAGAAAAGGGAGGCCACTGGAAAGGAAGGGAGCCAGCAGCTGAGTTAAATAAGACCCAGATAAACAAACTCACTGATTGAGGAAAGCAAAGAGGTATCTCATGACAACAATGACGGCTCGGGGCAGGGTAATGATGATTTGCTGGATCTGGTGCACTCTTTCTGCAGGGTTCTCCATTTCTGGAACACAAGAATACATGGTAGAGTTTTATGGTCAGGCACTTGCCTGAAGGGTTCTAGTGGCTAAACAACATAGTAAAGCCTGGACTTTTATCCAGACCTAATAGCCTGACATGTAAGGGGGAAAAAACTTTATGTTTCCAGACAGATCTGATTTATAATTTGACACTAACAACGAAACATAGAAACATGCCTACCAAAATTGTGCAGCTCTGTGTGTACGAATGCCCATTTATGCCTGTAAATGTAGAATTTGCATGGAGAAATTCAACGCATGCATTAGATTCTGTATCTAATTGAAACTGTAGATATTTCCATGGCTACATCTTTATTACCAGTATTTATACATTTGATCCCTAAACTGCTACTGCATTTCCCAAAGTATTTAGTCAATACAGGGACTTGAAAACAGAGCAGTTTTTCAGCTTTCCTATCCTACTTCTGTTTTAATTTTCTTTACTGCTTTATGGGCCTAATCCTGAGGTCCTTACTTAAGCTTGGTCTATACTAGAAAATTAGGTCGTCTTATCTATATCACCTATGGGGTGTGAAAAATTCTCATCCCTGAGTGCCGTAGTTAAACTGACCTAACACCCAGTGTAGACAGCCCTAGGTCAACATTAGATCTGTTGACCTAGCTATCGCCACTTGGGGAAGTGGATTATCTACACCAGCTTGAGAACTCCTCCCATCGGCGTACGTAGTGTCTACACTGAAGAGCTGCGGTGATGCTGCAGTAGCATTTCAAGTGTAGACAAGCCCTTAGTCTTTCACTCAGTCCTTGCTCTGTTTTTACTCACGTCAAACTCCCATTGATCTCAAATGAGAGTGTTGCCTGAGTACGCTAACTCAGGACAGGATTTCTCCCTCTATGCACACCATCAAAGCCAACATACTGTATTAGAAGCTGACCTATTTCTTTATGAAGTGTGACTTCAGGGACATAGTGTGGGCACAATGTTGGGAATACAGATGAGCACACTGGTTCATATGTGACCCACACTATTCCCTGAACCTTCACTGCAGCTAAAGCACTTTCCATGGCCCAACCACAGAACTTGACTGAACATGAGCAAAGCCTTTACTCAAGGTGACTTAATTAGCTTATCCCATTTCCCACCCCTGCTTTTTTTCTTTTTTTTTTTTTTTTTTTTTAAATTGGGTGCCTCTGCTGTCCCAGATTCTATCTAAAATGTTACAGGAAAAGTGACTTCCAGGCCATTTCTGATCCAAACAGAAGCAATAAAGACCAAAGATGTTGTGAGAACAGGCACTCTTAGGAAATTCCCTGTCCCAGGTGGATGATCGAAGAGAGATTTCTACTCTAGAGGTATGTCTTACACAGCCCCAGCAGTGAGCCTCCCAGCTCAGGTCAGCAGGGCTTGCGCTAGCACTCTAAAAACGGCCCAAGCCGCAACATCTACACCGCTAATTTTAGCACAGTCGTGCAAGCCCCGTGAGCTCGAGTCTGTTGATCCAAGCTGGGAGGCTCATTGCCATTGGCTCTGTAGATGTACCCGAAATGAATTGCCTAATGTTTGGGTGCTCAGTCAAACTGTGAACCTTGCTGAAGTTTGCTTATCGCTCTGAAGCACAAAAGCTGGTCAATATTTTTTGTTCAAACACTTTTCTGTGACTATTGGCCATATTTCAAACATGGAAATACTGCAGGAAACATTTTGATTTTCTCCAAGTTGTCCATTCTTTGAAGAAAATATTGTTTTATTCTCTATTTGTTATCATTTGCGGTGGTCAGTTTTCGTTGTTTTGATTAAGGATGGGGGTGATTTAAATTAAATTTTTAAAAAATTAAAAATAAAAGAATTTTTTAATCCAAACAAGATGACAACGACGAACGATCTGTACTGAAACCCAGTGGAACAAAACTCTCTCGGCAAATTTCAAAGTGTCCATTTATAAAAAAATATTTCAACCAGCTGTAACAGAGAGGTTTTAATGGATGTAATCACAACTGGGGCAGGCCAGTGAATTGTGAACCTCTAGAATCAGAATTCCTTTTCTGTCCATTTCTTTGGCATGTGCATTTGAGAAAGGTTTCCATGTAAACTCTCAGCTACCAGCTGAGCAAAAGTGACAGGCAGCCTCTCATTTGTTAAGGAAGGAAGATGCTTTCGTATCTCATAAACAGTGAGTTATATGGCACTGCAGCCTTCCGGGGCATTCAAAGGCCCTCTGACACGTGCAATGCCACCTGCTGCAAAAAGTCACTCAGAATACTTTAGCGTGAGCCAAGGGAAATCAAACAGGCTTTCTGTTTTACTGCAGTAGAGAGTCCAGAGAGACTTTTCGGCTGAGTCAACCTTTCTGCCTTAGTAAGTTCGTGGGCCAGAACAGAAAGTACAAGGCTTGATCATTTTACAGCATTTTGTTTTTGAGTGGTTTTCAGATGTAGACATTTTCCCAATCCATTTAGGTTGAGAGACATATTATATAGCACACATTTATTGGACAGAAAAAAGGAAGACATTTATTATAAAACGTACCATCAGCAGCACTTGATGTAAAAGAAAGTTAGAAAAGAGGAGAAGAAAAGCTACATAGAAATTTTTTTTTAAAAGGGGGATAAGGAAGAAGAAAAGGAAACACTAATAAAAGGAATCAGAAAATTAACCACTGATGTATGCTAGGAATCACTCCCAAAGGCTCTTATAATTGTGCTAACTGGGCCCAATTCAGCAAGGTACTTAAGTACATGCCTAACTTTAAGAACATAAAGTAGTCACGTTGACTCTTATGGGAATATTTATGTGTCTAAGGTTAAGCATAAACTTACCTACCTTTTTGAATTGGGACCTTGGGCCAGATCCAATGCCCATTCACGCCTATGGACTTAAGTGAGGGCTGGATCAAGCCTTTTGCAGCCTTGCTTGCAACTGTCTTTGTCAGAGGCAGCCTGTGTCAGCAGCATGTACGCTAGAACCGTGCAAAATTCAGCACTTTCATTTTGTGAAACTGTTAGTGGAAATCGCTTCCATCATGTGGGATACTTGCACACATACACCCTCTGCCTCACAGACTTTGCTGTATGTAACATTTTGACAGGAATGGCTATTTTATACATCAAAAATATGAGACAACAATGAATTTCCTAAGCCTATCGACACAAACCTAAGTTGCTGGGAAAATGTGCATACCGTAGGCACATCTTAATAGAAATAGGCCAATTTGAATGTCACCCACCCCTAGATATAACCCATTTCTTCAGGTTCTGCTGAATCCTTAGCATTTTTGAACACTGACATTGAAGGGAGAGGTTAGACATGAGCAGTAAAGGCCCTGATTAAGCAAAGCACTTAAACGTGTGCTTATCATTAAGCAAGTGAATAGCCCTATTAGAATTATTCACATATTTTGACAGGTGCTTTGTGACTAGGGCTGAAGTCTATACATTCTGGATATTTCTTTTGCCAAATAAAACAAAGAGTAAGCATTTTATGCAAAAATGCACATCACGCTCCCCTGTTATTTCTAAAACTGCAGGTTCATCCCACCAGTTCCCCTTTCCCTCAAGGGCGCTAAGAGTGTCCATCACTTGGCAATACATATTCACTTCAACCCGGAGGTATTGAGAGAAATAGAATTAAGTCTGAGGTTTTTTCCCCAGCTCCATTAGTTTGAGAAGAGCAGTGTGGAATGTTTTGAAAAGAATAAGAATCAACCTGAACCTTCACCCTGAAATTCAAACCCAAACTTTGTAAGGTTCAAGTTACCTGAAACAACCCCACCCCTGACCGTTCACATCCCTCAGCACTTTCCAAATTTGTTTGGGACGTGAAATGCAAATGGCAAAATACCATGAGAAAGACTGGTCTCTTGAGGTTCTTCTCGCCGTTTGAGCCCAATTTTGCAGACAGAAGAGGTTCGGATGAGGTTTTGATGCTTATCTATACTGATGGGCTTATCTACCACTGCTTCTCTGTTGGGAGGACACGGTCTTGTAGCTGCAAAAATCTAAGGAACCTACCTGTGTCTCATTGTTGGTACTTACTTATAGTAGATATCAAATCTTGAAACCTTTCCTTAGGAAAGAGTGGGTTTTCCAGTCCTCGGAAATACAGCTTTAAGACCCCAGCAACCGAATTAATATCACGTTCATTTTGATCGTCAGCAAGAGGGTCTTCACCTGAACACACAAAAGATTTATTTTCAGCATTCTTTCCTAGCTGAATTAGGCACCAAGCACCACTCAGCTAACTAGAATTGGAAAACCAAAAGCTCTGCATTGATAAAAAAGCAACACATGCAATGGTAACACTATGTAGTTTCCCAGCACGTTAATGGCTTAATAAGATATTGTGTTAAGCAGCATCATGCGGAGACATGCTATAGCCTAGCCTATAGTAATCAAGGGGATGTGGGTAATGGTCACAGTGAGGGTTTTAAAACATTCCTGAAGGTTAGCAGTATTATTTGGTTCTTTTTCCATCGTTTTCAGTCCAATACATCTTTTGCATTCAATGTGTTAGACAACTCAAGGAAGGATGACACAGTGGTACGGGACAGCCTCAAAAGATGGGACCTGCTGGGTGATGCAATCATGTCCCACCTCACCTGTGTTACATTGAAATCAATGGAATAGTATTGGCCAGCTCAACAAGTGCATTGTATGGTGATAAGTCTGGAGGCGGAGATTTTCAAAGCTGCCTAAGGGATTTGGATGCCCAGTTCCTATTAAAATAAATGGTAATTGGGCATCCAAGTCCCCTAGTTGGCTTGGAAAACCGCAGCTGGAACCTTCAGTAGTGGTCATGTGCTAACAACCTTTCCCAACTACCAACAGCTATTTTGAAGTATTTATGGAGTCTCAGATTCTAAGGCCAGAAGGGCCCATTATGACCATCTACTCTGACCTTCTGTCTAACACAGGCCATATAATTTCACCCAGAGCAATTTTGATATAAATATAAGGCCCAATCCCGCAACCCTTATATGTCTGGGTGCTTTTTGCCAGGCTGAGGCTCATTGTTATTAATTTTTAATAAACTATGTCATCTGGAGGTCAATTTAACATTTATTCCCTGTATTATGAGTTAAGATGAGCCTTTGTGAAGTTTGTCAGTCTTTTTCCTATGTAGTGTGATAAAGGGTAGCTAACGTGAACAATTTTGTATTGGCCCTATCAAGCACAGAGGGACAAGAAAAGGTCTTCATCATCCCCATTTTCTGTTATCCAGGAAATGATACGCTGTCTAAAGGCCATTAGGGTGTGATTTTCTAAAGCCCTTAAGGGAGGAGTTAGATATCTTAAAATCCACCCTTAATCTCGGTCTCCTTGATGGATAGGAAGAGAGGTCCCAGAAATCACACTCTTAGCTGCATCTACGTTCCTTGGCAGGTCCAGAGGCTATTCACATACCTCTTTCAAATGAATTCTTGATGTCATTGACTTCAACCTGAGACCCAGGAACTCTAAAAATACCCTGTTGCTGAAGACCTGGAAAGAAGGAAGGGAGGGAGGAAGAGATTGATTGATTTGTTCCAGTGCATTGAAACCAACATCAAAATTTGGAATTTCAGTTGTTTTATTCTGCTGTTTTGCTGGAATCTGATGGGGGTTAATATGACAATCTCACAGAATCTGGTAAAGAACAATCCTGGGGAAAAGTAAAAGCAATGGACCCACCCATTACCCCCAAATTAATAAATACATAAAAAAAGTCAGAACCAACTCTCATGTCCAGAAAACCTACACCTCACCCATAGAAAGAAACATAGCAGAAGTCTGCATTTTCCACACTGAGCAACACACAGCATTATACAGACATAGCCATTAAGAGCTGATGTTAAACCTTCCTGCCCTGGCTTGTCAAAATCTCGAGCAGAAAACAACCCCACGGGCTCCCCTCAACCGCAACCTTCCCTAGTAACACAAACACTTGCAATGAAAAAAGAATTTGAAGTGGGCGCAGGTGCGATCTGAAAGACGAGAGGCAAAACTGACAGGTAAAGGGCAGCCCAGAGCCAGCGTGCAGTGACTTATACAGACTGCACTGTGTCGGACTTGAAACATGCCAGGCAGAGCGTCCCCTGAGGAATCTCCACTGGTTTTTGTTGCTAAAGAAATTGAGAAGCTCTGCATGGGCTACATCTGCCTCTTTGTGCAAGAAAGGGAGAGGTAGGGGATACCATATTAAGATTTTATTTCTGCTTTTGCCTTTTCTATTCCAACCTCCCTAGATCAAATACCCGAACCGGCTCCCATTGGATCAGGGTCCAAGTGAACAATTTAACGCCAAGTGAGCACATATAGGACCCATATATTTATCATGTATACAGTATTACATCACAGTTTATATCCTTATAACTCACATCCATACAATTGGTCAAGGCAGCTGGCTCCTCTATTATCTTTCATCATCAATACTTTATTTCTTTTACACAACAGCTTCCATTGTAGCTATCAGCAAATGAGGAATTAGCTTACCATATAAATTGATGTATCGGATGCAGCTTTCAACTACAAGTGGGATAGCCTGTCCTGAATCCTAAAAAAAAAAAATTAAATTCAATAAAGAATGAAGAGCTTATTAGCTTGTTGACAACAACGTATTGGAAGCTTATTCAAACAGAGATTGCAAAAACTCAGGTTTGAAGATCAGCGCCATTGAGTTTAGTAAGAGAATAAGCAAGAAAAGGAGGTGCTAAAAACATCAAGCCATCAAACAATGCTGAGTACACTTGTGTGAAGTCAATTATTCGTGGAAAAGGCCTCTATTAATGTGTGCGAAAAGCTAATTCTCCTTATATGGTTGACTGAAAAACAAAACGTAAGGGACAAATGAAACTGGATCACAGCTACTCCGTTTCAAAGACGTAATGATAAGCCAGATCAAGACTTGCATTATACCTGTCTGCTGAAACAGGCTTCTGGTTACAGAATTTAAAGAATATTTTAGTCTTAAAAAAAAAAAAAAAAAGCCATTGTCACAGAAGTGACAAAAAAATGTGTGAAATGCATTAACTATGGACCTAAATGGGGGCCTCGTGCTAGAATGAATTTTGGCTTTTGTTCTCGTATTTAAGCCACTTCTCAGAGGGCCCCCAATAGACCAGGGGAGGTCTGCAGGTAAAGGTTGGGCTTTGGAAGTGGACATTTTTACAGTAGGGATACAAGTGCATCCCTCACATCGATTTCGTTTGGTTTCGGAAAGGAGGCCCTCTAGTAAATACCTGGTTCCTTGTTCGAGCATTCCTTCTTCCTCTGATAACATAAACAAGCAGCAGAGCAGGAAAAAAAGAAAAGATTAAGCAAGAATAAGATCAGTTAAAGTAAGCACATCTTCTGGAGGCCATGAAAGCTCAAATGCAATGGCAGCTTAGAAAGAGACAGTTCAAGCTCCCAACTTCCCCCCACCCTCACCCCCGAAACCCGCTAAGTATGCAGTGTCTGAGCCTCAGTGATTGACGAGAATTCAGAAGCCTCTTGCCCGATTTGTGCCATTCCTCCTCCTCCTGCCTTCCTGCTACTGAACTGCCCAGACCCTCCCTCCCATCACTGTATTCAAAGTGGGCTTCTATTTTTTACCCACATGCCATAGATGTTCAGAGGGAAGTGTGGTGCCCCGGCTTCTCAAAAAGAAGGGAACAGAATTCTTGGGAACAGAAAACCCTGGTGTTCAAGGCATCTGTTAAACACTAACTGCCCTGGGTTAGCTAGGAACTTCCATAATTGTCCATTACAGGGGGTTTTATGCAGACACATCTGGTACCAGCCTTTGTTGGGCACAAGGTTCAAGACTAGATGGACTGTGGGTCTGATTTGGTGCAGAAATCCCTAGGATTCTAAATAAGTGAACAATGGTTTCCCACAGACCTCTCTTCATTATGTAGGACGCTAGTCCTTTCAGATAGGTTTCCAGTGCAGCTAATTACTCCAGAACAATATTTAACAGGCTGGACTTTAATCAATATTGCCTTTTTAAAAATCAATTTAAGAATGGAAAAATTATAAGTATTAAAAGATGAATAGTGTTGTATGTCTGGACTGTATATTATTTGTGACAATGCACTTCCCCATTTAAAAACACTGCCTTTAGGTTTATGGCTGCACTAAAATAGCATAATAGAATAATCTAAAACAGGGATGGAAAAGGCCCATTAGTTCATCTAATCCAGGCTTTACTCAGTGCTGTTCACTACAATATTTTCTCTCATGCTCTTTCCAGTCTCAGTTGAAACATCTGCAGCAAAGGAGCTCTCATCCCCTCACAAACAGAATGTATTGCAGGGTTAGATGTTGGAGGATCAGTGGTTAGGCAATGAGATTAACCCTTGGGGAATACAGGGGAAAGACTTTGAAGGCCTCTTCAAAGATCTGTACTATTATTCTTATACTATGCAGTTTATTCAGACTGAATGGGCCAAGTGGATTCTGAGTTATATGCATAATAAAGGGTCACATTCTGCTCCTAGTTTCACTGGTATCAACCAATTTAATCTGGATTGATACCGCTGTAATTTAAAAACTATTTGATCCAAAAAGTTATCAAAGATGCACACTGTGCACTGCCAGAGCAAGTCAGAGCTTTCCAAAGAGTGTCACAGGCCACTTAGCCAAAGCTGTTAGGGCTCTTCAAGAAACAGTTTGCTCCTGTAATGGAAGAGTAATAAAAGGGAAACATTGACATTCTTCTCCCAGGTATTGCGTATAGTTTTTGTTTTGTACAGCCCCCAGTTCACAAAGCATTTAAGCACATGACTGAAATTAAGCACCAGTTTAAATGCTTTGCCAAATAAGGATGGACTGCTGACTCAGGGTCTATGGGGACACAAGCACATTACTTCTATTTCAGCCGTTCTTCCATTCCCCAGCCTGTGTTAGAGTAAAACACCTTACAAGAGGCGGCTCATCCGCTCTGCCAGCGCTGGATTTGACTGGAGGGCATCAGCACCTATCCACACTGGCTCTAATTGACTAGTTTTTGGGGGGAGGGTTAAGAAAAGCATAGAATATGTAATCCTCCCACTCAGCCACCTCTAAACAAAACATTTCAAGTCTGCTTTGCTAACATTCCCTACAACAGGGAGGCAATTTGTGAGAGTTTATGAATCATTTTATCTCCTCCTGTAGCCATGAAAACAGGAGATAAAATGTTCTGATTTCTTTTTAAAGTTTCTAATCAGACATTGCTCAGGGAATCCTCCTCGAAGGACAATAGTTTCTTGGGAGGTCGCTTCACCCCTGCTCGACACTCCTCTTAAAAATAAAAGTCTAGGTGTTAGCACAATATATATATATAGTGCTATCTTTCCTTCCCCAGACACAAAGGACCCCCATCAGTGGAACACCAGGAGCTTTGGGGATTTTCTTTATTTTTTGCTGCTTGATCTTTTGCAAGTCTCTTTCTATGACAGGTGGGAGTAATGCTGTTTACTTCCAGGGTGTTCATAGAACAGCAACTTAGAAAGCCAACACAGCTACGCCTGTTGTGATAAGATATGGCACATTGCAATTAACCTGCTGACAGGCAAGAATGACATGGTGACTCCACACTGTTCCACTAGGGTCATTACCATTATCTCATCCCTCCCAGTTGGTGTGGACAGTAGCATGACAAGTAATGTAATGAATGCACCGTGGGTGAGAACAGATATGGAAGGAAATCTTCACTGAGGCAGAGAGCATACTAGCCGTGTTAACAGCGTGCACAGTGGATAGGAAGGACCAGGTCCAAAAGAGGAAATGAGTTAGCAATTAGGATAGAAAAACCACCATTACATTCAGAGCGTTCATAGACTCTCACTGTCAGCCAGCAAGTACCTTAATGAACGTTTCCATATTGCCGTTAAAGAGTTTATGATTATAGACTGAGAGAGGCCTAGGTCTCCTCATTTTCTGTGGTTTAGGGGGAAGACATGGGGGCCTGGGAGAAATGGAACAAAAAAAATCAAAACACCAACATAAATACATTGACAGGGAAAGATTTCATAGGCTGTGGCGGGCGGGCGAAGGGGGGAAACTCGCTGTGAGGACTAGTGCATTGGCTCCAAACGGATGCTGTATCTGTTCCCCCCGCTGGCATCTTCCTACGAAGCATCCCCACTTACTGAGAATTACTTAAATCAAGTCACAGGGTTTTACTGATTATGCCCACATTGTTTGGGAATCCACACAGCACTGACTATACTCTCGATGTCCCGGGCCAGGGCTCAGCGTAAAACCTCACATGGGTTTTCTAGGACAGACTCTTGATTATTTCAAAGCCCTAGCTAAGCGTCTGGAGGGGGAGATCCTTGTGCGTGTTGACAGACCTTGGATGTAAGGGTTAAGCCTCACTCTTGTGATGAGCCCCAGGGAAGCATGCGTAGGAGAGCCTTTCTGTGGGCAGCTCATTGCAAAATTGGGGCCTTACACTGTAAGCTGTTGGAGGCAGGGACCGTGTCTTCCCACCGGCCTGTACATCACCTAGCGCCTGGTCAGCGCAGCCCATTACCCACCACGATCTCCCAAAAGTTGTCCCACAATGCCACATGAGATGATCACCAGCAGAGTAGCAGCAATTAAACAGCTCTAACAGGATGTTGCTACAAGGCACAACTCTGACAAGCCATCATAAGACACACCCCTCTCAGGAAATCAAAAGCTGCGCACTGTGGTGACTAGCCAGGATCTTAATAAATGATGGACTATTAGCAATCTTTTTCTCCTGCCACACACAGAACCTGTCACTTCCATGCCAGAAATTAATACAACTGCTTAGTATTTCTGGTCAAGCCCTTGTCTATTACCTCTGCTAAGCTGTGGTTTGTTTTTCACTCTCCGAGACAACATGTATCACAGTCCCTGCTTGGGATTTGGGCTAGAAGCAGGGGTGACATTTTTACAGAAGTAAAGACCAGTGTTGGCCCTTTGCTAGGTTTTTAACATTTTCCTGCCACTTATGCCAGTTTATCACACTGTCCTTCTGAGAGAACTCTCAGAGCGGCTGAAAAGTTCAATCCATTCACTGGCAGACCCCAATGCTAACCTACAGAAAACACTCAGGGCAAAACTGTTTATTCCCAAACAGATCTCATCCTAGTGTTGGGAACTCAGCAATTAAGAGGAACGTGATGGCACCTCCAAAGAACCCGCAGCTAACTTTTATTTGTAAGATTACAATTACAAATATTCATAGGGACACTGTCTAGGCAGGTGAACTTAGGCCCAAAATTTGCAAATAGCTGTAAGAAAAAAATGCAGGTCAAAGTTCCTGGGTTTTGTCATTTTTTCCCCTTCAAAATGGATGCTTCAATGTCGTTTTTAAATTTTAAAGTCAGGACAGCCCCCAGCCACCCCATGCAACCCTGCAGAGGCCAGCACTCATGCACAACAGAGCAGTAAAAAGCTGAAGTGCACAACTCAGCCTCTATAACAACCCTTTGGCCACAAACCAAACTGAGTGTGGAATGGTGGGGGGAAAAATCACCACCATATTTAGGGCTCTTCCTTTGTCACAATGAATTCTCTTTGTTTCAAATTCCCAGTGGGCTTTTCTAAACAGAGAGATTTTTTTAAAAATAAATCACAAAAAGTCGTTCAAGTCCACAATGGTCAAGTAAAAGGAGCATCTGATAGACAGCAGGGAAGTGTCAGGGCATCCTAAGGGGCAGGTATATGAAAGAGGAATCTGAAGTGAAGCAACTATTGGGCCTGATTCTGGTCTCTCACTTACTATTACTGCTGGAATCACAGTAGTGCTTACAGGCCCCTACAGAGAGCAGCACCCATTATTCCAGGCACTGTACAACACTGAGTAAGAGACAGTCCCTGATCTGAAAACTTACTAGTCAGAAATAGACAAAGGGTGAGAGAGGAAACAGAGGCACATAAAAGTGACTCACCCAAGTCCCATAGCAGAGAACTTACAACAGGGTCCAGGTCTCCCAAGTCCCAGGCAAGCGCCCCATCCACTTACACCAGAGCAATTACGAGCAACTCCACAAAGACAATACACTTACGTAGGAGTGGAATTGGGCCGACTGCCTTTATAGCTGGAATGGCTGGCAAGTGATACTAGCTTCTGCCCTATGCGCTGCTGGTGTTTGGACCTGATTTTCAGAGACAATGAGCTCCTGCAGCCCCATCTGACGTCACTGGCGATTGTGCTCAACACCCCTGGACATGTAGCCCATGAACGCACAGGAGGATTATTTCAGTGCATTGGGTGGAGATTTAGCCAGTTGGTTCTTATTGACATTATTCAGAATGTGACTATATCTTCTAAAATTCAAGTCTACAGAACTCAAATATCTAGACCTTGAAGGAGAAAAATGGCATGAAGTCCTACTGTCATGATTCCACTCTACCTTCATCCTCACCGCCACAAAATGTTCTGGATGTTTGTATTGTAACACATCACAGGAGGGGATTTTAATGAGTCTGGCTAAAATCAGTGCAAAGAGCCTTCCTGCAAAAATTCTCGGAGAGCTGAGCTGAACCGATAAGAATAATTTACAAACAACTCTAAATGTTAAAGGTGACAGAGTCATGATCTACTGACACATAAATCAGGTGCCTGTAATTAAAAGAAACAATTTGACTCTAGGCACTTTTGCTGCTTATAGCCATTCCTTCAACTGACAATTCAGGAGCAGAAACCATTACAGTGCAGCGAAGAGCCCATCCAATTCTCAGTTAGATGACTGTGATATAAACCAAAGAGACCGAGGATGTTTGTTGCTCTATAATTTCCTCTAGCTGGGTGAGGCCCTGAAGGAAAAAGATTGTGGCATTCTGGCCTCCAGCTGGATTTAGTCGGAAGGCCATTCTGACAGTGCTTATAGTGCTGCCTCGGGAGGAGGGGATTTTTCTCATTTGTTTGTTTATGTGATGCACAAGCTAATTCGGGGACAAAAAAACAACAAAAGTAGCAGAGTGCTGTGTTGTCATCCCTCACTCATGAGTCTTAGTTATTCGTTCCCCTGATTATTTTGGCCTGTGACACTGTCCCAGTCACTTCCGCCCCAGATAAGGAAGCTCCTTAAAAGCAAAGTTTAGGTACAGTTTTTGGTCTTCCTTTAGTTACTCTGGTGTCCCTTCACCAATCAATCAGTCCTTTACCAAAGCACCTTTCCATCCAGAGGATCACAAAGTGCCTTGCAGGCTGTATTGCTACCACTGAAATGCAATCTCATCTGGGCTGGAACATGGCATCATTAGAGAACGCTGTACACAATTGGCTTTATCGCTCTGTCTGCAATCAGCCAACTATGGCTCCAACTAGGACCAGTAATTAGGTAATCAGTGGCTCCTGGGGTAGCTGGTAGCCTTGGAAGAACCCGGGAAGGACCTGGAAGCATGATTCTTGCAGAATCAGCTATCCAGGACTTGCAACAAGTGAGTGAGCAAGCATTTGAGCAGACGCCTCTTGCCTCCATTGGATCTTGGGAGATATGCAGATTGGGAAGTTGAGCCATGTACCTCTTACACAGCAGATAACCCTGATGTAAGAATTCCTCAAATTCACAGACCTTCCAGTCCCCGCCATGGGTTATTCTTGCCTAGGGGAGAAGGGAACCTCTGTGTTTTCATGTGATTGGCCCCGGCCACCTCTGTTTAGAATCCTGGTCAGTTCTCAGCCTTGCTGACGTTCTAAGGCATGTTAACTCCGGCAGTATGCCTCCATTTCCAGCCAAGGCACCCCAAATAGCTTGCTGAAGAGAGAGCTCCATAGAAAGCTAGAGGAGCTGTTTTTCTGTCTGGAAATGCAGCCACAGCAGCCAGCATGTTTCAGCATTTATAAGATTAAATGTTTCTGCTGGTATTGAAAACTTCATGAAAAACTGAAACAGGGCTATAAAAAGATGAGGGGTTTCTACAGGCTGTGGGGAAAGGTTTGGCAGCTCCACTGACCCACATCCTATTGTTATAAATCCTACAAATTCATAGCAAGCCACTAAAGCTAAGCTCAATGGCTTTGTGTATCGAGCATTCGGAAAATGCAATGGAAAAGGCCCCTCCCTCCTACATCTACTCTCAGCTCCATCAATTGCTTCATTTGGATGGAAAGTTGTGGGGTGCACCAGCATTTTCTGTACTGCCCGTTAAAAGGGCTGGATCAGGGGTAGTCACCCCAGCATCACCTGGAGTCCCATGCAGCAGGTCCTGCCCTTACTTGAACAGTGGGTGGACAGGGAGGGGCTGGAGACAGGGTTGGGAGGGTTGACACCCATGTGTTGTGCAGTCCTAAGGCTGGCTATGAATACAGCACAACTTCAGATACGTTTATCGAGACACTGCAATGCACCGTGCTGACACAGCACTTCCAGGCACGTCAGAGCTAGTCAGCTGGAACTTACACTGCAGCAAAACAAGGGCCTGTTTGTCATCATTCTAATTAATCCACTTAGACAATGCAGCAGAGGAGCAGGCCACTGATGTGGGGAGCTGGGTTTCAGCCTCTCCCCTGTCGCACGGCATAGCCCAGCACTGGGCAGCTGGAGGACTGTAAACCCAGTGTGCTGGGTCAATAAACACCACATCAAGCCATGTCTTCCCTGGGTCTTGGTCCCTCGGAAAAAGTGAGCCAGCCCCCTCCCCAAGCAGGTAAAGCAGACGAAACCCTTCTTACCTGGTTGTGCCACATTCAGCTCTTTCACCTAGAAAGAAAAATTGCACATGACTTTCCATCTCATTTTCACATCAGTGCCAAGGACGTGGGCTGTTTTCTCTCTCTCACACACACACACACACACACACACACACACACACACACACACTTAAGCTGTCAGTTAATTGCTTGTGACAGGTGAGAAACTGAATATGCCTCAAGGTCCTGTATGGTACAGAAGATTTCTAGTTTGTTGCTATGTTACCCCACTAACAACTCCTCCACTGAAAGAAGTTTTACAAATCACGGTCCCTAACCTGTGAGCCACGGAATCCCCTCGCAATCCACTGATGTTAATGGTTTATTTGCAGGATTGATCCCCGAGATAGTATTTTGTGTCTTCTTGCCTCTCGTAAAAACCAACCAGGTCCTCAGCTGATGTAAATCAGTGCAGGTCCATTGCTACCAGTGCAGCTATACAGATTTACACCAGCCGAGGAACTGACCCTTGTGTCTGATTATTATACCAAACCAAACAGGAAAACAGGATTGTGATAAGGCCTGTTGCCCCTGGGGAGTGAGCTGAGATTATCCCACTGCCTCATGGAGGGCCACTAATAGCATCTTAATACAGTGGAGTATTCAGTAGCTCAGCTTTTCCTAAGATATAAAAGACCATCTAATCATATCCAGGCAGACTCTATTCTGGCTGTCAATATTCTTATTCCCTTCATGTATTTATAGTGCTCGGATTTTATATAAACGGCAGCATATCACTGATAAGATCTATTCATTTTTATAAGTTTATGTCATTCCGCAGATAAATTGTAAACTAATTTCGCATGCTGTTTGTGCCTTTCTGCAAAGGCCTGAAAAGCTGATTTCCTCTTTATTTTGTATGGCACATAAAAGGAAACGTTCAAGTTCACATCCCTGCTACAATGTCGCCAGATATCAGACCTAAGCTGACTCCTCACTGCCATCTACACACTGTCCTGAGCGACACTGGTCAATCACACAAGTTCAAACACCATCTCTGCTTCTGCGACGGCCACCATCTTGGCCATCAAGCCTGTAACGGAAGCGGGGACCTCCAGAGATAAAAGCATGAGCTGCTACAGCTTGAGCTAACAAGCCTAGGCTCTGTACCTGGGGCTGTAACAGACTCATATCCCCGACACATTGGATGCAGAGAGGGAGCGATAACACACACTCACCAGTGGGTCACACTTACAACTCACAAAACTTTCTTTTCCCACCTGAACCTCTCCTGCACTGTGCGGACTCACATGACTGTCTCTCTCACATCTCTTTCCAGATATGTCTGAAACTCAACATCATGAAAAAGCCCTCCTCTCCACCTCCCTTCTGCTGGACAGCTGGCCATCCAGCCATCCTTTCCCAGACTTGCCACCTCTATGGCATTTTTGACTCCAACCTCTCCTCCTCCCCCAGTAGAAAAGCTGTTGATAAATCTTCACTGGTTTTCCTCTAAAAATATTACACCCCATGATAACGTGACACTGAAGTGGTACAATAAAATCAAGGAGAGTCAGGAAATACAAAAGTTAAGGTCCCTGCAGCAAATCATTCCCTACTTTTGAGCAAAAAAATACAGTGTTTTGAAAATGCCGAATTTCCTTCAGATAAAAATCAGGTCACATTGAAATGTGCCATTTTAAATATGTGAAAATGGCCATTTAGTGGATTTTTTGCAGAAAGTCTAAACGTTGGAATCACCCGAGAGCTTGGAATGAAATGCTCAACATTTTCATGTGAAATTTTGTGACACCTGTGGCTTTTTCCACACAGCTCTTAGGGAATAAAAATGGGAGTTTAAACTGACTCTTTGCAACCTTAACTATAGTTCTCTCTCCTAAGCACTGCCATAGTTTTTCTAGTTACGGGAACAATGATTAGCAATGCATCATCAGGAGTCCGATCATTTTACGCACTGATTGATGGTATCATCTTAGTATTATCAAGGAAACAGGCCTGTTCTCTGCATTAAGATCTGATCTACGGGAAGAGCCCAGATGGGTCAGATTTCTACTAACACTTTACAATAACAATATATGGAGATATACCTATCTCATAGAATTGGAAGGGACCTTGAAAGGTCATTGAATCCAGTCCCCTGCCTTCACTAGCAGGACCAAGTACTGTCCCTGACAGTTTCCCCCCCCCCCCCCACCAGATCCTAAATGCCCCCCTCAAGAATTGAACTCACAACCCTGGGTTTAGCAGGCCAATGCTCAAACCACTGAGCTACCCCTCCCCCTTTGCTCCACCTACCCCTCCCTCCTCCAAAATATCAAGGCCTGAATTTGGAAACAGCTGCTGGGAGCTCTGCCTGGCAACGTACAGTGATTGACTAAATCTAATGAGATCCATATCCAAGTTCATTTGAAATATGGGACTACCCCAATAAGAATGTAGAACAGACTGCTATTGTTCTATTACTGCAGTGTGTTAGTGGGCTATCCAGGGTACTGTGAATTCTAGGAGAGGAAAGTATTTTCGTAGAGCCCTATGAATCCACCATGACAGTTTTCTTACGTTAAAATTTTATTCTTCAGATGCAGTTCTGTTTAGGGAACACACTGCATGCAATAAATCACAGGATCTAAGGGAAAGGTAGGTTCTAAAGCTAAAAAACTTGGAGGAGAAAATATGTTTGGGATAAAAGACAACAAAAGCTAATTAATTTGTATTACATGAAGATCAGCAGTATGCTTATTGTAGTACTAAAATGAGATTGGAGACAGCTGATTCTTTAAACTTTAAACATAAGTATCCTCTCCCCCATTGTGGAACAACTATCAACGGCTATAAATCATCTCAGTCTTCTGCAAAGTGGGCAGAATACACAAAAAATATATATTGTTCGCATAAAGCTAAAAATCCCTGTGTTAGGTATCAGTGAGAGAAAAGCGTCTCTATTCAGGACAGCACTTAAGCAGCTACTTAACTTAAAGCATGTGCTTAAGCCTTATCCTGGATAGGGATAGACTTAGGCATGTGCTTAAGATGTTTCCTCAATCGCGGCCTTAAACTTAATGAAACTGTGGCTAAAAAAAAAAAAGGGATGACAGAGACCCCTACGCAGAGAGTGAAGATTCAGACTGTAGACCAGAAGCCCAAGGTGCTATAAGAGGTTTGTAACAGGACAACAACGTTTGCCGGAAACACCCTCTTGTGTTAGCAGGTAGATGAAACACCCTACTCTTTAAGTAGGTGGGAAAGAGTTAAGTGGGTTTTCCCCAACTCACTGAGACAGGTGACTATCTGCATACAAGCAGGTGGAAATGGCTCTCCAGCAGGATTGGATCAGGCCTGAAGGAGGAACTCTAGCAGCAGCCAAGACTGGGGATGGGGACAAGGTGTGAGCTGACCGTTATAGGATCTCATTGTTTTGTAAATAAAGCCAAGCCTCAGGGAGGGGATGAATCTGCAGTTTACACAGTGCATGGACTAAGTTCAGACCTATTGCTTGGGTAGCTGAAACACTCTACTGTTCAGCCTGAAGATACCCTTCAAGTTCCCAGTGCCCTTATGTAGTCATATGAACGTGAATGTACGCAGAGGGCATGTGTAGGTCATGAGCATCTCCTCTGCCAATCAGAAATGAGGAGTCCCCTTGTGGTCTAAAGCTCAGAAGCTTTATAAAGCTAATAAAAAGTCTTCCTTTTTGAACAATATCATTAGTGCTCTTGGGAAACCCCAATTGGCTTCTCAGGAGGCTACATTTCCTTCCAGTGGAATCTTTCACTAAGACCAGGCCCCTACAATTAAAGAAATTGAATTTATACATTAACTGAAATTAGTCTGTCCAAGATATTAACTGCAGTGAAATCATTTGTAATTCAATAATACAGACCATCAGGAATGCATATTACCCCAGGTTATCCTAGTCCTAGTGAATTTAATAGAGGTTCCTACTAGAAGACCTACTGAACTGACTAAAGAATAAAGATCCCGTCTACAGATTTTTGAAACCATCCTACAGAATTCTAGGGCAGGGATAAAAGTCTCTTTTTATTCTGTTCCACAGGAGGATCCACAAACCTATAGAAATCTATAGGATTGCCCATAAGGGAAGGTGCTGGGGCCTCAGCACACATCAACTTGATGTCAGCACCTGTCGTTAACAGTTGCAGACCTCAATGAGGGTTGTAGGTGCTCGGCACTTCAAAGACTCAGGAAGATTGTCAAGGATAAAAAAAAAATCATATAAATGTTCTTAAATTTCTTTACTGTACCGCCATCACAACTCCCTGATTATTAAAAGTGAAAGGGTTTTAAATATCCAATGACTTTTCACCATGTGTCCTGTTTGGTTTGGTTTTCTTCATTTCATTTGCTTGGAAAGTGAAACTAGACCAGACGGTTAACCACTATGTGTTTCCAGTCAGGTTCACTGCCAAGTCTCCATGCTTAGCAGAGAGTTGCTGCTGCAGTTGGCTTTAGATTTCCAGCGCGGCACGGAATTTAATTTAAAATTACATTTCTGCAAGCATTTCAATTCACATCAGTGCTCATAAAAATGTTTAATGTTCAAAACCTAATCTGGAAGCCCAACGTATTTGAAAAATGACCCTTGAATTGCCAATGAAAACAGTGAAATATACAGCATCCCTGTGAAAATAGCTTCCATTGGGTTTGGGGTTGTGCCGTTAACCCCTTGGTTGCTGCTGGAGAAAGCGTGATTGGGTACAGCTGTAATTCTGGGCTGAATCCTCGCAGGCACCCAGAGCACCTGGCAGTGTAAGCAGCTATAATACAGCCTAACATTTACATTTTGAATTCACAGTCTACTCTCGGTCAAAAATAAAGGTGATCAGGTCAAGAATATTTTTGCATGTCTTCTGTTAAGCTTAGAGAAGCAACTAATTGTAGAGGCTAGCATTCACCCAGGGAAAGGAAAGGGAGATTTGAAAAGTTCAAGGTCTGGTTTGAAATCTTGATGTGAGATGCAAGGTTTCTCTCTGGACCTTACCCTAGGACTCACCTTCTCCAAGAGTCTGCTTCAGTAAGTCATGTTTAGCCTGGAGCTTGGTGATAAGGTTACTGCCATTCAAATACTCTTTAAATTTCTGGAAAAAAAACCCACAAACACAAATACAACATGGGTAAGGACTCTTGGTGAAAATGTTTTCTAATTGATATACATTTTTGCCTATGGGATTGCTGGAAGGGAATTCAGCAGGAGAGTCTGTAAGGCTCTAATAAACCAGACTTCAGTTACATACACAAAAGAACCAAGGATGGGTTAAAATTTGCTCTTTCACTATTCAAACAGCAGTACTGTTGATCTTATTAGCCCAGAATTCTTTGTGTTGTACCATGTGCTTGAGGTCAGGGCTTTGGAACACAAGGAACCCCAAAGAAAACAGTTCAAAGAAAGCCTTCTTTTGTCAGGCTTCTGGGAATGGCCCCAATGAGCTTTTCCTTCCAGAGACAGGGCTCTGCCTTTGTGCAAACAGCGATAAGGAAGGGAGAATTCCCAGTGCATGAGATCTTGCTGGCTCAGGAGATCAGATATTATGCTAAGCAGCTAGTCTTATTCAATGCATAACCTTCCTATTTTATTTAGAGACTGCCTCATACCCAATAATGCCTTGGAGGCCAATAACTTTATACATCTCAGGAGTGGGGGAGAAAGGGACAGAAAATGAAAGAGAGAGATGATAACTTTTGCAAAATGCCTTTAAAAAAAATCCTCCTTACAAATAAAATTGCAACTAACTCTCTGAATGGGAACCATAAAAAAAATAAACACAGAGAAGCTGTAAGCCCTTCTGCAGATGTGAATGTATCATGGGACACTACAAGCCACGTCATGTTACCAACCACCTTCAACAACATGTGCCTTGTTGAGAACAGGGGACATTTCTCTTGAAGTCACCTCTTATAATACTTGAAATAGAAATAATAATGAGCCTGTTCTACAGACCCTGGGATCTGCACAGTGGAAAGGTGGACAGGTCAGAATGAACATCACATCCATACCCAACCTTTAGAGCTTGCTGCAGAAAGATGCTACAGCCCCAGGTTATGGGTATCTTCCTACAGCCATCTTTCCATGATGGAGATTACCCTTAAATTTGTCCCCAGGGCAGATGCCAGGCTGTGGCTCTTGGGCAAGGACAACACTGAAGTCCAAGAGTTAAAGCAGAGGCATGGGCTCCCCACATGGATGGCCTTGGCCTCCTATTGACTCCCCGGGATGCCTGTGGACCCCCTGAGTGGCCCATTCTATGGGGCCAGAGGGAGCTAATCCCATACCCTCCACAGAACAATAGGAGAGAAGTTTCAATGTGGAAATGTAGCCATGCCTGTAGGTTTTTGCTGAGGATAGGTGGGCTGAACTGACAGTTCTGCAGAGTGACGTCTTATGGGAATTGAACAGAGACCATCAAACTCATCTCACATAGACCCTGAGATGGTAACCCTACGAGACTGGGATGGTTTCAGATCCGCAAACTGGAGTGGAAGGCTCTACTGCCCATTATTGAATCTCCCAGCTCATTTCTTTAAGTCTCCTTTCATGGCTAGCTTTTAAAGTTGTTGCTTTTTTAAAGTAACACAAGGATGCATGATTGTTCCCTGTGCATTTCCCTACAGTTGAGAAGCAAATATTTCAATTTCAAACAAAACACAAGACAAATATTTAAACAGACCAAACTGGCTCTTGCTGTTCACTAACGAGCATTTCAAATGGGACTCAACCCAACCAATTAATGCTGTGTAGCCTATATAGCTTGAGATGAGACTCACCGTAAAATAGAACATTTCAGTTTCCTGTTGGTTGGCTCTCCTCTTGGCAATGTTTATTTTACTCATGTAGGTCTCTGAAGCGGCTGATTTGACTGACTCAGTGGAGCGACTATGCTGGAAGGCATCGGAAACATCGAAATCTTCCACCGTCAGCATGTCCTGCAAGGTCTGCATAGTGGCATCCAGAGTTTTTCGTACCTGCAGAAACGGGGAGCGCAGGAGTTGTGAAACAAACTGGGAGAATGACATATTTTGGCCACAATAATTGGCCATCAAGCAGCTCTTATGTACTGGGCTTGATCCAATATCCACTGAAGTCAATGGGAGTCTTCAGAAAAGCCACCAGAAGCCTCAGCATTGCAGAAGATTCCAACCCAAACACTCCAGCTGACTGAAAGCTCTAGCACAGAATGTTGAAGGTCATGTGGCTCAGACTGTAAAGTCATTAGCACAGTCCACCAGAATAATGATCTAAGCCAGTTATTGCTCTCACCTCCTCATTCTCTATCTTGAGAGTGGCAAGTCTAGACTGCAGCTGGTGATATCGCATGAGCAACTCCGTCTGCACAGGCTGTTGGGCGCTCACCTGACATACCTGATGGCAGTAACAAAACCAGAGAGAGGAGACTGAAACATTCACTGGACAAATAGAAATACTTTAAGCAATTAGATCGTTCTCTCCCCCGCCCCAAGCTTGTCTCTTTCTGGTAGGTTAGGGAGGTTGAGTACCCCAACCCATCTCTAACCGGCAATGCCCTGTATCTGGGCCTAAGCAAAGCATTTATCACATAGCAGTTGAAAAGAGTTGAAAAAGGAAAGAAGCACGAACAGAAGCACCGTGGCAATAGGATGGGAAAGAGGTTAAAGATCACAGACAAGGGGGAGAGGAAACAAGGACAGCTCAGGCTATGCCAAATTGCTGACGCTGTTTTCTGCAGGTCCAGTACCTCATCCCCCATGTGAGGCTGGAATTCAAACTTCAGCGGAGGGCAGAAGACCTGGTTGCACATGTCCATGACTGTATGCTTGTCACTCCGTGCGTCCAGGTTGTCCACCGCGTTCTCAATGATGTCCAGGCCCTCATGGCGTGAGGTTTCTAGGTTATATTCAGCAGACAGGTATGTCCTGAATGTCCGAGCTAGGCTGGCATGGAATCCCAGATCACAACACTGAGGGAGGGGGAGAATTATTGAAGAAAGGTCACGTTCACAGACTGAGTAACATGAGTAAAGAATTCTCACATTTAAATATCCCCTTCACCCCGAAGGGTCTCAGAGCACCATGTATGGGCACAGGAATCATTTTGTCAGCCACTGAAATGTAGCCACTTCCGGAGTAGAACACATCAGCTGTTTAAAAACATACATAGCAGTAGGACGTGAAGCATACAGTACGCACTCAAAGATGCTGGGGGAATTAAAGGAAATACCCTCTGTCATAACTATAAAGGGAAGGGTAATAGCTGTCCTGTGTACAGTACTATAAAATCCCTCCTGGCCAGAGACTCCAAAATCCTTTTCCCTGTAAAGGGTTAAGAAGCTCAGGTAACCTGGCTGGCATCTGACCTAAAGGACCAATAAGGGGACAAGATACTTTCAAATCTTGGGGGGGGGGGGGGAAGGCTTTTGTTTGTGTTCTTTGTTTGGGAGTGTGTTCGTTCTCGGGACTGAGAGGGACCAGACATCAATCCAGGTTCTCCACATCTTTCTAAACAAGTCTCTCCTATTTCAAACTTGTAAGTAAATAGCCAGGCAAGGCGTGTTAGTTTTCCTTTGTTTTTCTCAACTTGTAAATGTACCTTTTACTAGAGTGTTTATCTTTGTTTGCTGTACTTTGAATCTAAGACTAGAGGGGAGTCCTCTGAGCTCTTTAAGTTTGATTACCCTGTAAGGCTAATTTCCATACTGATTTTACAGAGATGATTTTTACCTTTTTCTTTAATTAAAAACCTTCTTTTTACGAACCTGATTGATTTTTCCTTGTTCAAGATCCAAGGGGTTTGGATCTTGATTCACCAGGAGTTGGTGAAAGGAAGGAGGGGGGATGGTTAATTTCTCCTTGTTTTAAGATCCAAGAGGTTTGGATCTGTATTCACCAGGGAATTGGTGAAAGGTTTTTCTCAGTGCTTCCCAGGGTGGGAATCTAGAATTGGGAAATGGTGGCAGCGGAACCAGAGCTAAGCTGGTAGTTGAGCTTAGAAGTTTTCATGCAGGCCCCTACATTTGTACCCTAAAGTTCAAAGTGGGGATCCAGCCTTGACACCCTCACTGGACAGTGGCCATTTCAAGCTGGAGGAGTAAATTCCAGCTCAAGGAAACATACCCCTCTAGCTCTGAATGAGCCAGCAGCCACAGCAGTGCAAGAGGTGGGCGGGGCTAGCTGGCAAGTGCCTAGAGCCTCAGACAGGTACATACTTGGGGTGGCTAGCCCCTCCTGCCACTCACACAGCCACGGCTATGCTTGATTTTTAGTGCACTGGCTCTATCAGAGCTAACACAGGTATGACTCCTCTAGCTGAGAATCACACCACCCAGTTGCAGGGTCGACATACCCTAAGTCGTGCCAAGAGTGACATGGCTCAGCTGAAGGGAAGCACCTCCAAAAGTCACAGTACCTTCTACAGCCACGCTGGGCTATTGGGCAAGTGCTGGCTCAGGGGGAAGCCTGTAAGCTAGTGCCTCATCAATGCCCATTCCTGCCACAGCCTGCAATTTCCTGGGCCAAATTCTGATCAGACCCAACTCTGCTAACTGATCAGATTTCACAGGACAGTAGCCAGGGAGGAACAGGTCATGTACTCCTTGTTCACTGACTGTGCCTAGCTTATTTCTCCCTCCTCAGTCAAGTTACTGCACCTTTCCATAAGCCCCTTCTAAGCACAGAAATGCATTCATCAAAATTAGCTAGCAGAGACAGACATTAAAGTAAGCTGGCATTCAAACACTCCCTGTTATCATAAACTCTTTCATCACAGCAATGACGATGCTTCCATTATCCCCCTCTCTCTTACTCAAGATGGAACAGTTTCTCATGCATAAGTGATCATTCCTCCTTGGGGAAAATGATAGAACTGAAAGCTAATTGCTGTCAAAATTCTGTACATGAAAAAAAAGCCCAGTTTTCAATATAATTGAGTCTTGTTTGTCTGATATATCAACAGCATTGGATTCGCTGCAAAGAATGGCCAGTCACCATCTAGTAAAAATGACTTTTATGGTCTCCTCCCAATCCCTAAAGGGAGTTTTGGCTATGCCGCAAAACCACTATGTAATTTGGGCTTGGTTGGCAGACTCTACTTGAAAGGGGACCAAGTCTTGAAGAGCATGTATGCTGTGGATCAGGGCAGAGGTACACTGGCAAAGACAGGGAGCGAAGGGACATTCCAGTTTTGGATCTCAGCCAAAATGCAGGTATAGTTGTGTGCAGAGAGAGAAAGGGAAGACTGGAAATGGTGGGATTGTTATACATCAGCAGAGCTACGAGGGGACTGAGCTAGAATGGACAGTCAGAAGATGTCTCAGCCCTGATGACAATGACACTTTAACAGGCCTGTGGAGGACAAGACTGAAACAGAAAGTATTGTGGGTAAAGATTAAGGTGCATGAGCAGAGCTCTTTGAGACCCCAACATTGGGAGAGAAGAGGAGTTAGAGTTCAGGATAGAAGGGCACTGGCACAACTGTGTTGGGGAGCTTATACCACTCCAGGCTTTACCCCATGTGAGGAACTTCACATTCACCTGTCCCCAACACATGCATACTGTGATATGTCTAAAATAACCCTCTCCCCCTAGAAAAGAGGACAAAGAATTGCTGACCCTGGCATCCAGTTTGGGAAGCATCTTTTGTTTCATACGGCATCTAACTAATGACTGCTACTGAATTATCCTTATATTATAAAAAAGCTGTCAAAATACAATTAACATTACAAATTGCAAATCGTAGAGGTTAAGAAGTTTTGCTGACATATGAACAAAACAACAGCAGACGAAGTTCATCACCGTTCTAGCTCTAACTGAGAAAAGCTAGAAAGCTGGACCATCTATCAGGACAACTTAAGTGCCTGATATAATTAAACCATTTCTAAAATTCTCAGTGGATTAAACCCACTCCTGAAAAATAAAACTCCACATTATTTCAACATTGCTTCTATTGCATTTTCAAACTGGGTTACATTGGCTACCAGCATGCTCCCAAATTAGATCATTAATATTAAACAACCACTTGGTCATGACTAGAGTTGGGACCAAGTCACTAATGACTAGAGGTTGGTGAATTTTGTCAAATAGTAAATTTGGCCATGCCGCAAAACCACTATGTAATTTGGGCTTGGTTGGCAGACTACTTGAAAGGGTGTGTATATATATATGGGGTCAAATTCTGCAAATAGCTTTGGCTGAAAAAACTGATTGGGGGTGGGGCCGGGAATCAGTAGATATTTCAACAAATTTCTAAATGAACCATTTTGTTTTGAAATGTCATTATGAATCAACATTTGAAACCTGTTGTTTCATTCAAACTACATTTTCCAGTTTTTTTATTTAGTTAAGAATTACCCCCAAAAAAAATTTTAAAAAAATCTGTTTTGGTTTGAAACAAAACCAAATGTTTTTAATTTTACTTTTCATAGCAGTCACCGAACCAAAAAAATCAGTTATTCAGTCAACTCTAATCATGACCGAGATTCTTTACGGTTTGATAGCTATTAAACAACCTATGTGAAATGGAGTGGGTGGGCTGAGTTCAGGTCTTCAAGCTCATCATAAAACCTGCCACCTTATTTGTTAAGTGATTGGTTCATATTAATGTCAGTTATGCTGCGCCTGTTAACAGTATTTGTTACTTCTTTATCACTAAAGGTGTGTGAGGTGCCTATCACACATACGAGGAGACAGCTCTTGAGTCAAGGAGTTTACATTCTAAGCCCTGGATCCAGCCATAGCACTGCCTGACTTCAATAGGATTTGGTGTGGGTACAAGGGATCAGGACCTAATTTAATATAAATAGGCCAAATTCAATCCTCCTAGTGTTAACTGTTGAAACCAGATACCATGGTGATCAGTGTAGACGGAAAGAATTTGGCCTGGTTAAACTAATCAAAATTAATCCAAAATAGACTGTTCTGTGGATACACAGAGGACTCCAGTTTCCAGACCTGCCATCACCTTTCTGAGCAATACACTGAAGGGAGAAAAAAAGAATTAAGTCATGTTAAAGAAAACCCAGAATTCTGCATCAAAATGTTACCATCACTAAACTCAAAGTGAAATGTTCAAACTCCGTTACTGCCACAAGCAACTCCAGCCAAAGACGACATCTCGTCCTATCCATTGATGTGAACTTAAGAGACGTCCCTCAATTCAGATTAAGTCACACGGAGATATTTTTATGTCAGTGTGTGCTAAAAGTGGGAGCAAAACCATGGCGGGCTGACTCCTGCTCACTGATATGCAAGTGTACTCAGCCTGCCCTGACCCAGGCTTGCCACATGTGCAGTAGCCAGTTTGGGACATGAATGACATGGTCATAGTGCACCCTTTACCCGGACCTGGCTTAATTTAAATAAGTCAGACTGCCAGCAGTCAGACATGTTGACACTTCTTTGACGGCCCCATGAGCAGAATTAAAGCTTTCCTTAAAATAAGCGTCCAGCCTTTACAGTTGAAGAAAAAATATGATGGTGAACCGATGCACTGTGCCTTCCTGAATGTGCAAAAGAGACTGAAAGAATATTTCCTAAAGAGGTAGGAAAGGCTCCCATTCATAACATTTGGACGTTAACACTGAAGCCTAGTGATGGTAATCCAAAATGTCAATAGTGTTAACTCTTTCACCACTGACAATTTTAGAACAAATAGCCAGCTACTCTGGGACTGTGGGTGGAAGTTGAGTACAGTATTAACATAATCTACCCATTGCCTTTCAGCTTTCATGAGATCAATGTACTTCTCTGATATTCAAGTATGTGAACAGACAGGCAATGATGTCAGTTACAGGAAGTACCGCCTCCAGAAGGAAGCCCTTTTGAGACTAATGTCACAGTGCCAGGAAGTCAGAATTTCAGAATGCCACAATAAAATTGCAAGCAGGAGGGGAATAAAGGCAAAATTCTCTTCTCAGTTCAACAGGGGAATCTTGACTCTATGATCTGCTCATATTAGATGCAGGCAGATGCCATTCCTGTTAATGAGATTTCTGCACATATGGGAAGAGCAGAATGGGGGAGCCATGATCCATGTGTTGACTTGACAGAAGAATGCTGTCCTACTTCAGACTCAGCTGATCAGAGCCTCATGCTTCCAAACGGATCCCAAAAGTCTTTGCTGAAGAGGTCTACAAATCTGTGCTACTGTAGATCCCCAACAATTATAGCACCAATTAGCAGGTCAAAAAAGACATGAAACCAAAATATCTGTGTCTGCCTAAGGGTGGCATTTTCCAAAGAATCCAGTGTCGGCCTAGCTGCTGCCATGGAAATCACTGAGAACCACTAACTTTAGTGGAAGAAGGGTTAAGGCAGCGCAGTGCGCTTCTGAAAACCTCACAATTCAGACACACCCTGGAGTTCTCCATAATGCTGTCTCACCTCATTTTTAATGCTGAATTCATACTGAACCAGCAGTTACTGTAATACCAATAAGTCTGCTGCTACTGACAACTAGGGCAGCCGCCTTACTAACAACATTTTTACAGCTCCTTCAGTCTCTGCTGATTAGCACCGTGCCTGATGCTTCACACTCTGGTGCCCAGAAAAGAAAGAAAAAAACAAACCTTCAAAGAGACACACAAAGAAAAAAAAGACTTCAGACTCCTTCTCCCAGCATCAGAATAAATGGCATTTTCTAACTCCATTCTTCCCTTTGACAGAAAGCAAATCAGAACCACAAATGCTAATAAGAATTCTTAGCACTTCTATAGTGCCTTTCACCTGAGGAACCCCAAGTCTTAATATATTAACTAATAAAGCTTCGCAACACCCTTGTGAAGTAGGGAAAATATTAGCTTTTTTTAAACAGAGGTAAACTGAGGCACAGGAAGTTAAGTGACTTGGTCAGAGTCAAAGAGTAAATCACTAACAGAGGTGGGAACAGAGCTATGAAGTCCCAATTCCCAGTCCCACCCCAACTCTTACCAAAACCCCTTCCCTGTCATTAAAGCTGCATAGATACTAAAATGAACCAAGAATTGTCCCACTGCTGCACTGGAGAGGACAATCCTGCATTTGGCTGAGAGATAGGTAGGGTGATCTAACAATTCTTCCCATCTCTAATTTCCATGAGTCTGATGAACTCTCAGGCTCTTGTGTATTTTAAAATGTTATACAATAAACTTAGGTTTTCAGAAGAGCTCAGGGGCAGATTTTCAAGTGCTCTGCTCACATGATTGGGGCCAAAGTTTGAAAAGAGCTCAGCTCCCACTTCTCTCTCTCTATGGCACCAATTACCATAGTATTTAAGCACCTCAGAATCTTTACTTATCCTGACAACATCCCTGCGAGGTAGGGAAGTGCTACTATCCCCCTTTCACAGAGGGGAACTGAGTCAGAGAGATTAAGGGCCTTTCTAGGTTGCGCTGCAGCACAGACTGTGGGAGTATGAACTGCAGAGCACACCAAAAGGTTGCAATGTAACTGCCCTGTGTGGATGTTGCTGGCATGAACTAAAAGGTACAGTTAAGGTAGTCCTGTTTGACAAAGAGCTCTATGGTAATATGAGCAAGGCACCTTTTAGCTCACACCAGCAGCATCCACACAAGGCATTCTGGTGCACTCTGCAATCCACACTCCGCATAGCCCGTGTGGCGGTACAGAGATAGGTACAGCTTTAGTGTCTCACAGGAAACCAGTGATGGGGCAGGGAACTGCACTCAGGTCTCATGAGTCCTAGACGAGCACCCTACTCACAGGGCCATCTTTCCTCAGCCTTCTTCACTTGGGCACCAAAACGAGGGACAGGTTTTCAAAAGAACTCAGCTCCCATTGTGACACAAATGGCCAGATGGTCACAATTAATGTGAACATGGTTTTAAGCGGTTGGCTGGCCCCTAACTTAAGAAGAATTAGTCCCATTGGTCATGGCACAGGCACACAAGTTGCGCCAACAGAATAAAAGAGGGAGTAGAATTTTAAGAATAAAACCAACTTTCAGCGGACAAATATTTGAGCCTGAACTCCTTTGTTAATAATCAATGACCTTAAAACATTCTTCACCAGCACACAGAGGAACTGCTCTATTTCATGGCACAGGTAGATCTCTCTGCAAAGCTCAGTTGCTCCATTTTCCTATTCTTGTATTTGAACATATTACGAATAGTTGTATCCACGCTATCAAACAAATTGCTCCCAGCAGAATGAACTAGACCTTTTGCTCGCGATAGGGAAGGAGTGTGGCTTAGTACTGAAGGCAGGCGAGTGGCCCACATGGAAGTGCCCTATAGCATTTAATACCGATAGCAACTAAAGGGTTCTACAGAAATGTTATAGAGTACTAGATAAATAACCCTACAAACCTACAGAATTTAATAAAAAAGGAGATTCTTTCTATAGGCTTTTTGAAGCAGGGATAGAATTCTATGGGATGACTAAAAAACCCATAGAAAGTTTAGTATTGTTGTTTTAAATTCTATGGGACTTTTCCATTTGGGGAGGGAGGCAGGACTCCTTGGTTCTATTCCCATCTATGTCAATGATTTACTGGGTAACCTTGGACAAATCACTGAACCACCTGTGCCTCAGATTCCCTATCTGTAAAATAGGACTAAAATACCTAAAATGGCTGTAATATGGCTTACTGTAATGTTTGTAAAGTTAATACTTGCACTGTGCTATCACAATGATAGAATCATAGAAACACAGAGCTGGAAGTCATCTAGTCCATCCCCTCATGCTGAGACAGGACCAGATATACCTAGAGGCCATCCCTAATAACAGGTTAGACAAACCCCTATTAAAAGCCTCCAAGGGATGCCACAATCTCCCTTTGTAACCTGTAGGCACTGGTGCTCTGCAAACACTTGTAATAAATGTATGCAACTGCTTGAGATTCTTTGATGGATGGTGACATAGAATGGAAAGTGTTAATGTTACAAAAAATAATTTTTAAGGAATAATTGTGTTGATCTATAACAAATACAGAAGACAGACTAATAACATTTCTATAGCCAATGTTTGTGTTTTTCCTGAATGGAGAGGGGACATCACAATAAACATTGCACAGGATATTCCAGCCCAATTGTGATAAATGCAGTCAAAATGCCTGACCACAACAAGCTGTTCTGCTCACTGCAGTACGTGATCGAAGGGTGGATTTGCCAGGGTGGGAAGTTCTAATACACTGATAGGATTGAAGAGATACTGGTTTAGCTGCCATAGATACTTCCTCAGAAAGGAAGCGAGGAGGCATAGTAAACAACACAGTCCTCCCTCACTGATGAAAATTATTCCCCATTGCTAGCTATTTGTAGCGAACCAGCCATCCTGGTATTTTGATGTGGATAATAATACTTACCATGTATATAGGTCTTTATACTTTCCAAAGAGATGGAGAAACACTAACCTCTCTATATCCCAAAGTTTTTGCAACGATGATTAGCCCAATATTTTCAGATTTAGCTATCCAGCCAAGATACTTCTAAGGTACCTGTCACTTCGATACCTGAGCACTTATGAGAAAACTGAGGCAGAAAGGTTAGCAAGTCGCCCACACACCACGAGTCTGCAGGCAACGCTAGCATTAAATTTAAGGCTTACTGGCTTCCCACTTCATGTCAATCCGCTAGATGAAGCTGCCTTTAAACCAAGATAAACCTCTGTGAGCCACTTCAGTAGTGAGGAGGCAAAACATTTCCTCCAGGAAGTAGCGAAGGTGATTTTCTCCGAGAGCAAAAATAACCATAAATTGTTCTGCTCGTCCATCTGCCTGAGAATGAACAGATTCTTCGAGTGCTATGAACACCTGCTGTAATTTAATTACAATGGGCACAATCCCAAAGTCTATCCCAGTTCTAGAGATTTTTACCAGATCCCAATTTTAAATAAGGAATCTCTTTGAAACTGGACTGGTCTTTTGAAGTATGCTCACTGTGCCTTAGCAACCGGTCACCTCCCTTCCCAATTTTCTGGATTCCAATTTCGATGGGTTGTTCCTGCCCCTTGCCAGCTAGCCTGACAGGACATTGAAAGCATCCTGAAAACCCTTTGGGGCCCATACAACTTCACCACATGGTGACACGTCAAAATGTCTGACTGTGATACAGCATCAAACATGAGGCAAAGGCTATGCGCTGCAGAACAAAATTTAGAAGCTGGTGACTGTCCAAGTATGGGAGCATCCCCAGGAGGTATCTGCCAAGGGCTTGGCTATTTTAGCTTCAGTCTATGTTCCAGACCTTCAGGATGATCTGGAACTTTACATTTGCACTGTAATGGGATGGCTGCCTGTGGAGAGGCAGTTCAGGTTTCAGTAGATCCTGATACGGCCCAAGGCACAACCTACAGTCCTGATCCACTTATGGATTCTCTAGGAGACTGCCCATGTTTCTGACTCGCATCAAAACCACCCCTATTACTTTCATGGAATATTGACAGTCATAACATGTTAACTGGGGACTTGAGGAATTTTCTTATTTGAAGCTAGGAATTGGAATGCCTGTGTTGTGATGCAAGATAAGGTAGACACAGAACACTAAGCTATCGCCTTTTCCCCCCAGAACTCAGTGTGTAAGGTTTTCACCCCAGACATAGGACCTGACCGTACCGCCCTCTAAAAAGTCACTGGGATTGGAACCTTGGACGCCAATTAATTCCAGTATTCTCTTCCCCATAGGAACTACGGGTCCATCAAGTTCAGTATTGTGCCTGAGGCAGTAGCCAATACCTGATACTTCAAAGGATATGTTAAAAACTACCTATTGTGCTCCCAGCCACATGTGTGGTGATGTGTGAGGGGCAGGGAATAGGGGAAGAGATCTTTCCTGAGCCCTGCAGTCATCGAATTAATGCTTCACAGCATGAACTGAATATCTTTATCTTACATAACAAATATTACTTGCCTTAAAACTACCCATCCCTTTTTAAAATCCAGCTACAGTTAATTAACTCTGTGGTCTCTGGAGTAGTTCTTCTCTGAAGGATTTTAACCTAGATTTCATTCTTTTCCCTAAAGTCTCTGCAGCAATCTCCAATATATGCAGGTTTTCTTAGCTTTTCCTTTTTTTAAAAAAAAAAAAAAACTGAATTCATTGGTGGATTATTCTTGAAGGGATTTGGTGAATTCGGGGCTGTCCTTTCAATTCTACCTATTGGGGGATTGACTAGAAGTTGTCGAGAAGCGGCATATTTTGTTCTGAGGGAAACTACCACCACTTTTCAACAGGGCCGGCTCTGGCTTTTTTGCCGCCCTAGGCAAAAAAGCCCCCCCCCCCGGCGCGGCAGGGGAGGGCGGCGAGCCCGGCCGGGGCTCTCCGCTCTCTCCAGCGGCCAGAGCGCCGGGAGGAGGGCAGAGAGCCCGGCCGGGGCTCTCCGCTCTCTCCAGCGGCCAGAGCGCCGGGGGGAGGGCAGCGAGCCCGGCCGGGGCCCCGCCGTGCCGCCCCCCTCCAGGCGCCGCCCCAAGCACATGCTTGGTGGGCTGATGCCTGGAGCCGGCACTGCTCTTCAAGGTAACAAGGGCAGTCAAGCAAAATCTCTCTCATGGTCTTCATACAATAATGGTTTACAGGCTCCATGATTTTCCTGAACCAGCGCACACACAAAAGAATTGGCAAATAGGACCAGTGTATGAACTTTCCAAGCAAGGAAGCTGCCAACTTTGGCAAAAGAAAATATGTGCACTTTGGCCACATTATTAAACAAGAGCTTGCAAAAATGAAGAGGTCTACGTTTTATTTCTAACTAATTTATTAATATGCTCTGGACACAGATCAAAACCATCTTCTCATTATTAAGGGCATTGGCTTGACATGCAATGGGAAATGAAAGCACTTTGACACACGAGTAGTTACTGTTAATTTGTCAGCTGTGCACAGAGGCCCCAATCAATGTTCACAGCCCCATGGTGGCCTTGGGCAAGCGACATCCCTTCTCTGTTCCTCAGTTTCCCCATATAAAATGGGGATAATAATACTTACCTCCTCTGTAAAAGCGCCTAGAGCTCTGCTGATGAAAAGTGCTACAGAAAACAACTAGGCATGATTATCAGCATCACCTACCAAACTGGCTTGTTTGTAACTTCTCACAGCAAAATGCTGCAGTGGATCACAACAGAGCTCTGCACTTTCCTGCGTGGACAGGAAGAGAGCTGGGCAGCATATTTAGAATAGATACTATTTCTCCTTCAAAAGATCTGAATTCACAAAATTTCAGTGAAATTGCCCCAATTTCATAGGATTTCAACATTGGCCAAATTTAATGCAAAATTGCTTTCTCTGGAGGTGGAAACTGGACCAGCTCAAGGCCTTCACGCCATCTACAGGGTTTATTCAGGACCTAAGTGGTGCACAGGTCTTTTGCTGGCCCTTTGCACAGGAACAAATTGCACATTCTCGGAGTGTTGGGAAACATTAAAAAGAGGCTCTTGATTGAAAACTCGTACCTGTGAATTTTGAGAAAGCTGAAGAAAGAGAAAATGGTGCCAGAGAAAGTACTGGATGAAGCACAGGGCTGGAACTAGACGGTCCTGAGTTCTATTTAAAGATCTTATGTTGGATTCTGCTCTCAGTTACATCAAATAAATCCAAGTAACTGGCCCCACCTCCATCCATTTGCCTATCTGTCCATAGGTTTTATACTGCTGCCCATCACCATGGTATCTGAGCATATTCCAAGTAAAATCAATAGTGGACTTCATGGAGTCTCTGGCACATCTCCCTTTTGGGGTCAAAGCTGCTTAGAATAGAGTTTTTCTGGTTGGTAAGTGTTTGGGAATAGAGGAGGCTGTTCTTATTGCGAGCATTACTTACGGTGGAAAAGCCTTCTCAAAGAGTACGGCTTTGCAATGTTTGCTAAAGATGGCCAAACTCTGGATTTGCCTGAGCAACTCTGGAGAAGCGTTCCATAGCTGATCCCCTCCACTAGGTATGCTTTGTCCTCAGCTCTCATATCTTCGTCCTGGGATCTGCATTGGAGCACAGATTCTATGCCTACTAGTAGAACCCTATAACCAATGCAGCATTCCATGATGATGCATATGAAGCTACCTGTTCTTTTCCTTTGGAAATGTAAAACTCACAAGAGATGGTTTTATCAGAATTTAGGAAAGACTTGCAGAGAGAGAGAGAGAGAGAGAGAGACCGACCTATTTGTCTAGGTCCTTATATGTCCCTCACTGCTGCAGTATCTGAGGGTCTCTTGAACTTACTCTCTATCACCATCACCACAAAGTAATATTCTATACAAATGTCTGTCATGTGTAGAGGGGGAGGGGGAAGAGAACAATTGTACAAAAACACCACATTTCAAGAACAGCCCTGTCACAGGGAACACACATGAACATTTTTAAGGACACAAAGCTTCTTTGTTAATACATTTTATCTTTCTTGAATATTTCCTCCCAGTTCTGCATGCCCAGTTTAGCCTTGGTAGCCACAGTCTAGAATAGGAGTTAAACAACTCAACCACAAACTTCCCCATCCGATAATGTTCAAGAAATACCTAGCAAGAAGCCATCAATTTAAAGCCACGGCTTGGAATAGTTTAAGCCACCCCACAGCAAAAGAGATCATCCCAACCAAAGTAAGGGTTGGATAATCCCCATGGCCACAAACAAAACATCAGCTTCTGTGGTCAGCACAGAGCAGTCAGTAGGCTCCATTTTAACTAACAGGAAGGTGCTGTGCACGCAGCTAAGGGATTATTACAACCTTGTTATCAGTTAACTGAACCTTTAAGCCTCCAAGGACCGCTGTGTTGACATACGAAGGCAGCACCCCTTTGCTCTCTTGGAAAGAAAGTAGGAAGAAATTATTAGACTGTGATACAGTTTTCCAAGGGAACAGGCAGGGATCCTATCAACTGAATTACTGAAATTTGAACTTCCAGCCCTGAAGATTTTTCTGTAGAGAACAATTAACTGGCTGAGGAATAATCCAGGGGATCTACAGACATTTTCCATCACATAGTAAGGTACCAGTCAACATGAGCACACACGGCAGAATCCAGCCCTATGATCCACGGGATTATTTATCATACAGGATTTGTTTCAGATGTTTGAGTTTCATTATTTAAATGCCAAAGGGCCTAATCTTGCCCTCTTAATATCCCTGCAACCTCACTGAACACAAGGGGCCGAACCCTGGTTGTACACTTAAACCAGGGCTGAATTTGGTCCAGTGAGACTCCAAGGGTATAACTAAGAGCAAAATTCAGCCTAAACCTAAAGATTATTATTCATAAAGGTACTAATTTACCTAACTGACCATTATGGCCAATTATTCACATCTGTACGTGCCTCGTTCACTGCATTAAAAAAATAGATAGATTAGCCTGGGGATGTTATGTAATGTCAGACTAAAAACAGCTCCAGCCACATCACTGTATCTAATTCAAATCTAGACTATTCTATGTTACCTGATCAAACCTTCACAAAAGCAATGTCCAGATGACCCTATCACAGAAAATACCTATCAGGGAAAATACTTTGAGCCCAATAATTCCCAAAACTTTTTGGAGAAGAGCCCACCTTGGGGAAAATGAAACCAGCTGCACACCTCTGCAATGCAACCACGTGTTTTTAAACCACTTGTTGTTAAACGTATACATCTTCTGCACCCATCCTCTACCCCCAGATAATCCTTTGTACATTACAGGGGCTCACCCCACACCTTCGGAAATGCTGTGGTGGATCTTCATAATATGATCCTTCCTCGCCTTTCTTATAGCAAAATAGTTAATTTTAAAGTTTAAAATAGCCTTTAAAGTTTCACCCTTACCAGCTGAGCTAGTGCCCTCTGAAATGAATGAGCACTTCATACTTCAGGGCTATTGTTTCAGGCTCTCTGCAAACTCTGGCACCCATTGCTACTTTGCTCACATTCAGATCATGTTTTGAAGCTTATCTAGAGACTAGCTTTTTTTCTTCAAAAAGAAAAGTCCTTCACAACCATTCATTGTGTGTATGGAATGATGCAGGATACATTCCTTACTGTCTACTTTTTTCATTGTGAATGAATACTCAGTTGTACAGACTCGGGGTGCATATATTTCCTCAGGACACAGCTCCCTAAACTGGCATTCAGGGACTGGAGTGGAGAGGAAGGTTTCTCTCTAGTACCGCCTGGCAAAGTCTTCTTCATTTTTCTTTCACAGAAAAGATTTTTTTTTTCCTCCCCCACCCCCAGTAGCGGAGAAAGTGACTGGATCAGGTGCTGGGATTGCCAGTGGCACTGCAGAATTGCCTCCTCAGCGGGAAACTGAATAATAGGGACACAGCAGGCTGGGAAGTAAAGGCTGTCAAGAACTGCACTGCGCCTTTTGAGAAAGTCTAATTCCCCGTGATAGACGCTGTTTATTCTTTTTATTGCTATGCTTTATTTGAAACCCCCTGAAGCAATGAGATCTCTTAGTTGGATACATGAAGTCTATCAAGCTGAAGTGAAGGCACCTGCAACTCAGAGAGGGCTACTTTTGAGTTACAGAAAACGCTACGTGTCACGGCTCTCTTAAAGCTGCACTTTGCATACAGTACCCACGACCCATGCCTGGTTCTCAGTCTGCCATTTGACAGAGTGCCTGAGATCCAGGCCAGCAAGCTAAGTGGGGTGCTGGGACTCAGAGGAGCTGAAAGGCCTTTTTTGTAAGGGAAATAAAAAGCTGATGCCAAGTGTCACTTCCTTCAAATGAAAAAAAAAAAAAAAAAAAAAAAACAGGAGAGAAGAAAAATCATGTTGGATCCAGTTCTGATCTCAGCTTCACTGGTGTAAATCCAAGTAATTCTTGACATAAGCCGGATAACTGAGATCAGAACCTGGACCGCTATGATTTGCGTCTCTTCCCTTTCCCCATCATTTGTATGTTTCTGGCTCAATCTGGAAGCAGTGATTTATTTGTGAAATTCCTGGGAAGAGGGGAAAGCCAGGAAGATCTCTTGAAGCTGGGGGCGGAGGTACAACAGGGTGTCATAGTATTTGGAAAGAACAATGCCAACCACAGAAAAATAGAGGGATTAGGGAACAAATATGCTCTCTGATAGAGCCTCAACTTGTGCAAATGGGGGCCTCGCCATTAAAGTCAACAGAGTCAGACTGATTAAACCAGATGAGGATCTGCCATCTGGGAGATAATATCCCCTTATAAACATGGGGGAAATGAAGCCCAGTGAGAGAGACAGAGACCTGGCTTCTGATTTTGTAGGCACAGTTAGGCCCAGGCAATTAACGGTGGGTAGAATTTATGGCAATTTTGGCTGTAAATGCTTACCCTGGGTGCCTACATAAAAATGGGCTGATTTTCAGAGGAATTGAGCATCTGTATCTCCTGGTGACTTCAGCACCTCTGAACCTCAGGCCCATTTTTAGTTAGGAGCCTATATGTGGATTTAGGCACCTAGCCTATGCTTATAAATTTGTGGCCTACCTATTTAACTTCCTGATTCAGGGCACCATTTGGTAGTTAGCCTATGCCACCACTGGTGCATGCAATTAATTGGGGGTGCAATGATTTGGCCCTGCAAAATGAAAGGCCATGTTGCAAAATCAAGCTCTGGGTGACTTGTTCAAAGTCACAGAATGAATCAGTTACAAATTTGAGAATAAAACCCAGGAGTCCTAACACTAGCCATCTGCCGCTCTAACCACTAGACCTTAGTCCCTCGTTAAGGAGGAAGACCACTACTCTAATTTCTCCGATGACAGGCCTGAGACTCAGCAATAGCTCCTCATCCTACATCTTCCACACGCTGCTTTTAAAACTCTTGCCATAGCAGAGGAAAGAAACTGTTTTCCTGTTCCTGTGCCCCAGCTAGAGGGTCTTTTATTTTTCTTCTTTTTCGGGCTTGTGCTCTCTTGACATATTTGCAACACCAAACATTTTGCTTTGATGGAAGCAAATTGCTTTGCTTGAGGACTTTTAGCACTATAACTTTGACTGGCATCTCTGTTTCCCTGCTTGACTAGGCATTATTTGACTGTGTGACAAATGGCAATGCCATCAGCTAAGTTTTCTAGTGCCCATACAACTCGGCAATAGAGTACAACATTAAACTGCCTGATGTACTCATTTTTCTGAATGGCAGGTTGTTAAGAATACTGCCCCTTTACCTATCTATCTAGCTGTCTGTCTTAGATATGACAAACACACCCATCACTTTAATATCTAGATGCAGTAGAGGAGATTCAGAAAGGACATATGCATTTGTATTTCCACATATTACCACCTACTAAGTCCTACGACATATTTCATCTGACTACCTCAAAATGCTTTGCAAATACTTCCCACAAACCCCAGCAAAGGTATATCAATAGCGTTATCCACATTTTACCATCAGAGGTTAATCCAGATCATGCAATGAATCAGTAACAGAACCAAAAAAAAAGAACCCAGGAGTCCTAAAATACATCCATGCTTCTTTGGAGGAATTTGCACAAGGACACTCTTTAAATGAAAGTCTAACAACATGCCTTTCTCTCTGTTGTAAATCCCTACCCCCACCAGGAAGGATGGAGCAAAGCCCACTTGAGGCAAAACAAGGGACAGTCATGTGTGCTAATTCATGACTACTCTGATCAAGTTTTAATTTCCTCATTACAATCCAATGCTCCGAAAGAACTCCCCTTTCTCCAAGCAGCTGAGACCCTGTATCTCACCAAAATGGAGACAACTCTTTAGCAGGCAGTATAGTTGTGATTCTGCTTTGGTGCTGATAACATGAGAAATGTAAAGGCTGGGCCTAACAGATGACATTTACCCATCCAGGATCTTTTTTTTTAGATGCTGCTGAATGTTCCAGTGATCTGATGGTTCAGACATGCGTACAAGTCATAAAACTCTAAATGGCAATTTGTGCTGGATATGAAATGCCTGTAGGAGCCCTTCTATAACCCCTATTATGTTCTAGAGAGAAAACACTTTACATCATTAATCATCGCTCTTGGTGACGCTGGGTGGAGCAGCTGGAAGTAGAATCATAACTGCAATACATCAAGCTTAAGCCCTTTCAAGAATGTCAGTCTGCTCTTAGGCCCTTTGCTCAGATTTAATTCTCACTTGAATACGGTATTCTTCCTCTCTTCAGGCAAAACTCACCCCTGCAGAGAGGCTAGGCCTAAAGGCTATGCACCACTCAAGCTCCAGGTAGGCCCTTCAAATTAGGGTGCATAGGCTTTGTGCTGGCTCTCTGCACCGGGTGAATTTCACTTTTCATATACAACACAGTTGTGCAGCACAGCCCCATGCTGTTAAATAACAGCTGATCTCCACCCCATAAGTGGCTACATTTAAGTGGTGGATGGAGAGAGAGAGAGAGAGAGACCAACTATACATTGAGATAATGATAGAAATCCAGATACAAATTTGTAACTGTAACAATAACACGCAGCACTGAGTTTTTTCTTGTATCAGTTACACGCATGGGGTTGAAAGTCCTGCTGTTGCTAGTACTGGACAAGTATGAAAAATATATCTTTTTCTTTTCACTGCCCTTATTGTGTGGTGCAGTGAATGGGATCCCTTTATTCTGGGGTGTACGGAAATCTCCCCTCCAGTGCTCCTGTGAAACACACTGGATTTGTACAAAAGCCTGTTCAAATAAACTGCTCTTCTCCTGGGGGATTTGAAATTAGGACACCCATGAACAGCTCGTGCATCCTTAACGATACTTTGTTTTCTTTGGCAATCAGAATATATAATTAGGCGCATATAGTTGTACAGAGTCAAAGATGCTTTAGTTAAAGTCCCCTGAAGGGATTCCTGGAGTGAGGAAGAAAAACCATCTGCTGACTGCAATGGAAGTGTCAGCAAGGAAATAAACTTGGGAGGAACATAAAAACAACTCAAGCTAAACTGGAATTCAGCAACTCTCCAGCAAAACAAAAGTCACTCATTAAAAAATAAATAAAAATAATAAAAAATAATAAAATAAAAAAAAACAGAAACCAAAAGGGCAAATCAGTAAGGCAGCTTCATATCCTTTTGTTCATGTGTTTCCATTGGCAAGGGATTTTTGTTTGTTTGTTTTTTAATGTGAATAAACACAACCAAGAGGAAAAAGAGCCTCAAAAATTGTACCCAATAACATTTCTATCAAACTAAGATCTTGAAATTCCTGTGGGTCTTACCTCAAACCTCCCTTTAAATTACTAACTAAACCAATAAATACGATCTGTAGATTCATTAAAAGAGATTAACACGCCCATGTTTTTTTAAATAATGCATTTTAGTGACATTTAAACCAGGACAAATACTCCGTACGCACAGATAGATCACTATTATTTATATAACCATTGCTGCAACTTAAGCAAGTTAAAACTGACTAGCAGGAGGCAATTCCTTATGGTAAGAACTATGAAGCTGTGATATTATCTCCCAAAGGAAGTGACGGAAGTCCTATTTCTTGAATCACTTAAAAGTACACAACATGAAACACAAGCAAATATATACGATCTGATCCTTACTACTGGGCTTGCATCCACGAGTAATGACTGCACTGGGGCTATTCACAACTGTAAGCATTACAACTTCAATTCAGGAAAGCATGAGACTCAAGCACCTATTCAAGCATTTTTCTGAATTGGGATCTGGGCCCAGCCATAGGTGTTTGCCGCCTATAACGGGGAACAATGCTGAACTGGTAGGGCAGGGACACACGGCCCAAACCTGCTCTCACTGAAATCAATGGATATTGTGCTATGGATTGAGTGAGGACAATTAGGTTTTTCAATGTCTAACTTCCATAATAAAGAACCATTTGAGATGCCTAATTTTCAAGAGGTTTTTCTTTCATCCATTTTAAATACAGATTCTTAGATAGGCCAGATGAGACCACTATGACCATCTAGTCTGTAACACAGGATGAAGAAATTCAGCGGACAATCTCAGTACTCATTTCTGTTTTAAATAAAAGTTTGCCCAGTTTTATGCTAAAACTTGTTATAAAAATATACTCAACCATGTGATGTTCCTGCATTAGGGGTGAAATTCACCCCACCTCAAAAGGTCCATGTACGACCCGATCCATCACTTAAGCTCCTTATTAAAAAGTTTATATGTGATGCACAGTAGCTTTTCTAGGCCCTCTTGCACTGAGGTGAATTCCACTGTAACCATTTATGCCCTTGTAAACCTCCATATACATGTGATAGTGTATTCTAGCCATTTTATATCAGGCCACCACCACAGGCTATAGGAAGATGCCAATCCAGACACAAATATTTCTCTGGAAATTTCTACTGAAGCCATAACCCTGGCACACTGAAGCCAAAATCTTGAGATTCTTGTGCGATGAAGTAAAAGATGCTGTAAGTGTTCAAATAATATGTACTTGGTAGATTTATCTTAGAGATAGCCCTGGACCACTAAGTTCAGACCCGGCTCCAAATCCAAACGTCTACATTTGTGGTGTTTGCATCTTGGAGGACTGACTCGTGCCCTGCTCTAATTTATATGTATCGATAGTTACCAAAAAAAAAAAAATCTCTATTTTGTCAACTGTTGAGGAGGGAGGTTTAAATGTTGAGTAAAAATGAATCAATGACTTTGCTTTCATGTGGCCTCCATGAAATATATTGAAGGCCAACTCCTAAATAACGACTACTGGGCTTCTGTCACTATCTTTGTATAATGTGGTGGGGAGCCCTGAGAAAAAAACTGTAATGTTTGTAAAAGGCCTACAGGTTAGCCAGAGTTCAAAATGCCAACCAACTCCCCTTTATTACCACAGCACACATCAGGGTGAGCTACAGAATCAGTGTGCAGTACTCGGCTGCTTACTCGCCAACAGGAAGAGGGGCGGATGCATTCAAAGAGAAGGATCACTTACATCGATGAGGTCAGAGACATCGTGGATGTAGTATTTACTGACGGCTGCATTTGTGGCTGCCAGGTTCAGCAGATAATCGTTCCTGGCTTTAGTGCACTTCAGCTTGTTTTCAGAATATTTGGCTTGCCGCTGAAAAAGCAAAATAGAATGAAAAAGCACAAATAAGTTATCCAGGAGGTTCCCATTTCCTCTTGCTACAAGTCTCCCACAGCGCATTGCTGTGCTGGTGTCACATACAACATGCGAGTCCATCTGAATATACCTGATACATTCAACAGCACAGCAAGTGCATTCAACTTGAATGTACGTAATGCATTCAGAGCACAGTTATCTTATCTGCAAATTCATGGAAGATTTGGCATCAGTCAAGATTAGAGGGCCAATTTTACTCACATTACACTGATGTATATCTGGAATCACTCCAGATTTATACAGTTGCATCTGGCCATGGAATCTGGCCCAAAGGTTTAAGCTGCAAAATTCAGAAGGGGATCCAGAATTCGAACCCCTACAAGTTCAGGGCATTTGTTCAGGATGGTCTCCAATCAAGAAGTTAAACAAGAATGCCTGACCCTTGCAAGGGGCTTTCTGCTATCTCATATTCCAGTGCAACATACACAGCTGGGTAAACACACATCTAACTAACAGTTTCCTGGCCAGGGAGGCTACTTTTCATTTTCACAAAAAAAGAAAATCAGAAAAAATGCCCACATGACAATTTGGAGATTCTGTGAATCTGCAGAATGCAAGGTTTTTGGCGGCCTGGAGAAGAAAGAGGTAATGGGTTTTGCCAGTAGTAAGGGCTGCATTTTTCTTCAGAGCCCCATCAGAATGCTGCCCCATTAGCTCACAGCCAGTGGAAAGAGTATCCAAGTCTCTTCTTCAAGTCTCTGATGTAATGAATCCTGGGATATCTACTGTTCATTGTTACAAGAACAGATTTGGGAGATGAAAAACGAAGCAGTGAAATACAGTCTGCAAGCTGACCATAACCCTCCCCTGCACAGTGTCCTCTCTATCCACTTGACAGAGCATTACCATGGCAGTCTAGATTTACAGCTATGCTCCCTCCCTCAGCAGTCGGCAAAATCTCTCAGATCCTAGATTGCGTGTGATTAAAATATCAGTTGGACCCACTGGCCACAGTTTGACTAGCTCCTGTATAAGCATTTCATTTGCTCTAGTTTATGCTGGCTGCCTCAGCCTCTTTTGTTGTGTTTGTTTTCAAAGCCATTGCTTTTTGGAGGCCCTTTCAACTGCCCTTTTCAACTCTCCCTCCATGCTGAGGCACTGTGCAATATTTAATGGTTGGCCACATCAGACCCTAACTACGTATTTCATCCTCTCTGTGGATGTGTGCTGCATGATGTTCCCCAGGCCCCGTTTTCTGCTAAAAGGTCGCAGCCTGACTTTGAATCAAACCCTTGCTGCCTACTGACTTTGGCACATCTCCATTACTAACAAGCAATAAAGAGACTTTTTATAGCATCCCCAGACTGCTCTTCGCTGAACTATACACAAGCATTGAACTAGCAGGAGACTTCCTCCCGGATCTCTTCAAAGGCTGCAGAAAGGGTTGCACGAGAATGCTAGATGAATGCTAGAGCCAAAACCTTTGCCACAGGGAGATTTTTGTCTGCACACCTAGCCCAGTGCACATGTAGGTGGCATCCACTACTGCGTCCATCAGCAGCCAAGCAGTCAGCCATGCGGGAGGCTCGTTATTCCTCCCACCTACCTTCTCCTTCATCTTCTCAATCTTCTTGACGGAGCTCCGGCGTTGAGGCCTGTCCTCGTGCCGCAGCAGGTTGACACTGATGTCCCCAGACTTGTTGAACTGCTTTTCCTCCTGCTTCTCTGCTTCCTTCAGCTTGCTCTCAGCGCTGATGCTTTCCGCGTGGTACATGTGGTAGGTTTTCATCACCTGAAAAGAGAGACAGTAATGAGTCTCCTACACTTAGTGTTAGTGCTTGTGCACGGTGCAGGCTGGAGAGCCCTAGAGACCATTGGCCGGATTCTCAGTTATGCTACGGCTGTTTGATACCACCCCTTAAAGGGGGCTGGGGTCAGCCACTGAGACTAACCCTTAAACAGAACATCTCCACAGCCAGGACAGAGCTGGCGTAACTCTACACCATCCCTGCCCCTATCCCCCAGCATTAGAGCATGGCCAGAGGGCACTGTACTCCAGCTTCTCATTCAGAGCCACAGGGAAACAGGACATAGCTTACAGCAGCTCTGAGCTGCAGGCAGGCAGGCCCTAGCATGGCCCCAGGATACAGGGAGCACAAAGGTAGCTTGATACCACCTTGGCCCCAACCCTCCTCTTCCCAAGTGCAGGAACTGAGTAACTGAGAACCAGGCTCAAATTCTCTAGCCATAGAAACAGATGCAGCTTGGGCAGAGGCAAGCTCAACCCTCCACCACCTTGCCAATGTGCCTCATCTTTAACTTGGAGGGGTGCTGCATCAGAGTGAAACAGAATTTGATCACCAATGCCCATTCCAATTGGTGCCTTATCTGGCATCAAATGCAATGGTGGATTTGACAACATGGATGCCCATCCCACTAGGAACTAGAGTGGCTCGAGTTGTGTGGTGTTGTGTGTCCCAAGGAAAACATCTACAGCTGTTTCACTTCGACAATCACATTTTTAAACATGAAAGATCAGAGGGCACAGTGGGATCATTTTAATAGTGTTGGCAAGAAAAACCCATCTACTCCTCTCTCTTTATGCCTTCAGTCGCATTGTCCCCTTTCATCAGCTCGCTCCAGGACCCAGATGTTTTATTTCACATTGCCTTGACAAGGCCAGAGATGCTGGATTTGCCTCTGCAGAGCAGAATTACATATTCATGGTCCGGATGCTGCTGTCAATGGGGCTGTGAAATATGGCTAATCACGAAGGGCCAGATTCTGGCTTTTATGCCACTGCCCTCCGTAGGGCGCAGTGTGGAACTACATGGGCCCAGGAGCAGCGCTGGGGAAGATTGTGCCTCACACCAGCACAATCTCTTCCTTTACAGGCGGGTGTGTGCTTTGCCCCAGCCTTTACGTTGCTCCCCTGGGGGCAGGGCTATGGAGCGATCCCCTTTCTCCTCATCTGCTTTTGAGTGAGCAGCTCCCTAGGTAGAACAGGAGCAAGGAGCCCCTGCCAGCCCCAGAGTGAAGGGGAGACACACGGACAAACAGACCCACGCTGATGCCACTTTCTAAAGGTTTAAGGATTTTTCTCAAGCCCTCCTCAAAGGGCGTTATTCAGAACCAATCTGACCTCTCAGGGACCCATGCACAGATGACGACATTTACCAGAGTGAACAAGCAGCTAACAGAACACTAGATACAAAGACCGAACTCATTCTGCCATGCTGACGGCTTTGAGAAGTAAGGTTTTAAAATGGGACTTAAAGGAGCTCTGAGCACCTCCTAACACAAGGATGGAGAGCAGGCCACAGCCCCCAGGTGCAAAGGCAACGATCCTGACACCTCTCCCTTTCTGCACCTCAAGCCCAATGCTGCAACCACACCAAACCCTCCAAACTGAAGACATGCCAGCAAAGCTCTCCGCCTACAAAGCACCAGCATTACAGTATGATCTTGACAATAAAATATAGGCTGCAACCAAACTATCAGAGAAAGGAATGCCCAGGGCTCAACTCTGGGAGGTGCGAAACCTCACATCCCATTGGCTTCAGTGGAACTTGGGGTACATCAACACTGCATCTGGGAGCCAGCCTCCCAGCCTGGGTCCACAGACTTGTGCTAATGGGGCTCACGCTGGTGCACTAAAAATAGCTGTGTAGACATTGCTTTGACGTTGCAGTTTGGGCTCTCAGGCCCAGGCCCAGCCCCACCCCACCCCCGACCTGAGCGCCTGAGCTCCACTCTGAGCTGCAATGTCTACATTACTATTTTTAGTGCACTAATGCGAGTCTCTGGACCCAGGCTGGCAGGCTCACTCCCAGATGCAGTGTAGACATAACCTGAGGGGCTCAGCTGCTCTCAGAAAAGCATTCAGCACCTAACAGGATCACATGTGCCATGGGGAAACATTCCCACCATTAACACGAATTAAGCTTCCCCTTGACTCAGCATCTTCACACCCGTAGTTGGTAGACAGCCAGAGTACACCAGTCTGCAAGGGCTAGGCACACGTAAGTCTAAAAGTAAGGGGGACCCTTAGTAAACCGGGTGCAATGGAGAGAGGCTGGATCGGAAGGAATGGAGGCGACAAGGGGATGGGTTTGCGTTGAGGAGTTTGTGAACCGCCGCTGGAAGATCATTCTGTGTTAAATTCTACAGGCTGGTTAAAAGAAACTTTTCATTTTCAATTACATTCTACCGGACTTTTCCTGTAAGGTAAGGAGCCAGCAAGGGGCTCGGTAACACGAATACAAGGGTTGCGTTTTTGCAGGCCAGCTCCTTTTTTCTCTCACTCTAAGCAGAGAGCTGGCTGCCTCTCAGCCACCCCCTCATGACCAGGCGTGGCCCTCACTTCACAGCCACATTCACCGCTCTCCCACCCAGTCCCTGCATTCTCTCCCTTTCCCCCTGTTAAGCTTTCCATAAAGCAGTTGGACTCAAGGTTTGAAATCCTAGCCCCCCCTGAAGTCAATGGCAAGACTATCATTGACTCCAATGAGGTCTGGACGTTGCCCAGGATATCTACCTCAGAGGAAATTCTCTTCGCGGCAAAGATGCTGGCCACAATTTTTACTAGTGACTTGGGGTGCAGAGTTTGGACACAGAGGGCCTGATTTTCAGAAAATCAGGTCCCTTTAAAGGCATCTCAAGTTGGGCACCTAAAATCACTAGGCACTTTGAAATCTAGGTCTTTGATCCCGCACTAATTTCTGCTTTTTGATGGTGTCCCCGTTTCTGGGCATTTATCCCAGTGTTTCCCTGCGGTTCTTGTCAGGCTGAGCAGTACTTTAGCTCTCCGTGCCTTTAATCAGCCCACATGAACATAGGGCCAGATCCTCAGCTGATGTAAATTAATGTAGCGCCACTGACATCAACGGAGCCGCGCCGATTTACTCCAGCTTAGGAAATGGCCCACACTGCTCAAGTTGATCTACTACATTTCTTGTGCTAAGCATTTTTTTTTAGCATCCTTTCAACAAGGAAGTAGAGAGAGAGAGAGAAGCCCAAGGAGGGAGAAAACGACTGAATGTAACTCACCAGCCCTTGTCTGTGATGAGAGAGCCCTTTATATTGTCTGACTCGGGGATGGGGATGGAAAGAGGAATCGTTGGGGGATACTGAACTACAGCCTGATAGTCCTGCAGATTAGCACAGACAGTTTATCCCCACCCATATCCCTCCACCCTTTAGGCAATGTTAAAGAAAATAAACTTACAAGGACTTTCTTTCTGAGCCATTGATTTTCCAGAGAGCAATAACCCCATATCCCTGGCTAAAAATGGAGTGGAGGGACAGCTTTGGCCTAAAGCACACCTTGTTATATAACTGGCTCTTCAGATGGCTGCTGGAATCCAAACCAAACCCTAAAGGACACGTGCTAGATTTAATCTTTCTGGCCTTTGAGATCTGCCATGGCTTTGGGCTTTGCTTTTGACACTCCCTACCAGCATACTTCTGTGAGACTGCAGAGTAAACACAGCATTTGCTTTTCATTGGCAATGTACTGTTCTAGCTTCCTAACTGCACAAACCCATAACAGGGCATATTTTACTGCTCCATAACACACTAGCAACTAAATGGAGGCGATAGATAAGGATAGGTGGAGTGTCAAAGAATGGGCCTCCCTTCCCATGCAATATGGCTGAAGTTCCTGTAGTGGTGCTCCAAGAGGCTCAGGCTCTGGAGGTGTGGAGAGGTAGGGAGGTGACAACTACCCCATGGCATTGTCTCCATCCCACAAGAACCCTGTGAGGATCCCTACAGCAAACTAGTGATGGTCTCTTACCTCACACTGGTTCCCCCATAGCAATATGCAACATCCGACCCCTACCAATGGAACTTGGGGCAACAATACTTGCCATTACATGGGGACCATTGGAGGCAAGCCAGGAGGTAGTACAACTATATCACCTTATAGCTAGGGCCCTACCAAATTCACAGTCAATTTTAGTCAATTTCACAGCCAGAGGATTTTAAAACTCATAAATTTCATGATTTCTGCTATTTAAATCTGAAATTTCACGGTGTTGTAATTGCAGGGATCCTGACCCAAAGAGGAGTTGGGGCGGGAGGTGGGTTGCAAAGTTTCTGTAGGGGGGGTTGTGGTACTGCTACCCTTATTTCTGCACTGCTGCTGGTGGTGGCGCTGCCTTCAGAGCTGGGAAGCTGGAGAGCAGTGGGGAGACCAGATTTATAAATAAATTAATGGAGATATCCTATCTCCTAGAACTAGAAGGGACCTTGAAAGGTCATTGAGTCCAGCCCCCTGCCTTCACTAGCAGGACCAAGTACTGATTTTGCCCCAGATCCCTAAGCAGCCCCCTCAAGGATTGAACTCACAACCCTGGGTTTAGCAGGCCAATGCTCAAACCACTGAGCTATCCCTCCCCCACCATGGTCTGAGACGCGTTTTTCATGACCGTGAATTTAGTAGGGCCCTAGTTATGGCCTACCCTTCCCTTGCAGCCTGGCCAGACAGAACAATCAGGTTCCATGAATCTATGCTCTCAGAATCTTCCTGCCCCATAGACAGCAATAAACCACGTAAGTGGCAATTTGGCCCAACGTAATTATTACAAACAAAATAAATCAGCTTTCATTAATATTTCCACTGTTCTCCATAATGGCTATAGACACCTCTTTAAATGAGCCTTTTCTCCAAACCAATGCCACTTTTATATTCCCCATCCAAGATAACACCAACTCTTTGCAATACAAATCTAGAAGAATGTCAAAGGATAACAATCTTTTACATGGACAGAAAGACGAGTACCTGGAGGGGGTTGGGGGAACAAACAGCTTTTGTCTGAACAAGAGACAAGTCAAGTAATAATCAATACCTGCTGGCAAACAGATCCTCCCGACTCAATTAAAAGCAAATATAGTTCAACCAAAATGATGTCCTCTGAACTGAGTTTTAACATGGGCAAAAGCTTCCTTTTAAATGTCAGCTGAGTTGTCAGCAGAGGAATAAAACTGTTTACTATGTTTTGGGAGGAAAACGATGGTCCTGGGATTCAGCCCCAGGCCTGGGAGTCAGGAGAACTCCCACTGTCAGTAAGGTAAGCATTTCACCTCTGCACTCAATACATAGCTCTGTCACTGACTTGCTGTGTGACCTTGGGCAAGTCCCAGCTTGCCTGTAACAAACCCACTACCTGAGTCAGGTACGCTGCTGACTGAGATCTGCCTGAGTTTTGAACAAAGCTGGGCCAAGTTACATTTTTGGATGGAAGCTACAAGAAACCATTGTTGACGGGGAGGATGGCGGGGGCAAAACAGTGAATTGCAAGGAGTGTGCATCCACAGAAAGCAAAAGCAGAATAAAAAGGAAGTTTGCACAAGCCCCAGTGAAGAAAACACACAGCATTTTCCACAGCTGTGGCTGTCAAAAAGAACCTAGTGTTTTGCTTGGAAGAGGTTCGGCTGAAACATAAGATCTTTTTCCCAGCCAAGCATAAACATAGCCTCTAAATGAGCTTCAAATGCCTTATCAAAAAGTCCCCCAGAAACATGCCATCTCCGATTTATAATTTAAGAAGAATGGAAAGAAGAGTAAGTGGAGGTTTGAGTCCCATTTCTGCCCTGTCCTGTTATTTCACAAAGCCCATAACTTTCCATATGTGTTTGCAACTGCAGTTTTCCTAAAGAAAATCACAGAAAACAAACCAACCAGACACCTCCTATGCTACATACACCAATGGGGAAGAAAGACTTGCTGGGCTTTCATATAACCCCTCCTCTGCTACCCTGCCCCAACCCTGCTTCTTTTTGTTGAAAACACAGAGGAAAAGGCTGCACTTTGGGCAATATCTGGCTATAACAAGAGAGGGCTCCCAGGCATTTCCAGAGACCCAAACATGCACAGCTGCATTGTGCTAGTGTCACAAGAAGGTCTGACAGTGGAACCCTGGCCCAGTCAGTATTTTAAATATAATTAGGTTTTTGTCCCAGGTTGTGATGTGTTCATTGGACCTGGATACTGCTGTGCCCAAACAGCAACTTTCAGCACGACTATTTGTCACCTGTGTTTGAGTTTCTGTACCTACCATGGGCCTGATCCAAAGACCGCTGTGGTCAGCTAGACTCTATGGACCTGAATGGGCTTTAGTTCAGGCCTCACATTTGTTGTGCAAGAAAGACTGATTTTAAAAGAAAAATACCTTATCACAGAGCTTCATAGAACATAACCTACTCCCACCGCAGCCTAGTCACTTTACACCCTTTTCACAGTCATGTTTGCTAATTATAATTATGTTGCTTCAAGAACTTCCTTCCCTACCATGTTTTACTCCCACTTGAGCCTGATGCGCATACAGGATTGGAGGAGAAGAGGGGCTACAGGACTGGAACTTCACTGCAGGATCGGCTCTGCTTATTCCGATTTGCATATCATCTCCCACTCATGAGCAGCAAGAATACAAATGATTGCTGGGAGAGTCCAGCACAGTGCTTTTCAAATGAATGTTCCTTGTCCAGTTTGCACCGCCTCTGAAAATCTTCAAGACTGCACAAAAGAATCATTTTATATCATTTATTCTTTCCAAACTGATGAAGTTTGTGTCACTGACACCACTGCCTTGGAAAGTCTGCTGTACAGACCACAGCCCTCATTATCTCTCATCTGATGCCACTTAATACAGCTAGGAATGAACTGGTCTTTAAAATTCCCAAGTTGAAAGGAACAACTATTTATTTTAAGTGCTCTCTTAATTCTGGAGGATGTCTACCTATAGCAATCTACTCTCCAATCTGCAATCCTCTCACGCCTTCTGGACAGCACTTGGAAAAAAGTCACGTTGTTCCTGTCTTAAGCTATTGTGTCATAAAGAAAAGCTGCCACAGCTGTGTCCCTGGGATCTTTTTGCAAACAAGTTAATTAGCTACAATGGAAGGAGGAAAAATATGTTGTCATGTTCATTAGTTATTTAACGACACAAGTTGCATTTTGCAATATTAATATCATGTTCTAGATAAAGGCCACAGTCAAAATTACTAGTCATAAATGGTGCTGCTTGCTGCCTTTAGCTAGAGTGCTTTATGCTTCTAAATAGTTCCTCATTAAGGCTCAGATTCAGCAAAGCACTTAAACATATGCTAAGCACTTCGCTGAACAAAGATGGAGTTAAGCATGGGCTTAAGTGCTCTGCTGAATGAGGGCCAAAGGCCAAAATCCTGCTCCCAGTGGAGTCAATAACACAACTGTTACTGAGGTCAAAGGTGCAGCATCAGGCCCAATAGGGGACATACCTCTAATCTAGGCTGGACCTTATCTCTGTCCCACTCTAAACTGGTGTTATTACGCTATTGTTATTTTAAGAACATATGAACTGTCCTGCTGGAATAGACAAAAGAAGTCCATGCAGGCCAGTATCCTGTCTGAAAACAGCCAAAGCCAAATGCTACAGAGGAAGGGACAACCACCTGCACTGCACATAACTGCAGGAGGACATTTCCGACTGCAAATGGCAACCAGCTTCAATCTGAAGTACAAGGGTTGATGGCTTTTATAATTTTTCACTAATTTGATACAGCTCTAGATGTTATTCTAATTCATATCAAGAATGCAATCATTTTTTAAAATTACGTTTTTTCAATATCATCTTGCAACAGTGAATTCCCCAGGTTAATTATACATCATGATGCTTTGGCAATTTTCAGTACACTGATTCTAACTGAATGCTCGTTTGTGTATTACGTGAAACAAACATTGTCACATGCAAAACAAGTAATTACATTGCGCCTCTAGAAAACATTAGCTCTATTATACAAATTGAAACTTCACTTTGCGGCTATCTATGTTGACCCAAATTTTGGCTGACGTTCCTTTAAACATGAATGCATACAACAAAGGGAACAAGTGGTGAGTGAAGACACCATATCTTCACGCATGACTCTTGCATCAACTTGTGCCCAAATTCTGAGGGCTTATCTACACATATATTGGAAGTAAAACAACAAAATCCATTTTAATTCACACCTTAATTACTTTGCTGCAAGACTGTGTGTGGATGCTCTTATTTCAGCATGAAATTTTGATGCAACTTTAAGTCATTTTTTTTTATTTTTACAGACTTACTTAAATGAATAGGGCCCTCATTCCAAAATAAGGGTTTGTCTGTAGTACAGCCGGGACATGTACACTCCAGCTTGGGGAGACCTACCTTCACTAGCTCTGATTGAGTTACTGCACTAAAACCAGAATGATAGTCGCTGTGGGGAGGGATAGCTGCCTAGCGTACAATCCCATCTGAGGTCGTAGGTATGTACTCAGGGCAGCTAGCCCCCCCCAGCACTCGGGCCACCACAGCTACACTTCTATTTTTAGCATGGTAACTTGGAGAGCTAGCATGGGTATGTCTTCTCAAGCCAGAACGGACACCTTCCATCTCTAGGGCACACGTACCCTAAGCGTCGATACACACAGGTTTACATCAAAAGAACGAAAGGTGTGAATTAAAACAGATTTAGTTATTTTGGCTCCGGCTTGTGGGTAGCAAAGCCCTGAGAGGCAAGTTAAACAGTGCAAAAGTTGCCACATGCTGTATACAGTTCTCCTCGCACAATCCCCATCGGGGTCCTAGCCAGGGCACAAGAAAGCATGGGACGCTCACAGCTTCCTCTTTTATCATGCATAGCTGAAAAACATGCAGGGAAATCAGTCCACTTGATGAACATTATTCCAGTAAAGAAATGCAATACTGTAATGCTGATATAGCCCTGCACAGCATGCAATGTGCTAGGTCAGCATGTGTGATAATGTTAACACCCAGTGGCTGGCCAGCAGAGGATAAATGACTTACTATTACTGCCAACTATGACAGACCCCATTAGCATAAGAAGGAGAAGACTGATTTTGGAGCCAATGGTTCCAAATTTTATCCCCAATTCTACACAACAGTGATTTTGCTGTCGATTATTGTTTAATTATATGTGCAGTTCCTCGATTCATTACAAGACATTGCCAAGGTCTGAGAACACCACTTCAATCATGGGTATGGTGGCAAGTCACAGAGCAACACTGCCACGCTGGGTCATCCTACAAGCAAAATATGCTACAACATTTTAAACGATCACCCCAGGGATGACACAAGCCAGTTGCCTAACCAAGGTAATATGATTTGTACTCTGTGCATTTCGGATGATCTCTTAAGACAACAGGCTGCCTAGTAAAGCTCAGTTCTTGAACCCGTTTCATTGTAATTTCTGGAAAGAGCATGCCACTTCCAGGCCACGCATTTCTAACAGGCTAACACAAATAGTTGGCTGTCATAGGTAGATCAACTCAAAGTAACATGGTTCTCCTTCTCCATAGATTTCTGCCTTTTTATTCATTTAAGCACACCCAGCTCAGAATGTGGGAGCAGAAAAGCATCATGGGTGAAATCTCACTGAAGACATTGAAAATTTTGCCATTAATTATGGGGCCAGGATTTTACTCCACATTTTTCTTACAGAGTTGCATTCATTTCAGACCCCAACAGACTTTTTTGAGACTTAGACTGAATTCACGGTGTTATGTCCTTCATTTGGTGTCTTTATCCTATATCTGGATCCTTTATCCAATCTGTGAATAAATTGATCCAAATTTTTCCTCCAACCTCATCTTGAATCTATCACATTGTTTCTGAAATTAATCTTAATATCCTACTGCCACTAAGAGACCTTTGACATCCAGACATCAACTCACTCCCAAATCTGGCCCTTTTAATCTTCCTGATCACCCACCCACATAGTAACCCACAGAGCAATTCAATCCTACAGCAGCCTGTGCGGAAACGAGCCTGTTAAATAAAGAAACTAGCTATTCTTAGTTAAGGATTTTAGCAGAAATTTCAAAGAAAAAAGTTAATGATCTATTGTTTAGGCCAGTTTATCAGCGTGACGGTACAACATGATTATCCAGCTTGTTGGTAAGAATAACCTGCTGTGGAGCAATTTATGTCCAGGGAATGGATAGGGTTGAGGGGCTCAACTAGATTGCCTGACTTTTCCTAGGTAAGATGGATGTTTTGCTTCCTAGAATACATCACCAATCCTTAAACCCAAACAGAAATGAAAAACCAACTCCTGATGGCCAAGGATCAGGAGCAATACAAGGACTTTTACTGCCTCGCTCATGAAAGCCTACTTTGGGAGGAGTGGCTCAGGTAACAGGGTCATTGTTTCGTTTAGATCTAGGAAGATGAGATCTGTGAGGAAACTGCCACTGTTGAATTAAATCAGAAAGAACAGCACTTACAGGAGAAAAGTGATACTAAATTTACCTGCTGAAGGCCAGATTAAGCCATCATCAACTCTGTGACATGGGCAGGCAGCAGAACTCACAGAAGAGCCAGATACAATGTCACTTAAACAGTGCCAATTCAGAGTGACTCCACTGAGCCATCAGAACCTGGCTCAAATTGGAGTCACTGGTGACATCTAAAAGGGACTACAGAAAACAGGAGTAAAGGCAGCATCAGGAAAGCCCCAGCAGGTGTGAATGTTACAGCAATGGGTAAAGATCATATTGCATCTAACCCAAAGCAGCCTGAGGGGCCTCCACTCCACTTAACTGCAAGAATCAGATCATGTAATCTATAATACGGTCTTAAATCCATGGCTTTTAAAAGCTCTCCACTGTAGGACTAGGACAGCTGGTAAGTTTTTCTCTGCCCTAGTCAAACCCAATTAAAAAACAAATATTTCCAACAACTAAAAAAAACCTAAAAAGGCAGTAACTGTAACAGGGATGGAGAGAGCCTCCAAAAGTAATTGTGTTTCACACTGTACATAACCAATGACATTGACTCTGTTCGTGAATAAGGGAATCCTCACTACACAGCTTAAAGAAGAGAAGGAAGAACACATTACTTACTGTGTATAGCTCATTGGTGACCTTCAAGAGTTCTTCATGCATCTGTAGACCAATTTCTTTACTCTAGGACAAAAAACATTGAAAGGTAAATTGAGATTCTGTTATGGTCACAATATTTACTTTTTCTTACAAAGGTCAGCACACTGGGAGGGGAGGGGGGAAATAAATGAACAAGTTGTGCGACCTTGCATGGTTCTATGCTTACATGACATAATACTTAATGGTTTTCAGCCTTGCTCGTCCTCAGGTGAATTCTGGATGCTTTTTTCTGTGCTGCTGGTGGACCCTGCCTGTAAGACCAGCACTGCCAGACAGAAGATTGCCTAGGAGATGTGGATACTTCAGTGGCACAAAGATTCCTATGCCAACTTGCCCCTGCAGGGGGGGTGCAGCCAGGGATAGGAGGCCTGGCTCAGCTGATCCCCAGAGCCTGTACTGGTGCCTTGGGGCTAGCAGCTGTACATTAATCCAGCCTTTGTGTTGCTCTTGGTTACGCTGAGGGACCAAAGCGGCACACAGCCAGCCCAGGATTAGAGGAAAGCAAAAGGCACTTTGACATATGCCCCATCCTGAGCTGGACTGCATCCACCTCAGCCATAGCCAGGGATGTGGGCCTTCATCTTCAAACCTTAACTAACCCGTCAGTTCTTTCTTCCTGCTGCAGTGGGAGCTCTGCACTCTGATGGAATGCCAACAAACACCTCCTTCTCCACCACCACAATGCACGTTTATTCAGCCCCTTTCATCAGGGGAGGGTTAGGTCAAGTGCTCAGTGTTCTGCCCGGGCAAGTGGTGTAGAAGCCATGTGAGCATCACAATTACAACACTGGCAAAATCTAGCAAACCCCTGATAAGCATGTTGGACTCCAGTGAGGTCTGCTGCAGTAGCCATGCATCTTCAGTGTGAAAAAATGGGATTATGGGATGACGACATCCCTTCTCGATGATGTGACACACATGCAACATAATCAGTGGGGGGCAGGGGAGGGTGATGAACAGAAGGTTGGGGCTCAGATAATATGGTGATGGGCAACAGAAGATATATATCAGAGACGGGGAAGGGATTAATGTTACAGCATTACAAACATGCTGTTAAAATTCAGGAAGATGGTGACTCTTAAAACTCACTGATCACGCGCATAATGGAAGAGGTGAGTTTTTGGGGTGGGCGGGTTAAATGAGGCTGGGTGGTGGTTCTGCAGATCGAAGCAGCAAGGGCGTTCCACGCTGGAGGGATGCCAAATATCTGGGGTGGGGGAGTTCATCGGTTTGGTTGGGCTTTTTTTAAAACCACAAATAAGGTCTGAAACATCATGTAATGAGATGTCTTTGTTCCAAACCCCTTAATCACTTGCGTCCGAGTGAATCCTGCTAATCCCTAGCAGATGCCTTCACACCCATCCCACAGAGAACAAAACATAGCAACTTAGAAATGCCACTGCTATCTAGCCGCATTTTTCACATTACTTTCGTGCTTGCAGGGTTTTTCCTTTCCTTTTCTCAGTTTACAGAGGAGCGGGTAGATTTTGGCAGCACAACAGGTTTCTGGCAATGCCTTTTTAAAATACATTCTGCCTCCACCCACATTTGCCCTCTGTTGCTTCCACTGCTTCCTAGACAAGATTTTCCATCCTTTGCTCTGCTCCAGCACCAACCAAATGTGTAGATTTTAATTACGTCTCTATTTTAGAAATTAAATTCCCCCATGGTGGGGAATGCCCCCGGGGCTTTATTTACAACACTTCTACAAATCCTGTCTAATATCCTTCCTGCTTCAGAAACTGAAATGACACCATCAAGTAGGCTGCCAATCCACTTCGGGATTCTGTTTTTCACATTTATAAACTTGAAAACTAAAATACAGATGTTTTCTGCTTTCACTGCACCTAGAATATTAGCAGTGGGCGGCCCCAAATTAACCAAGACTTCTATTTCCATGTATTTTTTTAAAAATCCTTATTCAAATAAAATCCATAAATGTAGATGCGAACAACAACATTGTACAGACCTATACATCCATATTGTACCTCTCAATTATTGCACTCCTCATTCCAGACTTACATTTGCCCCTGTATCACCCAAACCAGGTTTCAGACACCATGGTGATGAGCACAATACAGATCTCTATACACTCGGATGAAAAAATTCCTCATAAGGTCTCTGACCCTGCAAAGTTCCGAGTAGCCCCAGCTCCCTCTGTGTTCAGGAGGAGCTGAGAGTATTCCCATTCCAGCAGGAGGCACTCAGCATCTCTGAGTCAGGGCCTTGGTGTAATTTCTTTGCATTGTGAATCCACAGTCATGAAACTGAGTTTATAGAAAAATATTATTTTGCTAACAGAACTCATTCCACTCAACACCGAACTCTGTGGGTCTAACATTTTTTTTGTTTCTCATTTCGGGGATTCTGTCCAATGTTAGGAGACAGGAAGGGAGAAGGGCAGTCGGGTCCCCTGGATGGCTGCAATAGCCTTTTATATCTTTATGTTTACCTAGCACTTTTCATTCTGAGGCATCCCAAATTTTACAGGCTGTAATCTAAACTAATATACAGGTATCACTTAATCCGCCACACAAATGCAGCCAACTCTGGGGAGAAATAGGGTGGCTTAGCAGCTCACAGCAACAACTGCCTAACTGAAGAATACTGCATACGGTTGAAAGTACATTAAGAATTGAGATTGGAAGCATATACATGCCAATATGGGAATTTTACCAGGATACTGAGGTTAACAATTGTAAAAAATGCCATCTCACCTTTAATGAGCTCAAATGGTCAGGAAAGACAGCAAGCCTAGCAGCAGAGCACTCCCAGAGATCATTGCAGGGTTTTCGCTTCAGTACCAATTTAGCAGGCAGAGTATAACCTGCAGAGTCACTAACCATGTGCTGGGGTATCTTTCGTAGGTGATTGTGGGAAATGCCCCAGTCAGCTACTGATCCCATGCAATCCTGCTTAGCTTGTAGAAGCTAACAGAATCACCTCTAGTATTGGAATGGATGAAGTAGCCCTACTGCCCTTCCTTCATTTCACTTTGGGTGGATCAATGTCTGTATGAGAATCAGTCAAAATACTTCTCCAATGAGGCACTACACTACAAAAGTAACCACTTCAATGCCACATCATGAGGGCCTCTGTTTCCACTCCAGCACTGGCAGGGCCTTAGAAAGCTTAGGGAGGACAGTCCATTGTAAATGTAAAGTTTCATGGGTATTTTTCCTTGGCATCCTTTTCCCCCCGATGCTGAAATCCCAATATCAATTTTTTTTTTATTTTGGCAAGGAGATGCAGATTTTAATCATGAGATAGCCTCCCAGCTCCCACAACATGAATATAACATTTCACAGAAAAGGGCATTTCTTAGGGAACTGCTGATCATTTATTCTTGGCTGCAAACAAAGTCAAATCCTACTTAAAAATCCAGTGATTGGATGTTACTGCACATGTGCATCCATTACTTTCCTGTTTCCCTTGTAATTACACTCAGATTCTCTCTGTGGACTCTTTTTGGCCTTGGCACATTCATTATAATTTGAAGACAGGTTTAAAATAAGTATAGACCCCCAAACACTAAGAAGTCACTTTTAGAGTTCCTCAGGCAACTCAATATATTTTTGTGCATGCAGTTAGCATGAGCAACCTCTCCTGGGCCTGTTGGTTCGATGGCTTTAATCAAGGAAGCCCACATCAGACAGGAGACCTGTAATTAAAGCTGCGTGGGTAACCTACGCACATCCAAAAAGTTTAAGCTTAGATTACTAAAAGTTAGTCTTTAGTATGCAGGGTGCAGCTGAGAAGATGGCCAATTAACAGGCTGCAATTTATCTCTGAACGATATTTCAGATAAGAATAAAATACAATTTTCAAAAGTGACTAGGAATTTGGGGTGCCTTGGGTTTTTTTGGTGCCCAAACTGGGATACCTTAAAGAGGTTGGATTTTCAGAAGGAGCTAAGTACCTCCTGCCTTCTGAAAATCAGGCTTCTTTAGGGTGTTTCAAATTGGGCCCCCAAATTGAGGCAGTGAAAATCTCTAGCTATTCTTAGCAGTACCTTCCATTAACATAGAGGTAACAAAGGGTATGTCTACACTACCCACCGGATTGGCAGGCAGCGATCGATCCAGCGTGGGTCGATTTATCGCATCTAGTCTAGACGCAATAAATCGATCCCTGAGCGCTCTCCCATCAACTCCTGTACTCCACTGCCGCGAGAGGCGCAGGCGGAGTCGACGGGGGAGCGGCAGCAGTCAACTCACCGCAGTGAAGACACCACGCTAAGTCGATCTGAGTACGTCGACTTCAGCTACATTATTCACATAGCTGAAGTTGCATAACTTAGATCGATTCCCCCCCCCACCAGCGTAGACCAGGCCAAAGGTTTTTCACTCACAGCTCAACCCAAACACCCAGTATTTCCACTATTTAGCCTTTCCCACACCAGTGAAAGGCCTAACCCAAAATTCAAGCTCCAAATACTCTGAGTTTGAAGGCGTTCAGATGGAGGTCTGAACTGTACAGCTGACCTGTATCTTTTGCAGCTGCCAAGCCAAAACCCCTGAACCAAACCCCTCCCAAACTAAATGGAGAAGGGTGGTCTTGTGGTCAAGACACTGAAACAAGACTCTAAATTCCTGGATTCAGTTCTTGCTTCTGCCTCCGACTTCCTGCGTGACTGTGGGCAAGTCAGCGAGGCCATAATTTGCAAACCTGGCTACCTAAAATTAGGCTCTTGAATCCAGCTAAATATAAGTGCCCTGATTTTCAGAAGTGCTGCTTACCCACAAATTCCACAAAAGAAAATGGAGCTGCAGGTGTGCAGCACATTTAAAAATTGGCTCACGTAGAAGCACTTCATTTGCACTTTCTAGATTCTGGAGGTTGCTGGGAACCAGAGCAGTCCTGTTATGAGTTAGAACAGCCCTTGGGATTGCTCTACTTTGAACCGTGCTGTCATGCCCCCTAGAAGCCTAACAGGCCCCTTTTCCTCCACCACCCACAAACCCACCCCCAGAGTGGGTAGCCTAGTGCGGTTTACCAGCTCTACACTGCCTGGAGAGCCCTGCTGTTCTGAGTGGTTGGGGTAAAGGGGCCAGGATCTCAAAGACCACAGCTCACCAGTTCACACTGTTGGATCCTTTCCCAAATGCAGCTAGGCAAGAAGCCAAAGGACACTCAAATCTCTTCAGAGTTTGCCCTCTCTCTTCTAAACAAGAGAAAAATTATACTGATATATTTATGAGGAGACAAAGTCAAAATGTCAGGCAGCGCGTTCCAATTCGCCGGCACCATCTGCAAAAATCCAACCTTTAATTTAGCTGCCTGATTTATGCCTTCCATTCCTATTAGAAAGCAGTTACTTGGATAGAGCAAGAGATGGGTTCAGTTTAGGAGCCCTTATTAAAATCAATGCTGCTGCAAGGGAAAAAAGAAAAAAGCACCCAACGATGCAGTGCGGCCTCCTTGACAACACAGAGAGTGAGCATTTAAAAAAAAAAAGCACTTCCTTATTTGCAGACACCACATCGTCATTAGGTTTCCATCCAGAACAATGCAGTACACACCATAACCAAATTCACTTCACTGTCACGGCAAGTAATTAAATCTCAGCTCAGGGAATAACATAGCACTATTATTTCAAGCACAGCAATGTTTGTGTCTGTTACATATTTTTTCCCTATGTTCTATCCTAATAAAACAAACAGCACGTTTATTTCCATCCCTTGCATTGGTGGTGACTAAGAAGCTGGGGAGGAAGAACAGAACCCCTTCTGGGGGTCTGCACCGATAGCACTTCTCCCTCTTAGGACAGCAACCTCCATTGGCATCTACTAAAACAATGTGCTGAGGCTGAAGTGGGGACACCGATTTGTACAGACGGGAGATCAAGTTGGATCATCTTCAATAACTGTTCTTAGGAAGGCAATAAACTAAGAGGCTATCAGTAATACTAATAATGGCCCCAATCATCTCCTATGTGGAACAAGCATGAGTAGAAGCCTGGGAACTCTTGGAATATTCCCTTATCAGAGTCTCCTCTCTCTTTGTACCTCAAAGGTAGGGTTCACCTCCTTCATGGAGTAGGCGGGGAGTTCATCTCTGCAAGTACAGATAAGCTAGAGGACAGGGATGGCTGAACAGAAGCCATGTGCCTCCACAATGCTTGAGGACACCTCCACACACACACACGGCTCTGCAGTTTCCCATTGGCCATTCCCCTGGAACACTTCCTTTAGGGAGGGCCACAGTGGACAGGAAGCACACTTAAATGATCATCTCACTCTGGACTGCATGGGAGGGAAGAAGGATGGGGGCGGGAAAACAAAAAACACATACTCCATGCATGAAGCCCAACCTCCCCAAGAAACATTCCAGTGGACCTGGGGAAGGAGGGAGGATGCCATGGAGACTACATACTTCCCAGACAGGGACTCGTTTAGTTTATAGCTTGTCTCCAGGCCAAGTGGATAATTTGGCCCGATGGCTCTTACCATACGAGAGTATTTTACACATGAATAAATTGACTCTTGCACCCCATAGATGAGGTAATCACCATTGTCTTCATCTGAGTGGCGGGGAAGCAGATGCAGAGAGGTTAACTGACCTCCCCTGGTCACTAATAGTCATTCTCAGAGTCAGGATTAGAACTCAGGAGGGCTGGCTCCCCTACACTTAAACCACATGATGATGCCCATACCTTTCAAAGATGATGATTAAAAATGAACAAAGTAGATCAGAGCTCTTCAAACCCTGGCCCATTTCTAGAGCCAGGAACTAGTTTCTAGAAGTAGGAACAGCCATCTGTTCTGAAGGTGCTGAAATGTTCAGCTAACATTTTCCTTCCGCACCCTATTATTTTTTCCATTTTCACTGCATGCCCCTCCAGCGTCCATCATGGACCAGATGCACTGAAATACAGAGAGATGGGGCTTTCTCGTGGTATTTTCGGCTTCAGTCAAAGAAAGAAGTACCAGAAACCTGATAAACAATCCAGCTCAGGTTTGCATCTCCTAAAAGTTCAGATAAAGACATTCTGGGGACTGCAGAATAACTTCCCAGTGACAATGATTGACAATGAACTAGAAATTATACTGCAGGGCACAAATCTTTATTAGCCAGGGAATGGATTCGATGATCCAAAAGGTTTTTTCCCCCCCATCTCTAATTCCTACCACTTTATGACCTGAACTAAAACCTTTTGAAAACCACCCATCAATAAAAACTGAATTTATACAGTCAGATCCCAAAGTCATGTACAAGCTGAAATATAGCCACCTCTGGGTAGGAAAACTGCAGCCTCTTAGTTTTTAAAAGAAGCACTGGACACAAAAGAGTTCCTTTTTTTGGTTCGGTTTTAATCTGACATTGCCCATGCTTGCAAGTTTTTTTTTTTTTTTTTTTTTTAAACAGGGAAATATTTTGGTTGTCAGAGAGAAGTAGAACCAGTGGCACAAGTAATAGAAAAAAAAATAAAAACACTGTGTGTCTCACAGTTGGAGACCTAAAAATGGAGATACTCATAATCAGAAGCCACTTATGAAATGGCTCGCTCATGTGTCCAAAAGGCACTTGTCACCGTCCTAGTAGTGGCGCTGGGATATTTGTATTGTAAGTATTCATGTTTCTGTTTGGACCTGAACACACAATCCCAGTGTTCAGCACCAGAGCTGGCTGGAAAACAAAATATTCCCGATATGAAAAAATTCAACTTCTGGGGGAGGGAAATTATCCCAAATTGGGAGGAAAAGTCAACAAATATTGGGAACATGTTGATTTTGACAAATCAGTATTTTCCAATGGAAAAAAATTTCCTTTTGAAATTTTCGATCGGCTCTATTCAGCGGGCAGTGTGCCGGACTGTAAACCATTCTAGTGAAATTTATTACTTTTGGAGGACTGATGGATTTTACCTAACAAGAAAACACATCCACTAGAGAACAATTGCCCTTTGTCGTTGTAACTTTAACAGACCAGTGCAACAAGAAAAGCGATATCATTACTGGGTCTTTTTATAAAGATCCCAAGACACATTTAATATCCCTTTGGGCTTTTCCTTCGCCATAAAAGTCATCAGTACAACACTACCCAGCCTTAGAGTAACTAATGAAAGGCCTCGAGCTTGGGTTTTAAGATTGCAGTAAACTATTGTGAAGATTATAACAAGTGCCATGGCTTTAGATTACTAGGCCCATAGAAGGCAGGCAAAGTGGTCATGGAATCAGAGAGTCATCTGATACTGAGTCACTCCTGCCCCTGAATCAACTCAAATGGGTTGCTAGGAGGCACTGTAATTGACAGTCAAGATTGTAGCAGAAGGTTCCACACCAGATTCTAATGCATTGCCGAGTGAAGGAGAGTGCATAATTCACTTAATTGCTGCGATAAAATTTAAATACAGCGGTTCGATTATAGCAGGGTGAAACCTGTGCCACCTACTACAGAGATCAATCGTGCTGATTAGACCTTCTCGCACATCTATCGTGTTGGGATTATCACCCTTTCCTTTGCAAAGAGAATCCACTGCAGCCATTTTACACCATCCCAAATGACTGTGCCACATTGAGTAGTGATGCAAGTGTCACAACAGAATGATGCAATGGCATCTGAAGCCAATGAACATGAGGTGGTGGGGGGAGAAATAATTGTGGTGCTTCCACCACAACATAGCTCACAACAGGCTCTATTTACAGATGAAAGAGTAATTCTCTCCACCTTCTATTGCTCTAAAGGAAACTGACACTCCATTAAAATACTGCATTACCCTACAGTAACGGCCCGAAGTACTATATTATAGGTGATGCCTATTGCAAAGGTTGCCTAACACTTTCCATGTTAACCCCCTCTTTTCAATGGCAAAGAACTCTGGCAAACTTTAACCATTTGGGCTCAAATTTGCCATGACTGAGGTCTGCCTCGAGTTGAATTTTTCTGGAAAGCTTGAGCAAAAAGGCTGCAACTATTTCCAAAAGGTTATTGAAAAATAATAATTAGTACTATGGATATGTGACATATTTTACAGGCATGTAAGAAGACTGAGGATTGCCCTCAAAAGCTTATCGTGTAAGTAGACAACATACAAACTGGGGGCAGTAAGGATGCAATACAAGACTATTCTTTTTACACACACACACACACACACACACACACAAAATTTGCATTGCGTGTGCTGTATTTTTTTCCCCTTTAACTCCTGTCCCTTTTCTGATCCTTAATCCTCATCAACACTTCAATAATTTTGGTCTCTCTAACCTTTAACCATTTCCTTTTTGAATTGAAGTAGGTTGGTTTTCTTTAAGCCTTTCCTCGTTTCCTTTTTTTCTTTTGTTTTAATTTCTTTACTCTTTTCCAATTTTCCTTTCTCCTTGTAAGCTATAGTGTCAGGCCATTACTGTAGAATCCTAATGGGATTTTTGCTTATTGGGGGCCACTGTAGTAACAACAATGGCTTTCCAAGAAATAGGACTTCTCTTTAAGATGATAAAAGGATTTTGAGAAATAATTTCTGCTGCTTCCCTAAAAACAAGAGAGACTCGTCTCCTATTTGGACATGTTGAGCCAAACTGCCAGCTGCTATAAACCGATATATCTTGTTGACATACAATTGTTGTAGTTCCACTGAATTCAGTGGAGATATGTCGACTTCCACCAACTTAAAATCTGGCCCTATTGGTTTGCCTTGGCTCTCACTAAAACGCCCAGTGACAAGGGGGTGCAGAGCCCAGCTGCACAAAAGCTCATTATTTTCTGCCTCATCAAGTCTTATCAAAAGCCAAGATGCTTGGAATCATCCTTGTCCCTGGAGCTCCAAACAGATTTATATAACCAACACTATAACCCAGCTCCCTGAGGAGAGCAGCTTGCATCTGGGTTTTTTTCCGGGTTCATAATTCCTGGTAAGGAGGAAAAGAAACAAAACGCACCACACACACACATGCAAGCAGAAAGGGGGCTTAAGGTTTGGGAAAGGGAATGATTTCAAAGTAGTTTTTCCTCATCGTTCAAGGCTAACAAAGCTCCCAGTGCTTTCAGTCAAAGAGGGAGTGTTCCAGGAGGAAAGAATGGGAGAGAGACATGCCTAACAGAATTGCACAGTGCCCTAATGTTACCAACAACTAGGGTGGTTGTTACTGCATGGCAATGCACTGAGAGGCCATCTTCCAGAACCAAAGAGTCAACTCCAGTCTCAGTCCTAGAGAATCTATGGATCCTCACTGGGTTCAAATTATCCATCTCCCTGACAACATCACAGCAAGCAAGAAAGGTTAGAATCAAACTGGCTCCACTGCAGAGCAGGAGAACAAGCTGTGCCATAAATATAAGAAACCAAGATATTAAACTTCTCCAGGAGACTCCAGAGTTCAGAGATGTGCAGTGAAATCAGAAACCATCTTTGGAGGAAATGACAACAAGCAGCATCATTGGATCATAGTAGGGAGAGATGAATGAGGCTTCTAAGAGTGGGCCCAATGCAAGGGCAGGATACAGTCCCCGGATAAAGGACGTATTGGATATTAACACTGATTCTGCACCTCCCTCCCCATGAGCCTTTATGGGATCATTTTTATTAGGAAAAGACAAAGCGGTTCAGACAAAAGTAAAAACTAACTCAAATCTTAGCCCCAAATTCAGAATCCAAATCTTACCTAAGGTTCCAAAAGTGTAAGTTAAACTTCCCTCTCCCCCTCAATGTGACAGCTGAGGCCATTGTGAGCCTTTATACCAACTTGGGAGTGAAACTGAGCGATCTGTTGGCTCTCTTAAATCCTGCCTACTCCAACACTTTTAAACACCAGCTCAGTGTCTCCAAAGTTCCCATTTCCCTCCGGCTTGGGTAAGCCAGTGGGCCATTCCTTGGGCTAGCCATGCAGAAACCTATCTACCATTGGAAGGATAAAGATCTTCAGTGGAGAACAACAAAATACAAAGCCACAGTTTACTGGCTGATGATCCTGACGGGAGCTCAACTGAAGTCAGTAGGAGGTTAAGGAACTCAGCACCTCTCAGGACCTTTGTTGGCAAATTACCATTGTGATGATCAAATGCAACTCAATTATGCATGTCCTGATAGCTCAGCAATTATACATCCCTCTCTTTACTGCAATAGTTTCTATTTACATAATGAGAGCTCAATATACACTTGTAATGGGAGAAGTCACAAAACCTTCCAGTTCCTCTATGCATCCAGTGTGTCACAATCCATTAATAAATCCTGGACTGGGGGAATTCAAAGTGACATCTTGGAAACAAATGTTACCATAATTTATCATCAAAGAGCAATCTACAGCAAAACTAAACGGCTGAAGAACAATTAGGGATGCCTTTAACCCTTCTGGTGCTGGCTTATTTGCATGACACTCATCTATTAATATAGCCTATGACATGCTCTCCCCAGGATAAGGACTGGAAGTGACATCAGTTGAGATATTCAAAGCTACACTGGACAAAACACGGGAAAATACATTTTAGGGAACAATCATGTTGGCTGCAGGGCTAGATTGGATGATCTAATAGGTATTTTCCAGTTCTCATTTCTGGGATATTCATCAGTGCCTAAACTACCTCATCAAAACACTGACAAAAGTGAAAACCCTCAACTCAGTTCTAAAGATTCTGTCTGAAACAGTACACAGGGGGTTAAAGCATAACGCTTATCCTCTAAATTGTCAGCCTCCTGATATACGTTAGTGGCAAATGACGACACAAAATAAGCCTTTTCAGTGATTTAGCTGGTCATTATTTCTATGGACATGTGAGTCCTACTGTGATTTAAACCTCCAGGGACAAATGCAAGTGAAATCACACGACTCCACAACTCAATTGTGCAGCTTCCTTCTGATTAAAAGCAGGTGCTGGCTTTGACAGGCTAGAGATGGAGACAATGCTACTTTATTTCTGTCGGCAAAAGGACTGGAGAGTGGGGAAAGGAACCATTTCTACACAAAGTAAGTACTTGTACCATTAAGTCTAAATAAAGGAAAAGAAATGGAACATTGTCTACTCAGCAAAATATTTTATCACCTTGGCTAGGTAAAAGATTGAAATATTTGAAACACTAGGCCCTTGTTTAGTCACCATTCAAGCACAGACATGTGCTACTGTGATTTAAAATGAGATATGCCATCCAAAGATACACACTGGGACCAACTGGGGAGAAGGGAAATTTGTAAAAGTAAATTGTAAATAGTTCCTTTTTAGTCCTACTTAACTCTGAATTAGGCAAAAACTGGACCCTTGAATCCAAGACCCTTCAAGGCAGTTATGGGGCAGAAAAAGGAGAAGGATGTTCAATTTCAGGCCACCAGAATCAAACTTGCCCTTAGGATTTCAGTTCTAGGTCAGATCCAAAATCAGAAGTGTTACAGTTTAGACCCAGATATGGCTGAAATATCATAAGAATGGCCAGTTTTCAGGAGATTTTGGTCCATGGCAGCAGAAGTTTAATGATAATTGCTCATCCTACCAGATTCCCACCATTTAGGATGGTCAGAAAGCTCACAAGACCATCTGATCCCATGAGATTATTGTTGGGCTGGAATCTCATAAGGCCAGCTTGACATTTTGGGAATGTCAAATCCAAATATTTGAACCTGAATCCTAACCTTGACACTAGAACTAGCCTGAAACCTCAAACCCAGCCTAAACCAAATTGAGATTGGAGCAATGTCAATACAGTCCAACTCTGTTAAAGCGAGAGGAGACTTTATGGGCAAGGAACTGATCCTATTCACTCACATGTAAATAGCCAGCCACACAGTGTGGAAAATAAGATACTACACTTGTGCCCAGACCATAAGCTCTGCAGAAGGCCATCAGACAGGTCCAGTGTGCATGCATTTGTATCTGGGATTGGTTTAGTGGATGCACTAAAGAAAATTTTGGTCAGGAATTTAGAAAGAGAACTGGGGAGTCTCAATTCCCAGATTCCTCCACTTCTTGTTTCTGGAAATATCTCTAAGAGGTGTAGCCCTGGTCTCTCAAGTCAATGGCAGTACTCTCTCAAGTCCAGTACTTCAATAGGGCTGGAATTTCACTGCAGGTTTCTTTAGCTCCTGCAAAAGCAAGATATTTTACAGTTCCCACATCCACACTATTTCTAATATGAAGAGTTTTGCATTTTTCATGTAAGAATTTCAGATTGCTTTACCATAGTGACTATTGCTATCCCCACTATTACTATCCCCACTTCACAGCTGATCTCAATCCCAAAATCTAAAGTAGGTTCAAACTATCACTCTCCCATCTTCAATGGATCTCTAGTTTGTGCACAATCTCATAGGAAGTTGCATTGCTCTGTGAAAAACTAAGAATGGCTCCTTAATAAAAACTGCCCATTGCTTTGCTTACCTTCTTAAAGAGCCTGATGACGTCTTCGCTGATCTGCGAGAGGCGGACAATGACATTGTTCATGAAGATGTCATTCAGGGTAGCATGGTCTCTGCTCTCTCGCCGAGTCTGGGTCAAAACTAGATACCAGCAATTCACCGGGGAAAGGAGGTGCTGATCCTTCCTGGGGAAACATGAACAATTCAAAGAGGAGTTTAATTCACAAGTGGATACTATCAACCAAACTGATACAGTCATCTTCCACTGAGTAAATCTGCTACTATCCCTTCTGCCTAACAAAATAGGTCTGAACTCAGCCTTGTCACCTTCACTAAAGCCAGTGCAGCATTTGATTAACTACTTGATTGTCATTCATAGCATGTGTTCTGGATTCAAGCTGTTCCTGCTGTGCATGGCTGATTAGAATGAAATGTGAGGTCTCATAACAAATATCCATAAAAGTGTTACTTCATTGGATGCATTTATTATACCCAGAGCTAAATGAATGTGAAACCTCAGATGTGCAGATCTGTTGACGGGATAGCTGGTCATCACATCTCGTGCTACCAACATCCATAATCTCCTCACGTCTATGGTGCTCCCTTCCCTCCCCCTGTGGGGACTGGCTCGGGCCTTGCCATGCCCCCCTAGTGGGGCACACCCCACAGTTTGGGCACCAGTGTTGTAATGATATCCAGGCCTTTAAAAAAAATGTGTGGCCTGCAAGGGGAGAATTACACTTCAGTAACACAGTGCAGCCTCTCTATATACAGCAAAAGGTGCAAGTCATAGCAGTGTGCCTGATATAACAGGAAAGCTGAATGTATTTCATCAGTGTTCGTAACCAATACAATACATCATAACCTCATAATAGGAGAATTCTGATAATGACCCCTAGGAGTGTCATGGTGAATTGGTGCCTGCCTCGTCTGGTATCTCTAGTTGTCTAGGAAGCAGACACCAGTCAGTTTGGTGGGAGGGTTTCTAACTACACAAATTTGGCATTCCGCTCTTTTTCCCCCCACGCACCAACTTGGCAAAATTTCAGTCAGCCAGTGAGGCAGACTTATAATTTCTGTGTCTAAATCTTCTCTGAATCTCACGCTCCACTTGGCTATTAACAAAGTCATGATTAATGACAATTTTAACGGCAAGTTTGTGCCAAAAATAGAGGGGGGACGTTCCAGCAATGTATTGTCCAACACACAGTCCATCACTTTGCATTCACATGCAATATTTTAAAAAGCTATTCTCGGATGGGGTCCCAAAATGCTTCATCAACATCCCTTGGTTCACACAACCCCTTTGCAAGGTGGGAAAGTATTACTCCATCCACCAGAGACTGATAACCTGAGGCACAGAGAGGTCCTATTCCCAAACCTTCAATTCTCAGACTGATCAGTAGAGTACCAAATTTCAAAGGAAAATATACCCAGGTAATCCAGCCACTGAGACTGAGGTACCTGTATCTGTCCCTAGGTTTGGCTAAAAGCCAATGTAACTCTCTGGTAAATGTGTGTTCCAGGTCCCTCTCTGTGCTTGATCAACAGATGATCACTTGGAGGAGAGGAAGGTGATCAGGAACAGTCAACATGGATTCACCAAGGGAAAGTCATGCCTGACCAACCTGATTGCCTTCTATGAGGAGATAACTGGCTCTGTGGATATGATATATCTTGACTCTAGCAAAGCTTTTGATACGGTCTCCCACAGTATTCTTCCCAGCAAGTTAAAGAAGTATGGATTGGATGAATGGACTATAAGGTGGATAGAAAGCTGGCTAGATTGTGGGGCTCAATGGATAGTGATCAACGGCTCAATGTCTAGTTGGCAACCGGTATGAAGCGGAGTGCCCCAGGGGTCGGTCCGGGGGCCGGTTTTGTTCAACATCTTTATTAATGATCTGGATGATGATGGGATGGATTGCACCCTCAGCAAGTTCGCAGATGTCACTAAGCTGGGGAGAGAGGTAGATACGCTGGAAGATAGGGAAGGGGGTACAGAGTGACCTAGACAAATTGGAGGATTGGGCTAAAAGAAATCGGATGAGGTTCAATAAGGACAAGTGCAGAGTTCTGCACTTAGGAAGGAAGAATCCCATGCACTGCTACCGGCTGGGGACCGACTGACTAAGCAGCAGTTCTGCAGAAAGCGACCTGGGCGAGAAGCTGGATATGAGTCAGCAGTGTACCCTTGTTGCCAAGAAGGCCAACAGCATATTGGGCTGTATTAGTAGGAGCATTGCCAGCAGATCGAGGGAAGTGATTATTCCCCTCTATTCAGCACTGGTCAGGCCACACCTGGAGTACTGCATCTAGTTTTGGTCCCCCCACTACAGAAGGGATGTGGACAAATTGGAGAGAGTCCAGCGGAAGGCAACAAAAATGATTAGGGGGCTGGGGCACATGACTTACGAGGAGAGGCTGAGGGAACTGGGATTAGTTAGTCTGCAGAAGAGAAGAGTGAGGGGGGATTTGACAGCAGCCTTCAACTACCTGAAGGGGGGTTCCAAAGAGGATGGAGCTCGGCTGTTCTCAGTGGTGGCGGATGACAGAACAAGAAGCAATGGTCTCAAGTTGCAGTGGGGGAGGTCTAGGTTGGATATTAGGAAACGCTATTTCACTAGGAGGGTGGTGAAGCACTGGAATGGGTTACCTAGGGAGGCGGTGGAATCTCCATCCTTAGAGGTTTTTAAGGCCCGGTTTGACAAAGCCCTGGCTGGGATGATTTAGTTGGGGCTGGTCCTGCTTTGAGCAGGGGATTGGACTAGATGACCTCCTGAGATCTCTTCCAACCCTGATATTCTATGATTCTATGCTGTGGTCCTACCTAGAGAGTCCTGTCTCTTTAGTTCGAAATGTAGCAGTTCTTGTTTATAGCTCTGGAGGTCCCTGGTTCAATCCCCAGTGCATCAGCCACTGTCACGAAAACACCTTTTACACAGCCATCCTGGGTGTCCAGCCTGACAGAAAGAGACTGTCCTAGGAGGTCAACTGTCAAGAATATCCCTCATTGTATAGGGCAGTGGTCCTCAACCAGAGGTCCGGGGCCCCCTGGGGGGCCACGAGCAGGTTTATGGGGGGCTGCCAAGCAGGGCCAGCTCTAGATTTGCTGGGGCCCAGGGCAGAAAGCTGAAGCCCCACTGCATGGGGCTGAAGTCTGGGACTCTGAGCCCCACCACCCAGGGGGGGAAGCTGAAGCCTGAGCAACTTAGCTTTGCGGAGACCCATGTGGCATGGGGTCCAGGCCGTTGCCCTGCTAATTACCCCCTAATGCTGGCCCTGGCTTTTAAATGCCGAAAAACAGTTGTGGCAGAGGTGGGCCGTGGAGTTTTTAATAGTATGTTGAGGGGGCCTCACAGAGAAAAAGGTTGAGAACCCCTGGTCTAGGGCTACATGGCCCACATATAGAGAGATGCATCTTAGAACCCTCTGCGTTCACTGGCATAGCTCGGAGCAGGTCACTTTCTCTCATGGTCAGCATAAGATATACATAACACAATGTCCTTGGGTGGGTCCCAGGCAGCGGGTTGAACCAGAGACCTCTAGATTTAAACCCATGAGCTTCTACTGTCTAAGCTCAAATTCCTAGCTTGGTTAGCAGCAGACTCACAGACCTCTATGTGGTCCAGCCAGAAGTGGAGCACAGAGCAACTCACAATGTAAACATGGGGCAACACCCCTCCCCAATCATCTCTGGCAGCATAACCCATGTGAACAAGGAGACAGTGTATGGGGATGCCACAAATGGGACGAGGTAGGGCTAGAGGATCCACTCGCACATGAATTCTCCGTTCTCTCACTGCACAGCGAGTTTGTGGAAGTCTCCAGGGTGCGGGGGGCGAGGAGGGGGGGGAGGGAGAGAAGCTTCCCAACCATCCCTAGTACATCTGTCCTGCACTCGTCCAGCTACTCAGGATGGGTGTTAGCATGAGGATTTGGCCCCCCCTCAGTCACAGAGGGAAGCTGCTTTTTTTGGCTCAACTTCGTGATCTAGAGTGGACCCAAGGGACCTAGTTATAGTCTCAGATAAAGTAGCATGAAAGAGGCATGCAGCAAATTCAGTCACTAGACAGGGGACTCCTCTAATCATTGAAGTCTGAACTAACACCTGCCTTGCAGCTGGGAGAGTTAGTTGCTACAGCTTGGTCTACACTACAGTTAGGTCAATGTAAGGCAGTTTACATCAATGTACCTCAGTAAGCATTTATACTAAAATGTAGCTCCCACCGGTGTAACTCACCCACTGCACCGACTTAACTCCACCTCCACGAGAAGCGTAGAGCTTAAGTTGACGCAGTGTTAGTGTAGACACTGCGTTGCTTACATCGACTATTGCTGCCTTTCAGAAACCATCCCACAACACCCCACATTGGCAGTTAAATCGGTGCAAGTGCTCCTGACGAGCATGCGCACTGCAGACACAAGGAGCATAGTGTGGACATGTAAAACTGACTCAATTACTGTGGTGGCTGTACATTGACATAACTTAGGTTGACTTAATTTTGTAGGGTATACTTGCCCTAAGAGACAGGCTAAATTCTAGAACAGCAAGTTAGCTACACCAACCAGTGCAGAACTTACAGCAGAGCAAACCTGCCCTCCCAACAGCAGGTCCAAGGAGGTGGGCTGAAGAGAAGCACCTATGGATTGGGCTCTCTAGGTTGGAAAGGAGCAAACTAGGAAAAGTGGACGGGGGGAAACACTAAGGTGGACAGATAATGCATTATGCTCATAAATAGCTTCGTTCGTTAAGACAATTTTCCATTTTTCCTGTGGAGCCTTCATTGCTCTTCTAGTCCTAGATTCTCCTTCAAGTTTGCCATTAGCAATTCTCCGAGTTTCCATCACAGACACAATAGGTTGAATAATCATCTCAGATTTATAAAATTTCCAAGGTTTGCTTTTTAAAAAAAAGCACTTATTTTCAGTCAGAGACTTCACACACTACACTGCACTCTGATCTTCTTTTCCAGTCACTCAGTATTACCGTGATGGCACTGCTTCTTGATGTTTTCTTAGTTATATTGTTAGAGATGGATGGTACATGCTCTGGCCCACTGGTTTCTCAAAGCCGGTCCGCCGCTTGTTCAGGGAAAGCCCCTGGCAGGTCGGGCCAGTTTGTTTACCTGCTGCGTCCACAGGTTCGGCCGATCGCGGCTCACACTGGCCGCAGTTCACTGCTCCAGACCAATGGGGGCTGTGGGAAGTGGCGCAGGCCGAGGGATGTGCTGGCCGC